>NW_024704745.1:46657996-47378272 GCF_018977255.1 Callorhinchus milii
TTTTGGAGAACTTTTTTTATGAAGGCAATGCATCTTTAAATAATTGGTCCACTTTATTATTACAAATATAGACAAAACCTCTTGAAGAGAAAGAAACAAAGTGTTTCTATATTTACACCATTATTATGACCTACAATCAAATGGTAGATGTCACTAACAAGTCAAGATGCTCATCATTGATTGCAGGTAGACTTTTCCAGTCTGTGGTAATAAGACCAGGGGCACTTGCACTCTCTTTGAAGTGGAAAGGTTAATGCTGTCTGTGGCAAAGCAGCCCGCTACATTCAGTCATCAGCAGCACAGATGTCTCTTCATATAATTAAATGACCAAATAAATTCATCATAGGTTTCTTGAAGCTGAATCATAAAATATGAAAAGCTATCCTTATCTGGCAAGCATTCATTTTGTTGTGAGCCTCTGCAACCCAGATCCATTATTTAGTATATTTTTCACACACTCCTGAAACCATGCAGTGTTGCTAATCATACTTCCGTATTCTGTTATGTATCTTTTTGTCTCCCTTGCTGATTTTGGATGGAGGAGAGTGTGTGTGAAAGAGAGAGAATAAAGAGAAACTCGTACCTCTTTGGCATCACCTTTTTTAAAAGTTTATACAATCGGATTTACCTCCCACCCCAGCATGCACGCAGAGTTATTTGCCTAAAGCAAAATAATAAACCTAGCCTTGTAAATTATAATTGCGTTAAGCATACAGATTCAGATTCCAGCGTTTGGTGGAAATAAATTTAAAGAAGATATTTATCAATGACTGTGCATATCCCATGTCCTAGGCTTATTTGAACCGTAGATACAAGTTGAAAGTTATTCATCAACATCATTGCCAGGATCCCTTGTGGCTTTTGCATAGAACCTACTTTTATGCTTCCTTGTATCTTTAGTTCAGTGTCTTAAACCTCTAGTGAGATATGCGTTATCATTTAGTCTTGCATGTTTACTCACTCCTTTGATTGAATTGGCAGCAGTCTTCCTGCTTTGGCACTTTTTATTCCAGTTTGAATATGAATTTGGTTCAAGCACTGCAGTATATTTTGAGAATTGGTGCAGTGCAGCTAGCTCGGTTCCGACCAGTATAATCGCTGATTTTCTGTTTGATTCTTAGTCTTTGCATCATTTAGAGGCAAAGGTGGTGGAAGGCATCCAGTCACTTTTATTAAAATTACATTAGCCTCTAAATTTAAGATCCATTCATCATTGTTGGCAACCTCACTGCTTTCTAGAGTTCCAGTTTTGTTGGCATTGAAGGTGAATATGCTTTAACAATTTATTGTTGCCAATCAGAAACATCTACCATTTCTGCTACCTGGTACACTCCTTTTCGAGCCTTTAATATTTGAGTATATTTTTGTGTTCTCATTTGCAAACCAGGCTTTTCACCAATGCTATTGTTCTCACTGTACATTCGGCAGTCAGTTGTTCATTTGCCACTTTGAGGTTCATTAAATAATTTGTATTTAATTCATGGTTTCGCCATAAGTTTTTTTTAAAAAATCAAATACAAGCTTTATTCTTTTCCAGCATGAATCAACTACTGTGAGATGTCTTCTGTATTGGAAAGCATTGGCTTATTTCTGCAGCTTGTGCTGGCTTCCTGCCTGACTGTCTTTCTGTAAAATTGGGACACTTTTTTTACAGCTTGAAAATTGATTCAAAGTAGGTTACAAAATGAGATTTTAAAAAAAATGAATAGGAAAGAGAAACAGATATTCTTAACCCAACATTCAAAACATCTTGTATCAGTGTAAATACAAGCAATGCAAATGTGCTGAATCTTTACTGGCCAATGTTGGCTCCTGCTGCAGATCAATATGTCTGCTTCCTTTGGTCGAAGCTTTACCTCTGATGTCTGTGTTTCTAGTTTGCCAAGCACTGCACTTGATTCTGCCATTGCAGATCGCTGCAATCTACTCTTGTTTGTGTTACACATCCAGCTGGGTTTATCTTGAGTTTGCATTTCCTTCTTATTCTTATTAGAAAGACAGAGCTGGAATTTTTATTGTGCCTTACCCCTTTGAAACCTCAGTACAGCACTTCACAAGTAATTGTTCTTAAATATAATCTAAGTATTTGTAGGCAGACAATTTGCACACAGCAGGTACCACAAACAGCTATGAGGCCAATGACCAATTTATCTGGACGTTTGTTGGCTGGGATACTGGGAGAAGTTCCTCTTTATGAATAGTATCATAATAATAATAATCCTTGCATTTGATATTTCGTCTTATCATGTCATTGAAATACCTTAAACCATTTCACAGTACTAACTGAAGAGCATAATGAGTATATACGGGGATCATTAATGTCTTGAACAGGCAGACCAGGCACTCATGGGAGGGCACCTCCAACAGTGCTTCCCAGCATTGCACTTGAGTGTCAGCTTTCTCTATGAGCTCAAAGTCCCAACATGGTAATTGAACCACAGCTCGAGGCAAGAGTCTACCAAATGAGACAAACAAGCTACCAACTAAGTCAACAACAACTTGGATTTATATAGCGCCCTCCACGCCAGACAGCGTCTCAGAGCACTTCACAGTAACGGATCCCGGGGCCAAGCCAGGGGGAGGGGGAAGAAGGTGACCAAAGGCGCGGTCGAAAAGAAAGGTCTTAAGCCGGGACCTGAAAATAGGAAGAGAGGGGGCAAGGCGAAGGGAGTGAGGAAGGGAATTCCAGAGCCTTGGGGTGTAGTGGCTGAAGGTACGGCCACTGAGGGTGGAGCGGAGAACGGGGGATGAGAAGGAGGCCAGAACCGGTGGAACAAAGGCAATGGGCACTGTTTGGGGGATAGAGAAGGTCAGAGAGGTAGGGGGGTGCAGAGGAGTGGAGGGATTTGAAGACAAGGGTGAGGATCTTGAAGTCGATCCTCTCTGGGACAGGCAGCCAGTGCAGTCTGGCAAGGACTGGGGTAATCGGGGAGCGGAGTTTGGTACAGGTGAGAACGTGGGCGGCAGAGTTTTGTATAATCTGGATTTTATGGATGGTACTGAATGGGAGACCGGCGAGGAGGGTGTTTGAGTAGTCCAGCCCGAGAGGGACAAAGGGGCATGGACCAGGGCTTCAGTGGCTTTCGGCGAGAGGTATTGGCGGAGATGGGCGATACGTCGGAGGTGGAAGAAGCGGTGCTAGTGAGGGACCGGATGTGGGGAAGGAAGGATAATTGGGGGTCGAACCTGATGCCAAGTTTGCGTACTGGTTCGGAGAGTTTTAGGGGAAGGTCGGGTAGGTGGAGGAGGTGAGAACCGTGAGACTTTAGATGTTGATGAAAACCAAAGAGTATGGCTTCCGTCTTGTCAATGTTCAGCTGAAGGAAATTTGCGGTCATCCAGCCCCTGAGATCTGACAGGCAGGCTGACAGAACATCAGGGGACTGGGGGTCGTAAAGAGAGGTGGATAAATAGAGTTGGGTGTCGTCCGTGTACATGTGGAAGTGTACCCCATGTCTACGGATGACATCCCCAAGAGGGAGCATGTAGATCAGAAAGAGGAGGGGGCCAAGGATGGATCCTTGGGGTACCCCGCAAGTGACCGGGTGAGAGCGGGAGGAAAAGTCGTTTGTGCAGATGTACTGCTGGCGGTTTGTGAGGTAGGACTCGAACCAGGCAAGTGCGGTCCCACTGAGGTGGATGACGGAGGAAAGGCGATGGAGGAGGATGGTGTGATCGACTGTGTCGAACGCGGTGGAGAGGTCCAGGAGTACAAGGAGGCAGAGGGAGTCCTGGTCACAGATAGAGAGGATGTCGTTTGTGATTTTCACAAGTGCAGTCTCTGTACTGTGGGCAGGGCGGAAACCGGACTGGAGGGGTTCGAAGAGGGAGTGGGAGGAGAGGTGTGCGTGGAGTTGATTTGCAACAATGCGTTCCAGGATCTTTGTGAGGAAGGGCAGGTTAGTGATAGGGTGGTAGTGGCTGGGGTTGACGGATCTAGGGATGGTTTCTTGAGAAGGGGGTGATGACAGCAGTTTTGAGGGGGACAGGGACTGATCCGGAGGAGAGGGACTGGTTGATGGCATCAGCCAGTAGTGGGCAGAGGAGGGGGAGCTGGGTTACCAGCAATTTGGTGGGGAGGGGGTCGAGGCAGCAGTTGGTGGGTTTCATAGAGGTGATAGTGCGTGAGAGGGAGGCGGGAGAGATGGGGAAGAAGGAATGTAGGATGGGGATCGTGGTAGGAGCTGATAATGGGGAGGGTGAGGGGGATGGAGAGAGCGTGGTGGTGGGTGACAAGAGGCAGGTGGATGAGGCTGCCTGGCGGCTGTTGTGAATTTTAGATGAAAAGAAGTCCATGACCTCCTCGCACTTGGTATTGGATATGAAGATTGAGGAGGCCTGAGGGGGGGCACAGAGGAGGGTGGGTGATGGAAAAATGGATTTTAGGATTGTGTTTAGCCTCCAAGATGATGTTGGAGTAGAAGGCCGTTTTTGCGCGTGTCAAAGAATGGCGGTAGCTGTGGAGATGCTGAATCCATAGTGGACGATAAATTGTGTGGCCAGTTTTCTGCCATCTGCGCTCGAGCAGCCGGGTTTGGGTTTTTAGGCGGCGGAGATGGTTGTTGTACCAGTGGGATCGGGTGGGTTTGGAGATGGTCCTGGATTTTAGGGGGATGAGGGAGTTGAAGATGCACGAGAGGCGATCATGGAGCAGCTGGACGGCTGCTTCAGGATCTCTGCGGGTGGAAAGCCAGAGGGATAGGATATTTGATGAATGTGAGGGTCTTTGTGAGGGTCTCAGGGGTAGAGAATGGTTGAGGGCTTGGTGGAGGAGAGAAGGATGTGAGAGGAGAAGGAGATGAGGAAGAGGTCCGAGATGGCCTTGTCCACTATGCTAAGGTCGGAAATGTCAAGGCCGTGGGTGATAACGAGATCAAGGGCTTGACCACGGTTGTGGGTCGGTGAATTTATGTGAAGGGCGAGGTTTAGGGAGGAGTGAAATCGGCAGAAGTGGCGCAAGGGGAGTTTAGGTGGAGGTTGAAATCGCCCATTATGAGCAGGCTTTCAGAGCAGAGGGACAGGGAAGAGAGGAGTGTAGAGATGTCTGTGTGGAAGGAGCCGGGGGGCTTAGGGGGGCGGTAAACCAGGAGTATTTTCAGTGGGAGAGAGGGATGGAAGAGGGTGAGGTGCTCGAAGGAGGGGAAACAGCCAGAAGAGTAAGGGGTAAGACCAAGGGAGGCTTTGGAGATGAGGGCCACCCCGCCGCCACATTGGTTTGGACGGGTGTTGTGATGGAAGGTGTAGCCTGGAGGAAAGGCTTCAACTAGGGGGATGCGGTCATTGGGGGAGAGCCAGGTTTCGGTGAGCCCAAGAGTGTCAAGGTGCTCGTCCAGGATAAGGTCATGGATGGTGAGAGCTTTGTTTGAGAGGGAATGGACATTTTGGAGAGAAATGCGGGTGGGTTTGCTGGAGGGAGGAGAGAGAGAGGAGAGAGTTATGTGGAGAGGATTTTGGGTTGTACAGGAGAGATGGTTGTGGAGAGTGATGTGAGTGGAGAGCTGGGGAGGGTACATATGAGGGAGGGGGAAGTTGGGTTTGCCTTAAAGAGGCGGTTTGAGCGTAGGGAGTGAATGATTGGACACTTGGGGTTGCTGCTCTGGGACAGCCAGTGCCTGGAGCCACGATGGGCCCGGCGGAGGATGCCCAGACTGGAGCAGATGGAAGTGGTGATGGGGTTGAGGAGAGAGAGAAGGCGGGAGGGCAGTGGGAGAGAAGGACAGAGGGGGAGTAGCGGATAGAACATAAGAACATAAGAATTAGGAGCAGGAGTAGGCCATTCGGCTCCTCGAGCCTGCCCCGCCATTCGATAAGATCATGGCTGATCTTCAGACCTAACTCTAATTACCTGCGCTATCCCCATATCCCCTAATCCCTCTGTTTTTAAAAAATCTATCAGTCTCAGCCTTGAAGGCTCAGGTCGGGCTAACTACTTGATTGGGTAGCAGATCTGACTAACACTTGCATATTTGATCTCATGAAATAAAATGCTGTAATCTCTATATGTGTTAACCTTGATGAATTTCTTAAAAGCAGTGATATGCATCGGATTCATTAACAAGTTAGAATTGATAGTTAGGAATCCTGCTAGCCAACTCACACGTCTCTCCCTTCCCTTCTCCACAGTTACTTTGGGTTGACTGTAATGTCCTGACTAGCTATTGGCAAGATTTCTTGTTAGTGATTAGTAATTCTCATTGCAAACACCTGCTGTTGAATAATGCCTTATATGCAATGAAACGTATTTGCTTCAAATTATTAGTCTATTTACTCTAAATGGATACATTAGAAATAGATATGAATGCATCATTTAGATGTAGGAAATAATGTCTTTGTTGCATCTGGCAGAAGTCTAGCCACCCTGCACATGGATATTTGAGGATAGAGGAACCCACAGGATAAAAGAGGACCACATGTGGATGAATGGGTGAAGCTTCTAATTTACATGGGAAATGGTTTGAGGTTTGCACAGAGTTCAAAAAGATACTGGAAGCTGGAGCAAGGGAAATTATAATTTATTTAGTTTGAAACCAGAATACTTCAACTGAGTGATTATGTATTTCTGCATAATCATCTGAACCACAACCACAAGCAATTTTTTGTAACTACTTCCACTCCAGTCAATCTAAGGTGTACGTAGACTTCTGGCAAAACACAATTGTAATTGGGAAATCGCATTAGCGGCCATCATTGTCACAGGCACTGTGTATAATGCCAACTGAAATTTCAACCAAATACTGTTAAACAGCATTTGCACTTTTGGTGAAAGTGATTTTTGAAAAAAAACAGATAGTTAACCAAAGATTTGTGAAGTTCAAAATTTGTTTGTTTCTATTAAACGTTACTAATCAGACTTGCAAATAACACTTGCAGCTTTCATCTTCCTCAGTGAGGCCGTGTTAGGCTGTGGGCACTGCATCAGTTCAAGTTAACAAACAAACTCTGCAGCACTCAAAATATTGAATCCTGCTGGCCACTCTAATGTAACTTGTTGAAGGTCGGGTTGTAGCAGAGTTCCTGCGAGTCATCACAAAGCACGTCTCTTCATTGGCAGAATTCAATCATTTATAAATCCATTTACATCCCTGTTGTGAATACTCAATTTTCAATCAAAATAGGTCTGTATAATGGTGTATTAACTAATGTAGCTGTAATGGTGTATTTCCAATGGTACAGTATCTCTAAAATGATAACAGCTGCAATAGTCTGAAGCCAGGAATAATGTTCAATTTCACACCATTGAAAAATATTGATGGTTTTATTACTGGGACATTACTTGGGATTTCTCTGACCTCTCGAGGTAAAGACAAGCTTTGGTGGTGGTGCACTTTAAAATATGATGTATTTTAGTGTGTGTAATTAGTATTAGCACCTCTCCAGTAATAATGCATTATCCTCTTTGCTTCTCTATTTGTGCGCTGTGTGGTCAATTGGTCTGTAATGGCCAGGCACAACCTATATCTATTGCTTGTTTGCCATATCTTATTTGCATCCTGCTATATTGAGTAAATTAGAAACAATTTGCTTCAAATCAAAATGACCTTCATTATGTGGAATACTGTTTTGAAAAGCTTTTGCTGCATGGCTTGATTTTTATCTTACCAGTGAGATAAATTAGATACTGTACATCACTTCACAATGTTATCTCAAACACCTCATGCTCTTCTTTTAAGCACTGCTCACAAAGAGCATGTGTGGGGCGAGAGAGTTGGGGTGTCATAAATCAAGTCACAATTTTCTTCAGTAAAATAACAATAATAATCCTCACATTTGTTATAGTGCTTTTTACATCAGGAGCATGTCTCAAAGAGCATCATGGGATATACTATAAAGTTAACGTGCAGTGACTGTATATTTTGTAGGTGAAACTAATAAATGACAAAGATGAAGCTGTGTGCATTAGATGAAAACAACAATAATGACTGCTCAATAGTTACGGTCCAAAACAATCTAAGTAATCCAATACATTAGGCTATTCCCATTGGAGTTTAAAGGGGGAGCTGTGTATTTTGTGGGAGTTCCTACAATATATCCTGTGAAGCACTTTGAGACGTCTCGACGAAGTGATAAGTCAAAACAACAACTTGCATTTATATAGCACCCCTCATGCAAAGTAGCATCCCAAGCGCTATATCAAATACAAGGATTATTATTATTGTTAAAACTACTTTTCTGCTGATAAAGTGCTTGCTAAGAAATTAAAATATAACAACCAAAGTCTTCACCCCTACTATTCCCCAATCCACATGGGATGAAATTGTGTGTGTTAGGGGTGTAAATTTACAATGATAGTGCAATTTCAGAAGTAAAACCGCAAATGCAACATATAAACTCATATATACTCAATTCCTGGGATATAAGCAGTCAGAAGATTGTGGGTACAATCATCACATCAAGATTTGGACCTCATTTAGTTTATGCTGACACTGTAATACAGTATGGGGGGGAGAGGGATTGCTACATTGTCAGAGATGCCATCCTTCGGGTGAGACATTAAACTGCGATCACATCTGGCTGTTCAGGCGTACTTTAAGATCCTGTGACACTTTTTGAAAAGAGAAGGGAAGTTCTTTCATTGTCCTGGCCAACAATCCCCTGAATAAAATTGTTCACGTACTCCATGGCTGTTTGTGGGACATTGCTGTGTGCAAATTGGCTGCCGCATTTGCCTATTAAATGCACAGTCACTCAACTTTTCTGTGAAGAGCTTTGAGACATCCTCCTAATGTGAAACCAAATGCATTATTAATAATAAGTAGGGTTGGTGGAAATACAATTTTTATTTTTGCCAAATAATTGACAATTTTTTTGATTTTGACTTTTTTTCCATTTTAAAAATAGATTTACTTAGAAGTCATATTCTCACTTATAAGAGAGAATAAAAGAGGTATGCACATTAGTTTAACAGACTTGATTTTTATTGTACATTTTTTCATTTTATTTGCTTTCTACAATATTTGCAATCATTTCAGTGTGCTGTTTGTATGTGTTTCTACCACCCAATTGTGAGCTCCTTCTCAGTAATTATTCATTAATCTCTCTGCCTCCGTCTATGTCAACAACATTTAAATACACTGGATAGAAAACTACATTATCCAAGACCTTCTTGAATTTCTCCAAGAATGTCCTTTGGGTGATCCTGACTGCTTTTGCTGGCTGTTATTATCTGGAAGTCTTGGTACTTATCAGGTAAAACTGGCAGGAATGGGGCTTGTTTCCCTATAACAGAGAAGATTGAGAGACCTGAGGGAGATTTTTAAAATGTTGGTGATTTTGATAACACAAATGGGAGATTTGTTTTCAACTGGATGGTGAGTCACCAACTGAAGAACATTGATTTAACGCAATTACAAAAGAACAAAGGAGAGGCGAGGAGAATTTGTTTCATACAGAGGATTGATGTACTCCACACACACACACATACACACACTGAAAGCAATGAACACCTGGCTCTGCTTGTTGAAACATTAGTTGATAGTGATTGTGAAACTGCCTTTTGATAGGTTATGTTAGAAAGTCATAACTCTAAACCTGCCAGAAACAAAGTCACATTAAATATATTGCAAAAAGCTTTCCTTTCTACCTCACATCTGTTCACTTTTTTTCTACCTCCGCCACATTGGTCCCCTTCATCCATACCTCACAACCAACGCAGCTGAAACCCTTGCCAATGCCTTCGTCATTTTCAGCCTGCACTATTCCAATGCACTCCTTGCTGGTCTTCCCAGCTCCACCATACATAAAATCCAATTAATTAAAAACTCCGCTGCACGGATACTCACCCGCACAAAACTCTATACCCCATCACACCAGTCCTTGCCAGGCTCCACGGGCTCCCAATCACGGAACGGATTGATTTCAAGATCCTCTCACTCATTTTCAAATCACTTAATTCCCTTACATCTCCCTACCGATCCGACCTGCTTACCAGCGCTTTGGGACGTCCTCCCAACGTGAAAGGTGCTATATAAATATAATTTTGTTGTTGTTGTTACCTCTCACTTCACCATCTGCTCCCTCCGCTCGGCTGGCTCCGGCCTCCTGTATGTCTCTCATGCCCTTCATTCCACCATCCGTGGCCGTGCCTTCAGCCACTATGCCCTGAAACTCAGGAACTCTCTCCCTCAATCCCTCTGCCTTTACCCCTCCCTCCCCACTTTCAAATCCTGCCTAAAGACCTTCCTTTTTGATCGTGTTTACCGTCTCCTCCCCTCTCCCCTGGTTCATTGTCAGACTCAGCTACTGTGAAGCACTCCGGGACTCTCCTCTGTGTGAAGAGCACCATATAAATGCAAGTTGTATTTTTTGTGTGCGCTCATGAACATATTATAAAATAACAGCAGACAGACCTAAATGGAGTTTTGCCCATAGTGGAGTGTGTAAATCTTTGCTTCCTTGCAAGCAAGAAATCTCACCAATTTAAATTTTGCAACGCAAACCAATATAAACTAAAATCACTAACAAAGTACATTTTATTTAGATATTTTTTGTTTATTTAGACGAATCAATAATCATATTTACAGTGATCTTTTTCGAAACAAAGCACATGTCTGTGTTTCTGTTTTTTTTTGCCTCTGCAATGTTTGTGCCAAAGCTATTTCACATGCTAGCCTTAACAGCTGCTGGGATTGGGTATTTTTTTTGTAGTCACAAAGCATGTACGCAGCTTTTTACACCACAAAGTCCCGCCAACCCCCTCTCTCTTTCTCTCTCGTGCTTCAGTGGGAAATATAAAGATAACAATTAAATTATTGCACAGTGGTTTGTGTAGTCTGTGCTCGACAGATGAAACAATTACTGCATTGCAGTTGACAATTCTGTCACACAATATTGCAAAGTTCATCTTATTCAGATATGAGTCTGGCTGAGAAGATGATTGTCATGGCTTTCTGCATAAATCAGTTCCTATTACCCCTGGGGAATCCATTCCCAGAAGGGATAAGTGGAACCTGATGGCACACGTCAGTTAACCAAGCACAATTTTGTACAGCATTGGGAAATGGTTTCTCAGCAATGTAGAAATGGGTATTGTATAAGTGGGCTGGTGCAGAGAATAAGAGGTAAAACTAGCACTATTTCTCTTGTTTTTTTTTACTGTCTTGTTTGACAAAGCTCAGAATTCCTCAGCTGGCAACTGTTGTAGAGATTTCTATGGGCCTGTGCTGTTTGGCTGGTTGATGCAATTTAGAGGCGAACAACCAAATGAACAATAATAATCCTTACATTTAGTTTGGGCCTTTCATGTCAGGTGGATCCCAAATGCTTCAATAGATATGACTATAAACTGTAGTAACCGCGTATTTTGTGTGAAACTTTCAAAATACAAGAAGTAACTGATTTAAATTGATTTAGTAAAGCATTAAACATGTATTAAATGCTAAACTTCAATTTTTAGTTATATCTTGTAGTAATTTCTATCAGTGGTATATGTCAATATATTTTTTCTTAAAATAAAACACTGATTCTCAACACTGATTGCTGTATGCAATTAAACTTCACCTTCTGGACATCTTGGTAATAAAGGCAATCCAACAACAACTTGCATTTATATAGCGCCTTTCACATCAGAAGGCATTTTGGAGCACTTAACTTTGGCGGAGCACAATGCCGAGGGGGAAGGTGACCATAGGCACGGTCGAAGAAGAAGGTCTTCAAGCGTGACCTGAAAATGGGGAGCGAGGGGGCAAGGTGAAGGGATTGAGGGAGAGTTCCACACCTTTGGCTGGAAGCACGGCAGCCGATGATCAGGCGGAGAGTCCGGGGAACAAGGAGGAGCCTGGAGCCAGTCGAGCGGAGGCAGCGGGTAGTGGTATAGGGAGAGAGCAGTTTGGAGAGATAGATGGGGTGTCAGGGTATCAAGTGAGGATCTTGAAATTGATCTGCTTTTGAAATTGATCTGTCAATGGAGTTTGACAAGGACTGGGTAATTGAGGCATGGAGTTTACCGTGGGTGAGAATGTTAGTGGCGGAGTTTTGAATTTGTTGAATTTGTGAATAGTGGAGCTGAGGAGACCGGCGAGGAGGGTGTTTGAATAGTCGAGGCAGGAGTTTGACGAATGCATGGACGAGGGTTTTGGCAGCTTTTGGTGTGAGGCCACTATTCAGGCCACTTTTTATTTGCTTGTTTTTCTATTTAAAATGGATGGTTACCAAAATCCCAAACTCGCATGTGGACATCTCACGAAAAAAGGATTTGTACAGAGAATCACTAAAAAAGGACAAAATAATTCTAGGAAATGGCTTTAATAGCAAGTTTCACAGAAGCTAATGGAGATAAAGATATTATATTTGGAATGCTCCTGCCATAAAACATGTCCAGTGTTTAGCGTTCCGAAACACTAAATGCAAGTTGTTTTGTTGTACCTTACTTATAAATGCAGCAATTTATAAATTAAATTTGTTGTATTTCTTTAATTTGAATCCTTCAATTTCATTCCTACATTCTTTATTTGTGTGTTGATTAATGATATTGTTTTATGCTAAATGCTGTTTGTTCCTGAATAGGTTGCCAGAACAGGTAGTAGAAGCCAGGAAAGGTCGCAGTTTGGTTAGACCTCTAGTCACTCTAAAGCTATATTGTCTTGTTCTAGGCTCGTCACATCAAGGCTCGATTACGGGAACTCCCTCCTCATCGGCTTTTCCAACTCTTTCTTAACAAGCTGCAGATCATTCAAAACTCTGTAGCTCATGTACTCTCACGCACCAGGGTCCGTGACCTCTTCACCCCACCCTCGCCCAACTCCACGGGCTCCCCATCCCCCAGAGAATTGAGTTCAAGATCCTCGTCCTCACCTTTAAGGCTATCTATGGCCTTACATTATTTCATTAGGTATGTGGACCATGACTAATTTCCCTTTTGATCCTGACTTAAACCTCAATTAATCTCCAAAAACAATATACTGTATTAAATAATTGTTCAAAGTGCTGGTCTCACTTTCTATCTCCATGATTCATTGGCACTGTAAGTAGAAATATATTTGTAAAATGGGTTTGGGAAAAGATGGTTGTGTCCATTGTAGTTTCTGCATGTTAATATTGATACCAATGGATTTGTTGATTTGTTTCTGATTTTGAGAATTGGAAAGTCAGGAAGTTAAAGTCTTAAACTTTCTCAAGTATTAAATTACTGCATTCAATTAATCGCCTTTGCCCATAATCCCTGCAAATGAGTCTATGAGATAACTCCCTGATCATCTAGTATAAACTAGATGTAGAGTAAAACTTTCTTCACTCTGACCTGCTAAAGTGTATTTACCCCTATCATATAGGAGTTCCCCCTACTGCATAGATTAAATGTTTCCATATTTTATACTAAAAATTACTAATTTATGGCAAATCATGAGCAGTTTGGATGGACCTATGATCACTCAATATTGGGTTGAGATTGACTAAAATTTCCATAACACCCTTACAACCAGCCAAGAGAAGAATTGCTTTCCTTAAATATGGGCTGCATTCAAACTATGTCCTAGTGGTGAAAGTAATGAGCAATACACTCTCTTGTTAACTCCAAAGAAGCAAAACAAACATTCAAATAGCCTTATTTTATTTTGGTGTGTAGAGTATGTAAGAAAAACATCAAGGCAATTGGCAATGACAAATGGGGAAGCCAAACTTAACTGATAACATGAACAAACATGGTAGGGACAAGAGCACAAATTGTTGGCTTTCTGCTACATGAGAAAGGACTGGGAGAAGATTATGCAATTATGTTAATGCTGTGTTCATCACTTGTGATATATATAGGGTGCCATAGAGAGAAGTAGTACTTCCTTTTTTTCCCTCAACAGAGATTATCTTCGATCATCGGGAGGGAGGGAACTGCCAAGATCTATATCACACATCCAAATTTACCAAAGAGTACTGTTTCATTACAAATAATTCATAAGAATGTTCTACTCTGGGGATTAAACAATCATGGAACTGTGAGTGATGCCAGGATCAGATTTCAGAAGAATGTTATTGAAAGTAAAATGCAAATTAGCCTTCATATTCCTGGCATTAGCTTGAACAAGGGAACGCATAGGATTGGAAATAACTCTTGCAGTCCATCGGTTTTGCTCAAAGTTCAAAGACTACCATATAATAGCCTAGTTTTGTTATATCCTGAATCGATTCTCTAGATCTTCTTTGTTCATCTGTGTCATATGCAATAATGTAAGATGAACTTTTCTAACTGTATCCCTGCTGTTTATGATCCTGGATTCTTTGTCTGATTAATACATCAGTCTATTCCCATTGATGCTGCTCATTGATGGGGTGTGCCTCCTTGCACCTAATTTCCTTTGAAATCTGAATTTTTTTGATAAGGATCAGTAACCAATATTACAGTTCATATGCATTATCCCTCATGAGCCATCCTTAGAGTCTTTCATCTCTCTTGAGGGTGGTGGTAAAACGTGACTTGTTAGAATGAAAGAGTTGCATGTTGACCCAGTGTATTGAACATTGAGCTGCATGATCCTTTGCCATACATCCCAAACCAATGACACTCAGATGGAGTGAAACATTCCATCATGTAATTTACTTTTGCAGCCCTCAGTCTCATATGTGCACAATTCCCAGCACCCATGGAAAGCCCATAAAGACATCAAGCTGGTTGTGGGACAACATTATTGGTGTTCCCGAGCATCCTGTCCATCTGTGATTAGGTCTCTCTCTGCCTCCTCGTCCTCCTTAACTTCTTTGCTGCCTTTGATACAGTGGACCATTCCATCCTCCTCCACAGGCTCTCCTCTCACCTCAACCTTCAAGGTTCTGTCCTTGAATAGTTCAGGTCTTATCTCTCACACCATCTCCAATTTGCCTCTGCCAATGGTTTCTCTTCCAGCCCCCACACAGTCTTGTGTGGTGTTCCTCAGGACTCTGTCCGCGGTCCCTCCTCTTCAACCTCTACATGCCCCCCCTTGGTGACATCATCCACAGACATGGGGTCAACTTCCACATGAACACGGATAACACCCAACACCATCTCTCTGCCTCCACCCTAAATTACAGGACAACTGATGTCCTGACAGACGGCCTGTCAGACATCAAGTCCTGAATAAGAGCCCTCTTGATTGGCTCATGCCAGGACCTCTGGACTTCAGGCACTGGCAGCATCAGCATCCAAGGATGCACACTCCACTTCATCAAGCCAGTCAGGAACTGGGCGTCTTATTCAACCATCAACTGTCCTTTCTCCCCCATATCCATGCCATGATCCGCTCTGACTTCCCCCACCTCTGCAACATTGCTCGACTCCGACCACTGCCTCACCCCTCAGGCTGCCGAAATTTTCATGCATTTGTCACCTCTGCAGCTTGTGTCCTCTCCTGCACCAGGCTCCATGACCCCATCACCCCACCCTTGCCCGGCTCCACTGGCTCCCCATCCCTCAGAGAAAAGAAATCAAAATCCTCGCCTTCACTTTCAAGGCCGTCCAAGGTCTTGCCCCCTCCGACTGTTCAGCGCCTTGGAACATCCTCCCGACGTGAAAGGCGCTTTGCAAATGTAATTTTGTTGTTGTTGTCATCTCTCATGTTGATGTTGGCATTAATTATTTGGTATGAATAAGATGAACAGGAATCATTACAAAGAAGTTCAGTGACTTCACTTCACAGGGACAGTAGTCTGGGTCATTAAGTATGTGGCATGGTTATACCACTGTCTCACATGACAATCATAATCTCGCACCAAGACTGCATATCCTGTTCACTGATACAGTGTTGTGCAGTCTTCCACTTGCTGCCCTTGGCTACCTTTATTCCTTCTCCTCCTCAGATAATACAATGGCAGCTACAATTAGAACATAAGTCACTGCCTCACACAAACCTCTCTGTCCACACGACTGAAGCTGCAGCACTCCACATGTGGCTAGCAGACTTTACCCTTTCTCATGATTTAATACTCCCATGCTCTCTGAGCCTCAGAGGCAGAGGGGACGAGCTGATTCCTGTATTAATTGGCTTCTTCTATCAATTAAATGCCTTAACTAATAATTTCCATGATGCTTTTCTTAGGTGCTTTCCCCACTTGCAGTGCTATATTGAAACTTGCAACTCCTATTTTTGGTGGACATTTTTCATTCAGCCAAATTATCTGTTGCTAATTATGTATTGATTTTAACGACAGAAGGAAAATAGCCCCCAGTGCTCTAACCCAGATCTCCACCCAGTCATCTACATGATTAACTCCTTCTGTTTATTCAGTCACCTTCATTCATTGCATAAACACTGTATTTAACACCCGGGATTGTAGTCTTCATATTAGTGTTACAGTCCTGGGAGTGGGAACCGTATGAACAAACAAATAAACAGACAAAGATTTTTCAGTGTGGTTGAGAGTGCCAAAATTTAGAAGGATAAACTCAAAGAATTCAAGAATCTTTTGGGATGAAATGTTAAATCAAGGTCCTGTCTGTGGATTCTAAAAGCTCTTCAACACCATTTGGAAAAATAAACCAGCTTCTCCCAGTGTAGTGCTGTAAATGCCTACAAAAAGTTATTACACTTGACAGTATTTATAGTACTAATGAAGTACTTTGAAACATTTCAACATGACCAGGTGTTAAAAATGTAATTGAAGTTCTCTTTATTACTTTATACATTCTTTAAGTTTTTTGAAAAAAAAGCTATACATGTAAAATAGAATCATAGAATTATACAGCACAGAAAAGGGCCATTCGGCCAGTCTGTGCCAGCTCTTTTAAAAGAGCTATCCAAATCAATCCCACTCCCCTGCTCTCTCCCCATAGCCCTGCAAACTTGTTCTCTCCAAATATTATCTACTTCTTTCTTAAAAGTTGTTATTGAATCGGCTTCCTCTATACTTTCAGGCAATGCATTCCAGATCCAAACAACTCGCTGTGTGTAAACAATTCTTCTCACCTCCTTGTTTCTTTTAACAACTATTTTAAATCAATGTCCTCGGGTTACCATCCCACCTGTCAGTGGAAATACTCAATCTAGAATTTAAAAAATGGTTCTGACAACAAAAACCATAATATATTTAGGCAAAAAATCTGAGCTAATGCTACCAAATATAGCTGAATGGAATAGGAGGATAACTATAAAAAATACTGAATACTGTGTGCTAAGCTGTTGATTGAGTTCCTAACAGATTTTGCTTAATTTGTTAACAGAACATCCCCAGAACAAAGATTTGATTTCTCATTAAAAAAGAGTGTTTTTCATTCCTTTTGAGATATGTAGGACAAATAATGCTTTTGGATTTTTGTTAGTAATTGTAGTCAATGGGGAATCACTATGAAAGGAAATTTGGTACACTAGAGAAATGGATTGATTTTAGACTCAAAAGTGTGCAATAGATAGTCTACCAGTGATGACTATTGCAATAGCATACAATCTTACTTCTTTTAGTTTTAGGCAACTGAAGATCCCATGGACAACAGCCATAAATGATATTTCGGAATCTTTCTGTTATTAGAAGATGCCACCAACAATTATATGTGAAGTTATTTTGTGGGGTCTGTGACAATTCTGACTAATATTCAAAATTTCTACTTTTATATTGAGGTATTAGTTCCATTTTCAGGTCCGCTGACTTTAAAACATTTACCCCAGGACTCTCAGCATACGTTAACTAATAGCAAAGTTACCTCTCAAAGACCTGTGCTTTTGTTAAAATGTAGGTACATTAGGCACTGTATCACAAATTCGGAGTTCACTACATGTAGCTATAGAATCAATCCTAGAATCATAGAATTATACAGCACAGGAGGCCATTCAGCCCATCATGTCTGAGCCAGCTCTTTGGAAAGAGCTGTCCAAATCAATCCCACTCCCCCGCGCTAAACATAGCCCTGTAAACTTGTCTTCCCCAAATAATTATCTACTTCTCTCTTAAAACCTGTTATCGAATTGGCGTCCACCACCCTTTCAGGTAATGCATTCCAGACTCGAACAACTCGCTGTGTGAAAAAAATTCTCTCACCTCCCCTCTGTTTCTTTTAAAACCTATTTTAAATAGGTGTCCTCGGGTTACCGACCCACCTGCCAGTGGAAATAGTTTCTTCTTGTTCACCTATCGAATCCCCTCATAATTTTAAAACTGCTATTAAGCTTCCTCTTAACCTTCTCTGCTCCGAGGAGAATAATCCTAGCTTCTCTAGCCTCTCCTGATAACTGAAGTCCCTCATTCCTGGTACCATTCTGGTAATTCTCCTTTGCACCCTCTCCAATGCCTTGACATCCTTCCTAAAGTCTGGTGCCCAGAACTGAACGCAGTACTCTAGCTGAGATCTAACCAGATTTGTGTAGCTAACAAACATTATTAACCCCAATGTGGCAACACTGCTTTTCTTAATCAAAATAATTTGTTCCATTTTCTACAGATGTATCAATTCTTTGTTTTATTTTGAAAAACAACATTGCAATAATTATTTTGGGTTGAATTTCTTCAGTGAGCTTCATTTCAGTTAGACTGAGAAGAGAAGCACTCTCCCACACTTTGTATCCATGTCAAATTTCACCTCCCTCCCCACCCTCCCCTAAATTGAGTCAGATTCCAGCTCAAGTAGTTAATGAGTACTAGAAGAACTCACAAATGGAATTGGAACCTCTTAAAGTAAAAAAAAATAGTTATAATAAATGTGGTGTCTTGAATGCAAAGTTGCTGAGATTGTGAGTGATGGCTAGAAATGGGGTTGTGATAACATTCAGGAAAATATTTAAGAGCTGGATTTCATAGCAATGCAGCAGAATAATGTTGTCAGCTCATTCACAGGAGGGTGCACTGAGGCTGTGTTATGATTGTGACTTATGAAATAATTAAACCACCCACCACCTAAATGCTAACGTCAGGACTTTTATCATGTGAGATAATTTGTACTTTTTTAGTTGATAGGCCTGCCAGCTCCTTCTTTGAGTGCTCCTTATACTCTCTTTGACCTCGCACTTGGTTATCTTTCCCCTCCCTAACATCTTCAGCTGCTAGCCTAAACTCAGTTGCCCAGTCAGCAATGTTAAATGCTTTGAGACATCCTCCCGATGAGAAAGACTCTCTCTCTCTCTCTCTCTATATATATATATATTGCATTATTTTCAAGGATTCCACATGGGATTCAACTGCCCTTTTTCACTAATGCATAAAGTTAATGTGAAAGGGCAGATGTATACTGTGTTTACATTACCTCCAAAGGTAGCAAGTGTGGTGCTGAAGTAGAGCGACTCACAACTGCCTTGTTTACACTACTATAGCATTATATCACTAAGACCACAGGATGCACAAACAGTAGCTGAAACAGAGCAGAGTTCCATGGTACTGGATTTGAAGGAATTGATTTTTACCATGTGTACACTGTATATAGTTGGAATTTCTTATATATAGACATTGATACAAACCAAAAATTAATACATTTGACATTATCATGCTTTATAATGTTCAATGTTTCAAATCGATAATACAATGAGTTAATTTTGAAGTGTTGTGACTATCAGAGCTGACCATAGCAGCTAAAACCCAAAAGCGCTGTCACACAGTAATGAGATTGAATGACCGACTAATGTGAATTTTATTTTGGTAAAATTGGATGAGGAAGGAATATTGGGCAGAATACTGGAAGATCTCCCTGTTATTTTTTGAATATACTTTCATTGGACCATTAATGTGATGTACTCTATAGAACAAGTATATGGGAGCTTGGTTTAACATTTCATCTGGGAGGATGGCATTCCCAATAATGAAGTTCAACTCTGGAGAATCAGTTTACAACACTGCGTAGACAATTTGCGCCTGTTTGCAGAATACTGTGTTTCCGCACCATCCCAAAGCACTATGAAGATGTAACAAAAGAGATGAGCTGCAACCATGTAAGATTGTAAGACCAGTTGGTAAATGAAACTGAGGTGATTTTAATTTGGGGATGAAGTATTAGTTACTCCCAATAAGTTCTCATCAAAATAATTTACAATTCCCTTTAGGTGTTTTTTGCTTCTCCAATTTATGTAATGTTGACTATTGTTGTGAATGGATGGATAGCTGCTTATGTTTTACTGACTCAAAACAAAAGTTATTCAGTGTTATATGTGGAGTATAAATGATTGCTAGACTTACCTTATTGGAGATTTCAAACATCTTTCACCTTGAATTGCAGCAGTGATCCTAAACTGATAATTCACAAGTCATTCATCCCATCAAGCCAGCTCCTTTCTATTAGGGAATTGTAGAACATTTATTTATTCTCCTGAGAGAGATTCCCGCAACATTTCTCCATAATTTACAAAGCAAAATGTTACAGTACTTATGCATGCTATAAAATTTACATGTGCTTTCAATTGAAAACATTCTTCTGTTCCATAGAAATGTTAATTAGTTTGGTATATATTTGTCCCTATTGCCTTCAATGTCATCTCCTCCAAGATATATATCTTACTGAGGGAAAGCAGATAATATGAATATGCCAACATCAGACTAATTTAGATGGACAGTCATGTGATCAGTGACAGCTTGAGGCGGAAGCATGGAGCGGCAATCGCGCCTCATTATAAAGTGGCTTATACCAGTTTATGAAGCAGTTCTACTGGAGTGAAGTTTTTAAGAGATCTTTTAGAAAATATTTTCCATGTGGAGTGTTCTGTTTATATCTGTAGACTTATAAAGTGAAGAACAAACTACTTCAGAAACATCAATTGCTTTCAGTATCCAAATGGATAATTTCTCCCCAAAATATATAGAATAGCTATTGCACTATTATTTTATGATGCTTTATAGATTATAAATAGCTCTACAGATACAAGAGGTACAGCTTGTTAATGCACTCTGAAGCAGCTGCTTTTTTTTAATCCTTTGAGGATATCTGAAAAGTTTTGCTGAATTTCCTCGTATGGACTAAGCTTTGGGAATTCATTGGCATTCTATGTGTACTGATGAGGAAACACACAGTTCATTGTTTTGTTATCGTATTGCCACATTGTGATCAAGGCAAATACCAAATAGGAAGGAATAATATGAACAACTACAATGTGACAATTACCAGGTTGTACAAAAGCATTATTATTTCAGTGTACTTCTTGATTTGTCATTCCTTTTTTACAGCTTGTTTTTATAATTATGTCTGACAGCTGTAGTAAAAGCATCTTCTAAATTGGTATCTAATAGTGGACGGGTGGATGACATCTAATAGTTACAATATTGAAGGAGTAACACTGGGGCAAATTCCGACACACTCCTTGTCTTATTCGCTCACCGAATACTTTGAGAAATATATACAAATTTGACCCAATATGTGCTCCAACAATTGGTAATACTATTTTATAGTGATAATGAGTATCCACACTGAAGGCAATGCTATATATATGTATAATATATATATATATATATCTATCTTACCCTAAATAAAAAGCTGCAATCATGGTATCATTTTGAGTAAACCATACTTGTCCTGCAGACCATGGTATCAATGACAGTACTGGGGACCAGGATATCAATTTATGGTAATATTCAATGACTACACTGTAGACTATGGTATCATTTACAGTAATACTGTAATAAATAATTGTACTGGAGTATATAATTATTTTAGGGTACATTTATTTAGAAATACCTCATTTAGAAATGCTGACAATAACATTGTCTGCTGTGAGTCAGGTTTCTATTATAATAATAATACTTGCATTTGATATCATGCCGTTGAGCCATCTCAAAGTGCTTCACAGAATATATTGTAAAGTGGATTGACTGTGTATTTTGTGGACGTAATGCAGCAGCCAATTGTGCACAGCAGTTTCACAAACAGGCGTGGATTGAATGACCACATTTTTATTTTTTGAGGGATTATTATCCCCAAAAAGCAATCTGCCAATTGACCAACGACCGAATTTCTACTTACTGCAGATAAACAGAAGGGTGTGGAGTAAGGAAACTTGCATAAGGTTTCACTCTGCCCACCAATCGAACTTGTGTCTTCTCACTTGAGAAGCGAGCTCGCTAACCACTACGCTACAGGACTCCACAATTATGATAATTTTGAATCAACATTCTTGCTACAAAATACAGTATATCTTAAGGGTTATTCAAAAATTCATTTAAAAATACACATGTGCTAGGCAGAATTTTTCAGGATAAAAAAGGAAAAAATAAGTGTTTATTCATTCAATTTAATATATTTAATCATTCCTAGGAAGTTTTTTTTAAATATATTTTTGTAAGACAGTGCATTACAAAGCTCTAATGAGAATTTTTTGCCATCTTTAATATGGCTGTTAAAGCTCATTTGTGAAATGCACTACTTTTAAACACCGTTTGGATGGATTGAGTTGATTACCCCATCCTCGCCCACCTGCATTGGTTCCCCATCTCTCAGAAGATTAAGTTTAAAAGCCCTTTCCTCACTTTTAAAGGCCTCTATGGTTGTGCTTCTACCTAACTCGGACCTATAAACACCATACCAACCTGTCCTTAGCGGTCACTGAGCTGCTCCATGTCCCCTGCTTTGCCTGCCTACCATTTGCAGTTGGACCTTCATCTTTTTTGCCCCATTCTCTGGAACTCCTTCCCTGAAGCTCAAGTGCAAACTCTTGACTGCCCAGCGCCTTGGGACGTCCTTGTAATTTGTTGTTGTTGTTGCTGGAAATGTCCTGCAGGTCTCTTTGCAGCAACCAGCTACTGTGAACAACTTGTTAGAGAGTGCAGCAGTATAATTCTGAGGATGCATTTTGATACTGCTAGTTCAGGATCCTTGCAAATAATGTCACAGTGATTTCAACCAAAAGTATTCGATAGAGGTAACATGTCTTCCCCCCCCCCCCCCCCCCTCTTCACCTTTTCCTTCTTGGGACATGTGTGTCAGCCTGGCTCACTCTTGATTCCAGCCTGGTACCATTCTCGCCTCTGACACTCCACAGTAGTGCTGGGGGTAAAAAAAATACATCCTCAGCATTGCTCTGCAGCATAACCAGTTGATCACAGTAGTTGGTTGCAACAAAGAGGTCTGTAGGGTTTTTTTTATTCGTCAAAACAGTGTTTACAATTTATGAGCTGCATTGTTGGAGGTGTCGTCCTTCAGATGAGGTGTTAAACTGAGCTCCTGTCTGTCTGTTCAAGTGGACATGAAGGATCCCAAGGCACTATTTGAAAAGAGAAGGGAGTCTCTCCTGGTGTTCTGGTGAACAATCCCCCACTTCATGGCTGTTTGTGGAAATCACTGTGTGCAAATTGGCTGCTGTGTTCACCCACAAATACACAGTTATGGAATGTTGGTATAGTATATCCTGTGAAGTGCTTTGGGACTTCCTCCCAATGTGAAAGATATTATAAGAAGTTTAAGGATTATTGTTATGATTCCACACGTGGCAAATGCCCTTCAGTATCTCGCCAAGTGGACATTTTTTTATGTGTGAGTTTTGACAGAGAGTTTTAGTGGACGAGTTGATTGCACGACGAAGCAACACTGAGCTACCCCATTACATGTCACACACGCACACTGTACAACAGGCGAATGCTAGGCAGTTTTCCCTCTCCTAACCCTGAACATTGAAGCCCTATTTCTGTTCTGGCTGAGATCAGCTAACCCAGCACAGACCTGCAACTTCCAATCTGTGTGGCTCTACACAATACCCACTTGACAAACTTGCTGAGCCATCAGAATACATTAACTTTGCTTTTTTTATATAAATGGTGGCTGTGTTGCAGACGCTGCATTGAAGAGGGCATGCCAGCTACAAACCCACAACTGGCCAATGCAGTGAAAGTTGTGCTGCTGTTCTCAACCATTACAGGAAAACATTTTCCACAAATTACAATTGCCACAAAACATGTTTCCTGTTGAAAAATTAGTGACTTCACAAATGTCAAGATGTCTTATAAAGGAAGCCTATTGCATTATACCATTGTATACCATTTTACAGTAGTCTAGGACCTGACAGGTTGCAGAAGGCCTCACTGCACTCTGTCCTAAATGCCATATGGTGATTTCCCTAACCTACTGCTAGACAATAATGACAATTTATTTTAGGTTGGATTATCGGCCACTTATTTATTTTTTCAAATTTATCCACACTCGGATAAGAATAATCCTTGCATTTGATATAGTGCCTTATCACGTCTTCAAGACATCTCAAAGTGCTTCACAGAATATACTGTAAAGTGAATTGACTGTATATTTGTGAGCGAAATGCGACAGCCAATTGCGCACAGCAGTGTCCCACAACCAGTCGTGGATTGAAGTGACCAATTTATTATTATTTTTTTGAAGGAATTATTACCCCTGGAAAAGCGATCCCCCAATCAACTAGCAACCGGGTTCCTACTTACTGCTAGGTAAACAGAGGCATGTGGAGCAAGGAAATTTGCCCAGTGTTTTGTCCTGCCGGGACTCGAACCATGGTCTCTCGCTTGCGAGGCGAGTGCTCTAACCACTGAACTACATGACTCCCGATGGGAAAATGTTCCTAAAATATTCCAACATTAAAATCCAATGTCTTTTTAGGAATGGACTGAAATTATTTTGACTGGTAGCGATGTTTTCCGATAAATCCATTTGGGTTACTTCTATTAATAATTACGGAGATCACTCAGTGGATTCGGTGTTCTCTGGTTTAAAAAACAAAGTTACAGTTCAATGCCTAAATTAATAAATTAGTTCAGCTGCAAAATAAACATGCATTCAATTGGAACAAATATCATAGATATGCCATCCAACTGATTCTTTCACAAAATCTAAGCTAAAGTTCAGATACTAATACTGGAGTTAAAATCTTTCCAGAAAATGAAAAGTATAAAGGAATAAAAGCAGCAGAGTATAGGCAACATTGATGTGACTGGACTTCCATGGTTATTTGCTCCAATCGTCTCCATTCATAGCTTCTACATTTTTGTTGTTGTATTAATCATTTGACCTTTTTTTAAAAAAAGTGATTCAATCTGGCTTGTTATTTTCCAATGCTCTCAGAAGCGACTTTGCATTCAAAGAATAATGGTGAGTTTAAAGTGGAGGTAAAGAGTACACCACTGACCACCCAGAGCCAAATACATGAGGATTCAAGGGAAGGTTCACAATGAATGTAATTATTTTCAGAAGTCTCTCCTTGGTCATCTCTGACCAAGAGGATAGTTTACATTTTAGTCCCCATGTGGCCATCATGAATATCAAGGTGTTGATAACAATTCACTTATAATCCAAACACAATGATGCTCACAAGCAGGATAACTAAATAATTCTGTGCTCTCCTTTCATTTTACATCTGCTTGGGGGATGGTATACAATAAAATTATAGTTTCAATTAACATTTGGGTTGTCATTAATGATCGGAAAGTGGCAGTATTACAAGTTAATTCAAAATAGAGTGCTAGAATTGAATATAGGATGAGTATAATGAGCAACATAATCTTTATAAAATGTAATTAGGAAAAAATACCATAGTAAAATGTACCACACCATTTTAGTAGTTCATATCCTTTGTTCTTTGGAATATTTGTTCAGATGACTAAATATATGGTAGCAAAATTGTACTGTAACAATTGGTAAAGACCACTTTCCAAAGAATGCTATTTCATTTATTTTTAAAAACACTTTTTAAGAATAACAAATGCAGAGGTTACAACAGTTCAGACTGCACTGGGCTGGGAAAAACAGCATCTTCTCTCATCTCTCAAAGGAGAGCAGCTTTTGCTGCTGAGATCTCATTGTATGCTGTTTCACTGCACAGTGATTTCCTTCCTCAAGTTAATTGAATAATCTCAAGGGTCCCATTAACTATTTGTTAACTGCTTTTTGCAAATAAAATTGCAAAGTGACATTTTCTGAAGTTTTTCAGGATGGGCTTAAAATAAACAGTGCATAAGGGAAATCCCTGCGATCTGTTCTCTGAGTTTCATTGCTCTATTCTCCAATTGAAAAAACATTTCAGGTTTGACCTGATTCGACCTTCCTATTCTGTGGAATAATGTTAATATCTGGGAGGAGTGTCAAAATAGGAAAAATGGCAACTCTTAATATTCCTTTTTAAACATGCAGATTTAATTAAACGATAGATAAAAGTGGAGTCCTGTAGCTCAGTGGTTAGAGCACTCGCTTTGCAAGCGAGAGACCTGAGTTCATTTCCAGGCAGGTCAGGGCGAAACCTTGGGCAAGTTTCCTTACTCCACACGCCTAATAATAATCCCTCCAAAAACCCAAAACAATAATAAATTGGTCATTTTCAATCTACGACTGTTTGTGGGACATTGCTGTGCGCAATTGGCTGCCGCGTTCGCCCACAAATATACAGTCAATTCACTTTGCAGTATGTTCTGTGAAGCGCTTTGGGACGTCCTCCCGACGTGAAAAGCGCTATATCAAATGCAAGGATTATTATTATTATTATTATTATTGCAATATATATAATCCTTCTCTTGAGAATTCTATATGGTTTAAACTCTAATAGTAAATCACATAAGATTTTCAGATGGGTAGATGGGAACAATAGTTCAGCTAACCCTTTTCTTTTGTTCTTGACTTGAAAGCATTCAAAATCCATGTCTCCAAGCATATCTACCATTTATTCAAGACTGCTGCTAATATTTATGTTTCACCTATTTCTATGCATGTTGTATACACAACAACAAATTACATTTGTATGGCGCCTTTCATGTCGCAAGGACGTCCCAAGGCGTTATAGTGTTATATAACGCCACTATAAACTGAATGTCAGCATTTCTACATCTAAGGAGAATTCTTCTGAATAGATAGATTTAAATGCCCTGTGACTTTGTGATGTTCTGTGATTGTCTCTTATAAGTTGCAACCACTGGCTGAGGTACTACAGGAACATTTTGCAATTGTAAATGTTGTCAATATTATACACAAGCATCAGATGAGCCTGCTGAAATTGTTAAATGTGGTTTGTATCATTAATGAGCCCCTGCCTTATTTTTGCTTGAGTTGCTTTTAATTAATTTGGTCCAATGGTTCACACGTGAACTTTCCATTTCATGTAAAAAAAACTCTTTAACGAGCACCCAGGGACCTTCAATTAGTCTTAGAGAAATAGAATACCTCCATTGACGTCAATTGCTCACATGTTATTTAGGAAAATTGTTTTTTTAAAATCATTGTTCCTTTTATAAATGATATGTAGATCTTGGAAGACAAGGTTAAGCCTAAACAACAACCTGTTTGATCCTTACTTCCAAGAACGATCAGCCATTGTTTTACTCTGTGTTATTTCACAGTCACCCTCTGATGCAATTCAAAAGTGGCATTTTACAACATGAGTGTTCATAAGACCGTTTGTGCTGCATACATGGGTAGAAAGCCCACCTGCGGCTAGATTTATTCTATTGTAATATTTCAGTGAGTTCAGAATTAAATGTTGCCTTTAATTTTGCAGTAGGTTTTCTAAAAAAATCTTTAAGACCTAAAGAAAACGGGATTCCAAGTTAGAAATTAATTCACCAATTTGCCAAGTTGTGAACACCTTAAAATGTTATATGAATAGAATATTTTTACTGCAAAAATTCACTGTCACTTTCCAAACTTCTTTTTTGGTTAAACAGATGGAGAGGTTGGCATTGTTAAAGCAGGGGTTGTCTTGTTGGCTTCCACTGCTGATCCAGTCACCCAGACATTCCATCAAGGGAATTATTTTGTCAGCAACTCACCTTTGCTCAGCTTCTTTGAAGGTTGAGTGAAAGGTTTCATTTCAGCTCTTTTTATAGATCATCTCAAAACATCTAGATAAACTACAATTTTATGGCCATATTGGGAAGGTCCAAATCCAAGGCAATATTTGAATAAATAAGGGAGTTTCTCCTGGTGTCCAGGCTAACAATCCCCCAAATAAAACTGATCATTCACTTTATGGCTGTTTGTGGGACATTGCTGCGATTGGCTTGCAGATGGGTAAGCAGATGTTGCTTAAGCTTTCACCTCAACTGCCACAACTGGCACTCAATGGGAAGGGATATGTGTCCGAGCTGCAAATAGGAAGATGGTGGCAATACTCTCACACATTTCATCCTGAGCTGTGTTGCCCACCAGGAAGCTCGCAGGGAGTTCTTGGTATCCACCATCCACCCAGTGAGACTCACATTTGTCGGATGTCAAATTACCATATAGTGTCTATCCTCCTGGGAGGAGGGGGAGAGGTAAGTGGGCTCCCCTTGGAGCTGAACTAGGTGACATGTTTGGAAACGGAATATTGGAATCGAGCCAGCCTTCTGTGGTGGTCTCTGAAGTCCTTTGAGTTTTCCTCCCAATGTGAAAAGCACGATATTAAAAGCAAGGATTATTATCATTATTGACTTCTCTGCATGGCTCGACATTGGGGTAGAACTGTGCACTCAACATTGTTAAGCACCAGAAGTGAAGCTATACAGTACAGCTTGGTTAAGGATATTCCCTTTGGGCATATTACATTAATGTTGGTCTAAGTAGTTTTGGCCAAGATAACGCTAAAGACCTGTTTGTGGATATTGAGGGAAATTGTTGATGGTATCCTGTTACTCCATTATATACAGAAGATATGTCTTTGATATGTAGTGTTAGTATCTTCCTGTGAAATAAGTCAATTGACACTGATCAATTGAAACATGATGTACTTTAGTTTGTGAACCTATTGCAGTCACATGCATAAAGGAAAAATATACAAACATTTATTTCCTTGAATCAATATTTAGAGGTGCATTTAGTGAAATCATAGGATGAAAATGTCATGTTTTACAATTAATTCAATATAATATGTGAAATATTGCATTTTTCATTTCCTATAATTGATACAACTCATTAAGTGCCTTTTCAAACTTTTTTAGCAAAGAGAGTATATTTGTTGAAAGATATTGAGATTTCAGAGCTCAAAACTAACAATGGCCAATATTGGCACCTTGGCAAGGCATTTGATTATTTTGTTAAAATAAACACTGCAATAAGAGTATATTAAATTCCAAAGACATATTCTGCAATATCTTTAAAAATGGTAGAGAGGAAGTGCCAATTGCGACTTGCGTCTGTGCTGTTTAATTTGCAGTATTTCCCAATCAGCAAATTGTGATGTCCCCAAACTGCCACAGTACGAATAAAGGCTATGAAGCAAAACGCCATGTCCCCATGATGCTTTCATTTGCTCTCTTTGGCTTTGTTTGCACCACTTGCTGGTTCTCGCATTTTTTTCTGCACATTTTTCTAACAGCACTTCTCAGCCCTTCTGAGAATATTGAAAATTAGGCCCCAATGTTCATGTCCGTTACTACTAGTGACACTATTTTGTACAGTATTATGTTACACACATTGTAATTAGTTTCTACATTCTCTACATGACTTCATTATACTGTATATGTTCCAAGCCACATGTGGTGTGCCAATTACGATGGAGAACATTTGTCTGTACTAAGAGATTAAACATCACATTTGTAAATCAGTGGATGAGTCTACATGGCATATTAAGAGTGTCCATGCAGCACAGTGGATACAAGCCTTTAGCCTGGTAAGAGCAAGTTATGGTTTATGAAAATGGTACAGGTGAATCCCATTAAAATGCTCCCTACATTCACTTAGGTTATTGGAAGTTCCTTTAACTATGCTACAGTTAGATCTGCTGTGGACCCTCACTAACTGGAGGTACAGTACACCCAGTTTCCAGCAGTGACTAACCAGCTTCCTGTATTAAATAAAGTAACCAACATCTAGATTGTCAGGTTGACACTGATGTGATTTCTTGCATGTGCAGGAAGCATTGCTGATGCAAAGCAAGTGTCATCTGTAGTGACTTAGGACAATAGGAAGGAATTCAGCCATTTGCTCACATTCCACATCCAGACGTGTCCCGTAATTGACTAAGTATCATGAGAATATCATAAATTTGCAGAATAGATGGAATTTTAACCCAATATTATTTAACTAGTCACATTCCATTTCTTATTCATTGCCCATCATGATTGCAATGATACTATTATTAATAATACAATAATTGTATTATAATTAATACTATATAAAAAAAGTTAATAATAATCACCCTGATTGATAATAATTGTATTTGATATAGTGCAGTGTACATTCAGATGACATCTCAAAGAACTTCACCGGTTTTATCATATTGTATGGTGACTGCTTAACTTGTTTGTGAGGATAATTAAGGAATGGGACCAAGTTCTGGTTTAAAAATGTGTCCTTTTAAACCTGTTTTAATGACTAGTTTAGAATTGAACACATCGCTTGTCTGTCCCTCAGGCTTCTCACAGCCAATTTGGTTGCATTTGTTTTAAATAAATAATAACAACAATAATAATCCTAGCATTTCTATATTGTGTATTATCAAGTCGTTGAGACGGCTCAAGACGCTTTACTGAATATACTGTAAAGTGGATTGACTCTATTTACACTTCAGCATGACCTGATTCTTCTTTAATCCTAGATGCAGCTGGTCTCTTTAGCTTTAAATTTTTGTTTCCAAAATTGTATTTAGGCTAGAACCTAGGAAAGAAGTGTAAATTTCCTGCTCATTTCCTGTGGCCCAATTTCTCTTGAGATTGAGAAGATGTTTAACAATGTGCTACTGCTATCGCCAGGCTTACAAACAAAAGATAGAAGGTTTGATTTCTGTCTTGTGCTGAATTAGCTGACCTCAGCCAGAATAGTGAATGAGAGCAGAGGCTGTAATTGAGCAGAACCTTCATATTAAGGAGGAAAAAGTTTCACTAGATCAGTTTGGATGTTGAAGGCTCTTCAGCCTTTCTATTTCCTCCCTCTACAACAACCACCCTACTGTCCTCCTACAATAAACATCAAGCTGGGTTTTAAATGGTTTCAGAATCCATCCTGGCAACCTGTTCCAGTCACTAATAACCCTCTGCCTAAAGAAAACTTCCTGTTTCTCTCCTGAAATTGCCTTTTGCGACTCTAAGAACTAATGCCTTTTTGTGCTATTGTCTGGGTGCATCCTAAAGTATTAATTTGGATTTACTGTTTCAATCCCATTTAAAATTTTGTCCACCCATTAAGTCCCCTTCAAGATATTTTCTCTAAAGACTAAAAAGCCCTAGCTTAATAATAATATAATAATAAGCTTGTCTAAACATTGCTCATAGCTCATTCCTCTAGGATAGGGTATCATCCTCATTGCTCTCCTCTGCACTGCTTCAAGGGCCTGGGCAGCCTCCATGTGACATGGTGACCAGAACTGTATGCAGTACTCTAGATCTGGCATGATCAACAACAACAAAATCACATTTATGGAGCACCTTAATAATAATAATAATAATAATAATAATCCTTGCATTTGATATAGCGCTTTTCACGTCGGGAGGACGTCCCAAAGCGCTTCACAGAACACACTGTAAAGTGAATTGACTGTATATTTGTGGGCGAACACGGCAGCCAATTGCGCAGAGCAATGTCCCACAAACAGTCGTAGATTGAAAATGACCAATTTATTATTGTTTTTTGTTTTGGAGGGATTATTATTAGGCGTGTGGAGTAAGGAAACTTGCCCAAGGTTTCGCCCTGCCTGGAATTGAACTCAGGTCTCTCGCTTGCAAAGCAAGTGCTCTAACCACTGAGCTACAGGACTCCAACAAAACACCTTTCACGTGGGGACGATGTCCCAAGGTGCTGGACAGTCAGGGGTCAGAACCCAAGCCTGGGGGAGGGGTGGGGTAGGGGTGAGGGAAGGCAGAGAGGTGGGAGGGCAACTGAAGGCACGATCGAAGAGGAGGGTCTTGAGACCGGCCTTGAAAGAGGCAAGGAAGGAAGTGAGTCGAAGGGACTGTGGATTGGAGTTCCAGAGTGTGGGGGGCAGAGAGGCTGAAAGCCCGGCCACTGGTAGGGCAGGTCGGGCGGGAGACATGGAGCAGGCCAGAGCCCGCTGAACGGAGGGAGCGGGCAGGTTGGTACAAACTCAGCAGGTTAGAGAGGTAGGAGGGGGCAAGACCATGAATGGCCTTGAAAGTGAGGATGAAGATCTTGAATTCGATCCTCTGAGGGATGGCGAGCCAGTGGAGTCAGGCGAGGGTGGGAGTGATGGGGTCATGGAGCCTGGTCCACGAGCTGCAGAGTTTTGGATGATCTGCAGCTTGTGAAGGGAAGATTTGGGAAGGCTGATGAGGAGGGAGTTCAGTAAGCTCCCTGCTCCTGAGTGCTAATCAGTGGCCTTCATATGTACTTAAATGCTGGGTGGGCGCAGGCTCAGATTGAGCTCTGATGCCACCCACAGTTAATTAACCTTCCAACATTCAATTGGCTCATGCATGAAAAGTAGCCTATTGAGAGACGTAGTGAAGCATATGGAACCTTACCTCACCATGAGTCAGTACGTTCAGATGGAAGAAAAATTGAAAAATAGTGATTTTCTTGGAGAAGAAAGATTGCTCAAGTTGCGTTGGCAGTTGTTATAACTATTTAAAGGTCAGACTAACTCATGAATATATTAGGCAAAAGATGTGGAGGATTCCGGTTTGGGTTTTTTATGTTGAAGGAGAGAAAAGCAAAATGATTTTGCAATCTCTTGATGCATCACCATCGGCAGTCGGGCCTTCAGCCTCTCTGCCCCACCCTTTGGAACTCCATCCCATATTCCCTTTGCCTCGCTCCCTCCCTTGCTTCCTTCAAGGCACATCTCTTCGACCACCCTCCTATCCTCCCTGCCCTCCACCCTCGAAGATCCCCAAACTTGCCCCCCACCCCCACCACTTGGGTCCAAATCTGACTGTCCAGCACCTTGTGATGTCCTCCCAACATGAAAGGTGCTGTACAAATGTAATTTTGTATTGTATCAAACAAAGGCACCTAGGACTAAATAGAGTACATGCATAAGAGTGACTGAATATAGGCCACAAAAGTAAAAATATGTAATTTGATGAATTGGAAAAAAGCTTGATTCAAAATGTTGCTCATTTTTCAGTCAGGACAGTAAATATGAATGATGGTGTCTTGGGTAAGGCTAAGAATGTGGAAGGTCTTAAATCAGATCATTTATTTTTATACCGACAGAAGGGAAACTTCACGTCCATGCACAGGGAACTCAATGGATCAGATTATCAGATTAAGGTGTCGCCATGGCTCAGTTGGCAGTATTCTTGCCTCTGAGGCAGAATGTTGTCAGTTCAAACTCACGCAAGTCTTTGAACTTATACAGTTTAGGCTGACACTCCAATGCAGAACTGGGGGTTTGCTGCATTGTTGGAGGTGCTGTCCTTGAGATGAGACAATAAACTGAAGGCTTGTGGCTATTTTTGTGACAAGTTGGCAAATGCATTTACTATGTAATACTGTGAAGCACTTAGAGACATATTCCTGATGACAGGTGCTGAATCAAATGCAAGCTTTATTATTATTATTGTGCTAAGACATCACCGTGGACCTGCAATTTTCAGGTCAAGAATACAACAAAAATGCAAAATTACATTTGTATAGCACCTTTCACATCGGGAAGGTATCCCAAGGCTCTGTTACCAACAGCATGTTACCAAGAGCCAAACTGATATTATATAGTACTTACCATTATCAGATAAGTATAACTGGTAACAAAATATCAGTTGGGAAAGAGAAAGACAAATAGAGAGGGAGCTTTATTTATAAATGGAGAAACTCACTGAACTATTTTGCACCTTATTATTGGGGTATTCTCATTAATGAGTTTGGGATTTTAGTCAACAGAACAACTAGTAAGTTGCCCTGATTATTGAGGCCCTCACAAGTTTAACTCTGATGCTTGTTTTGTCTCTGAAATTACGCACTGAATTACTTGGATTAAAAAGATAGGATGGCATAAAGGTCACATAATCACTGAGTTTTCTGCACAAAAGCTTTCTGTCACACTGACTCATGAGAATTCTGCTCCAACTTGAATTCCCCTTTGAACTGATGTCTCAGTCATGAGTCAGCATGATCAGAGGGCTCATGTACAGAGCGCTCCCTGGATAAAATGCGGTTTACATTTGTAAACATGAGTAATAATAATAATAATCCTTGCGTTTGATATAGCACCTTATCACATCTTCGAAGTGTCTCAAAGTGCTTCACAGAACATATTGTAGAGTGTAAACTTTATATTTTGTGGGCAAAACGCAGCAACCAATTTCGCACAGCCGCGTCCCACAAACAGCCATGAATTGAAATGCAATGTTTGCACATAACAATGCCATCATTATTTCATGAAAATATGATAAAATCACTTGCTTGTAAGTAAAATTTGTCTCGGTTCAAGCAAATATTTCTACAACGGCAATTGGCAGATGCCTGTGGGATGGGTTGAATAGTCTATTCAACAGTAGTAGTTATCATATACAATGACTAATATCCCTAATGATTGAGATAATTTTCATTACAATAGAGAAAGGATTTAGGCTAAAACTTACTTGGATTGAGCAAGCAATCACATGGGGTCATCGATCCCATTTATGGACACATTTCATGCCTCGGTCGTCACTAGTTGGCAAATGAATTTCTCCTGGCTTGATGCTAATGATTACTAGCAGAGAGCATCTGACGACTTTACTTAGACACAAGTTTAGGGTCTGATGGAGATGGAATAATAACTCAGTGTCTGTGCTCTAACTACTCTGAGGAATAAAAGTACCTCCAGGCTCTGAGCTAAGAGTTGCCAGCGTAGCCAATAAAGGATTAAATAAGGGCTCAGAGTAATTGGATCAATTTCAGGTCACTAGCCAGTGCTGCTGACTATTGCAAATACAAAAATGCTTCCGTCAGACACAAATTCAAATCAGCATTTGAGGTAACTCTTTAAATAAAAACAACTGCAGTAAACTCTATTGTAAGGCAACGGTTAGGATCAATAAAATCCCAAGCAGTCTGATAACAGGGTGTGATTGCCAGTCAGTGCTACTATATCATGATGTCACCATTCACATGACTGGTGACATCATTCTCAGTGACGTCGGCATTGATCTAATAATCTGGAAGTTGACTATTCTTTTAGCTGGGACGTCCTCCCAATCTGAAAGGCAATTTACAAATGTTATTTGTTGTTGTTGTAGCTCGTGGGAAGCCAGCTGGCCCATGCATTCAAGCAAACCAATTCTCGGTCTGAAGCAGTACTGTCAAACCCATATTGACAAGTGGTTATAGGTGTGCTCACAGAAATGTCCACTCTATAATAAAAAAAGGACTTGGGATAGATACAATACATACAGGACCTCGAACATAGGAACAAATGCTGTTTTGGACATTCTGTGCATTACATATGCTCTTTTAGCACATGCAAATTAGCAGCAATAAGTGTTTCTATGTAACAATACATTTTCAGCAACAAAATTTTACTTCCATCAACCAATTGAAAGGCTAATACCGGTAATACGTCTGTATACAAAATGGCACACAGTATAAACCGAAACTCAAATTATACCGCAGCAAAGGGCGCAGGATGTTACTTCCTAACATAGTTAGCAGGGTGAAACGTGCCACTCGTTGTCTTTGAGCAGCAATCTGACTGGACTACGAAAACAGCTACTGCCTGACAGATCTTTGATACCAGCAACTGACAGCCAACACATAAGGGAAAGAAACCGTTATGTCTCAGATGTTGATCCAGCCAATCAGGATCAATCATAGACAAGCAGAGTATGTGCTGCTAATATGACGTAAGCACGATATGACAATAAAGCTAGACTGTAACATATACAGAAAACATATGAGTCAGATCACATGAAGCGAGTTATTTTGTAGTCTATATTCTATTTCTTATGTGAAATGCAAGTTGATCCATCAATTTGGAAGTGGCCACATCTGAAAAGCACTGGTCAAATGGCTACCCACATTACAAGCATGTTGATCTATGGATCTTGCCTTGGCATTTGTCCTCAGCTACTCAAATGCCTTTCTCACTTGAGCGATAATAATAATAATCCTTGCATTTGATATAGTGCTTTTCACGTCTTCACGACATCTCAAAGCGCTTCACATAATAGACTATATTGTGAATTGATGTATATTTGTGGGCGATTTCGGTTGGCATTGGCACACTGACCTGGTGAGTGACCACCATCCAGCTTTAATGACAGGTCCCTGAATAGGCTCACTTGAAACTCCAGAATTGCCACAATCAGATACCCCAGGACAAATACTTCTGTGCATTCTCCTCTGTCCGCCTTGTGCTGTTTGGTGCAATGTCTTTGCAGTGCCTTCATGTGAGGTGAGGGAAGGGCGAGGCGAACTGTGGGACGGAATTCCAGACAGTGGGGGCAGATGGACTGAAACCCGACTGCCGATTGTGGTGTAGAAAGGGTGGGGAACGTGAAGCAAGGCAGTGCCTGCTGAGTGGAAAAAATGAGTGAGGTTGATAGGGTTTAAGGAGGTTGCAGAAGTAGAGTGGGACAAGACCGTGGAGGGATTTAAAAGTGCGGATAAGGATCTTGGAACTTGGTCCTCTGGGTGATGGAGAATTAGCAGATCTAGGTGAAGGTGGGGGTGATAGGCTCATGGAACCTAGAGTAGGAGAGGACATGAACTATGGAGTTCTGGATGGTCTGCAGCTTGTGGAGGGAAGAGTTAGGAAGTTTGGCAAGCAAAGAGTTGGTGAAGTCCAGCCTATAAATGGTGAAAGCATAGATAGGGAACTTGGTGGCCCATGGGGATAGAATAGCAGTGGTGGTAGGGAATGTTGTGAAGGTGGGGAAAAGCTGAATGGACTTGGTGCCTCATGAATCATACCATTCAAGTGCTGTTTGTGGAATATCACCTTATCTATTAAAAAAAAAGTTAAGCCAGGTTCTTCCTATATTATTGCGTATAGCAATTTTTATCCCCACACCCAGATTTAAAAGAATGTTGTTCTTAATTCTTTCATAGTTAATTCACACTGTCCGTATCTCAGCAAGTTCTCCATCCCCTTGGGTAAGTTGGAGGGACAGTTGCAATCATGTTCCTGTTTTATCAAAATGACCACAAATCAAATACATATGTCAGCAAACTCCAAGCTTATCAATTGACTTTTCTGCCTCTTGCCTCAATTTCCTCTGTTTCATTGAGAAATGTCTTAGGCAGGTATGAGCAGGATCAGCTTGTGGGATGCCGGGAATTTGTTCTTCACAGAAGCAGCTATACAAGAACTGATTAGGTAATCAAAAATACCATTCTGAATATCCTCTTAAATTCCACTTAAATTCTTTAATTAAAGAGATAATGATTTGTCTGGCAGTGTTCTTGACCTATTTCTGTGGGCATTATTTCAGATAAGTTTAGATTGGCAAAGTTGTTATAACCAGTTGAACATTTTTTGTCACTGGCATTCAAAAAAACTTTCCTGTTTGAAAATGTTCCCTAGACCAGAATTCTCTAAAGGCTTGATTCAACTGATGGAGAAAAACATATTTTTTATTGCATCTCATTAATATTGGCAAAGTATGTACTGCAATATCTATAATTATCCCATTCATAGAATATTTTCAAATTGCTCGCAATAGTAAAGTGATAAGAAGCAGGAAATAATAATAATAATCCTTGTATTTGATATAGAATTGCTGGTGGGGGCTTCAAAGAGAGAACTCTGCTAGCTCAATTCAGCACATACTCATAGCTTCCTACCTGCACCAATGCTACTTACTTTGTAATGTTGGAAAGGATCCAGGAGTGTTTGACTACATTAAGACAGTCAAGAGAGGTGGAACACATTGCCCAGAAACTTTGAAAAAGGCACTTTTGACTAGAGACCAAATGAATTCTCACTGCATTTTTATTACAATCCTGCTAAAAATGAAGTGCTGCTGATTTTTACGATGATGCCTTCTATTTTAAAAACATTTGGTGATGTTTGTGATAGCTAAGTTAACTTTCAATTAACAGACTGGAATTTAGGGGCAAACCTGACCTCCTCCTCACACCACCATGAGTTCTCGTTTAAGTAGCAGTATAAGTGTTGCATAGATGCTATGTTGTATTTCAAATCATTGTTTTGGTATAATAATAATAGTAACTAATAATAATCCTGACATTTGATATGGTGGCTATAGCGCCAGCAATTCCCCAAAAACCTCACAGGGAATTGCTGTCAAACATAGTGATTGCTTATTTGTAGGGACATGTGACAACTATGAAATTAATGACCAATGTATATTTCACCTGGGAGATTGTTGGCTTAGGACCCTGGGAAAAGCCCACTTCTCTTTTTGAAGAAAGGCATAGGAACTTTAACATCTACTTGAACATGTAGCTGGGACCTTGGTTTAATCCAGAGGTGGACACCTCTGACAATACAGCACTACTCCAGAATTAGAATGTCAGCCTGGTCCTCAAGTGCAAATTCCAAGATACTGGGTGTGTGGGGAATGTTTGGCCATCTGATTGCCAGTAAATTTACCAACCTGTCAGGTCATTTTGTCTTTTTTATTGTCCATTAATAAATGGGAGAATCACCTGCAAAGTCCATTATGTGTTTGTTTCACAACTGCCAGATTTTTACTTGTAGAGCAATATATTGCTCCTCCTGCATGATACTTAATTGTTTTTGTACTGTTATAAACTGACAGCACACCAATCCTCCAATGGCTTAGCGAGTAAATGCCCTGCTGCTTTGATACTGAGCGCACAGAGCAGGAGAATCCCAAGTTCAGTCCCTGATTTGTACTGATTTGGTGGTTCCCAGCCGGTGTAGTAAATAACGTTTAATTAGTTAGGGGCCTTGGTGCTTCAGCTTAATCTGTCAGTTCTCTGGCTTCTGTTTCTGAAGCAATAATTTCTGTACGACAATGCGTGGAATTTAGGTGGGAACAGGATTAGTTTTGGTCGTTACACTTTCTCTTGGTGAAACAAGGTGTTATAAGGCTGGTTCATATCCTGCTCACACTACAATTGTTCCAGAGTGCTGTCTTGTCAGTGGTGCTACCCTTCAGATGAGACATTAAACCAAGATCCTGTCTGCCTGGTCAGGTGGATGTTAATGGCACTGATTGAAAAGAGAAGAGAGTTTCTCCCAGGATCTTCCATTTTTTGATTCTCACCAGGACTTAACAATTAACAAAGAGAAACGGGAGCTGGTTATATATCTAATGATCCCTCCCTCACACCTTTTATCTGCTTACAGTTTTACAGGTAATTCCATTTAGAGGGATTATACAGGGATTTCCATTTCCATCAAATGCAAGCATTATTATCATTGCCTATGTCCATGTAGACTTGTTTACCAAAGTCCACATGGATGATTGTGCCTGGGTGCATTTGTGCTTGTACTTAAGACCGCTTTCAGCCAATGTCTCTAGATAAACACAGAAAAAAAATGTAGTTCAAATTTCAGAGAATTCTGACATTGGGAATTGCAAAATGAAACATTTAACAAGTTAACATTCACCTAAGGCTACTTTTCCACTTAAGGTAAGGTTGCTGAAGCATAAGGTCATACAAAGTGCAATCAGGCAGCCGTTTATGAACTGCAGCATCTTAGCAACAGGGAGCACATATTATGACATCAACCTCACAGAAGATTGGCACTTGAGATTATTTTGATACAGCCACTTAATTTGTGTCTGCAATTATGATAATTATTCGTTTTTTCCATTTCAAAATTGCCCTGGTAGGCGTTACTGAACTGATTCATCATGAACAGTCCTTTTGGACCTTTCAAATCATTCTCTCCACACTCCTTTTCAAGTGCCCTGGTACTTCACAATTGAAAACAGTTCTCTTCGGTGATGAGGAGAATATGCAACAGCGTCTGCTTTATATCACTTATTTATAATGAAGCTCTCACAAGGTTCCTAGTTTTGTTTATCATTCCTGACGTTCAAGGTATATAAATGCTGACTGACCTCTGTTGTCAAGTAGGTATCAGCATCACCATTTATCATTAGCTGGGCTTTTCATTGTGTTATGTTACTGAATAAGCAGTGACTCAGGCTTCAGTCTTCTGCTGATTCATGTTTGATGTGCTCGGGTCTCTCTGCACACAGACAAGGGGAAGTGAAGTGCTCTGTGACAGCATGGCCACATCGGCAAATATACATTAAAGAATTAACAATTCAGAGTGGAGCATGTTGCTGATATCGCCCTGGAGAACAAAACTCAAACAGAGGATCAATACAGCTTCAAAAGGTTTTGTTTAAAGCACAAATAACAAAACGTTAACTTAAATACACGAATATGTAATCCTAAAGAAAATATAAATTGATTTTACTCTTCTGAAGCTACAAATACAATGTTGCAAAGATTAAAGGGATGTGACATTGCCATTAGAACTGTCAGCATCAAGTCTGTCAATTCTTTTAAAATGTGTCATTTGTACCATGGACACAAGTCATTTTACAGGCCTGAGATAAATCATTGGCTATGCTTTTGATACATTAGTTCACATTTTTACTCAGTTAAAGCATTACATTGCTTTTACCCCAAAATTAACAAGGAAAATGAGATTTATCCACAAAAGTGGATATGTGGAGAGAATTTGACCTACGATAGATTTACTTTATCTATGTAGAATTTTAGAGTGTTGAGTATTTGGCAAATTCTTAAATACAACCTTAATCTTCTGCTTTCTATAAATTCTTTTAAGAACTGCAAAAATCCATCTTTAAAGTTAATACTGAATTCAATCATTTACCAAATGGATGTTTAATTTAGGGTCATTGTTAGCACCTTTAAAAAATATTAAATGGACAAAGATTAAAGGGATTAGCAGTGAATTTAACTTGTAATCCCATGCCTATTTTGCAGGGATTTGAGAATCAAAGTTTTTATTTACCAGTAGACACAGTAGACATCATCAATAGAACTTGCTGAAATGACACTGAAATGGGTTCTAGTAGAAGAGAATATAATAATAATCCTTGCATTTGATATAGCGCTTTTCACGTCGGGAGGACATCCCAAAGCGCTTCACAGAACACACTGTAAAGTGAATTGACTATATTTGTGGGCGAACGCGGCAGCCAATTGCGCACAGCAATGTAGATGTTTAATATATGTTTAATATACTCATTGGAAATGTCTCAAAGGAGAAGCAACTCAGAAAAAAAGGAAATCAGAGCTGCCAACGTTTTGCGGGAAGTTTAGAAGAAACTTTTCCACACATCGGATTATTAGTGGCTATTCAAACTGAGAAAAGGAAATTGGATGAACATTTGAAGAGCAACAATATTAGCTTATACAGGAACAAAGCACAGAATCACAATTAAAATAGTGGATGAGATGGATTTGATGTGTCGAGTGGCCACTTCCTAAACTGTAATTGCTATGATTCCATGATATATAGTTTTACTCAATGCAGTTTGAAAACATGAACTACTTCATTGCTTCCTGAAAAAGAATCCCAGCTCTACACTTCTAAATGGTATTGTAATGCATCTGTTTTTGATCATAAAACTTGCCCTGAAAATTCCATTGATGTTGATAGCTCTGAGCATGTTGGCTCCTCTTGCAATGTCACATGTAGTAGCCACTCCAAAGAATTTCTAATGGGATTGACAAAAGTAGTTTCAGACATCAATGGAAACTGATGGGAGGAAAAAATACATTGGAGTTAATGAGAACACTTTCTTAATTGTACCAGTGGTGAAACGTTCACTTTAAAAAATGCGCTCAGGGGTTATTTTAATGGGATTCCTCTTGTCTTACACAGGGAAAGCCAGGACTTTATATTGGTTACAAAATAAGCTAATTTAGAAGATGAAGTGCAAATGCACCGAAAGATCAGAAATGATCCTTCAGCACAAACACTGCTTTGTCAGATATCCAATATAGTGTTAGGAATGAGGCACTTTTCCATGTGGCCTAACAGACATGAGCAGTCAACCCCTGAGTACGTAAGTTTATATTTTAAATTTTGTTTTCAATGTTGTAATTTTAATATTTAGTGAGATAAATGCATTAACTATACTTGTCATTTAACTTTAAGCATTGGAATTATTGAGGTTTCATAGAATGACCTTTTCATTAGAGTGAAGACCAATAAAAGGGCACATTATAAATAGACTAAATCTTAGTTTGAAATATGTTGGCACATCTAAGAGGTGGCAGCACATGCCTCAGTTATGGTAATTAGTAGAAGATATTCAAGAAAAAAGATCAACGAAGCATTGGATAAATAATTATGAGATTGTCTTGAATACTAGAGTACAAATCTTTGTTTTAATATATGGAACTTGTTTGTTGTCCTTTCTCCTCTGCAGATGGATGCTGCTCTGTAAGGAGAGGGCTATTTATTAACAAGGCTCCAGCTTTATTTTGCTCGAAATTCTTTCAATAGCCATCAAATTTAAACTGGGAATACAGTAGAAAACCTGATATCTGCACAGATTGGAACTGGTTCTGTCCTGGATATAAAAACAGTGCAAATACCAGACCATCATGGGAAATGCAATGCACTGGGCTATGCACTAGGTTGGACTGCTCCATCAAGTTCTGGGTGCCCCATTTATAGAAATACCACTAAAGCATGAAAAAGATTTTATCATGAAGATAAAACCTAGGATGAGATTTCATGGTTAACAGGATTAGCTCAAAAAATTGCTTCTGTTTTCCCAGGAATAACAATAATTTTAATAGAAGATCTAGTGAAAGTCTTCAACATTCTGAAAGATTCGTTGGTAAAGCAGTAACTAAAAGGCATAAAATCAGGATTGGTACCGGAACAGTAGAAGTGTAAGGTTAGGAGAAACATGCTTATGCAAGAGTTGTTAGAACATGGAACGTTTTATCAGAAATGATTGCGGAGACTAATTCCGAAATCACAATTAAAGGGGAATTGGATCAAAATTTGAAAAAGAATAACATAAAAGGGTATGGCCATTGAGTACAGAATTAGGATTAGAGTCGTTAGCATCAGTGGAAAACCTCGTACCAGGTGAGGTTTTGAGAGCTAAAAAGACCTGGGGAGGATTTTCTCTGATCCCATTGAGCTGGTGAAAGATGTGTTAGCTCAGACATGATTACAGCATTACATTTGCTGGTTACTTTACTGTCTTTTCCAATGTCGGTTTCTGGAGGATTTCAGTTTTATTTCCACCCATTAGTTCGATATAAATCACACTCAGTAAATGTGCTGTTTGCCTTCAACAAAGTCTGACAGATTGAATGAGAAATTGATGTCCAAATCACAAGCTGGCCAAATCCCAAAAAAGGCCAGATAGAAAATCTTGTTACAAAATCTTTTGAGAGACTCTTTATATGGATGAAATTTTCGGGAGAAGCTTCTGTGCTGTGTGCCTGGAAGCCTGCTTCTTTTGATACAACATTGATGTTGCTGATCACTCAAGAGTCAAAAGTCATGTAGAGCAAGGAGTGAGTTCAGGACCTGAGTAAGGAACAAGCAGATCCAGCAGCCCTTTCATTAAACATTTATAAACACCAAAATGTTGCAGGAAAGGTTTGAAAGCTGAATGTGCATTAGTTTGACACAACACCTGGGAATAGATGAATAATTCCTCCACAACTGAGGAAATATAATGAATATTTTTACCTAATATTGTGTATTGAATATTTGAGCCCGAACAATCGAAGACTGCACTAGCACTGAAGTGTGTGTGATAATGTGGTGATACTGACTACCACTAACATACATATTGCATGGGGTGGGGTGAGGGGAAGATCAGCTAGGATTCTTTTTCTGATCACTGTCCAGAAAGATAATTAGAATAGTGAAAGTAAACCAATAAACAATACTTTAGTTATAACAAGACAGAAGGACAAGAGGGTAGCAGGAGCTTATTGTTGTGAAGAGCAATATTTGTGAAAAATATGTCTTTAAACAAAACAAGATAATCAACAGGTGGAATGGGTCAACTGAAATGGTGATAGGAGTGAGGGTGTTGGACTCATTTATATAACAGCTTACTAATATAATGGGAAGCTTGTAGGTATTCTAGGAGAATAAAATCAGATTGACTGAAGGATATCCTACATGTAACACTCCTTGTAATCTTGTGAACATTTGCCAGGAAGCGGAAGGGTATGCAGACCTTGGCTGAGAATGGAATCATGTTCAGCTGTGAAGCTGGTGCCTTCAAATATTCACTGTCTAAGCTCAAACTTAAATTAAGAATGACCATTTGAGTGAGGTAGTGGAGGTTAGCCTGCTACCCTGGAACGGTACCTAGCATGAACCAGTATCACGGGGAAATGAGAGCGAAATGTATTGAACAGTAAAAATATTTATGGTGTGCTTCGAAGGAAATCTCAAACATTGCCAAGAGCATTTCATTGTAAATGTGTTTTCACGTTGAGTCTGACAAGGTCTGTGAGTTCTTTTGTAGACCTTATTAACCGAAACTGACATGTACATTTTACAGACCTTACCACTGAGAGGGTAATGGGAGTGGAGAGTGGATTCCTAGTAATTACTTTTATAATTGGATTCTACACAAACTTTGTTAAACTAATGTGATCAGGGGAAAAGACGATACCACAGTGAAACTGCCCTGATTTCCCTTGCTTTAGTTGCCACCTGTTGTGTAGCCACCTTTTTTATATATTAAAAAATCAGAAATTCTCTCTATTAAAGGGGACACTGTTTTTATTAATAAATAACTTTATTAATTTATTATTGTTAATTTAGCCCACAAAATATAGTCAACTCACTTTACAGTATATTCTGTGAAGCTCATTGAGATGTCTCGAATACGTGATAAGACGTTATATCAAATGCAAAGATTATTATTAAAACAAACTTTGGAAAACTTTGTTTGGAAAGTAAAGTTGGGCGATAAAGGCATCCTAATGAATGTCACAGAATGTGGAATAATTTGTCACAAGTGCTTATTGAAGCTAAGATCGTAACACAAAGTTAAAGGGATGTGCAGTTGAAGAGAAATAGTATAAAACATTATGAAGAAAGAGCAGGAAATTGTATTGTGGAGTGGATATAACCAACCAGCACCAGAGTAAGCTCAGCAGGATAACAAGCTGAGACCTATTTTGTAATTTCAATACAAATGATTTGGATATGGTTTACATGACTGTGGTACATTAATAAACAGAAAAGATTTGTCAAACAGTTTTTTACTGAGAACACTGTATCTTTAATAACAATTCCAGTTAATAATTCTGTCAAGTTGTAACTTAAATTGGAAGGTGGCAATGTTTTTTCCTGATTAACTTTTTAGAAGAATCACAAATCATTTTTAATATTTGTTTAATCCTAGTTTAGGAGATGTACTGGCTGTTGGATCTCTCTGTTTCGGAGAACTGTGAAAATCTGGTAAATGATGTGTATTATAGAAAAATCCTTCATTCTTGGATCACCTTTTACATTGGTAACTTTGTGCTCTGTGCAATTGATACTCAACTCCAGGTACTGTATATACTGTAATTGGTTCAACTCACATTCTTTGGTATTTTGTTAGGCGAGTATTGTCTCTTTAATTCAAGTAAGGGAATCAGGATTAAGTGCCTTTGTTTCCTAATTTCTTACAACAAAGGGAGGAGATGAGAATTAATTTAAAAAATAATGATAATAATAATCCTTGCATTTGGTATAGCGCTTTTCACGTCTTATCGACATCTCAAAGCGCTTCACAGAATAGACAGTAAAGTGAATTGACTGTATATTTGTGGGTGCAACACAGCAGACAATTGTGCACAGCAATGTCCCACAAACAGTCGTAGATTGAAAATGACCAATTTATTATTGTTTTTGTTTTTTGGAGGGATTATTATCAGGCGTGTGGAGTAAGGAAACTTGCCCAAGGTTTCGCCCTGCCTGGAATTGAACTCAGGTGTCTCGCTTGCCAAGCAATTGCTCTAACCACTGAGCTACAGGACTCCACACAAATACACTACTGATTACACTAATGTAGGCTAATAGAACAACAACAACAAATTGCATTTGTATAGCGCCCTTCACATCAGAAAGACATCCCAGGTGCTGGACAGTCAGGGGTTTTGGGGAAGTGGGAAAGCAAAGAGGAAACAAATGCGACCAACAAGTGTGCTAAGTACAAACCAAGAGCTTTGCTCAAATGTAAATCTCTAGGTACAACAGAGAATGGAGAGGAGTTTAACACATGGGCTGGAATTCTGGTCAGTAGTGCATTTGGTAATGTCAGCCACTAATATGATTTGCCTTATTGAAACTGCACTTTCCAAAGGTACTAAGAGTAACGATGACCAGAATCTCAGCCCAAATTCAGCTGATTGAACCTGAGAGACTAGGCAAGAGCTGAAATATAAACTATGATTTAAGTTGCAAGGAGTATAAAACATAATGGGATCTAAATTGCAGGAATTGCAAAAGGAATTATGATCAACGAATCCAGGATGTGTCATGGCTGAACCTCTGCAATTCCATGTGGAGCCATATTCATAGCAACCAGACAGTTAAGGAATTAGTAGGAGTCCAGGAATTATTCCAAAGGGGTATGATAATGAAACATCAAGGTATGGCAGTCTTCGTAAATTATTTGTGTCCCTTTCCTTGGAGGAAAACACAATTGTCTTTGCAAAATAGAGTGAACACAGATATTACGAACAAGGAAGTGACTGACAAGGTAAAGGACCCACATCGAGTGCCCACAAGTAAAGTGATAATAAAATTAATCACACAGGGTAGCATCTCAGAGCCTGACACCAAGTTTGGGTTAGGGGGTGGTGACGGTCAAAGAGGAAGGATTTCATGTGTGACCTGAAGATTGGGAAGGAGGGAGCAAGACAGAGGGCTTGAGGAAGAGTGTTCCAGAGTTTCAGGACATAGTGGCTGAAAGTGCGGTCTTCGATGATAAAGGGCATGAGGAACAAGAAGGAGGTTGGAACCAGTCGAGCGGAGGCAACAGGTAGTGGTTTGGGGGTTAAGTAGGTCAGAGAGGTAGAGAGGTGCCAGGGAATGAAGGGATTTGAAGACGAGTATGAAGATCTTGAAAACGATCCATTCCTTGATGAGGAGTCAGTGGAGCCTGGCAAGAACTGGTGTGATTGAGGTACGAAGTTTAGTGCAGGTGATGATGTGGGAAACGGAGCAGATACTAAGCAGTTCCTTTTATTCTTGCTTTCTCACCCATACCCCTCAGAAGTTATGGTAACATACATTTTTCAGTAGCTTTGTATTCGAGTCATAATGGTAATCCTTACCCTTGATAAATAGTATCATATTATATCTCACTGTACTTCAGAATTTTACTGTGAAGTGTAGTAACTATGTATTTATAGGTACTTTACATCTTAAGCACAGATTGAGAATTGTGGATTAAGTACAATGCAGGTCACATCTGAACGATTGATAGAATACAACTTGACATTTTGATTTTGCTTCATTCTTAAATATAAGTTTTCTTTCTCTCCTTTTCCTGAAGGTTTTGATTTCATTATCTATTGACTGGTGTGCAGCACCATGGTTGCTAATATTCCTTTAGTACCTTGCCTAGGTGGCTGTTATTTGGAGGCTATTATAGCTCCTGTAGCTTAGTGGTTAGAGCACTCGCCTTGCAAGCGAGACACCTGGGTTCAATTCCAGGCAGGGCGAAACCTTGGGCAAGTTTCCTTACTCCACACGCCTAATAATAATCCCTCCAAAACCAAAAACAATAATAAATTGGTCATTTTCAATCCACGACTGTTTGTGGGACACTGCTGTGCGCAATTGGCTGCCGAGTTTCGCCCACAAATATACGGTCAATTCACTTTACAGTCTATTCTGTGAAGCGCTTTGAGACGTCGAGAAGATGTGAAAAGTGCTATATCAAATGCAAGGATTATTATTATTATTTATCTCAATCTTACAAGCTGTGCAACTATAATATGACAGCTGAGCCTAATCCGGCTTCGACCAAATGTTCACCCACGTGCACTTTCAGCAGGGAGTTTCTGAATAGTGATCAGAAGCAGCAACCCTGTCTTATTTTCTTGATGCAGGGAACATAGAAACATAGGAGATTCAAGCAATTGTATGGAACCTGAACTGCTGAGCTTTGCAAACTCACAACAGACTGTGATTTGAACCTGGAACTTGCCCATCTGTGCAGCAGTGGCTTTGACACTAGGCTATCCACAGGGGTGGTGGAGGTGGAGTATAAATGTGTGTGCCTCAATTTTGTTTGTGCTGCTGGTCCTATTCAATTGCACAACAGCTGAGTGACCTACAGACATTCTTTCCCGCTATTTATCATTCAGCACTTCATCAGCTGTGGCTGACCTTTTTCCGTATAAAGAACATACATCTTTGGAAGCGCAAGGTCTGCTTGCTGTGAAGTATCTGCATTCTGTGAAGTTAATTCCTCCTTGAATGTTTACACTGCTGAATTTATTTGGGGAAATCATTTTTTTCATGGATGGGAGAGGGAAGTATTTCTTATACATTACATATATTGTATATATTCTTATGTCCTTATGAGTGGTTTATGTAGCAAAATCATTTCCACCAGCGGACTAATCATGTTTTGTTTGTTTCAATATTATTTGATATTTCTGCACATTTGGAAGACATTGGATCATGAGAAGTGCTGTTTAAGGAATTATTCCAGCATAAAAGACTTTCAATGTTCTGTTCATGCTGTATATTATTATCACCTTTAAACTTCAGTTTTATTGAAGCTCCCGCTCCCTTAAAGCATAGGTGTGTGCTGCTGAGCGCACCTGGCTTATATCAAACTTAACGGTCCATCGGCAGATCTGGCTGGACCTTATCAAATCCTACCGCTCTGCCCTCACCTCCACTAAATCGTCATTCTACTCCAAGACAATCTTGGAGGCTAAAGACAACCACAGGCATCTCTTCTTGATCATGAACCGGTTTCTTCACCCACCCTCTCACACCTCACCCATCTTCACCTCAAATGCCAACCTCGCTCTCCCCTTCATTGGCGGACGGGCCTTCTGCCACTCTGCCCCCACCTTCTGGAACTCCATCCCGCAGTCCCTCCACCTTGCCCCCTCCCTTGCCTCCTTCAAGACCCATCTCAAGATCCTCCTCTTCGACTGTGCTTTCGATCTTCCCGCTTCCCCCTCTGCTCTCCACACTCCCTGACCCCGACCCCCAGTTCGGATCCGAAACTCTGTCTGTCCAGTGCCTTGGGACATCCTCCCGACGTGAAAGGCGTTATACAAATGTAATTTTGTTGTTGGCGGTGTTGTTGTTATTGCCTATAGGCCTGAAACTCAAACAGTCAGTTCAGTTGCTCTAAAACCTTTTTATGATTATATCCCATTCTTATCCTGGCTAATGGTAGCTCAACTATGAACGTTTTTTAGTGTGGATTGTCTTCATTTCATTCTGTCACTAGTGGAAGAACGTGGCCCCTAACACAAAAGATAATAATCCTTGATGTAGAACCTATAACATCGAAGTAGTTCAAAGTGCTTAATAAGCAAGTCTGTCACGTGTTGTAAGTACTGCACATTTGCAGACAAATGCAGCAGCCAATTTGCACAAGACAAATTGCCATGAAATTAATACCGAATTTATTTGGAGGATTTTTGCTATTTCATGGGACCAGGATAAGCTCCCTTCTATTTTCAAATGGATCAAGGTGACCTTTAACATCCACTTAAACAAGCATATGGGATTTAATTTAATATCTCTCTCCAAAGGTAGCACTACATATGTAGTTACAGCCACTCCCTCTTTAAGATAAAGCTAGATTGTGATGTGTTTAAAGAACATGACACAATAATCAAAGAGTGACTCCAGTTGTAAACCATACGCTTACTGCAGTGTGTCCTACATAAGTGGACAAATATGTCGAAACCACTTTGGTTATGTTATGTCATTGTGTCCCACTGAAGAAACGTCACTAAGAAGTTAAAACATACACTTGAGTACATTGTTCATGTACAACAACAACTTGCACTTATAGAGCAGCCTCCACGCAGGGTAATGTCTCCGGGTGCTTACATTGTTCATATCAGCTACCAATGAGCAATGTCATCCCCGAATACCAGTGTTCAGTGTAAATCATGCATTAAATTTATCTATGACTTTGTAAATGATTTCAATGTTGCTGTATATTATAAAGCATTTGAGTATGCAGTTCTGTCAGCTGTTTGGTACTCCCTAGTTCTATCCATCTAAGGTACTGTTGCATGATTCACTAACAATTACTTTTCACACCATACCGCACAACACTTATCCATAACCATACATACTGTGGTAAACCTTAGACAGCCTTGGGACATCCACCCAATATGAAGAGTGCTATAGTATATAATGTAAATTTGCATTGTTTTGATTCAGGAACTTCTCAAAGAGACAATCAGGAGTCAATGGGCGGGTAGGTTTTAATAATAATACTTGCATTTGATGTAGCACATATAATGATGGGAATGTCAACAAGAACCACAATAAATTGCATTTATATGGCACTTTTCACATTGGGAGGATGTCCCAAGGCACTGGACAGTCAAGGACTTGCAACCAAGCTGGTGGTTGGAAAGTGTTTCACAAAGATTCTATGAATTGTAGTGGTTGAATATGTTTTGTAGGCAAATGCAGCATTGAATTTGCACACAGCAATGACCATGAAGTGAATGACCAATTTTATCTTGGGAATTGTTGGCTAGGATACCCGGAGAAATTCCTTTCCCTTTATAACAGTATTAACATCCAGCTGAACAGCAGACAGGATCTAAGTATAACATCTCATTTGAAGAACAGGATCTCTGACACTACTGTGCTTTTTCTATCTCTGTATTGGAGTATGAGCTACAAGTCTTAACATGAGGCTTCAACCCACAACTGACTACTCAGAGGTGAGAATGCTAGTTACTGAATCTGATTGGTACCTGCCTTTATAATTAGGGTGTTTATCTTATAAAACTGCCATCTTAAATCTATAGACTCCCCACAACACTCTGGTATTCTATGCCCTACATGTCACACTAGGTAGGATTATTGACTAATCAATATTTAGTTGCACTTTTAATCACTAAGATATTACTTACAATCATGCCATTTTACAATAAATCCACTGAAGTGCTTTGAGGCACCACAACAACTTGATAAGGTGCTATATCACATGCAAGGATTATTATTTTCATAATTCAGACTTGAAATTATCAAACCTATGGGATTAAATGAACTGGAATATTTTTAAATATGCCTAATAATAATCCCTCCAAAACAAAACAATAATAAATTGGTCATTTTCAATCCACGACTGTTTGTGGGACACTGCTGTGCGCCATTCCCTGCCATGTTTCGCCCACAAATTATACGGTCAATTTACTTTACAGCATATTCTGTGAAGCGCTTTGAGACATCTAGAAGACATGAAAAGCGCTATATCAAATGCAAGGATTATTATTATTAGAAGTATGAAGTTTTGATTGAGCCAATTAAACTCCTCCTCCTTCCACAAATTATAGTCAGTAAAGAGAGGAAAGTTTCATCCTAAACTCTGTGTTGGTGTTAAACTGAGATTTTCCCAAGCCAGTACCTCTCTTACTCCAGTCAAGATTTTGTTCCTTCCTGGAAGAAAATCCCATCCAGGGAATCCTCAGTATCAGTGGCTGATTAAAGCTCAGGTCTCCCAGTGAAGACATCTAGTTTACCTGTCATTTGGAGTTTACTGAAGTGTGACTGGAGGCAAAATGAGTACAGTAACTGCAGAGTGATAATTACATAATAAGCAGTGAGAGCACATTTCCTGCATCCAAGCCAGTTACAGGATACTGAACAGTGCCCAAAAGGGAAAACAACATTGAAATTTTGGTAGATTACTTCCTAGTTTAAAAGATGTTGAAATGCAGTTATCTGTTTAATTTATATTAAATCTATCAAAATGTTTTAAAAAAAACTTTGCACTTTGTAGTTTACCAATTGTCCTCTCCTGCATCGGGCTCCGCGACCTTATCACTCCCATGCTCACCTGACTTCACTGGCTTCGCATCACACAGAGGATATAGTTCAATATCCTGGGCCTCATCTTCAAAGCCCTCCGTGGCTTTGCTCCCCCCTACCTCTGCAACCTTTCAACCCCCTACCAACCTTCCCGGCCCCACCGTTCAGCGGGTTGTGGCCTGCTTCACATCCCCCACCTCACTCGCACCCTCTGAAGCTTCATTCCACAGTGCCTCTGCCTCACCTCCTCCCTTGCCTCCTTCAAGACCCATCTCAAGACTCTCCTCTTTCACCGTGCCTTCGATCACCCTCCTTTCCCCCCTGCTCTCCAACCTCCCCGATCCCAACCTCCAGCTCAGGTCTGAAACACTGAGTGTCCAGCACCTTGGGACATGAAAGGCACTGTACAAATGTAATTTTGTTGTTGTTGCTACAGTGGAAGAACTCGGTTCTATTCCAAAGGTGCCGTCAGTTGTAATTAAACTAAAGGAATCAATGGTGACTTTTTCTCACATGGTTGTACTCCTGTGGTTCACTGCGATGGTCAGCTCTTTCCCTTAGCGTAATGTCATTTGTTCACTTTAAGCTGGTGCAATATGTTTCAATAAGCCTATTTATTAATTTATTGAACAGAAAAACAATACTGCCTCATTGGGGTTTAAAAGCCAATAGCTGCTACAGGATGCCTCAGATAACAACTTGTGTTATTTACAAAACATCCTCAAACCAGGTGTCTGTCACGCTGGGCTGTGGGAACTCCAGTCCGACAGAATCTACTTATGGGTGCGTCAGCGAGCAGCCCTTAAGAATTGGCGTATCCACATGTGGTTACTGGCAGGTATCGCTGTTTGTGAATTGTTCTTTCGAATTCCTTTTAACCCTCATTGATGCAATTGTGGAATGCAAATCACATTCTACAAACATTTCTTTTTCACGTGGGAATTTGTAACTTGCTTAATTGTTAAATTTGGGCAGTGTTAGCTTACTTAAAATCTTTGTTGAAATGCCAACAATGTTGTTACTTAGCTTTCCCTCTCTTCTTTACCCCGTAACTGTACTTGAATCTTTTTACAAAAGGAAAATGCTGGCAGGAGATTTAAAGTTGCTGGAGATGCCATTTAAAAGTAGTTTCCAAATACAATTCAGTCAGGTTTTTACATAAGAATGTAGAAATGTAAATACCTTTACAGTACTCAGACATTTTCCTGTGTGAAGGGTGCTATATAAATGCAAGTTGTTGTTTTTGACTTGGAATGGACTATTAGCCCACATGGCTGGTGTCATTACCAAGTATTATTTCTCCCCACCCATCAGCCCCCTAACTTTGGCTCTGTCTAATCTTGTTTCTCTTAGCTGGTAACACATCAGACTGTACTGGATGTAAGTGGGAGGGGGATTTGCAGTAAAACGAGGAGTGAAAAGGCTGCAGAGAGGGTAAGCCAGCCCATAAATGTCATTCTGTACTCCAGAGTGGGAGTCTATTTCACAGCGTAATATCTATTTACCAAAGTCAAAGGAAGAGCCAGAAAGCAAAATTGTTTTGTTTGGTTGTCTTTGCTGGTTTGCAATTTGATGGTTACCAATTTTGTAATCCAATATCCACAGAGGAATCAATGGAACCAATCCACAAACTGGAAGCTGCAGTTAACAGAATCGATCTGCTTTGTGAATATCGCATTTTAAGATCCCCAAATTCTCACAATTTTACCAGGATTATTTTGGAATTTAATTGGCATTGAAGATACACAGTTTAGGAATGCCATTTTGTGCTCTTGTTACAACTCTGAGATATTCCCAGTGGCCCTGCTTCTACCTAAGGTAATATAGCATTGGAATAATTGCCCATGGTATGTGGAGGATTAATAAAGAATAAGGATACTTCCCAATGGTGTAGTAGTCCTCATTCTTTTAATAAACTTCTCCACAGACCAACTTCCCCATTCACCTTTCCCTGTGGAGCATGAGCTAGATTAACGAAAGCATCTTTGTGCGTAGGAGTTTTCTGGTTATGCAAATGCTGTGTTAAAAATAGGACAATACTGAGATGGAATCTCAAGCAACGTGAAAAAAAAGGAAGTTGACCTGTACATCAGACACAATTCTGTCATACTTATCTTGCATCAAGGATGTAATTAATGGCTGTGAGGAAATATACATTGCCTGGATCTTTCCGCCAGAATTATAATAAATAAGTATGTTGTGTTTGAGCGGGAAGAAAAACTCCTTTCTTGTTTTTATAAGTTATTAATATTCTTTCCTTCGATGCACAAACGGATATCAGTTTGGTTGAGTTGGTTGCACTCTCATTTCTAAGACAGCAAATTGTTGATTCAACCCCAACAATAGAACTTGAGCTCATTATCAGGAATGCTGATAATGTCCCATCTAAGAACCTAATTCTTTGACTGCGCTTTTGTACACCTCCCTCTTACTCTCATTTCCCACTCTACTTAGCTTCTCACTTCATCTCTGTGAAACACTTTGAGATGTTTTCCTACATAATAAGTGCCATAGTCAAAGTTGTTGCTACCTGTTGCAATGAATCATATTCTTCAAAATTAAATAAATAAATGTAAACAAGTGCAGAGACATTTTCTTCAAAAATGTACTCTTTGAAAACTTGGAATACTCTATATAATTTTGGTCACCACCATATAGGGAGTTTCCCCAGCCTAGAGGCAATGAGGAGGAGAGCAATGTGGATGATATACCTTAGAAGAATGAGGTTACAAAGAATGGGCCACTCAACTGGAAATATTTTTATTTTCTTGCATAAGTAATAATTTCAAAGTGATGATGTGTGCTTTGACATTAATGATTAACTGATCTGGGAGAATTCCCTGCTCTTAGGTTTTTTTTCCTGCAAATTTTCTTCCACCTAATCTCCCAATGCGATTTTTAATCCTTTTTAGCACCTTGCTCAATTGACTATTGTTCATATGTAAATACAAAATTACAACACAAAATTACAGTTGTAAAGCTTTCATGTCAGGAGGACATCCTGACTGTTTTGACGTAAACCTTGACTGTTTGTCTGAGAATTCACCGTTTAGCTGCAGTGGTATAGAATATGAACATGAATATGAATATCCTGTGGCCATACCACATCCGCACATGTTAAAACTTTCATCAGTGTAATGCAGCGATTAATTTATGCCAGCAATATTTCTCAACAGCAATGAGATGAATGAGGGAATTAGGAAAGGGAATCTTGGCTGATTCTCCACTCTCTAACCCAACACTAGTAACCCTCCCCTATTATAAATCCTGATGTGTGAGGGAAGCATTCAGGAGCTGGTTTTTTTAACATCCATGGATTAAAAGAAGTAACACACATATGAAGCTGTGGTGCCATCTCTTTGTTTGATATGATTGAAAATCCCCTTTAGAGAATCAGGTTTTCTCAGCCTCTGGGTCAGATGTTTGTGCCATTGAGGCTAACTGATGCCCTGGCTGAGTGTAGATAGTGCAACACATTTGAACCAGTGACTTTCTGGTCTGTATTGTCTAGTGGTGCAGTTACCCTCTAGGCCATTTGTGTATGCACAATTGCCTTCTCAAATAATTACTGAGGATAGCTTTTGTTTCTCCTATTGTATCTCAAGGTAAAAAAACATCTCCCTTTTCATATTTTGTGGACGAAGGATGTATAACCACATTACAGGCTGCTCACCCTGCCAAATCTCTCCCAAGAGTACAGCTGGTTTTTAAAAAAATCAGTGGAACTGTTAATCTAGTAGGAAGATATAAATTACATCAATATGGGTCACCCTGTGTGGATTCATTGTGTCAAAAATGTCACATGGTTCTTCTCTCTCCAAGAAAACCACAATGGTTTACCAAGTACTTTCATGAAGGCAGTGCCTCCTTAACAACAACAAACTTGCAATTATATAGAGCCTTTCACGTAGGATAAACATCTCAAAGTGGTTCGCGGAAAAAATAAGTGTGCTGAGCAGGTAGGAAGTTAAGAGAGTCGGGAGAAGTTTAGTATGCTGACCAAAGGTGCAGTCACTTGCCCGTATTATCTATTGCTGACATACGCTGCAATTTGCAATTGTTTTCGGAGATTGTGTTGTTAAAGTACCCGCATGGGAGATAGGAAAATAAAGATTTCGAGAAGTTAAAATTGAGTAACAGACAACAGAGAAAACAAACCAGCACCTTTTGTTGGAGACACAAAACAAGTTCAGGTCGTATTCTGCAATGAAATATAATTACCATACGTCATCTTCATTTTCTCTCTTTAAATGTTCTCCTGCAGACATTAGGGAACGCATATAAAATCTATGTGATAAAGTGTTGCTTGACTGTAGACATGATGGATGGGTGCACTAATAAAATATGTGTATGATGGCTATGTGCATGGGTTATTGATTTACAAAGTAAAGGGCTAGCTGTTGAGACAAAATGAATAATGTTCGACAGATATGGAAAGTAGAATGAAATACAAGAAGCAACATTTAACAATGAGGGGGCAGGTGTGTTGGCCCAGCTCCAAGTACTGTTAAGGCACCCAGTAACATAATTCAAAGTATGAAAGTGAAAATGCAGAAAGGGGGATTAGTCTCGTCTGTGGCATTAGCACTGATTGCCATTATAACATTGACCTGAATCTCTTTCACACATTGTTACCTGCAAATACATTGTTCTGGACTTCTGTAGAGAGTTAAGAAAAACTTGTAACCTGACAGATGATCTGTGATTACCCTTTGTCTCCTGTCAGACCATTCTTATCTTTCTTTATTTGATTAATAGTATTACAGTCACTTCTCTCAGAACTGTACTTTCATATTCCTCCAAGATGTGTCAACCTACACACTTGCCCTCCGTGCTCTGTTGAAACCAAAAACTGTCACAATCCTACTCTTAACTCATTTTTTTTAAACGAAGTGTGGAACGCCTTAACACCTTGGGTCTTCCTTTCTGTTCTCTATTTGCAGATGACATGCTCATTCAGAAATAATTCAGTAAAAGAGTTTATTTTGCAATGTTCATCTGATGGTAATTAAGTTTTTAATTTTTTTATTGGTGAGTGAGGTTAGACCTGCTCACCCCGATTAACCGGTTTAGACCAAAATGTTCCACTTAGGGAAAGAGGGTTGTCCCCGCAGACAAGCCCTTATTCTCCCCAAACTTTTCTAGGCCCAAGATTGTCAAAAGACAATGCAGACCTGAACCATGTCTTCATGATCACCCAAATACGTCAGGTGACCGGATCACCTCTCCGGCAGGGCAAGCCCGCATGAGCCTGGTAACCAAGTGCTCAAGGTAGCTCCAAGTTCAAGTACGCTCTGCTTCCTCTTTGTGAGAGGAGATCAAACTCCTTAGATTGGAAGTACTGCAATACCAATTCCAATTAACAGAGAGCTGAGTTTCAGATGAAGAAGGCTTTTCTACTCATCACATCCTTCTGGCTATGTGCATGTGCATACCAATCCAGACTGTCTAATCTTTACAGCATCAAGCTTATGCTTAAATGAGCACAGTGTCTGGGCTTCTACCAATTCCTCCTCCCACCACCACCTGTTCCTGCTGTTGATTATTCCCTGTGGAAATACCTTCCATTATCTGACTTAACATTACTCTTCGAAACCCTGAACCTCTTGTTCTGCTGTCTTTGTGTATCAGAGTGTTTTTTTTAAGTGTCCTTCCTGTTTTTTTAGATGATCAATAAAAGAATAATATTTTGATTGTTTTGGCTAGAAAAAAGTCAGTTCTAGAGCAAAGGTTATGGAGTGGACTCAATACTTCCTCTTTACACTATGCACAGCTAGCACTATTTCCTATTACTGTACTCTGCTGCCACACAAAAAATCATGGGCATCAGTTATGTAAATGCAAACTGAAGTACTGTGCCATATTCGAAAATGGTAGCACAATAGACATTTGCTGTGTGATATAACAACACATTACATTTGTGAGAGCCTTTCACATTGGGAGGATGTTCCAAGGCACTGGAAAGTCAGGGATTTAGACCTGAGTGGGGATTGGGATCAGAATGCGTGCAGGATAGGGAGGGTAGAGATAGGACGGTGACCAAAGGCACAGTCGAAGAGTAGGGTCTTGAGATGTGCCTTGAAGAAGGCAAGGAACGGATCCAGGTCGTATGGACTGTGCGATAGAGTTCAAAGTGGTGAGGGCAGAGAGGTTGAAGGCCCAACCACCAATGGTGGGGCATTTCTGTGCGCAGAACATGAATCAGCCCGGAGCCTGCTGAGCGGAGGGATCAGACAGGTTGATATAAGCTACAGATCCTAATTGTTTGTCCTTTGTTCCTTCAGTTTGTTAAATCCATTTTGTTCAATGGTAACAATAGTGACTGAGGGCACTGCACCTCAGGAAGGATATAGTGGCTCTGGAGGGCTGCAGTGCAGATTCAGCAAAATTATACCATGGCTTAAAGGGTTAAATTATGAGCTAGGTTGCATAAACTTGGTCTGTGTTCCCTTGAGTTTAGAAGGTTGAGGCTGATCTAATTGAGGTTTCCAAAATAATAAAGGGATTTGGTTGGGTAGCTACAGTGAAACTATTTCCTCTGGAACAAGGGGCCATAATCTTAAAATTGTTAGGCCATTTAGGACTGAAATCAGGAGGCAGTTTTTCACCTGAAGGGTAGTGGAAATCTGAAACCCTCTCCCCCAAAAGGCTGTTCATGCTGGATCCATTCCAATTTTCAGACTGATGTGGATAGATATCTGTTAGGTCAGGGTATCAAGGGATATGGGGTAAGGGCAGGCAATTGGAGTTGAGGTACAGATCAGCTATGCTTGTATAGAATGGTGGAACAGGCTCAAGGGGCTGAATGGTGTACTCCTGTTCCCATGTTCGCATGTTCCTATGTTCGTATAACCACCAGGCGAACATTGCAAAAAACCACAGGAGCCAACCTATATTTTGGAAGGTCTATACTGAAGTAGATTTTAATTTGCAAAATTTGCCTTTTTATTTTTAAAATAAACAATTATACATTTCTGGTAAACTTGGGAGCCTCACTTAGTGACTGAAGTCAGCTACATTTTACAGGATTAGGTTTAAAACTGTGCACAGCATAAAGTATTTAAAACAATTCCACATCAGCCTCACAGAGACCCCTGGTGTCCTTGTTTTAAAATAAATCGAAACCAGAATTACCAGAGCAGCACAATTTATTTCAAGTACTTTAATTTGTTTTTCAAACATCCAGACCTGCAGTGTTTATTTTTATACAATTTAGAGCTGTCTCTGATGAAGTCATGAAACATGTTATATTTGCAAGTAAATATTTTCGGAAATTATTATGAGCATTTTATCTCTATCCTCTGCATCAATTTACCTCTTTATTAATGCTAGACCTGATTTATGTGTTAAAATCCCTCTAGGAGCCATTTTGAGAACTGAATGAACTTTCCAATGTAAACATATCCACCAGTGAGTACATATCATATCATGGATATATCATATCACAGTCTCCCTCGGACCTGACTGAGAATTGGATTCATCATCACAATGGTGAACAATCCCTCTCTTCATAGTATGATTGGCCCAACTACCAAGTGAAATTTGTTTGAGAAACCCTCCAAATGATGGTATGTTTCCTTAAGTGAGGCATGCCAAGAGTTGACTATCCAATAGACCAGCTTGAGAAAACCGCATTATAACATAAGTTTCCTCCAATATGCTATGCTGTGTTGCTAAGTTGTGCTTTACCTTCGGCCCTTCTCAGAGCTGAAGGAATGTTCCCAATGAAAGAAGGTCTGTCGATGTGGTCCTAACATTGACAGGCAATGCTCTATCTGGATGAGCACTGGACTCATCACAACAACAACAACAACAACAAGATTCCATTTATAAATCACAATGATTCACCCCCACCCCCCGCTCCCCATCATGCTATGCTGCAGTGGCAAATGTATGGTTACAAACGTTTCCACCAATATAACTTGTTTTGCTACTAAGTCATGCTTTACCTATGTCATTTAGAGACCTGGAGGAACACTCTCAATACGATAGGCAAGCCTGAGGTGTCATACTCAAACTATGAAGGCTCTGGGCAAGAAATACCTAGAGTTCTGATCACGACGACATAAGGAGGCTGCCCAAACCCGAGAGGCAGTGCAGAGGAGAGCAAAAAGGATGATCTCCAGTTAGAGGAGTGAGCTATGAGCAACAATTATTCAAGCCAGGACTCTTCAGAATTGAGGGAAGTTGATCCAGAGGGGACATTATAGAGCATATAACATTTTAAATGGGATTGTGAAAAAAATAAAATGGAACAATACACTAGAATGCACCAAGAGATGCAAAGGGCAAATTCAGGACAGATACCAGGAAGTATTTCTTTACCTACAGGATAATTAATGAGTGGAACAGGTTGCCAGGATGGGTTGCATTCAAAAAAGAACTTGATGCTGTGATGGGAGGATATTCTCAGTGTGCTGTAGCTCAGTGGTAAGAGCACTCAACTCGCAAGTGAGAGACCTGGGTTTGATTCCTGGCAGGGCAAAATGTTGGGCAAGTTTCCTTACTCCACACGCCTCTGTCCACCTAGCAGTAAGTAGGAACCCGGTTGTTAGTTGATTGGCGGAATGTTTTTCCGGGGGTAATAATTTCTTCAAAAAAAATAATAATAAATTGATCACTTCAATTCACAACTGTTCGTGGGACATTGCTGTGCACAATTGGCTGCTGCATTTCGCCCAACAAGATATAGTCAATTTACTTTACAGTATATTCTGTGAAGCGTTTTGAGACGTCTCGAAAATGTGATAAGGCGCCATATCAAATGCAATGATTATTATATATATTATTCTGAAATGGTGAGATCAGATGGTGCAAAGGGCTTCTTAATGAAGACTAATCTTGTGATCTTGTATATATGAAACATGGATTTGAAAGCCTAAGATGCCTTCCTGGAGCTACTTTTTCAAACTTGTAGGAAGTCTTTCTACTGGTCCATCAGCAAAATAATCACTTGCGATACTTTTGTTTAAATCGGCTGCATCATTAAACACATTTGAGACAAACAAAAGATAAAGAATTAATTTCATATGAGTTATAAAGCAATACTTTTGTAAGTACTAAGATCCACCAAAAAACTGAACTGTACTTTGTTGATGAGTCAAATGGATACAAAGCTGATTTGGAGTTATTTCTATAATATCAGATTAATAACAAATAACAAACTGTTGGAAATTCCTGGCCTATTTTCATTCTTTACACTTTTTATAGCTTGAAAGATGAAAATGCATTATTATGGTTCAACAGGCTGCATTTCTGTTTGGAGTCCTGTGGTTAGAGCACTCACCTCAAAAGCGAGAGACCTGGATTTGATTCCGGCAGGGTGAAACTTTGGGCAAGTTTCCTTACTCCACATGCCTGATGATAATTCCTCAAGAATAAAAAACATGATAATTTGGTCACTTCAATCCACGACTGTTTGTGGGACACTGCTGTGCGCAATTGGCTGCCGCGTTTCGCCCACAAAATATACAGTCAATTCACTTTACAGTGTGTTCTGTGAAGCGCTTTGGGACGTCCTCCCGACGTGAAAAGCGCTATATCGAATGCAAGGATTATTATCATTATTATCCCCATTGCTCATTAGCTATTTTACCTACCAATCTTTCTTTCCAGTCCACTTTGACAAGGTCCCTTTTTAACTCACCGAAATTAGCCCTCTTCCAGTTAAGTATCAAATGCAAGGATTATTATTATTATTATTCTGTGAAGCGCTTTGAGATGTCTAAAAGATGTGAAAAGCTCTATATCAAATGCAAGGATCACTCTTGTACTCTCACACACCTGGCTCCATGACCCTATCACTCCCACCCTCGCCCGATTCCACGGGGTCCCCATCCCCAGAGGATTGAGTTCAAGATCCTCATCCTCACCTTTAAGGCCATCCATGGCCTTGCCCCCTCTTACCTCTCTGACCTGCTGACGCCCTCCAGGCCTGCCCACTCCCTCCGTTCAGCGGCTCCGGCCTGCTCCATGTTCCCGCCTGACCCGCCCTACCATCGGTGTCCGGGCTTTCAGCCTCTCTGCCCCCACACTCTGGAACTCCATCCCACAGTCCCTTCGCCTCACTTCCTCCATTGCCTCCTTCAAGGCCGGTCTCAAAACCCTTCTCTTCGATCATGCCTTTGGTCTCCCTCCCACCTCTCTGCCTTCCCTCACCCCTACACCACTCCCCTTTGCCCGAGCCCCGATATCTGACTGTTCAGCGCTTTGGGTCGTCCTCCCGACGTGAAAGGCGCTCTACAAATGTAATTTTGTTGTTATTATTTCAAATACAGTGGCTATAGCACATCTAAGTATGCTAGATGCTGTCACTTGGCCAAGTGGAGGTTAGAAATGTACTTACTTTTGATTTGAGATTTGCTGCACTGTATTATAACATATACAGTACACTGAATTCCATGGTAAAATCCAGTACAATTCTTTTGAAAGTGCTTTTCAGTTATGCAGGATGATTGCACTTTCCAGTAAGACCATCTGTTCCTACATCACATTGTGGAAGCACAAAGTCGCTGTAATACAATCAGTAGAAAAAATACAAGCAACTGCTAAGAATTGCAGTGTGCAATTCTTCAACAACAAATCTTGAACAGGAGCAATGATTATAAAATTGAAGATAGCTTGAAGAATTAGCACACAATTGAAAATGAATGATTGGACTCTCCCTGTGGCCTATTAGGCCTATTATTAAAGCACTATGTTATGCAGAAGAGAAGGCCCAATGCTTGACTCATAAAATACCAAAACATTACAGTATAGAAATGGTTCATTTGGCCCATCAAGTCTGCGTTTGTGCAACTATCCTCTATAATCTATTCTTCTACTCGCTCCCCATACTTTTCAATATTTAACATGGACAAACATTTATCTAATTCACTATTAAAGAAAACTATGAACTCTTCCTCAATGTTTGTGGCTGAGATTCCGCATTCCAAACAGCGTCCCATAACCAGATCCCTCTTGAACACTCTATACAGGAGTCCTGTAGCTCAGTGGTTAGAGCACTCGCTTTGCAAGTGAGAGACCTGAGTTCAATTCCAGGCAGGGCGAAACCTTGGGCAAGTTTCCTTACTCCACACGCCTAATAATAATCCCTCCAAAACCAAAAACAATAATAAAATTGGTCATTTTCAATCTACGACTGTTTGTGGGACATTGCTGTGCGCAATTGGCTGGCGCGTTCGCCCACAAATATACAGTCCATTCACTTTACAGTCTATTCTGTGAAGCGCTTTGGGACGTCCTCCCGACGTGAAAAGCGCTATATCAAATGCAAGGATTATTATTATTATTATTATTATACTGGTTGTGCGCTTGTGTGTCAATGAGGTAGAGAGCAGTCAGCCTCAGATGTGCTGCCCTCCATAGTTCAGTGACCTGTCAACACTCTGTTGGTCATCCACACTGGCTCTCAAAATTGCTTGATCTTTCCGATTTCTCTTACAACTCTATCTTACCTTTCTCATATGTTGTATATTTCTGTCTATTCCTTGTGTGCAACACACTCTCTCTTCTATTTTAGTTGTCTCTTACCTCCTACTCTCAAACTCTCTAACAGTTGTTTTCCCTACCATATCCTCTACTTTCTTTCTCTCACTCAAACTTGCCCTCTCTATTCTCTAACTCACTCAATAATTGTACCTCCTCTGCTCCTCGCTCTCGTCTTGTTAAAAAAAAATAATGTTTTTAGACAGGCAAGGTTGTTTTTTCAATAAATATAATGTCACTCTTGGTCTGTAAGGATTAGAATGGTTTAAAAGCTTGGGGGATGGAGACTGTACAATTCTTCATTTTTTGCAAGTGGATGTTTCCCTCTGATATTCAGACTTCTATGAATGGTCACAGTGGACATGTATAAATGGATATATTTTGACACTCAGTGAAAGTATGGAATTGGATAGAAAGGTTTCCCATGACATTTTCGATTGACAGCAGTTATTTAGGGATTTTTCTCAATTTCTGGGATAATTTTTTTAATAAATCAGGTCTAGTCTAAGACATTACATAATAGGCTATGGTTGCGCAATATATACGTTTTAATTCTACATTTGTCAATGGTAGAGGGAAAAATCAACGTGGGGATGTGACATCTACAGAAATTATATATGTAATATATAGATATATGAGAAATTACTAACGTTGGTCAAGTTTCCTTACTCCACATGCCTCTGTTTACCTGGCAGTAAGTAGGAACCCGGTTGTTAATTGATTGGCGTATCTCTTTTCCAGGGGTAATAATTTCTTCAAAAAAATAAATAAATTGGTCAATCGATCCAAGACGGTTTGTGGAACACTGCTGTGTGCAATTGGCTGCCGCATTTCGCCCACAAAATATACAGTCAATTCGCTCTAGAACAACAACAAAAATTACATTTATAGAGCGCCTTTCACGTCATGTCCCAAAGCGCTGAACAGTCAGGTATCAGGATCTGAGCATGGGGGAGGGGTGGGTGGTGTAGGGGTGAGGGAAGGCAGAGAAGTGGGAGGGCAACCAAAGGCACGATCGAAGAGATGGGTCTTCAGACCAGCCTTGTAGGAGGCAAGGGAGGAAGTGAGGCGAAGGGACCGTGGGATGGAGTTCCAGAGTGTGCGGTCAGAGAGGCTGAAAGGCTGGCCACCGATGGTAGGGCGGATTGGGCGGGAGATATGGAGCAGGCCAAAGCCCGCAGAACAGAGTGAGCGGGTAGGTTGGTAGGGAGTCAGCAGGTCAGAGAGGTAGGAGGGGGCAAGGCCATGGATGGCCTTAAAAGTGAGAACAGTGAGAACAGAAGAGTATATTCTGTAAAGCGCTTTGAGACGTCTCGGAGACATGATAAGGCGCTATATGAAATGCAAGGAGTATTATTATTATTATGCATTGCACCAGGCTTCGTGAACCTATAACCCCCACCCACGTCCAGTTCCACTGGCTCCCCATCCCACAGAGGATAGATTTCAAAATCCTCATCCTCACCTTTGACTTTCTGCTTCCTACCTGTATGAACTGCTAACCCCATATCAACCTGTCTGCTCCCTCCACTCAGCATGCTCCGGACTGATCCATGTCCCCCGCCAGGCCTACCCCACCATCGGCGGTCGGGCCTTCAGCTTCTCTGCCCCCACCTTTTGGAACTCCATCCCCCAATCCCTTTGTCTTGCTCCCTCTCTTGCCTCCTTCAAAGTATGTCTCAAGACCCTCCTCTTCAACTGCGCATTCGGCCAACCTCCTACCACTACCCTCACTGCCCTCTACCCCCCAATCTCCAGCTCGGGTCCAAATCTCTGACTATCCAGCGCCTTGGGACGTCCTCCCAATGTGAAAGGTGCTTTACAAATGTAATGTGTTGTTGTTCTTGGCTCACTTTTCAAAGGATGTCATTAAAATGCTCTTTCATTAAATTATTAATTCATTTATGACTAATAAACCTCCCTCTATGGACCTAAGGTTTGGATGTTATTACAGGGAGGATAATGAAGTCATTTCGTTTTACTCAAGGTGGGTAATGAATAGTAACTGAGGGAAATATCCCTTGTTCGGCATTTATCCAGATTTTGTTGCAATTAATCTCATTATATCGCAATATTCTCTCTTATATAGAAGATACCCTGGAACACTGCAGCAGATGATTAATTTGTGGCAATTTATTCTCTCACAAAATCCTATCATAGTTTATTGATTGTGCCACATGGTGAAGCATTGAATTTAATATTAAAAGGCAGGTGATGTATTATCTGAGAAGCTTCATGACAGAAATATATATTCAGATTTATATTGAAAAATTACTACTTTGTATGCTACACTTCGTTAAGATGTAACACACCATGCCTAAGCAGTGCAATGTGGAGAGTGTTCACAAAGTCTTGTTACCCCCATGTCTTTTTTTTCTACAGTACACTGACCAACAACTGAAACATGTGGAAGAATGATAATAATTCTATTCAGAAGTACTTAATTGTATTCAGTGCAAGTACTTGTATATAGACATCCAGAGGTTTGTTGTGAGCGCCATCATTTTCATGGCAGATAATGATCTGTTGCATGTTCGGTGCGACAACTTCCATAACATGGATGGAGTGAGGAGGAAGTTACTGGTATCAGACATTGTTGCGCTTGACTCATCTGCAACAGAAAATAAAAATTCATTGTAAGAGAAAAAAGAAATGGGGATAACAGGACTTTGTGAACACTCTCTCCATTACTGTGTGTAAGCAGTGCAGCATTACCTTAAAGCGGTTGCTCTTGAGGGACTTGCTCTTGTTAGGTGTTAGTGCAGTACTTCCTGCCAGAGAGCGATCCAGTCACCTGACTTGGTCGGATGGTCGTGGAGTGGCTGTGGAGATAGATGTTCGCAATGTCCCTTAACAATTTGGGGCCTAGAAGAGTTTGGGGGAGTTGGGGCTTGTCAGCAGAGACAACCCTCATTCTCTAAGTTGAATGCATTCGACTAATGGGATTGAGGAAAATGGAAAAAAAAAGTTTAACTTCGCTCACCAACATATATATATAATTTAAAAAAGATGCTGCTGAAACCCACCTTAAAGTAGGGCAGATGCTGACATGTAGTTCTCTGTAGCATTAAGTTAAATCTCTTGTAATATCCGTAGTCTTGTATCACAGACTACATCTTCATCACTCCACTCACCCATCTGAGAATGTTAATAAATGAATAGGGACAGCTAAAATTATATGGGAGTGAGTGAATTAAAGACTGCAATTTAATCTCTAGGTTCAGAAGGTAATCCAGCAATAAATAATATTCTTTATCACATCAAAACAACTCAAAGCACTTCACAGTTTTGTTTAAAGTTTAGTGACTATGCTTTTGTAGATAGATATTGCATCCAATTTGCATGCAGCAATATTCCACAAACAACTATATAGTGAAAGACCAATCATTTTATCTGAGGTATTGTCGACCAGGATATCTCTTTTCAAATAATGACATGAGGTTTCTAATATTCACCTGAACAGGCAGTTGGCACCTCGGTTTATCATATCATTTGGAGGACAGCATCTCTGAAAACCCAACACTATTCAAGTACTGCATTAGGAGTGTCAGCCTAGATTTATGAGTTCAAGATCAATAATGTGTGGCTTGAACTCACAGTCATTTCACTTAGAGGTGAAAATGCTACCAGCTGAGACAGGGCCATGAAACGTTGTTGGTTATATAAGAAAGGAAGAGTGAGGGAAGCAAAGATTTTCAGTCCAGGAAAGAAATGGGGTAGAGTGGGAAGCAATGCCTTCATTACATCAAGGCTTGGCTACGCCAATTCCCTGCTTGTCGGCCTTCCCAACTCTTTCCTCCACAAGCTGCAAATCATCCAGAACTCTGCAGCTCATGTCCTCTCCTGCACCAGGCTCCGTGATCCCATCTCACCCATCCTCGCCCAGCTCCACTGACTCTCCATCCCTCAGAGGACCAAGTTAAAAATCCTCATCCTCACTTCAAGACCCTTCACGGCCTTGTCCCCTCCTATATCTCTGACCTGCTGACCCCTTGTTAACCTGTCCGCTCCCTCCGGCCTGTTCCATGTCCCCCGCCAGGCCCACCCCAACATCGGCAGTCGAGCCATCAGCCTCTCTCACCCCTCCCTCTGGATTGCCAATCCCACATTCCCTTCTCCTCGTTCCCTCCCTTGCCTTCTTCAAGGCACGCCTCAAGACCCTCCTCTTTGACTGTACCTTCAGCCATCCTCCTACCCTCTCTGCCCTCCACCCTCCCTGATAAATTATAAAGTGAGCCATCAGCATGGTGCACACAAATACAATGACTTATTCCCATACCATAGCCTTACCTCAATAATTTGTTATCATAAATTCTGCTGAAGTCCTCAAGGTGTGACTTGATTTATGAGTCATGCAGACCTAAGGAAAAGATTGAGAACATTCGAATCTGCAGGCATTATTTCACCCTTTTGAAATCAAAAACAATGTGCATTTTACTTAGCTTGGTCTTGTGCTTCTTATGTCATTTAAGAAAAATATATGTTAAATGTCTGTTAAAAATGCACATGTGAAATAATGTTTCCACTTCCTCTCAGAAAACTGGGTTAGAACTAAACCGTAATATATAATTTTGCAGTTGACTTTTATTTGTAACTAGAATTTTTTGGTATAGCATATCAAACTGGAACTTGCAAGTATTTCTTATATCATTTACATTATATCAGAATTCAAACTATTATTTAACTTTCCACCATTTCATTGTGTAAACCTAAAGTACTGGAGGAAATTCAGGAGAACAGGAAACGTAGCCAAATGATACATTAAACAGCACACATTGCTCAAAAATGGAAGGAGGAAGTGTCAACACAGAGGATGACATTAAAAAAATGCAGCGAGGTATAGATAGGTTAGGTGATTGGGCAGGTAGGTGGCAGATGAAGTATAATATAGGAAAGTGCAAAGTCATCCACCTTGGTAGTAAAAACAGTAGAACAGGTTATTTTTTAGAAGGGGAGAGATTGGAATGTGTTGGCGACCAGAGGGACTTGGGTGTCCTTGTACACCAATCACAGAAAGTTAGTCTGCAGGTGCAGCAAACAATTAGGAAGGCGAACGGTATGTTAGCATTCATTATGAAAGGATTAGAGTATAAGAGGGAAGTCTTGCTGCAACTGTATAGGGCCCTGGTGAGACCACACCTGGAATACTGTGTGCAGTTTTGGTCTCCTCATTTAAGGAAGGCTGTACTTGCCTTGGAGGGGGTGCAGCGTAGATTTACTAGGTTAGTACCAGGGATGAAGGGGTTGAGTTACGAGGATAGGCTGACCAATTTGGGCCTATATTCTCTAGAATATAGAAGAATTACAGGGGATCTTATAGAAAGCTATAAGATCATCAAAGGGCATGATAGAGTAGATAGTGGGAGATTGTTTCCCCTGGTTGGAGAAACTAAAACCAGGGGTCACAACCTTAAAATCAGAGGCCAGCCCTTTTGCACTGAGTTGAGGAAGAACTTCTTCACTCAAAGGGTGGTGAATATATGGAGCTCATTACCCCAAAGGGCTGTTGATGCTCAGTCCTTGAACATATTTAAGACTGAGATAGATAGATTTCTTATTGCAAAGGGGATTAAGGGATATGGGGATAAGGCAGGGTTAGGTTAGATTAGGTTAGGGCTGGAGTTAGATTAGAAGATCAGCCATGATTGAATGGTGTGGCAGGCTCGAAGGGCCGAATATTATGTTATATTATGTTAAAAAAACTCTAAGATTTGCATCCTACATAGAAGATATAGTACAAGTTGTTTACATACACAACCTGACTGCTTGTTGGCTACATATGAACCTCGAAAGTTAGTCGAAATATTGCTCCAAACTTGATACAGCTCTTCCTTTCTGAGATAAGAACTGTGGATCATGGATTTTCTGCGCAGAATTTTACCTCAGTGGATGGAATATGCTGGGTGAAATCCAAGATGGTTAGCTTGCTTTTGTGTCTTCTATGGAAGGAACAGGCTTGATACATCGAATAACCTACAAAATACATATGCACTGACACAGAACAGGAAATCCTGTGAAGTACTTTGAGATGCCTCAATGATGTGATAAGGTGCAATAACAAATGCAAGGATTATTATAATTTTTTTGCTACGGTTCCATCAGTCTTATTTGCCATAATTTGGGCTACAAGTCTCCACTGACTATTGAAAATTGGTATAACCTCTCAGTTCCGGGATCATCCTGGAATTTATAATAATAATAATTCTTGCATTTGATATAGCGCTTTTCACGTCTTTTAGACGTCTCAAAGCGCTTCACAGAATATACTGTAAAGTGAATTGACTGTATATTTGTGGGCGAACGCGGCAGCCAATTGCGCACCGCAGTCTCCCACAAACAGTCGTGGATTGAAAATGACCAATTCATTATTGTTTTTTTGTTTTTGGAGGGATTATTATCAGGCGTGTGGAGTAAGGAAACTTGCCCAAGGTTTCGCCCTGCCTGGAATTGAACTCAGGTCTCTCGCTTGCAAAGCGAGTGCTCTAACCACTGAGCCACAGGACTCCACTGGGAGATTGAAACATCAGGACCCGAAGGGAGTGTTGTGCTTATATAATTCATGCAATGTTAGTAACTAATGAAGTGGAGGAAAATTAGTAGTTTGTTATACTGTTCGGTAATGTTAGATTGCACCAAAAGCACTATACTACAGTATAGCAGTGCAATATTAGAACTATCGTTTTTTAAAACCGCATGAAACCTGCTAAATCCCTATATTTTATTTGAGGTTTAGGAACAACTGCAACGTTGAAGGAGAAAATTGTCTTCAATTAAAAAAAATGAAAGGAGAGAGAGGGTAAAATTACACCTCTTGTTATGGGCACAACAGTTTCCGTAAGTGAATATTTTCTAGGTAAACATTACAAAATGTTTGCAAAACATCTATTTATGAAGGTTATTCTGATAAATGGAATATTTTTGTAAGTAGATTTAATAATAATAATAATCCTTGCATTTACAAAGTGCCTTATTAGGGTGTTGAGACATCTCAAAGCGCTTCACGGGATATACTGTAAGATGGAGTGACACTGGGAAAAACTCCCTTCTCTATTTTAATAATCGGCACCCTGACAATGCAACCCCCCCGCCCCTCCCCCCATTGCAAAAGAGTGTCAGCTTAGACTATGTAATTCCAAGACTTGAAGTGGCATTTGAATTCACAACCTTCTGACTCAGAGGGGAGAGTGCTACCACTGAGCCAGGTTGATAAACTGAAACGTGACTTCAACGTACTGTACTAATGAATCTGGAATTCCCAATACTCCACCACTCCACCCTTGGTTGTCAGCTCAGCAATAAGCAGTGTAAGTGACTTAGTCCACCTGTTTGAACAGCATGCTGCCTAACAATCTATTCATTGATCAGGACGTATGAGCATGCATCAAAATGCATCCTTTGGGTTGTCAGTATGAACACATGTGAGGTCAAAATTGCATCACCTTGAAGATTAAGGTTAAGATTTACAATGTAGTAGTGTTGATAACTTCACATGGGTCAATCTTGTAATTGCTAATTATACATTGATTGGAAGATGAGGAAAGGTCTAATGTGCAGCAATTTCTAACAGTATTCATTAATAAGGAAACCAAGCTCCTTCTGGTATCTGAAAGTATGTCATATAGATTTGCTGGAGCTCCACTCTGAAAGTGGATTATGCCAGAGTGGACTTTCTGCGAGTTGGCATGACATACTTTTAGTTGCCTTATTAAGGAATCTCATTAGAAATTGCTTTAAAGTTGAATATCAGAAATGCATAGAGCCTAACAGAAACAGCATCAAAGTGATGCTCAGCAAGATGCAGCTTTGTCGGGCAAGCCAGGTTGTTTGGAAGCAGTGAGCTGATTTAGGCACAAACAGTAACACAGACAGTTTGACAAACAACCACAAGGCATGTAATGTACCCATTGATGACTTAAAGGACATAATCGGATGGGCTATGATGGCATGTTGCCATTTGGCTGATGTCTTTTACTTGGAGAAGAAATGCCTGTGTGAGTTGGACTGCGCAGAAAGAAAGATAAACAAAGCCACCCAGAAGCAGCAGCATTTTGCCTGAAATTCTGCACGCCACAGCAGAATTATTGTCCGTTTCCCATTTAGAGGTTTAAATTGGTCATTAATATATTTTAAAGGTGTGTAATTACTGATAAGATGCAGTGTTTTCCTTAATGCTATCAACACCACAATATAAAATTCTTATATTCAGCAATCAGTAATCCTGTGTTTCTTTTCGAAACTTCTAAAAAGAGGTGTATTTTTCTCCTTCTGGTTTGTTTTGACAAATGTGTCAGATTTATTTTCTCCTTATGCAAGTGACATAATAAACATTGTGCAGTGATATGTATAGCACAGCATTAAAAACAATGTTTAGTCATGAAATGTGTACGGTTCATTAAATGATATTGAAGAAGGAAATGCTACTGCAGTATAATTAGTATCTAAATGAATGGATCAGCATACTAATGGCACATCTCTTTTCTAACATATTTGAGAAGATTCTACTGTTTCACTGATACAGTAAACCTCATGTAAGTTGTATCAGTCAGGACCATGAATTTAATGACTTATGCAAAGTGTGAGTTTTAAGCGCTCTGAGAGGCTACCCTGGGTGGAGGGCGCTATATAGGTGCAAGTTGTTGTAGTATGTGAAACTTGCATAAGTCGTACCATAAGACTTATGTAAAGTTATAAATAAGTTGGATTTTATACAACTTACACATAACAAATGCACAGGTACTGAACTGGTTGGTGACATTAAGGCAACGTTTGTGTACCATATTTAATCCATGGACATTAAAGCTATGGTACTCTTTCCTATACAGTACTGCATATTAGTGACATGATAAATTTTCTTCTTGTTCTTGAGGTAATCATTCAAAATCTGTAACTTCAAATCAAATTTGATGGCAGTGTCCTTTTTCATTTCAGGATTTGCCTCGCAAAATTGGAGAATCTGGTACTTCTGATAGTTCCTTGTCATAAATTTGTGTTTCGTTGAGCTATCTGCATTGCATGATGCCATGATGGCTGGTCAGAACCTTGTCTTCCGTACCTGTTCACTGTGCTGTACTACATGCGGTCCTTCAGCATTGCAGCCAGTAAGGGCACATGACGGGTTAGGACTCAGGTCCCTGTGATTGTCTCACATGGATCACTGCATATACTGCTTCAAGGCAGGTACATGCGCATACAGTGAAGAGTCCTCTTTGCTTTCAACATGATCACAAATTTCTTGCCCCCATGCTCACCACGATTCGGTGATGCTATTTCCTCTCAGCCCCCCTCGCCCTGCTGCCGTGCGTGATGACGTTGATGTTTTGCCCCTGGGAGGGAGGGTTTGGAGAGTGTCCGGGTGCATATGTGTGGTGTTCTCTTTGAAGTAGATGCAGGAAACAAAGTTTTGACCTGGCATCCGATAAGTTCAGTAGCAACAAGTGCTAGTGGTAAGTCCGGTAGCGGCGTTATGAGTTGCACGATTGTTAATACAACTCGTGCCGATAACTTTAAGTGGATTGAATAAGAATTTCAATGAACTTGGGCAGATGAATGACTTAGACATAACACAAAATACACAGATCAGGCTTATGCAAGTTTTTATGTAGTGACAGAGAGCATAGTACTATAAATACAGAAGTTTTTAAAGCTTTCTATGAAGGTAAAAGATCAGATAGGAACATTTCAGTCCTGCTGGCCAGTTCAAAAACTAAACTCTCTTGCATACCTCGCAATCAATTTCTTTGCTAAATAGTGATTGGATTAGCCCTTGAATTTTCTTCACTCAATCTGCCTTCAACAACTCCCTGGGCAATCCTTTCCACATATTCGTCATTCTTTGGGAGAGAAATTCCACTTGGGTTTTAGAGCACCCAAATTTTGGCAAGTTGTTGAATTCAGTTTTCTGTAGTCCTTAACAGAACTTTCACAAACCTGACTTTTCAAAATTAAGACGCTAAGAATTTGCCAAATTCTAAATCCTCTGAAACGGTACAAAACTTGAATAAATCTAGACCTTGGTAGAAATTTAATCTCGAGATAAGGAAATAAAATTAAAAGTTGGAGTCCTTGACCTCTTGAAGAGTTTGAGACTTTGCTTAACATATAAGGGTTCAAAAACATTAAGTTTGTATTCCCACTGTTTCTATTTTTTTTTGCTAATCTCATCACTTTATCCTTTATCCACATTAAATGTTTAAAATATCTTACTGACATAGTGATGTTGTGCAAAATTACACTCCTGGTTGGAATTGATGAAGAGTTACATCTTATTCATGTTGTGGTTTTACAGCATTTCCTGTCTTCATTTCAGATCTCCACTCTTTGAGTTTTCTTTTTATCACATAACTCTGAATTAGCTAAACGTGATGTGATTCATAAGGTGTACAACAATACATGGCAGGTAGTTAATAACCCAATGTCATGTAATACAAAATAACCTTGTAATATCCTTGTACTAATCATGCTTATGTCACAAAGGCTTGTAAATGTGCACTCCATGATGTCAATCTTCTTCAGGGAAAATCATAAAGCTATGAGGAATCCAGATTCCACAAAATAAAGATCTTAGTTGCATACATGCTAACTGGGAACTGTAGGAAATCAACACAGTCAAGTTCAAAAGTTTATATTTGTAATATGAGTGAAGTGTTAAATTTGGAAGCTGACTCTAAGGGCCACTTTTAAAAATCAATTACTTTGATATCCCTTTTTAATTTTTAAAATTTTTATAAATAGTGATCAATGATGACATAATGGGGGAAACGGGTTAAAGGAGACTGTGAAGCCAGTAGTATGAGGAAATAAGTTAATGAGGGAATTAATGCTGATTTATCTCCCTGTCACCATTAAAATTTAAATATTTTAAACAAGAAGTCTGGTTATGTAAATCGGGACTCATTAATTTAAGTCAGTAGCAGTTCGAAGACATGGGCAAAGGGATGTCCAAGCTCATAACTTTGTATTGGATTGATTTATTTAAAAAAATTCTAGGGTTTGATGAGTGGTAAATATTCTGAGGTATTTGTTCACAATGACTGTTGGGGATATTAAACCATGCTCTTGTGCATGCGAGTAGTGGCTTGGCTCTCTCCTGGAACTTACTTGATTGCTTTTCGGTTTTGGCAAGGAATTTTTCAACCTTTTTCCTCACATCTACCAACACTAGAAAATGACCAAATGATGTGATGCCTTGTATGGAGGTTGAAAGGGTTGGGGGTGGGAGGGGGGCATTATCCTTGGAGCAGACTGGATAGGCCACTGGATCTTTTTTTGCCCTCCCCACTCCCCTCTCCATTTTAAAACTCAACCTCAGAAACCTCCTGACATTGTACTGGTGTGACATTTATGAGTGTAGCCATGTTGACCAAGACCTCTTCTCATGGGATTAATCAGTAATTATTGAATGGTGTTGTTCTTCAGACCCACCCACTTAGAATTGCATTGATACAGCACTACTACTAAAATCATTTCATTGAAGACCTCAGTCCTCTTAAGAAAATATAAAATCATATTTCTAACACATCAAAAGTTTTGAAGAATACGTACAAGAATATTTAGAAATTCAAGGGTGATTCTTCAGCACATTCAATATTTTCACTATGTTTTCTAGAAATATGATCTTACTTGAAATATAACCAGCCTGGTGATCTACTGATGCTATCTTTGATTTTCATGCTCCGGCCAAGCTCATGATAAGGTGTCAATGAATGGGAGAATGATCAAGTTCTGTAATTCCAGGGTATATAGTTGAAAAAGTTCAAAATTAGAAGCTTAATATTGACATATCTGCAAGAGATCATTTTGCTAAGCTCTTACTTTGATTCTAGAGAATTTTAAGGTAACGTAGCAGTGAATTTGAGTTAAACTACAATAAATGATTAGGCAATGGTGCGGGTGGAATGTCAAATGCTGGATTGCATTTAAAGTTGACCAAAACAATGAGTCAGTGATTTTTAATGAGAATTGTGTAAATGACATGCACGCCAGTGGTCTGAAGCAACTCAGGTATTAATCAACTGACTTGTGGTGATTAAGTGCTTTCCTAACCTACTATTTATAAACTATTTTATTTTCCACTGTTGCAGCTTTCATTTCTCGCAAGACTTTTGGTTTGACTTATTAAGGGCAAAATTATTCCCTAAATGTGAGATTGTCTGCTTTTGCATGATTTAGCTTCTTAGTAGAGCAGTTTTTACAACTGGTTCTCTTACATGGACTGACTGGGTCTCTTGAACCTTTTAGCTATTCTAGTTTATTGATGATCTGGTTCTTGGCAGCAGGAGATTTGTTGAAGCATGGAATGCTTTGCCAAATGTGATCATTGAAACAAAGACCATAGCAACACTCGACATGTTTTTAAAGAAAACCTAAAAGGGAACTAAGAAAGAGCAGGGAATTGGGATTATGTACCTTAGTGGAGGAACAATCACCTGCATAAAGCTCAATGGACTAAGTGGCCTCCTTGTGTAATTCTATGATTTTACGATCCTGCAGTGCACAAGGACGTCCAATGATTGTGCAGGTCATGAAACAACAAATTCAAAAAGAAGAAAAGTGAACATTTTCACAACATGCGTAGAATGTGTACTTGATCGACTGTATGTTGAAGAATTATTGAAGTATAATAATTCTGGGAACATGAATAATTCACTGATATGCCTATATATATATATAGAAGTGAATGGTAGCTAGGGTTATGCAAGGCATTGGGGAGCATATGGGAAAACTAAGCTTTTAGTTTTAATTGCAACACATTTAATTAATTGTTTGAAACCAATTCTTCAGTATACTATAGTCTGAATGACTCACTATTTTCATATGTCCTTCATGTTAAAACATTTGTAAGAAAATCCTAAAAATGATTCCTATGTGAAGAATAAAAGTTGGTGTATGGGACAGTGGGGGAAGAATGCGCCTGAAATGTCAAAGCACCAGTGAATTGACATTGGTTGACTCTGGTTGATATATATATTTTTAAAAATGCCTGTGCTCAGTGTCCCATCTGTCATTCCAACAAAATTCAGCCAACTGAGGAAATGAGTTCAGGCAAGTGGCAGGTTTTGGACTTGAACTCATAACTTTCTAACTGGAACAAGTTTACTACTTCATAGATCAGATTGCTGCATAATTCTTAAAGCATTTCCCAATGTTGTTTGTTTGAATTATATTTTGCAGAAAGAGCAATGCGATGTAAATGTTCTGATGTTCTTCCTCATTAAAAATTAAAAAATTACATTTAAAAATATTCGACAAATTTGTGTTTCCAAAGCTGCCTTCATAGTGAACACAGAGTGATTGTACGACCTTAATGGTTGTAATACAAACAAACTTACTGGGTTTATCAGAATATAAAACTAGTTTCTATACCAACAAGCTTATTCTAAAAATTTTTGGTCAGTCTGGTATCTGACACATGCAGAAATGCATCAATGCATTTCAGAGTATCCAAACTAGACTAAGAGTTTCATGTCTGCCATCTACCACATAGAAATTCCTGTTTCTAGAATGAAATGCATGCTCTCACCCTGGAAATTAGCACCCTGCTTACCTAATCCAGGAAAGTATTAGGCATAGGTTGGCCAAAGCCAAGGTTTAGGAACCTAGAGCATACGTTTGGGTACTGCTGGAGTTTAATCAGCTGAAACCCCATTGCCATCGAGGGCACTGCCTGGCAAACATCCTGCTGTTTGTCCAGCTAAGACCATTCTACCTGTTAGGGCTTTGGCTTCCCGAGTTGACAGGAGCTGAGTTGGTAAAATCTGTACCCCCAGGGATCAATCTGACTGGTTTTGAAGCAGGCTGGCTGGTTTGCTGTCAGCAATGCCCTGAAGTACTGTCCTGCTCCGGAACTAGACTACTGAGACCAGCTGAGAGCGTTGACTCGTTTCAAACATTCCTTTGCCAAAAATCTGTTTTTCCTAATGGCTGTTTTTTATCATTGTTTTTAACAGTTACATTCGATATCTCTAATCCATTGGATATCTCTGGTTCTACGAGAGAGATGAAACATAGTCTATGTAGCTCGTAACCCCCTTTGAAATCCTAGAACTGATCAAATAGCTGGGAGAGGTGAAATGTTTATGGTAGTTCAGTGGATAAATGCACCTGAATGTGCAGGACATACAGGACGACATAGACTACATATATGTGTATCAGGCTCAGTCGGAGCACACTTGTCTCTGAGTCAGAAGATTGTGGGTTCAATCTCCATGTTGGGACTTGAAGTCGCATAGTCCAATGCAATGCTGGGGTGCATTACATTGTCGGAGGTGCCATCCTTCAAATGAGACATTAAACTGAGGTCCTATCTGGGTGATCAGATGATGTTAATGATGTCACTATTCAAAAAGAGAAGCAAGTTTCTCTTAGTGTCCTGGCCAACAATCCCCCCGAATAAAATTGGTTATTCGTTTCAGTTCTGTTTCTGGGACATTGCTATATGCAACTACACTGTCCGTTTGCCTAAAATACGAATTCATTCTACTTTACAGTATATCCTTTCAAGCATTTTGAGATGTCTCAACAACATGATAAGGTTCTATACCAAAAGCAAGGATTATTAATCATTGCTGTGTGTTGAATTAGACCAGTCTCACTCAATCTACAGTTAGAATAAACTCCTTAGGGAAGAAAAACAGCTAATATTTCCATTGGCCAGTAATTGCTGCTGGATGTGTGAGTATATGGACTTGGGATTTCGCCCAAGTTTTGTCTGTGCTGGGCTACATGATCAAATGTCTTACCAAAAGTCACAGTATCGGCTCACATATGAAAAACGTGTGCCTGAGTGAGATACTGCCAATGAAACTGTATCGCAGTATGAGTAGCTGTGCTCAGGAAACCAAGACAGATAATTGGAAAAGAGAAAAATAATTGCTTGGAGAATGTTGGCTCAGTGAGTGATTACATGGAAATGATCTGGTTGAGAAGTGCAGGAGGCATCATTATCCACAAAAGCAAAGTTCAAGCACCACAGGGTAACTCCTACTCACAAATGGGGAGTGGGCTTCCAATAACGAGAAGTAAAACAGTGAAAGGCAGCAATAAACAAGTCAAGCAGAATGCTGGGCTATATTGCCAAATCGGTAGAGTGCAGATCCCAGATGTCATACTCAAAGCTTTACAGAGCTCCGGTCATTCTGTATCAAGAGTACTACATACATAAGGTGTCTGCCGATGCCCAAGAGGCTGTGCAGGCAATGAGCTGGATCTCCAGTGTTAGAGGAATGAGCTAAAAGCAATGATAGACTACGGCGCTTCAGTCTTGACAGAAGTATATCTTAAAGAGAAATTGAAAAAGTAAACCCAGACAGTACACCATGATGCACTGAAACTGTAGAACAAAAGGGCATAGGTTCAGAGGACAATTTCAGGATAGATACCAGGAAGTATTTCTTTACCCAGAGGGTCTAATGTATGAGACAGGTTACAAAGAAGGATGATTGAGGCCAGGACACTGGACTTGTTTGGAAACACAGCTTGATACTGTGATGCAAAACAGTAGAATGGATATTTGGGAAAGACAAGCTCAAATGGGCTGAAGGGCCTTCTTCATCCAAACCAATCTTGTGATGTCAAGCTGGACAGCAGGAACTTGTTTCCAACATAAACTATTGAGTGTGAAGTTCACATGGGCTTTCATAAGATATATTTCTGGTTAAGCAGTTCTCATTTATAGGACTTGGAGTCTTTCTTAAGGCATGTGATTAAGTAAATCCATAGTTTAGACACCAATGGCAATTTAAAATTATGCTGATTATCACCGGTTCTTTACTTTCATATCCTGGGGCTTCGTTTAAATTTGAAAAAAGCGGAAATTGCAATGTAAGCTGGCAGGCCTAACTAACTGTGGATCTGTTCAGTTTATTTCACCCACTTTGCTTTATATGTGGCCTCAATTAATTGAGGCTAAACATAATGGGAAGATGCCAGAACCTTGGGGCTTTTATGTATTCAGCCAGAGTCGGATATAACCGGAACAGAGTGGCTGAAATAATCATATTATTCACCCCAAGTGATTCCAATTTCTGGAGTGGGACTTGAACCCACAACCTTCTGACTCAGAGGCGAGAATGCTACCACTAATGGCCAAATGGATAAAGGTAGCACCAGGCATAGTCCATAGAAAAGTAACGTTTATATCGCTTTCATTACTCATCCCTGTGTTAATTTACACTAGAAACACACTATGATACACCATAAACCTTTCTTAGTCATGCTGCCTAGAAGTTTACAAGTTCAAATCCGAGTTTGTACTGAATTAGCTCATCACAAGCATGCTAGCCGTTGGGGAGCAGTACTTGGCCGCAGAGCTCTTGGGCTATGAGGAAGCGGGATGGAAACACAGTCTTGGGTGACTCTACTGATCATTAACTAGAAACAGGCTGGCAGTGCAGTACCACTCCATGTTTCAAGAGGGTGCTGACTCTCATTGTCTCTGCTTCTTCAATCGTGAAGCCAGTTTGATGAGCCATCACTGCTGTCCATTAAATTGAACTTCAGCAAGAATCAGCACATTCAGGAAGCGAGGCAGAGAGAAAGACTAAATCTCCCACAACTTTCATTATGCAATATTTTTTGTCCGATGTAGGGAGTGAGTACTATATTATGAATGGCAGCAAGGTTCCTCATGCATGTATGTTCTAGGTGGTTATTTGACTTATTTTTAAAGAATTAATTTTCACAATATTCACATTTTTAATCTCTTATGTGACATCCTCCATTTTTTAACATAAGGAGGGAGTAGTATTAATATCTGTGCCATCATTCTGTTTTTCCCACCTCAATCTCCGCTTTGGTTTAATGATAGTTTTGATATCATAATTTGTACTTGGGCTTTTATATTTGCTCTCCAGGGTAAGATAAACGGGAATATACGCACTCCAGACATAGGGAAATTAACAGGAAGGAACCTATTCTGGTCTGGATACTTTTAAGCACGGTGAGAGTATCCACATTTGCTGACAAAAAAAAGCAGTAAAAAAAGCTAGAACATTGACTAAAAGGCCACAACCTTTAAAAGTGCTGACCAGATCACAAACTGCAAATTCAGCAGTTTATCTATTTGTCTATTTGCCTGAGTGCTCAGATTATGCTACAGTGTGGAACTCATCTGTTGCTTATACACTATAACTTTGGTGAAGTTTTTACCATTTGACTTTTTAATACTGCTTTTGATGTCCAAGAAATTCAAATTCTCACCACTGAGATGCATGCCAGATCCTAGCATTTTAGTCACAAGTGCTTGATTTGATGCAAATTAAGTTAAATATGGATAGAAGTGGAAAATAGGAGACTTTCCATGAATTGGATAGAACTTCTCAAGGGAAGTTGAAAGAGACCCAGGGGTATTAGTTGACTTGTTACTATATCCAAAGGTGTGAAGCAGCAGTAAACAAGGCAAACAGGATTCTGGGCTACATTGCCGAATTAGTGAGTTCAAATCACCAGAAGTGTTGCCATAGCTTTACAGTGCTCTGGTCAGGCTGCATGTGGAGCATTCATTGAAGTTCTAGACACTATGAAATCAGGAGTTTTTCAGGCAGTGCAGAGATGAGCAATGAAGTGGATCCCCATTGTTAAGAGAGATGAGCTGTTAGGAATGAATGGCTAAATTGGGCCTTTTCAGCTATGAAAAAGATTTCTCACAGGGGCTAAATAAAATAGCATATTATTCCAGAGATGTATATCAGAAACGTGTTGTCATGTGAGGAGTATATAATTCTCGAGGACAACTATGATTAAAACTACTATTTTAGTAAGATTCAACAGAAGCATCCTGGAGTCCTGTAGCTCAGTGGTTAGAGCACTCGCCTTGCAAGCAAAACACCTGGGTTCAATTCCAGGCAGGGTGAAACCTTGGGCAAGTTTCCTTACTCCACACGCCTGATAATAATCCCTCCAAAACAATTATAAATTGGTCATTTTCAATCCATGACTGTTTGTAGGACACTGCTGTGCGCAATTGGCTGCCGGGTATCTCCCACAAATATACAACAACAACAACAAGTTTTCATTTATAGAGCGCTTTTCACATTGAGAGGACGTCCCAAGGCTCTGGACAGTTGGGTCAGGACCCGAATTCACTTTACAGTCAATTCTCTTTACAGCACATTCTGTGAAGTGCTTTGAGATGTCTAGAAGACGTGAAAAGCGCCATATCAAAATGCAAGGATTATTAATATTATTATGTCAAAATGTCAAAATGAATTTAACCTCAGGTCTAAGATCTTGGATGAAAGACAAGAACTCCTATATTGCCATTGATTTTAATGAATGAAGTATGCAAGATCTGAAAGATGAGAGAATGGTAACTCCCCGAGGTTTGCCTCAGGGTTTGTGTATCAGTCACTCTTTAGAACTAAAAAGCGGTCAATCTGAATTTTTAAGCAGTCAGTGTCTTCTTTTATAAATAGATGCATTGACCTGATTTGTTGTACAACTTGTAAATGTGCAGTAAAAAAACTAATTTATTGAAGATTTGTGAGTTGGATGAATTTGCAATACAATATTCCTTAATAAGCAATCTGAATTGCAGAAATGGGGACACCTTCAGGTAACTGGAAGGACTTCACAGGTACTCAATGTGATCTACTTCTGGAGTTAAGACATGCAAATTCTAAAGGAATTAAGGATTTAGACACATTTAAAAAATGGATCTTTAAAAGCTCTTCCAAAAAATTCAGTCTTGATGTTTTTCAGTATTTCTCTGTTTATTCATTACTAGCTGGACATGTTGCAGCTCTGCTTGCAACCAAAGGATCCAATATGGAATGTAGATTTCAGTGATACCACTCACAAACCACTTAACATGCCATAAACACTGTATGTACACCTTGCATGCCTTTCTGTTGAAGTCCAGCCCTGCAGTTGTTTGAGCGAGCAATTAATTTTGCCGTGTTTTTGCATGCCTTTCTGCATTCAAGTCCTGCTGGACTGTTCTTGGAGCGGGCAATTCATTTTGCCATGTTCTTGTAGTACTTTCAGCTTTGAAGTCCAGCCATGATGTTCTTTATTATTTTGTTTCATTTAATCAGCCTTCTTTTGCCTGGAATTTTTATTTGTCCATGAAAGTCTTCATTTTTGCTTAGAAAATATCATATTGGGAAGACTACTGTGGGAGGACTGAGTGGAAAGACTCAGTGGGAGGACTCCTGTTGGTAGGATTTCTATGGGAGGACTGCTGTTAGCTCCCATGACAACCTGAAAAAAACTTCCATACATTTGTTGCAGAATATATTCCTATAATTGTATCTCTTTAGCAGGGTGTGTGCTTTCCTCTGTGGCTACTTTGTTGCAGAATACCATGCATACCTCATATTTTGGAGCTTAATTAAAGCATTTTTTAAATATAGCTCATCAATGATAGGAGAAAAAAATGCTCATGAAACTCCTACATGCAAGACCTTTCTGATGACATATAAATGATGTCTCTACGTCAATTGGTTATTGCTTTATTGGTGAAGACACAAAACACACAGAAACTTTGTCTTTATTCATATAGATAAAACTGCAAAGCTCTGTTTTGAGTCATAATGGCATAAACCACACTCTGAACAGTTATGTACTACGACCATTCTATTGCCTTTGAGATGAAAAACTGCTATTTTCTGATCCTTTTATCTGAGTTTACCACTTGCATCGAGGAAGTACATTAATAGCACATTGATTGAAATCATTCAGATTTACACTTTTGCAACTAAAAACAAGCCATTTGTGAAGTCTACAAAAAGCTTGTACTATAGTAATTTTGCAGTAATAGGGAAAACAATAAAGGATTAATTGATTTGCTGGTTGTCCATTAATATTTCAGATATATAAGCAAAGAATACCTCTCCGACCTGCTTCATGTACCCCGCCTTGCTCGCCCCACTATTGGCGGGCAGGCCTACCGCCACTCTGCACCCACTCTCTGGAACTCCATCCCGTAGTCCTTCCATCTCGCCCCCTCCCTCGCCACCTTCAAGACCACTTCAAGATCCTCCTATTCGACTGGGCTTATGATCTCCCTGCTTCCCCCTCCTGCCCTCCACCCTCCCCCACTCCGACCCCCAGCTTGGGTCCGTAGCTCTGTCCAGAACCTTGGGACATCCTCCTGATGTGAAAGGCGCTTTACACATGTAATTTTGTTGTTGTGTTGTTGTTGTTGTAAGGAAACAATCTAGTGGATTGTCATCAATTTACCTTCCAGAGTACAGCTCTTAGAATTTGTACAATAATTTGTCACATTGGGAAAGTATAAAGTCTCTTGGCACATACAAGTTAAAATCATAAAGTTTCTCCATTTAATTTTAGTAATCGGAATTTTTTCGTTTGTGTCCTTTCAAAAATGTGCAATTCATTAATGTAATATGAATATGTTTGATGCAACCTTTGACCTATACAGCTTCAGTGCTTCATGATAAATCATAAAGTCATAAATTTCCAACTATCCACTTTATAGTAGTCCTTGTCTTTAGTTGTTAAAAATGAAAACAATAAAGACACCTATGAAAATAATAAAGACACCCTGTTTACAATGTGTTGGCATATAGTTAACACAATCCATAAATTAGACCCCAAATTCATTTACTCTTTTTTTCTTTGCAGAGTGGGTCTTTTTTTCCATGTATATTTATCTTTAGATATCATCAGCAAATCGCATTTTTGGAAAATACCTCTCTGAATAACAAGTGCAACTGAAATGAATTTGCATTCAAATTTCTCACTTTGTGCTGCACTATTTCTGATGGTGGGTGCATTGGGAGGAATTTTATGGGGTAGATTGAAAGTAAATTATTTGTATTAAATTTGCAGACAAACTTTCTTCAAATTTGTTTTTAGTAGTTTATTTCTATTGTGATAGGGAATTCCATTTGATGTGCTTATGAAGTAGAAATCTGTTAATCCACCAGCATGATATTTATATCACACAGTAAAGAGTATTTTACAGATATTATAATAAGTTCCATTTTACAGCCTGTTCATATGACAGAAGACAATATTACAAAAGGAATATTCTCAAGGGTTATCAAAACAATATGGGACCTAGTTTTGGCTGTATCTCTGATGTAAATAAAGCATATTGAAGGGAGTAGCCACTTCTTGCTCATCTTTGTAAATGAAGAATGTAGCTGTTTTTTGCACAAAATTCTTAAGATCATTGTTGCTTTCTGGGGGTAATAATCCATTAAAAAATAATTGGTCACTCAATCCATGACTGTTTGTGGGGCCTTGCTGTGCGCAATTGGCTGTTGTTTCGTCTCCAAAATACAGTCAAACCACTTTACAATATATCTTGTGAAGCGCTTTGAGACGTCTGAATGATGTGATAAACAACAACAAGAAGATTCCATTTATAGAGCGCCTTTCACGTCGGGAGGACGTCCCAAGGTGCTGTACAGTTGGGTCAGGACCTGAGCAGGGGGGAAATGGTCAGGGTGAGGGGAGGGAGCGAGGAGGGGGTAGAGAGTCGAGAGGGCAGCTGAAGGCACTGTCAAAGAGAAAGGTCTTGAGACCGGCCTTGAAGGAGGAAAGGGAGGAAGCAAGGCAAAGGCACTGGGGGAAAGAGTTCCAGAGCCTCGGGGCTGAGAGGCTGAAGGCCCGGCCACCAATGGTAGGGCGGTTGGGGCGGGGGATGTGGAGCAGACCGGAGCCAGAGGAACGGAGGGTACGGGCAGGTAGGTAGGAGATAGTAGGTCGGAGAGGTAGGAGGGAGCAAGGCCGTGAATGGGCTTGTAGGTGAGGATGAGGATCTTGAATTCGAAAGTGCTATATCAAATGCAAGGATTATTATTATTTGTGCCATTGGCTTTAACTCGTCTTTGCTGATCTGGGCAAGAAACGCAGGTAGCTCTGCTGGGGTTTATAAACATGCTATTTTGCCTTCTTTATAAGGAGCTCTGCGCAAGAGGTTTCTTGGTTGCCTTTGAGGCTTCCTAGTGCCAGGGTAATCAAATGCAGTTCTTGATCATTAAGCTGGTGCTATTATTTTTAAAAAAGCAGAAACAAATTGACATTGGTTATCCTCTCACTGATACATCCTGCTTTTGAGACCCTCAAAACATTCCCTATCCCAATTCTACATACCAAGATCCTCAAGTGACGCATCCATTTTCTACACAACTGCATAAGACAAAAACAAGACATTAGCTAAAGGAAAAACAGACATCATTTGTTTCTAGCAAGGTTAAAAAAGTATTCAGCAGAATTTCACTTGAACGCAGAGTAGTAGAAATGTTAAGTAACTTCCATTATAGGCAAAATTGCAAAGTAATACAATAGCATAATAGTCAACTTAAGAGTTTCATGGTCTACAATGTTAGTTTACAAATATATGTTTCATGCTGGCAAAGCTTAGCAATAATAAATATATTCTCATGATGCCTTATCCTTATGCCAAGAAGAACTCACCCATGATGTTTCAATAATTTATGAATTAAAATAAGGGGAACAAAAACAAGTATTTTTAACAGTTATTCTGTTCCCACATCTGGTAATCATTGCAATGCGATTTCATAGAAGGCAGGACATGACCAATATGATAGTGATACCCTTAAATAATGAAGCCCTTCCCCAGCATCACTCTTGGAAACTCCATGTGTGTGATAGACTTTGATATTTTGGTGTTTTCCAAACAACACATTAGTATAATGCTCTCTGCAGTTGCAGTGGGAGCATTAGATGACTGTCTAAAATATTGGTCAAAGAGTTATCATGGACTCGCTGGCAGCTGTCCCAGGCTTTTCTGCGTGCACTTATAATGGGGCTTCCCAAAATAACAAGACCATTCGTACAAAAAAAAATTTTCTGTGAGACTTGTGTTATGTTATTACTTGATTTCCAAGAGGCAACATTTACATTTGCACAATAAAAAAATCAGTTTGGTATGATGTGTAATTTCTATTAATCTGTAAGCAATTTAAATTTTATGATTGAAATAGAAATGAAAATGTAGTTATTACAAATCGTTATTGCAAATTGTGCCTCAAAAATTGAAATATTTGTACAACCATTCCTATTATTAGTTTTCTTGCATCTTCTCACAGTGTTGCTGCTGCTGTTGTTGTATATTAGCTGTGTTTGTTTGATCAGCCTTTGAGCCAAATCCCAGATGACTCTAAATAAACCACATTGTGCATTTGCGGCACAGTGTAAAACGTGTTCAATATTGCAACAGGATTCTAATGCCATGGTTGTGAGGCAGAGCAGGATCAGAGTAGATTAAAGAAAAGTGAGAACAATTAAAATGGGAATTCTTTGTTTATTGTCAACAGTCCCATTTCAATAGCAAGAGCAAAGAGGTCCTAGACTTCTTCCTCTCAAAGATAGAGAACATCTGGTCGGCTACCTCCTCTTTCCACCCTAGTAACACCCACCCCCCTACACCACCCCACCAGCCATGCCTTCTACAGTTCTACAATACTGACTTCTTCCGCCACAGCTTCTAACACTGCCCCCACTCTACACACCTTTGCCCTATTTCTCCTTTCTCTCAACCATCATCACCCATATGAAGCCCACCTGCTGCTTCGACCCCCCTCCCTACCCAGCTGCTAATCACTTAACAACCAACCTCTGCCCCCTGCTGGGGGTACAACATTTTGTGCAGGTGAGAATCCAGGGGTTGGAGTTTCTCATTAATTGGATTTTGTGTATGGTGGAGCTGGGGAGACCAGCGAGGAGGGCATTAGAATAGTCCAGCCCGGAAGTGACAAAGACATGGGTGAGGGTGTCGGCTGCCTTGGGTGGTGAGGAACTGTTGGAGTCGGGCAATGTGGTGGAGGTGGAGGAAATCAATCCTGGTCAGGGATGGGATGTGGGGTAGAAAGGAAAGCAAGGGATCGAAATTTTGAAAGATGTACTGAAGCATACGTAACTGAGGTGTCGAGTTTGATCCCCAGCTATCCTTCCTACTCCATATGCCATCCCTGACCAGGACTGATTTCCTCCACCTCCATCACATTGCTCAACTCCAACCATACCCTCATACCAAGGCATGCTTTTGTCACCTCCTGCCTCAATTATTCCAATGCCTCCTCGCTAGTCTCCCCAGCTCCACAATCCATAAAATCCCAATTAATTAAAAACTCCAATTGCCCATATACTCATGCTCTCTAAACTCCATATCCCTATCATGCCAGTCCTCGCCAGACTTCACTGGCTCCTATCACAGAATTAATCGACTTCAAGACTGTCACACTCGTATAAAATTCCTTAATCTCTTTTGATGATGTGCCATTTCATTTTGTAGAGGGAAGTAATATGATGTGTGTGTAAACTTCGAAAGGGCCTTTGAAAACATACCACTCCAGAGATTACCTTACAAACTAATTCTAATTTAAAACTCCACTGCCTGTACACTCACCTGCTCTAAACTCAGTACTCTCAATACACCAGGCCTAACCAGGCTCCGCTGGCTTCCTATCACAGAACGGATGGACTTCATGACCCTCATACTCCTCTACAAATCTCTTCATGGTATCTCCCTACCTCTCTGACTTGCTTACTGCCCACTCCACTACCCGCCACCTCAGTTCTGCTGGCTCTGGCCTCCTGCTTGTGCCTCATTTCCTCTGATCTACCATCGGTGGCTGTGCTTTCAGCCATTATGCCCCAAAACTTTGGAACTCTTTCCCTTAATCCCTCCACTTTGCCTCCTTGGATAACACAGTGCTTAAGAGTACAGAGGAAAATGATGAGGAAAACCTCCAGTGTCCAGAGGAATAAGCAATAAGGAACAACGAGGACTTAGAGGGACCTCGCAGAGGTACAATACAATTTACATTTATATAGCACCTTTCATGGGAGGAGGATATCTCAAAGTATTTGACAAAGCTGGGTGGAAACTTATGGTAAAGGTGGGAGCTGAAAGGGTTAAGATGACCGAAAACGTAACCAAAGAGGTTCATTTTGAGATGTGCCTTTAATGACTGAAGGGAGGATACCAGCAAGTTGGACGAATTGGGGCAGATATTGTGGGAGACATGACACAGGCCAGTGAATGCTGAACGGAAGTCGCAAAAGTAGGGTGGGGCGAAACCGTGGAGGATCTGTGAGATGTGAGAATGAAGATCTTGAACTTGGGGCATAGAGGGCCAATGGAATCAAACAAATAAAATGTTGAATAGGATCGAGAAAGTAAACCTAAAACAATGCTTTCAGATACATAAAGGAAGCAGGACCAGGTTCAAGACTCTGAAGGACAATTTCAGGAGAGACACCAGGAAGCATTTCTTTACAGAGACAATAATCAGCAGCTGAAACCAGGACCCGGGAAAGGTGGTTGAAGCCAGGACCATTAAACTGGATCCATTTAAGAAACAGTTTGATCTTGTAATGTGACTGTGGAAAAATTTGTATCCTAGAAGTAACTCACCTGTAATCTTGTGAATTATACCTAAAACAGTAATTGCACTTGACAATAATTACCTTTGAAGTACTTAACAATGCTTTGACACAATATGAAGCTATAACCAGTTCATTCTTATGCTTCCTTATCTAGGATGCTCTCTCAGATTCCTTTGTTCCCTGGTCCAGAAACTCTCTGTCTCTCAAAGCCCTCTGTTCCCTGGTTCATCTCCCCCACAAAATCATGTGTGTGATTTTGATTGTCTTGTTTTTCCCACACCAAATTATCTCCATTTTCCTTTCAGGTTTGCTATTATATATCCAACTTGAACGTTTCTTCCAATATTTTATAGCCTCACATTTTAAAATTGTTATAAATATTAATTGTATCCCATATCAGTGCTTCTCAATGTTTTTGTTACCGGGTTATCCGTTTCTTCTTAAAATATGGTACACAATTGGTAAATGAACCTGTCATATCATTCAGTCTAAAGAGATTTCCAGAAAAGACTGGCCTTGAGATTAAGGTAATGCACCAGGTGTTGAGAAACACAGAGCTTGATAGACAGAACTGGTCATCACAAAATTAGTTCAGATGAAGAGACTCGTAGGCTCATCCTTCCAGAAAGCTCACTCTACCATTCTCCGATCACAGTATCAAGCTTTTTTCTAATGTCTAGGTTGCTGGCCTCATCACAGTTATATTATACAGAGCTGGGAGAAAGGGGGCAGTATTCCATTTAGCTTATAATATCTTTGTGATGATTTCAGTATTAGGGAACTCTTAAAATGTATTTTGTATGTAAATATCAACCTATGAACCAGAGTTACATATTATATTTAAAAGGTTCTTTATTCCACCTTTATTCCATTTACATATTTGTGATTACGTCTTGCTACTTATTTCTCATGCATTCACCCTTGACCTCATGTTATATCCATTAATTTAACGGTGGTCTCAGACCTAGTTCAGAAAAGAAAGTGGTCTTTGAGGCATGAAATCAGCTATCAGGCTTACTAACCATCAATGATTTGTGTTACCAGTTTTCAAGGTGACATTTTGTTTTTGCTTCTTTAATATTCCTTCCTTCCTTCCTTCCTTGCATTTGATATAGCGCTTTTCACGTCAGGAGGACGTCCCAAAGCGCTTCACAGAACACACAGTAAAGTGAATTGACTGTATATTTGTGGGCGAACGCGGCAGCCAATTGCGCACAGCAATGTCCCACAAACAGTCGTAGATTGAAAATGACCAATTTATTATTGTTTTGGAGGGATTATTATTAGGCGTGTGGAGTAAGGAAACTTGCCCAAGGTTTCGCCCTGCCTGGAATTGAACTCAGGTCTCTCGCTTGCAAAGCGAGTGCTCTAACCACTGAGCTACAGGACTCCAAATGTAGACTCCATATTGTAGAATGGGTCTAATTGCTGCTTTTTGCACAAGGCACTTCTGAACAGTTTTGTACATTATTGTTTCTGCATGGTTCCCTCTGCTGATCACACTCTTTACACTGAGATGGTGTTGCAATATTTAACAGGTGTTTCATGCTACACTGCAAATGCACAGTATTGTTATTGTAATGAGATGACTCAAAAGCTGGTCAAACAAACTCAGCTAATATACAATAACAATACTATTAGTAAATATAAGAACCAATAATAACAGGAAGGTTTGTACAAACACTTCTATACTTTTTTGCAGAATTTGTAAAAAGCTTATGGGTTTTCATGTGTCTTAATTAGAATATACAATGACAATTGTGTGTAGAAGAATGAATGAAAACTACTTTTGAAACCTAGGCATTCACATAGTTTGGTAACAAGAGATAATAAGAGACCCAGTCTTCTTAAGTTTCAGACCAGATTTCCCCCCCCCAGAAACAGCAGTTTGTCTTTCTGTTTACCAAGTGCAGAACCTCTGAGGGTGGGTATCACAGGTACTGTATACAAGTGCAAGGAAGAGCTCCCTCAGTGGTTCAATGGCTAAATTTACCATGTGGTTTGGTACTAAGCAATTCAGATCAGCAATGACCCAGATTTGTTCCCGGTTCACCAGATGAGTTCACCGTTCTCAGCTGGGGTGGTAGGAGGGTACTACCAGGACCCCAGGTGAGGAAAGGTGAAAACTCACTGTCCTGGTTAATACAATAAAAAGTGGGCACCAGGGCCAGGTACTGGAATGCAGCAAGTGTCAGTGGAACCATAGCGTCTCTTGAAGAGAGTAAGGGAGGGAATTAAAGAACAATTAGGTAATTTCTCTCTTAACAACAAAAAAGGAAATATTGCAGATCTGCATTAAAATAACTATAAATAGAAATAAAACAAATAACAAAAAATAAAAATGACCAGAAAGAATGCTTTATATATCTCTCTTTCAGGCAGCCTGTCATAAAGGGCTATGTAGGCTAAGCTACCGTCCATTATGTTTCTATAGGTGAATTTAATGGAATCACACCTCATTTTAAGCTTGCCTCAAAAGCAATTGTGAGAATAGACAGCGTTTTGGCAACACTTGAACGGTACCCCAAAGCACTTCTGGTAGATCAGCCAGCCTGGCTCACCAGCAGACTTGGAGGGGCAGTCGAGTATTCTTCCCGCTCAGCTCTAGTTACCACTACATGCCAACAAAATAACAAGATTACATTTGTATAGTGCCTTTCATGTTGGGAGGACATCCCAAGGCGCTGGACAGAGTACAGCATTTCAGACCCGAGCTGCGGTTGGGGGGCTAAGGGAGAGGAGGGGAAGGGGGGTGGTCGATGGCATGGTCGAAGAGGAGGGTCTTGAGGCGGGACTTGAAGGAGGCTAAGGAGGGGGTGAGGCAGAGTGACTGGGGGATGGAATTCCAGAGGTTGGGGGCAGAGTGGCTGAAGGCTCTCCCATCAATGGTGGGGTGGGTGGGTTGGGGGACGTAGAGCAGGCCAGAGCCGGCTGAGCGGAGGGAACTGGTGGGTTGGTAGGGGGTTAGGAGATCGGAGAGGTAGGGTGGGGCGAGGCCATGGAGGGCTTTGTATGTGAGGACCAAGATCTTGAGCTGGATCCTCTGAAGGATAGGGAGCCAATGGAGTCGGGCAAGTGGGGGAGATGGGGTCACGGAGTTTGGTGCGGGAGAGGACACGGTCTGCAGAGTTCTGGATTATCTGAGGCCTGTGGAGGGAGGAGTTGGGAAGGCCAACAAGCAGGGCATTTGCATAGTTGAGCCCGGAGGTGATGAAGGATGAACAAGCGTTTCAGCGGCCCGAGGGTTGAGGTAGTGGGGGAGTCGGGCAATGTTACGGAGGTGAGGGAAGGCAGAGCGGGTCATGGCTTGAATATGGGGGAGAAAAGACAGTTGAGGGTCGAACAAGACACCTTGGTCACTGACTGGCTTGGTGAGCTGTAGTGTGCAACCATGGAGGTTGATGCTGCCAGAGCCTGAGGTGCTGAGGCACTGGCGTGAGCCAATCAGGAGGCCCTCAGTCTTGTTCACATTCAACTGTAGGAAATTTGCCCTCATCCAGGACTTGATGTCCGACAGGCAGTCTGTCAGGACAGCAGTCGTCCTGGAGTCGAGGGTGGAGGCAGGAAGATAGAGTTGAGTGTCATCCACATACATGTGGAAGTTGACCCCATGTCTGTGGATGATGTCACCAAGGGGTATATTAAAGAGGAGAGGGCCAAGGACAGTGCCCTGGGGGACCCAGATGTGACAGTGTGGGGGCTGGAGGAGAAACCCTTAGAGGCAAAAAGACCTAATGTGCATGGATGATGGATTTCCACATGTATCAGATACCTAGCTAACCAAAATAAAGATGAATCATCTGTTGCAAAACCAGATATTGTTATTTCCTACACTGAAAAAGCCACCTAGGTCATAGCTGCAGAATGAAGTTATTAAAGCATGTAAGAAGTGAAGGGGAAATCATTTTAGTAAAAGGGTCAGCAACACACTACGAGCACAGGTGATGGAACAAAGAACTATAAAGGATTTGAAAGAGAATCTACATCTTAAAAGGTTTCAGGGTTATTAGATGGATGAGCCAGATGTATCAAATAAATCTTTTGAGGAGTTAGATGGTTGCATGATATATTCATGTATTATATTAGTTACTAGAAGCGTGTTTGTGCAAATCACCTCAAAACTATCACAACGTTCTGTGAGATGTGAGCAAAAAGTGCTGTGAATGCATTACATCTGGGAAATCCATTTTCAGGCAGAGTTGTTCTGTTTAGCTATTGAGGTTAATTTCCTCATTGATGTCCTCTTCTGACAGTATTGTTGTGCGCTTTTAGTTTTTGCAGTTCAGTTACTACCGCTTCAATACTATCATACTATTTTCTTCAATTTCACCATTCCAAATTGCAAAAACTAGATGTTGAATAATGATATACAGTGTATCATAACACATAGGCCACTATATGGTTATTTTATGGGGGTGTTTACTTTGGCAGTATGTTGTATTGCACGTTTGTAAGGAGTGGCCTCTACAATTTGGAGTCCTGTAGCTCAGTGGTTAGAGCACTCGCCTTGAAAGCGAGACACCTGGGTTCAATTCCAGGCAGAGCGAAACCTTGGGCAAGTTTCCTTACTCCACATGCCTAATAATAATCCCTTCAAAAAACAAAACAATAATAAATTGGTCATTTTCAATCCACGACTGTTTGTGGGACACTGCTGTGCGCTGCCGCGTTTCGCCCACAAATATACAGTCAATTCACTTTACAGCATATTCTGTGAAGCGCTTTGAAACGTCTAGAAGACGTGAAAAGCACTGTATCAAATGTAAGGATTATTATTATTATTAACTTAGCCCAAATAATATATTTTTAGTTCAAACTGAAGTTTTTTTTTGCAAAAGCATCCTCCTTTTGAATGGTAAAAAAAAGTGATGTTACAGAAATGTATAAAGTACCATTTGAATGGTAAAAGACCAAATGTTGGCCAAATTGTTGAATGATCATTATAACTGTTGCTAATGTATTTGTTGCTATGAATGCTGCATCCTTCTAGGCAAATGGAATAATGCATGGAAGGGATTGTATAGTTACTATTTTGTGTACTGTACTGGCATAATGTCAAGAGCATCTTGGTGCAACAAAAGCAGTGCTTCAATTTATTACTAATTGAACACTTGATTTGCATGTTTGCAGCAGCATTTGTACTGATAGATTGCTGAAGTGTAATGGTTAAATGAGTCATGGCACATTTATTAATCTGATCTGAAAGTGATCTGCTCTAAGGTCACTCGATTATATTCTCTGAGTCTGGAGTGCAAACCCATGCAGACTGATGGAGGTCGGGTTTTGTCTGAATGAATTCTGTTCAGGTCATAAGTGATTCCAGATTGGCAATTGCGGCCCTAATTTCAAGGGAAGCAAACTCATAACAACCCTGACTACTCAGTCCTGAATGCTTAATTTCTGTCTTCTTATCAAAAATAAATAGAACTTAAAGGAAGAAAGCCCTCACAGTCAATTGAGAGCTGTATCAGGATTTGCAATGGTGGTGTGTACATAATACCAAGTATCATCATTCAACATTTTGTTATTCATAAAATGGAAATATTTCTGTTCACTACATCTGAGCATAACCATATTTTACTTAAAAAGTCAGCTTCTGCACTGCGACTAGTGTTAAAGACATAAACTGAGTGCAACAAGAATAGGAAAACAAGCTCTAAGTATTCATATTTCATTGAGCCTCTGTAGGAGGATTGCAGTGCTGTTACAACACGGATCAAAGAAAATCCTAGAAACACTTCACTGACAGCAGTTTGATGCTGATTGTCCAAAGGCAATGTGTTCTGCAAAACAATCTTATGGAACAACCTTCTGCCTCACAGCATACTTACTTAGCATCAGAATGGCTGTATGGAGACCTCAGGGGTGCTGTAATGAAAACACAGCAGCCTCAGCAAACCAAATTGTACAATGGAACTTCAGTCTATGCTTTAAGTGAATTGAAGAACATAAGAGTCAGTGAAGACACAAAAGTTGGCCAAAAGGGAATTGCTCAAAAACAATAGGGGAAAAATTATGGTATTCTCTGGTGCCAATTATCACATGCCATACTTCGAATTTTATAATAAGTTAAGAGAACAGTCATTTTACATGAAAGGTCTATTCATTTGGTTTAAAGACTCCTACAGAAATGCAGAGGAAAAGGGCCTAAAGAAGGAAAGAAGTATCATAAATTCTCCAACTTCTGAGCCTATCATAGTTAAACATGATTTCTTAGGGAGCCAAGTAAGCTGTATAGTGATTAAGTACTGGTCTTGGTGAAATCTAGCCAGAGGCCACTTAAGCTCATCTACAATGTTCTTTACCATTCATGGAGACTGCACGATATGAGAATAAGATCCTAAGCCTCTGGAGACTTCAAGGAGGAGATAGTTCGGGGACAGAACAAATACATTCCCATAAAGGGGAAATGTAGAGCATCCAAACCTCCCTGGATAAGTAAGGAAATTGGGATTAAAATAAAACAGAAAAAGGCTTATGATAAATGTCAGGTCCAAAATACAGAAGATAATCAAATAGAATATAGAAAGTACAGAGGAGAACTGAAAAAGGAAATAAGAGAGGCAAAGAGATTTTATGAGAAATGATTAGCAGGTAATATAAAAGGGAACCCTAATGTATTTTATAAGCATATAAAGAATAAAAGGTTAGTCAAAGGTAGGGTGGGTCCAGTTGCACTACTACCACCACCAACAAAATTACATTTGTAGAGAGAGGACGTCCCAAAACACTGGACCAAAGAAGAAATCTTATTGTGGAGCAGATGTACTTCTTGTGTCTGACGTACTGAATGAATACTTTCCATCTGCCTTCACAAAGAGGATGCAGCCAATGCCACAGTATCAGAGGAGAGGGTAGAGAAATTGGATAAGAATAAACCGAGAGGAGGTTCTAAAAAGATTGTCGGTGCTCAAGGTAGATAAGTCAACCAGTCCGGATGGGATGCATCCTAGGTTACTGAGGGAAGTAAGGGTGGAAATAACTGAGGCTCTGGCCATAATCTTTCAATCCTCCTTGGACACCGGGGTGGCACCAGAGGACTGGAGGGTTGCAAATGTTACTCCCCTGTACAAAAAGGGGCAGAAGGATAAACCCGGGAACTACAGGCCAGTCAGCCTAACGTCAGTAGTGGGAAACGTCTACAGACTATAATCCGCAACCAAATAAATTTTCACTTTCAAAAATATTGGTTAATAAAGGATAGCCAACACGGATTTGTTAAAGATAAATCGTGTCTAACAACAACAACAACAAGATTCCATTTATAAAGCGCCTTTCACGTCAGGAGGACGTCCCAAGGCGCTGCACAGTTGGGTCATGACCCGAGCAGGGGGGAAATGGTCAAGGGTGAGGGGAGGGGAGGGAGCGAGGAGGGGGGAAATGGTGAGGGGAGGGATGGGAGGGAGCGAGAAGGGGGAAGAGAGTCGAGAGGGGAGCTGAAGGCACGGTCAAAGAGAAAGGTTTTGAGACCGGCCTTGAAGGAGGAAAGGGAGGAGGCGGCGAAGGCACTGGGGGATAGAGTTCCAGAGCCTCGGGGCTGAGAGGTTGAAGGCCCGACCACCGATGGTAGGGCGATTGGGGCGGGGGACGTGGAGCAGACCGGAGCCGGAGGACCGGAGGGTACGGGCAGGTAGGTAGGGGGATAGTAGGTTGGAGAGGTAGGAGGGAGCAAGGCCGTGAATGGCCTTGTAGGTGAGGATGAGGATCTTGAAATCAATCCTCTGGGGGATGGGGAGCCAGTGGAGGCGAGCGAGGGTGGGAGTGATGTGGTCCCAAAGCCTGGTGCGGGACAAACAAACCTGATAGAGTTTTTTGATGAAGTAATGGAGAGGGTGGATGAAGGTAGTGTAGTTCATGTAGTTTATATGGATTTTCAAAAGGTGTTTGATAAAGTGCCATATAAGAGACTTGTAAGCAAAATGGAAGCCCACTGTATTAAAGGGACAAAAGCAGAGAGTGGTGGTGAACAATTGTTTTTCTGACTGGAGGGAAGTGTGCAGTGGTGTCCCCCAGGGGTCGGTATTGGGACCACTGCTCTTTTTGATCTATATAAATGTCCTGGACTAGAATATAGGGAATACAGTTTCCAAGTTTGGAGATATACTAAGCTAGGAAAAGTAGTAAACAGTGAGGAGGACAATAGCAAACTGCAAACGGACATAGACAGACTGGTAAAATGGGCAGACACGTGACAGATGAAGTTTAATGTGGAAAAATGTAAAGTGATGCATTTTGGGAGAAAGAATGAGGAGAGGCAATATAAGCTGATGGTGCAATCTTAGAGGGGGTGTAGAACAGAGAGACCTGGGGTTCATATAAGTAAATCTTTGAAGGTGGCAGGACAGCTAGATAAAGCTGTTGAAAAAGCATATGGGTTACTAGATTTTATAAATAGGAGCATTGAATACAAAAGTCAGGAAGTTATGATGAACCTTTATAAACCACTGGTGAGGCCTCAGCTGGAGTACTGTGTTCGGCTCTGGGCCCCACACTTTAGGAAGAATGGCAAGGCATTGGAGAGTGCAAAGGAGATTTACCAGTATGGCACCAGGAATGAGGGACTTCAGTTATCAGGAGAGGCTAGAGAAGCTAGGATTATTCTCCTTGGAGCAGAGAAGGTTAAAAAGAGACTTAATAGAAATTTTCAAAATTATGAGGGGATTCGATAAGGTGAACAAGGAGAAACTATTTCCACTGGCTGGTGTGTTGGTAACCCAAGGCCACTGATTTAAAATAGTTGTTAAAAGAAACAGGGGGTAGGTGAGGAGAAATTTTTTTACACCGCAAGTTGTTCGGATCTAGAATGCATTGCCTGAAAGGGTGGTGGAAGCCGATTCAATAACAACTTTTAAGAGAGGAATAGATAATTATTTGTGGAAGACAAGTTTGCAGGGCTATGGGGAGAGAGCGAGGGAGTGGGAATGATTTGGATAGCTCTTTCCAAAGAGCCGGCACAGACATGATGGGCCAAATGGCCTGCTTCTGTGCTGTAAAATTCTGTGATTTTATGATTCCCCTCCCAACCCCCCATACACACAAATACACACAATCATCATCCAATTAATTTAGTACAAATTGATACATAAATAATAATCTAATAATCCTTGCAATTGATATAGCACCTCATCACATTGTTGAGACATCTCTAAGAGCTTCATAGAATATATGTGAGTTCTGTCAAAAGGTCATTGACCTTAAACGTTAACTAATTTTCCTCTTTCCATGGATGCTGCCTGATCTGCTGCATGTTCCCAGCGACTTCTGTATTTATCATACAATATATTGTAATGTGGAGTGATCTATTCATTTTGAGAGAAGAGGCTGTTCTGTATCAGATATAAATTGCATGAAACCGTGTAGATTAAAATGGACCTGAAAGATACAAGCTATTCCAATTGAACACAATCCTGATTAAGGCTGGATTCACTTAGGAGCATGTTTGCTGATGTAGACATCTCCTGCTTGTTTTAAAAATATTGGATCATGTTTAATTCCGTCACAGTAACCATTTTGATAGCAAGCCATTTTTGCTGATTTTCTGAGTGAGATGTTTGCAAACTACCACGTGGATTGTAGCTGTTTCAAATTGTTATGCAGAGCTTTGTAGGTTTCTCTACTTAAATCCAATTTGCCCTTGGGATCAGTTCTGTGAATGGAATTGCTTAGCAACAGCTAGAGGGGAGAATTCCCTCTTGACGGAAAGTATTCCCAGTACAATTTAGCATGTTATTCTTGACGATGCGTTCAGGTCTAAGAAAGAATGACTGAGTGTTGAGAAAAATCTGAAAATAGTATCCCCATATCTCCGATATAAATCTTTCAATGAGCCCACCAACATTCAGAGTCACAGAAAGTTTATGTGCAGGCCTTTGTAAATATGGTTTTGGAATTTATTGGCAAATTGTGTGCTTATGTGGATTTAATAGAACAGGTAGATAGCTACTTAAGATTGGATTTGATTCAAAAACATATTCAAAAAGTATGGGGATTTGAATGTACAAATCCATATTTTGTCCAGAGAGAAAATTAACTAACAAGATATCTGCTGGTATAATTTTCATTACTTCTCTGCTAAAAGATAAATTAAGTGATGCTTTATCTAATATAGGAGCTGAAGTTATCTGGCATCACATGATTTACTTTCAACTCCTCATCATCTTTATTACCCTTTCATTTATATCACCACTAATGCTTAGACAGCCTGCATGTCATGGTGAAGCATCTAAAAGATGAACTTTTACTTTTAAAAGAAAATTAAACCATAGATGATATAATTTGAAGAATAGTAAATGTCTGGCTGTGAACCCAAGAAGCAATTCAATCTGCAGACATTCATGAACTGCTTGAACTTTGTTCTTATGGTTTATGAGATGCTTGAAGCTGCTCAGTTGGATTACTGCTGATCTTGTATACTGTACTCCTATATACACAGCACTGTTCCACAGTGTTCATTCTTCTGTCCATGTATGTGTGCCAAGGGATAACCTATTCATGGCATTTGCCATCACTACAGAAGTTGAAGTACAATCTGTCAAAAAGGCTAATTTAGACATCATTTGAGTGTGATTTGTCTCTGCCTCTAAGTGGTACTAAAGTTTGTTCGTACATCTATGAAGCAAATCTCTCCTGCGTTTCACAATAGATTTCTCAGTGGTAATGACCAGAATTACATTTGCAATAAAGCTGTCACCGGACATCCAAATCCTTGACTACTTAAGGAGGTTAGTGTAAGTCAATTGATATTGCAGAATTCATTGTTCATTCATATACTCACAGAATCAGTTTGGAATTTGTGAAAAGTGATCAGAACATGCTTCAGTCTATATTTTTTATAATGGATCCAATAATTTATTGTGTTTCCAAAGGAGGAATCAAAACATTAACTTTAGTTGCTATTTGGAAAGGTTTTAATATTATTTGTATTATGTGTAGAATTAATTTGACCATTATAGCAATTATAGTTCCTGCTAAGTCGATTAAAAATCAATTCAGTTTCTGTCCTTAGAAGACATAATGGAACTCAGTTATTTTTAGCATCTTTCTCACTGATATATCACACGGATCAATTCTAATCAATCGGTGTTTTTGTGGTTAACCTGTCCATTAGCAAGAAGAGCAATATTCAATGCCCTGATCTACAAGGGCTTAAGGCACATCAGATAAGCTGCAAACAGCATTCTTTTAGGACATTCAGCAATGTCTGAAGACAGTGAGGCCGAAAAATGCTCACTCAAGGGAAGCGGTGGCAATCCTGGAATTTTGTCAGCAGAAAAAGCACCTTACAACATAAACTAGTGCATTTTGTCATTAATTTTCCTAGCTCTCGTTTGCAGAGTCCACAACACTTTAGGACTGAGATTCCATCAAGTCATAACCTGTAAGATCATTTTTGACTTAAAATCTAAGATTGCAATTGCGGAAACTCGTTAAAGAAAAAGGTCTTCATTTGGAAGTGTTGTAAGAAATGTAAAAATAAAGTTCCAAATTAAGACTGAATTTGAGGTTTTGGGAGTTTAAATCACAAATCATTTATTCTGGCAGTGAGGCACCATCAAAGTGTGTGCTTTCCTGAGGAGTGCTGATTCAACATACATTTGCATTGACTCCAATGAAACTCCTTAAGGAAAACTAAATTCTATCAAATCTTAACCTGGAAGACTAATTTGTCTTAAAATTTAAATCTGTGCAGAACTGTGAAAAATTCATACATTCAGTCTTAATTTGGAACTAGGTTTCCTACATTTCTTGAATTAAAATAGTTTTTTTTACAAAAAAAGTCCACAAATCTGCATAGTCTTAAATTTTAAGAGAAAAGGGAATTGAAGGATAAAACTGGGTGAAATTTAGCCCTAAAGAATAGTGGGCTCTGTAATAAATGACAAAACTGTTTGGGTGATAGAAAGCAGAGAGTGATGGTGAATGGTTGTTTTTCTGACTGGAGGGAAGCGTGCAGTGGTGTCCCCCAGGGGTCGGTATTGGGACCTTTCTCTTTTTGATGTATTTAAATGACCTGGACTTGGGTATAGGGAATACAATTTCCAAGTTTGCAGATGATACTAAGCTAGGAAGACTAGTAAACTGTGAGGAGGATAGTCGCAAACTGCAAACGGACATAGACAGACTGGTAAAATGGGCAGACACGTGGCAGATGAAGTTTAATGTGGAGAAATGCAAAGTGATGCATTTTGGGAGGAAGAATGAGGAGAGGCAATATAAGCTGATGGTACAATCTTAAAGGGGGTGAAGGAACAGAGAGACCTGGGGGTTCATATAAGTAAATCTTTGAAGGTGACAGGACAGGTAGATACAGCTGTTAAAAAAGCATACGGGATACTAGGCTTTATAAATAGGGGCATAGAATACAAAAGTCAGGAAGTTATGATGAATGTTTGAAAAACACTGGTGAGGCCTCAGCTAGAGTACTGTATTCAGTTCTGGGCCCCACACTTTAGGAAGGATGGCAAGGCATTGGAGAGTGCAAAGGAGATTTACCAGTATGGCACCAGGAATGAGGGACTTCAGTTATCAGGAGAGGCTAGAGAAGCTAGGATTATTCTCCTTGGAGCAGAGAAGGTTAAAAAGAGACTTAATAGAAGTTTTCAAAATTATGAATGGATTTGATATGGTGAACAAGGGAAACTATTTCCACTGTCAGGTGGGTCGGTAACCCGATGTGAGGAGAAATCTTTTCACACTGCGAGTGTTCGGATCTGGAATGCATTACCTGAAAGGGTGGTGGAAGCTGATTTAACAACTTTTAAGAGAGAAATAGATGATTATTTGGGGGGGAAAAGTTTGCAGGGATATGGGGAGAGAGCGGGGAGTGGGATTGATTTGGATAGCTCTTTTCAAAGAGCCAGCACAGACACGATGGGTCAAATCGCCTCCATCTGTGCTGTATAACTCTATGATTCTATGAAAAGAAAATGTGCTGTTACATTCAATGTTAATGAATTACAGTAACAAGGAAGCACTGTACTGACAGCTACTGGATGAGAACCTCAATGACAACTGACTGTGTTACTGATAGCGAGAAATCTTAAAATGCAGAATGTCGCGCTTGGGGCGGGTCCTCAGCACAATTAGTTGAGTTTGGTTGAGTCAAAAGATTTCAGCACAACTTTACTGTTTCAGTATCTCTTCACTTAATTTAATTCAGGCAGAGGTAGGCTGGCTTACTACGAAGCAGCACTTAACTGCTGTTCTCTGCATTTGAGAACAAACAACAGTGGCAACCAACAGCTTTGACCACCTTGGGGGGAGGGTGGGGAGGTTGATAATATTAACTGACATTACAATCGCAGGGCTATGGAGAAATAAAGAGCAGGTATATGGGATTGAAAGGATTGCTCTTTAAAATAGCCAGCACAGATACAATAGGCCAAATGACCTTCTTCTGTACTGTGAATTTCTATGGTTCTATTATACCTTCAACTAGTACATCTTCAAATGTATTAAAAGGTACATAGTTAATGAAGATCCAAACTAATTGATGAGTTCCCACCATACACAGAAAATGTGGGCCTCGCAACACTACAGATCCTTTATTCTGAGAAAGGATAGTTCCAATAACACTGAAAACGCAGGAGAGGTGAGCCTATAAATCAGTGGTGGCCAACCTTTATGGTCTGCCAAAAAAAAAAATTTTCTTGATTGAATATTTCTTGATTGATGCCATAAAGAAAAGATTTATGTTGCAAGAAAAAAACTTAAAAACAAACTACTGATGATGCGACTAAAAACAGACTACCGATCAAACACGGACTTACGTAAACTTGTGCGACTGTATCAGGGGAACTGCTTCTTGACAGCCTCACAGGCCACAAGTTGGCCATCACTGCATCATCTGCCACTGATTGTCCACAAGCTGATAAAATGTAAGCAGAGTTCAGAGGAATGGAGCATCTTTCACACAAGTCAAGCTCACATAAAACTTAAAACTGTGATCTTTGATTTGGGATGTTAATTAATGCTGGTGTAAAATGAACAAAACCACAAATGTTACACCGTAAAGTGCACCTGATCAATGCCTCATTTTGCTGTGGATTTATTGAAACCAGTTGATTCTGAGTGAAGTTATTATTCCACACCTCTTTGCATGGAAATAGTGGAGTCTATCATATTCTGATCACTTTGAGACTGTAATTTTACATCTTTCTGTTTTGGATATCTCATTTTAAAGATATAAAGAAATTATACCTATTTTTGGGGAACAATGTGTGATAGACCCTAATGTATTTTATCATTTCTAATATAAATCGCTGGTAAATATAACTGAAGAAAATTTAGTTCAATTCCCATACTGAGCAAGGGAGCCTCTCCTGCTGGCCAGCATATGCAATCACAGCTGCTGCAGTTGTAGAAGAGAGATCCTTCCATCGAGCTTGCTTCTATTGCTGCCTGCCGGACTAAAACGGCAAAAGTAAGAGGATTATAGAATATAAGTCATGGGATGTAACTGGTGAAATAAAGCACAAAGGTTATTGACTTGCAGCATGATAAAGCCATATCACACATGCCAGCGCATGTATCTACCACTGCTTCGCTGGTTTATGTCACATATGAAAGTTCCCCATGGCAAAGATTGTAATAATATAATCCATGGGGACTTGTCTTTCTTGTAAAAAAAATCTTTTGAAATGAAAGAGACCCTGAGTTTAAAAAAAGAAAGTACAGGTGAGTAATTGGAATAATTTACCAGTCTTGGGCTTCAGCCTTCTGTATATAATCTTTGGTTGATTGTATCCACTGGAAGGTTATTTAGAAGAGTGTGTAAACACACAGGACAGTTTCCTCTCTGTGCTTAAGTCATGGTTCAGCTGGAGTACAGTGCACCAAGCATGGTCAGGGAGTTGAAACACGCAGCAGCTGTTACTATCTGTTCACTGCTGCTTCATTATGACTTACCAGGCTCTGTCTGCTCCTCAGAGACCTCTTTTGACAGAAGGACGTTTTCCTTTGAGTAAACTGGCATGGTTTAATTTGGGCAGAGTGATTTACACCTATGATTCATTTTAGTACCAGTGAGCAATTGTACATTTAAAAACTAATAGAAAGAACCTAATATTCTTCTGACTTGCAGTTTATTCAGGCCAAGAGCATGAGATTGTCAACTGTACAGAAATTGGAATGTTTCTAAAATGTTCGCATCTGCTAGTGCTTGAAAATGAATGAGGCTGTATACTTTCTGTCACCTTATAAACTAAACTGCATCTCATTAAACATTAAATAATTGTGAGATTACAAAATCATACATCGAATGCCAGCTGTGCACGCTCGGGTATAGCCAACTCCCAGCTTGAATCACAGATAGATCAGCAGCCACTGAAATTTCTTACTCAACCCAAGAACAAGCGATGGCTTTCTTAAATGACTAATTTGATTTTTTTCCTTCATCCTTCTCTCCTGAAGGAATTTGACTGTTTTCTCTCTCCCTACCCTTTTACTGATATACAATTCCACAGAAGCCAGACACTGTCTTGTACCTCACCCACGTGCTCGAGCGCAAGAGCCCAGACACAATGTCAGCAAGTCATTAAACTCTGGGAACATTGCAGCCGAACCAATAACTGTAAAAGTCACACTTGTCTTTTTCCAAGTGCTGCAAGTAGTGATGAATTGTGAGGTGCTCTGCAGATGTGTGAGACCCAATGGCATCTGCATTCAGACCCTCAAAATGAATCATTGCATTTGATATAGGGCCTTATCACAACATCTCAAAGTGCTACGCTGGAGTTACTGGGAAACATAGGGACGTAGGTGAACGCAGTAGTCTATTTATCACAGCAATGCCCCACAAAGCCATGAAGTGAATCAATTTCATTTGGGGGATTATTGGCCATAACATCAGAAGAAATTCCCTTCTGTTTTGGAATATTGCCATGAGATCTTTAATGTCCACCTGAACAGACAGACAGGGTGGGGGCATGGTTTAACATCTCATCTGAATGACAGGACCCATAGCACTGCACTGGAGAGTCAGCGAATCCACATGACTGCACTGGGTGTGGGAGAGGATACAAGCTGCAGAGTTCTGGATGGTCTGTAGCTTATGTAGGGAGGAGCTGAGGACTTTGGCGAAATGTCCTTCTGATCTGAAAGTGACTATTCCAAATGCAAGAATATACAGTAATTTGCATAATTGAGTCATTGCATTTCAATATAGCTGGGTGTAATATCTAACAAATGATTGATCCCTACACACAACAGAATATTTTTTTCAGACTCTTGGCATCCTACAATGCCAGTGCTTCTCGGGGATTCCCTGGAGTGCAAACCACTGTGTGCTTAGCCCAGTTCTGGTAGCTCATACCACTGTTTATAATATTGGGATGAATGTGCATGTGGGAGCAAGATTCAATTCATTAGAATTAACTCACCAGGGAATTTCTTTAATAGCCACTTTATTACTCCTGGAAAACTAGTAAAAATCATAACAAAGGAGCACTGGGATGTTCCTTTGTAACAGTGAACAGAAGTACTCAGGCAGAAGCCATTTAAAAACTAGATGCTGTGCATTGATCTGGTCATTTACTGAAAAATCTAAGGACAGTGATTCAACCTAATCTTAGTCAATTTGTCATATAATTTAATAATGCATGGTATTGTGGAATTCTGTTTAAAAATCAGTTTTAATTTGGATGTTGGATCTGTTGAGAACTGAGGACTCTGTGTTAACCTATGAGAATCTTTTGTATTCAAATTTAAGAAACTGGGCTATCTTAAACTTTAAAACAAAACTGTACAGGCTAAAGCTAGGTGGAATTTCGAGTCACTGGTACATGTCACTGTAATACACTGTAATTGTTTTATCCTTTAGCTATAGAGGAATGAATTACATTCTCGTAAGTTTTTCATTCCCCTTCAGAGTGCAGAATAGGCCAGTTACTTACGCACCGGAAGTTACAATAATGTCAAAAATGTAACATTTATGCACTGCATCAAGTGGTGGTGTGTTGGGAGTCTTTGTAAGAGAGCTGTGAGTGGGCAGGTGCAATTATATTGCATGCTTGCACTGTTCTTGAGTGGGAGAAAGCAGAACTGTGGTGTGCGTACTTAAAATGTGTGCACGAAGCTGCACTCATCAGCCTCCGCCTGCAAAGTGACAGTTCTAACAATAGAAAAGAGATGACAGGAGTCAATTGTTTTCTACCATTAGAAATATAAAGGCGGTAAAGTGGGCTTTAAGTTTAAAACTTCTGCTTCACAATTGTATTCCAACCCTGTGTAAGACCACCCTACTGAAGTCAGTCTGCAATCCGACTGCAGTGATACAGCAGCCAGTGCTGGTCAGCTCTTTGCAAATTGCCAATTTCTGTAAAGTCACCAGCAATATACTGTATGTATTAAAGTACTGTGCAGTGCCAATGTCAATCTGATGGCTATATCAGTTTCAACAATCCCCATGGTTTGATTTATACTCAGCTTCACTACTCGTGTGGTAAACCTCCCAACATCCATACTTACTGATTCAATATTAGCTAATGTTTCATCCCATTAGACAAGGATGGATTCAGACCACTGTTTCATTGTTGTAACCCACTGAACCGCACAATCCCTCAAACACTACAGTTATTTAATCAGAAGACCACAGATAAATAGAAGGCTCTACACAAGGCATTGAGATATGACTTTTATTCCCACTTGTGCTGCACATTATGCTTCACTTTGGGAAATAAAATTGCTGTTTCCACTATCCCTAAACATCATATTAATTACTAATGAAACATTTTCAGACATTTTGACCTAATGAGCTTTTTTTCTTTCTCCTTTGTTTATTTTATGTCAGGCTCGGAGTCAGGCTCCGCCACTGTTAAGCGCTCTGAGATGCTGCACTATGTGAAGGGCGCTATATAAGTGCAAGTTGTTGTTTATGTCAGCCTGGTGCAGTGATAGACTCTCGCCTCTGAGTCAGAAAGTTGTGGGTTCAAGCCCCACATCAGGACCTGGAATCATATAGTTGTAAATCTTCGGATTCGGTCAGCAAATCAGAAACACTGACCTCAGGGGTATTAATAATTTCTTTATTTAACAAGAACTACAAAAGGTAAACATAAAGAAACCTACTCCAGTTAGCAGAATTAATATGCATATGATTACATTGATCTCATTGCAAGTTAGAACATGGAAATCACATTAGCAGCTGAAGCATCTATGTTACATTAAAACAGCTAAACTAAGATATATAAACTTGTATGTATATATATATATAGGTCAGGAGCAGAATAAGATCTACATAATCTCACAAATACAAAGCTAAATAATCATCAATATTATTGGAACACAAAACTAAATAATTATCAATATTATTGGAATACAAAACTAATCATCAATATTATTGGAATACAAAACTAATCATCAATATTATTGGAATACAGAACTAAATAATCATCAATATTATTGCATCATATAATTAAAATAATGTGTGGTGAATGTGGTGTAACTGTAACTCCACCACCCGGCCCCATCAATGGTGTCATGCTAGGTGAGGTGTTATATTACCCGGTCTGATATAATGTGGTGTGAAAAGAAGTTCAGTCTCTCGGCCTCCTTGCTCTCTCTCTCTCTCTCTCTCTCTCTCTGTCCGGTCTACAGCCTGTACTGCCCCAAGGTCAACTCTCGGCTCTTTTCCTCACAACTGGTCCCGACTTCAGCTCCTTGTCTCTGGGTAGTGTTAGTGGGTGCTGGACGTTAAACTGGAATTGCTGAATTCAAATTGCCGGGTGATCTATGCTGTTTCCTTTTCTATGGCTCTTGATTCCATTCCTCTGCCCTTTGTCCGCTTTCTCCTCTTTTCTCTGGCTCTCGATTCTGTTCCTCTGCCCTCTGTCCCATTTCTCCTGCTCCAGTATCGTAAGATATTGTCTCTTGAACTGATCAGCGGATCGGCTCATGACGCAAGCAGGATGGTTCCTCTCGAAGCCTCTGCAGCTCAACCTGCTAAGGAGTGTCGTCTTGTTCCAGAGAGACTGCAGAGCTCTTCCCCTGCCTACCTCCACTGAGTCTCCTGCTCCTGAGTATTTTACTCCTATACTTATGCCTCTCTAGCAACATCTGGACAATAACCAGATCTTTCCTAGTCAGTGTCCTGCACCTCCTAACTCTTGACCTGTGCCCCTTTAACATGATTGGGAATATTTTTAGCTCATTATTCCTGTGTAGTGTTGTTTTACCTTAGCTCGTTTCTCTGATTTAATTAAACAAAAACAGTGTTGTCCGTCGTAACTACCCCAACCCTTGTCTTCCCTCATCTCTCTCCTGTAGCTGCCATTAATTGGCCTGTACCCATTGGAGACGGTATCCCTCGCATTCTAGCATTCTTCCCTGTTCTCGTAACCATCTTCCCCCGGTCTCCCTAATCTCTATACATCAACCTCCCTTTCTTTCCCAGACCTTGAGACTACTTGCTTCTCACAATGATGGACTGTTCCTAGCAGGGTTATCTGAGACCGGACTGTGTTATCTGAGGCCAGCAGCTCTTTGAGCCTTCTAACTTGCTCTAGGCAAACAACAACAACAACTTGGATTTATATAGCACTCTCCACACTGGATGGCGTCTCAGAGCACTTTACAGTTTAAGACTACTTGGTTCAGTACACCATTATGTGTCATGCTTCAGTGTTTGATTTCATCTATACCTAAATTCATTAAAGTCTAACATCACGATATTTGCTCCTGATATTACCATATTTTGACATAGTCTAAACTGACACTCCAATTCAGCGCTAGGGGCGTGCTGCATTGTTGGAAGTGCCGTCCTTCGGATGATACATTAAAAACTGAGGTCTTATCTGCCTGTTCAGGTAGATGTTAAAGATCCCATGGCGCTATTCAAGAAGAGAATGGAATTTCTCCCGGTGTCCTGGCCAACAATGCCCCAAAATAAAACAAAATGGTGACTCACTTCATGGCTGTTTGTGGGACGTTGCTGTGCGCAACTGGTTGCCACATTTCTAATTTTCTATTAGATCCCCCCTTTTTCTATAGTGAAAAAAGGCCTAACCTATCCAGTGTACCTGAGAGCAGTAACCTGCCAGACCTAGTATCATCCTGATGAGCCTTTTTCCATCACTGCTATATCCTTCTTAGAGTATGGAGAGCAGAGATGGACACATAATTGGTTTTAATAGTCTTATTGATTGTCACAGGAAGAGAAGACAGAGGAAAATGAAGAGTTCCACAGTCTTTGAGGTTCTGTTAAAAATGAGTTGTTATAATAATAATGCTTGCATTTGATAGAGTACCTCATCATATCTAAACATCTCAAAGTGCTTCATTGGGTTTTACTATGTATTTGTAGGTGAATGTGGCAGCCAGTTTGCACACAGCAGTGTCTCAAGTCATGAAGTGACTTTTAATAAATCTTTTTTATTTGGGGAATTGTTGGCTAAGACATCAGGAGAAACTCCTTTTTTCTTTTTGAATAGTGCAATGGGAACTTTCAAGTTTATCTAAACAGGGAGATAGGACATTGGAGCAAGGGGTGTAAATTGCATGATAAGTCTGATTAAGAGTAAGGATTCTAATTTGGGTTGTTAATATGAGTCAGAGTGGTGCAAATATACTCGGGAAATATACTTTGAATGAAAAGGAAGGGTGGTGGAGGCCACAAAGCTATATTGAATTTAAAAAACTCTATGCTATAATGGGAGAGTAAGCTGGATAATGAAATCAAATGGACTGAAGAGCCTTCTTCATCTGAACCTTCGTCCAACCTTTCTTGTGAAAATAAGAAAATGTTGCTAGTGTCCACTACCTTGAAGAGTATCTCAACACGTTTATTAATTGTTTCTGCATAGGTGAACCTCTGCATTGTATATTGAATGGGGTTATTTATCACTCCTCAAAAGTAAAAGAAAAGCACAGTATATTTACTGAAACAATAGATTATCCTCTTCGTGTGCCAGAATTTAAATGATACTGTGCAAAGTCTACACATTTCATCATCAAGAGGGAACTACCTCCTTTACATTGACAGATCTGAAATAATACATCTGCGTTTCATTTGGTTCACTGACTACAACGTAAATTAGAAACATGGAAAATAGTAAGTAATTCTTCACGTTACTTTTATATGAAAAAGACAAGCAGCTCCCTTGTTAACATTCCAACAGCTGCACAAAGGTACCCCATATTTGCCTTTGCGGTAGCTTTACTATACCTCCCCAGGATAGACAAACAAATGTGAAGACAAAACAGATTCAGCAGTTGGCTACCTCCTTTCTAGAATGAATTAAGAAAGTAGATTGAACTGATAGCAATAATTGGTTTATTGCAAATTGTAAGTTAAGCAATTATCTTCACCATCTCAAAGAATTAGGTAGGAAAGTTTATCTATATATGTAACATTTTGTAATTGTTTAAAACAGCTACTGTGAAATTTAAGATGAAAGGGGAAAGACAATGTTGTACCATGAATGCAGCGGAGACCAGATAAGGCACTTAGTCAAGCCTCTGTGAATTTGTGAGGCATGAGAATCTCAAGGTTTGTCTGGACTAACTGATCGCTAATCTAGGGAATATGTTAAACACCTGGTAGCTTGCCAGTACTTCTTTCCTTCTTAATGCCTGAGGAGGCAGAGAATAGTATGCTTATCCTCAATAAGTGGTAGCTCCCTGGCATCATCATGCTTTGGATTCTGGCAGTTATGATATAGGAACGCCAAACCACCTGGCTTTTGAGTCGCTCAGAAATTCTGATTCTGATTCTGTGGAAGGACCTCCAAGAACATCCCAGCAACAGTGGGGGGAATACCAGCCAGTGAGATAACTCTGAAACTGAAAGCATCTATGTCATCTCGGTTGAAATGAATAGTTTCTCTCCCTATTCTATAGCAGCAGCAGATGTGCAGCTTCAAGGCACCAACCCTTTGCTCAGGCTCAAAAGCTGGTTGAGTGGTTCAATTAACAGACCATCTGCACTCCTACATTGGTTGGCTCTCAGAGTCACCATTTTCTGTGCACTCTGTTCCATAAATTAAGGTTAGCTCACATAGAAGTTGATCCTGCATAGCATCCAGTGTTCAAAAAATGTCTACACTGATGTTCTCATAATGGCACTGTAATTTCAACTCCAATGGATATGAATACTTAGATTTGTGCAAGTTCAAAAATATTTTTGTGACAACATTTCACAACATTAATGATCCATTTATAAATTTCTTATGGCCTTTTACGCTACACTTTTTGCATTGAATCATTGCACTTACACTTTTGTATTGAAATACCACTACAAGTGTTATATGAATCTAGTTCTGGGATTTGATTTGATCCAGAACCCTATTCCTGACGCTGTCCCCTGGAGCTGTTTTTGGAATTAAATTGATGTTATCACCTGCAGAATAAATCTATTTTTACTGCAACTGATTACAACAAACTTTCAGACGATAAAAAATTAAAGTTTAGTTCTTGATGGACCACACTTAGGATTGTTAATGTTACCAGAGTTACCTGGTTATTACATGATGTTAATATTTGGGTCCTGATCCCTGGCTGTTCAGTGCCTTGGTATGCCCTCCCTCCGTGAAAGGTGCTTTACAAATGTAATTTTGTTGTTGTTAAAATATTAAGACTCTACATGTTGTTAGTTGTGCTTTGACAACATTAATTGCCAGTGGGAATGAGTTGGAGAGGGAAATATAAAGTTGGTTTCCTGCTGTACATCATTCTACCATTTGAAGCAACATCACAATGTAGAAAAGTGGGACTAAATGAATAATTTTTTCAAAGAGCTGGCATAGGCCCGATGATGAGTTTTTAGTGTATTCAGAGCACAGGATGCAAATCAAAAGCAAGAACTTTAAAAGATACAAATTCACTTATCTTTGGGACGGTAATATCCCAGAACAAAACTGCATTGTTTAATCTAGTACCCCAAAGTATTTGAATTTGTTTTATTCCTACCTGTTTTCCTAACAGTATTAAATGATGTCACCCTTGGGAAGGTGATGAGAAATGTCCATATCTGAAGTACTCGAATATTTATTTATTTAAATAATTATACACTTTACCATGTTCTGTAGAAAACTATAAGGAAGCTTTAAAGTGTGTCAAAATAGCATTATTATTACTTTGTCAAACCTTATTTTAGATGTGTCACCATAGCTAGAATCCAGTCAGTTCATTTCAACATATTGTGTCATCATTGTATTTTCGAATGCTGTGTTATTGAAATAACACAGGGCTTCCTTGACCATCAGAGTCAAAAAAGGGTAAAGAAAGAACTACCTAAACAATTTAAGGACTGCATTATGGTATACTTTATGGAGGATGTCACATTCACCCAATGTATCTCTTCAATTGAAAAGTACTTTTCTGAGATTTTGCTTAGATAGAATAATGAATGTCAAAGTTCTGATTCAGTTTAAAAAGAATTGTAAATCCTCATTGTTTTAACCAACCAGGTAATTTCTAAGGTACTGACTGCATTTCTATTGAGCAAAAAAGCAGTGCTTTGAAGGTATCATTATCTGGCTATAATTATTGCAGATAGATATTGCAGACAAGTCATTCATGAAACAGTGGTAAGGACATTTACTATCATATTACATGTGTTATCAACAACAACAAATTACAATTGTATGGGGCCTTTCATGTCAGGAAGAAGTTTTATAAATGTTACAAAGACTGGACAAGTATGGTACAGAAGTTTGAAGCCTCTGTGGTTTCTTCAAATTTGTATATCAAATGCAAGGATTATTATTAGTATTATTATTATATAGCACTACTGTATAGAAAAACCGGGAGAAGGGAAAGTCATCCGCTGTCCTGTCCAACAATCCTCCAGGTAAAATTGGTCATTTACTTCTCGGCTGTTTGTGGGACATTGTTGTGCACAAATTCGCCACAGTGTTTGCCTACAGTGTAAAACAAAGGCCTGCAAAGGTGACTGGTGGAGCCTTTTTATTAAAGAAAGGATAGCCCTTTTAAGGAACTGTTGGCTGCTGAACAGACACAGGTGTAAGAAATGCATCAGGCTTGGGGACAAAAGCCAGCAGGAAACTTTAGAGTCAGAAGAGAAACAGGAGATTACCACAAGGACTGGGCCAAAATGAGTGAGTTGTTGAGGCTGTGGATTTTGTGATTGTTTTGCTCATTTAATTTATGCACAATTAGGGAGTGGTTGAACTTTAAATCTGTCAACAGGTAGCAGATGAATTTGTTTTTTCAGTCTATGAATAACCTGAATGTGGTTTTCATTGTTAAAAATGTATTTTGATGCCTCTGGCGAATTTTCTCTATCCCTGAGATATATTCATTACACCTTGCAGAAAACTCTGAAGTGCTTTTGAGATGTTTTGGTGTGATCAGATGTCCACCTTGTAAATTAAGAATGAATTTAAGAATTTCCACATTTCTGTGTAAACTTGAATTCTAAGACAAAATGAGTTTCGAGTTGAGTATATAGTTGAATATATTAATATATTGTATACACATTTACAGTATTTATAACCTTTAGTACTCTATGGTGAGGTTAGTCTTATTTTGTCCATGAGCACTGGTTAGTTTTCTGCTGCTTGTTGCACTAGAGTCATCCTATCTATTGGGGTTTTGGCTTGCAGGGTTAATGGGTGCTTCGTGGGAAGAATCTTAGCCCCAACTTCTCCAACCAACCTCCAATTTCCACTAACAAGCTAGGCTGGCTGATCCTCCTGCCAGACACAAACACTAACATTGAGTAATTTGGCAGCATATGTGCTCTCGCAGAACTAAATGTACGATTCTCGTGGACAGACTACTGGGTGCTTTGATCACACAGATAGTTTCACCTCTGATCTGCCTCAGAAGAGGATGGATTACAAGACAAGGCAATCACTCACTTTTTGGACTAAAAGAATGATGGATTGCAGACCAGACTGTTACTCACCTTTTGGATTATTAAAAGCTCTGGATTGCTGCCAAAGAATGGAATCTTTAGATTGCTGATAATTTTAAATATGTTTAATAACACATTGCAGATATATGACTTTGAGCCTGAGAGCTAATATTAATAGTTTATCCGATCTGCATTAAAAGTAAATCATGTACTGCCATAACCTTCTATTAATACCTGTTTAACCTAAACTCTGGTTTGTTCTTTGCAAATGGAAAAAAAAATATTGCATGTATGGATTGGGTTAGGTACTGACTTCTGTAATCTGTAACTGGTTTGTAGCTTAATTATGCTAAAGCCCTGCTCACTCAACTCCCCAGCTCTTCCCTCGACCATCCAGAACTCTGCAGCCCATGTTCTTTCCCACACTAGGCTTCGCAAGCCGGTCACACCACATCCTTACTCAGCTCCACTGGCTTCCTATTCCCCAGTGGATCGAAATCAACATCCTCATTCTCACCTTTAAATCCCTCGACAACTTCACCCCTACCTCTGCCAACCTCCTACACTGTACCTATCTGCCTCTATCATCTTCAGGTGAGCTTTTATCCATTCTTCCCCTACTCTCTGGTATTTCATCCTGGAGCCCCTCCAACATGCTCCTTTTCACCTTGTGTTCAATGTCCACCTCAAGGCATAATTCTTTGATCTTGCCTTTGGTCATCTTTCCCTTCCCCAGCTCCCAGCCCCAACTTGAGTGCCCAGCATAACTCGCGGTGTCAAGCACCTTGAGACATCTTCCTGTTATGAAAGGTACTATAAAAATGTTAATTGTATTGTATTAAAATTAAAATAGAGCTTCATACAAACAGAGTTAAATACATTTTCCCAAGGGAGGCTGCTACTTAATATACAAGTTGTTCTGTTAGTAGGAGGATTAGCATCTGTTCAATATGAAGCACATTTTCTTTCCAGCAAAATTAAAAGTATCACTGGGAAAACTTTACACACATGTGGACTGTGTTTGTCCTAGAAGATGGTAAGCGTGGGGTAGCAGGGCTGGCTCATGCAGTACTGCAGCAACAATGACAATAACGTGATTTTTTAAAAAGTGTCTATCAATACGAAGTGAAAATTGAAGAGACTTCTAAGTTAAGTAGAATTCTGTAGAGCTTTTTTNCTATTTCATTTCTAATTGTTGTGCTGAGAATTATTATCTACCATCTTTCCTCAGCCAAAAACGTAAGGCCATATCCTAGGCCTCTGCTACACACTACTATATAACCGACTGGACTGTCAGATAGTACAGGAGGGTGGCTTTTGGGTGCAAGGCCTTTGATCTTTCCTTCATTACTTCCTAATTGTTACTTATAAGAAGATAGATAAAAGGGGTAATTTAGCCCATGTGAAACTTGGGGGCAAAAATGTGATGTAATAATGATTCTGGGAAAAATAGTCAATAATTATCAACTGGCCATTCGTAATGACATATCCCAGTGATAATTATTACATTAATTACAGAACCTAGGAACATAATAATAGGAGTGGGCCATTCAGCACCTGGAGCCTGTTCCGCCATTCTATTAGAACATGGCTGATCTGTACCTCAACTCCAATTACCCCCTTGATATCCTTACCTAACAAAAATTTATCAACCTCAGTCTTGAAAATTTAAATTGATCCAACATCCACATCCCTTTAGGGGAAAGAGTTTCAGATTTCTACTATCCATTGTGTGAAAAAGTGGTTCCTGATTTTACTCCTAAATGGCCTAGCTCTAATTTTAAGATTATACCCCCTTGTTCTGGATCCCCTTACCAAAGGGAAATAGTTTCTCTGTATCTACCCTGTCAAATCCCTTTATCATTTCTAACATCTCAATTAGATCACCCCTCGACCTTCTAAACTTGAGAGAATACAAGCCAAGTTTATGCAACTTGGCTTCATAATTGAACCCTTTAAGCCCTGGTATTATTCTGGTGAATCTGCGCTGCAACCCCTCCAGGAGCCATATTTATATTTCCTGAGGTGCAGTGCCCAGAACTGAACACAGTACTCCAAATGGGGTCTGACAAGGCTCTGTACAGCTGAAGCTTTATTTCCTCATCTTTTGTATTCCAAACCCCTGAGATAAAGGCTAACTTTTCATTGGCCTTTTTGACTACTTTTTGTACCTGTGAACCAATATGTGGTTCATCCAGTATTCAAATCCCTTGCTCCCCAGACTATTCTAGCCTCATGTCATTTTTGGTTCAGTTGAAAAATACACTAAAAGCCCAGCCAGCCAGACTAATGAGGGGCAGACCAGGTCAAGCGAGCCGGAATTTCTGGTGAAGTGTAATTACTATGCTAATAGCGGCATTGTAATTGTTTGAATAGTGGGAGCAGAAGATAGTGAATTAGCTACCTTCTGCTTGCAGGATTCAATAATCCTTGCATTTGCATTTGATATAATAATATAATAATCCTTGCATTTGATATAGTGCCTTAACACATCATTGAGACAGCTCAAAATGCTTCACAAGGTATACTATAAAGTGGAGCAACTGTATTTTGTGGATGAAATGCAGCAGCCAGTTGAGCACAGCAATGTCCCACAAACCGCCATGGAGTGAGTGACTAATTTTATTTGGGGAATTGTTTGCCAGGACACTGGGAGAAACTCCCTTTTTTCAAATCGTGCCATGGGATCTTTAACGTCCACCTGAACAGGCAAATGGGACCTTGCAGTCAAAGTTAATATCCCAGCCACTCTGAAAGCCAGCACGAACAGTGAGGCTGCTCAGTGTGGTGTTGAGGGTTGGGAATCGGGATTTGGTTTAAAATGTTTTTAGTTTCAGGTCCAGTCCAGTTTGGTTGGAATTCCAGATACCCAGAGTCTGGTAAGTTGGGGTTGACTGTATGACTGTACCCACAAAATAATACATGGGCTTCAGTTTGAAGTAATAATATGTATAATAATAATCCTTGCATTTGATATAGCGATTTTCATGTTTTCTAGACGTCTCAAAGCGCTTCACAGAATATACTGTAAAGAGAATTGACTGTATATTTGAGGGTGAAACACAGCAGCCAATTGCGCACAGCAGTGTCCCACAAAGAATCGTGGATTGAGTGACCAAATTATTATTTTATTTATATTTTTTCTTAGGGATTATTATCAGGCGTGTGGAGTAAGGAAACTTGCCCAAGGTTTGGCCCTGCTGGTAATCAAACCCAGATCTCTCGCTTGCGAGGCGAGTGCTCTAATCACAAAGCTGCAGGGCTCCACAGTAACCTGCCATGTGCATTTCTGAGTTGGCATTGCAGCTGGTGGGGGAGAAATAAAATGGCAGCAGCAAAAATAAATGCCTTTTTTCTGACATTCCAGCCAGGATTGCTGAACATAGGCTGATTTAATGCTGACTGGAGAAGGGCATCAAACATCTGCGACTTGTGTCTGTGCACAGACGTTTTCGATGCTCTTTTGATCAGTTTTGTTTTGTGAAAAGTAACAGCTTTCAGGAAGCGTTTTGTCACTGAAATTTTTTATTTACCAAGCAGTGAAACCCTTTCAGATTCACTGGAAAACTTCAGCAAGTCCAATTTACTATAATTGATGATATTTCAGCAAAAGGAAGTCTTGCTTACTGTGATGGAACAAATTATCCAGAATGCGATCGTCTCTAGAAGAGACAAAGTTTCTTGAATTAAATCAATAAATTCTAGCTTAATATGAATATTTTAGGGAAAAGGCTGAATAAGGTGCAAGTATGCAGACACAAAGGCATGTTTACTATTATCACAGTTAAAGACTGTATTTCTGTTGTTTACGCAGAAAGGAAATTGGCAGTAAAACTAAAGAATGCTATATTCATAAAAAAGGCTTGCTTTTTGCAAACCTATTAAATCCAACCAGAGGTTATGTGATGTTTGTAATTGAATTTCTGTTATAAACTGGAAAATTGACAGGAAATAATTTGAATAATCTTTCTTTGTGGTGGGCTGAAGTAGCAATGTTCCATCATTTGTTGAGGTAAGAAATAAAAGTGAATCACTTGCTTGCAAGTCACATCACTGGGTAAATGTACACTTTGCAGTAAGAATATTATCTCCATGTAATCTCAAAGGACGAGTTGTTCCCTAAGATGACTTGTAGATTTTGTTTTTACCAAAATGATCATTTTAAAAGTACCGTATAGACCAGTGAAACTTGCATATTAGGATTTTATGTTAATTTCTTTTGTCTGAAAAAAGAACTTGCATTTCTATACCACTTTATCATATCAAAGTGTTTTACGGCTAATTTCTAGAAAATGTTGAGATTTTTTTGTTGTAGGCAAATGTGGCAGACATGTGTGGCAGCAAAGTCCCCCCAAAGTCCCTTCTGTTTTGAATAGTGTTATGGAATCTTTAATGTCTACTTGTGGTCAGTCTTTTGGTATCTCAATTTAACTTCTTATCTAAATATGGAATCTCTGACAATGAAATAATAATTAGATGGCTATCTTTCTTTGTGGTGGGCTGAAGTGAGCAATGTTCCATCATTTGTTGAGGTAAGAAATAAAAGTGAATTGCTTGTTTGCAAGTCACATCACTAGTTTCTCCCAGTCCAGCACTAGTCAGTCAGTGTACCCTTTTAGCTCAATTAAACATGGGGCTTGACAAAACAAACATCTGGATTGCTCTCTATTGAAGACTGTCAACAAACAGTGGAAGATAATAAATCCATGGCATACTCTGTGGCATAATAGTCTTTGTACAGTACAAAAACAACACCATTGCATATGCAATTTGTACCAGGTATGAATCTACCTACCCAACTTTTAGCCTAGCCTATGAAAGTGGGGATTTCAACCCTCTTGGCAAACAAAGGGGAAAAACAGGCTTATGTTGGGTATAACATTTACAAAACAAAATGGCTCTCTTCAGGTTCCAAGAAAATGGCATTGCTTGAATTTGAGTGGATCAAATTACTTACCTCCATCTTCTGGTGTTCTTAAATGCACTCATTAAAAGTTGAGGAATATGTTTGCAAATGAATTTGTAATTTATTTTAAAAACTGCAGAAAAACAGCTTCAAAATTAAGTCTGAGTTCAACAATTTGCTAAATTCTGCATGCTTTGAAATGTTAAAGTAAATAATAATAATCTTTGCATTTGATATAGCACCTTTTCACGACTTCTAGATGTCTCAAAGTGCTTCACAGAATGTACTGTAAAGTGAATTGACTATATGATTTGTGGGCAAAATGCGCAGTCAATTGTGCACAGCAGTGTCCCACAAACAGTAGTGGATTGAGTACCCAATTTATTATTATTATAAATCTAGGCCCAGGTGGAATTTCTCCTCCTGAGGAGTAAAAAGTTCATTGAACATTATGTTGCTGCACATTATAATGGCAAACCCCATTAGTGGTCAACATCTCAAGTGTGTGCAAGACTTGAATTTTTACCCATATTAATCAAATTCTTACCCATATTTTCCGATTTGTAGTTTTATTCCTACATGAGTCTGACTGCTGGCTGGATGCTTCTTCACTTTTTTTTAAAATCTGATCTACAGAGTACTATTGGAAAGGTAATATGGATATGTATTGATTTAATCTTTAAATATGCCAAGTAATTGTCTTTGGCTATTGTAACCAGATGTGTGGTTCTATATTTTGCATGGGGCAACAGTACAAGCTATCACTTCTAGATGTCAGATATGATATGTATGATTTCTAAAGCATTTGTTTTGTCTGTCCTTCCAGCTTGCATTATTAAAGTAATTGTACATAGTATTTTGCATGTCAAGTCTAATTAAAATTGTTGTCTGGCCTTGAGCCGTCTCACTTAATCAAAATGAATGGCCAATATATTCTGCTTTATATTGTACGGATATTAAAATGCATTTATGCATATCATGCCTGTGGAAAGATGAACAAACAGATCACAGCCTAAACTCTATCACACAAAATGTCATTCTGCACTCGTCACTAAATGTAGAGAATGCTGACATTAAGTGCAATGTTGGCAACCCAATGTTAAGTGACAACTAATGTCAGAGCAATAGTTTTAACCTAATGTGACACCAGCCAATTTTTCATAAAGGCAGCATGTACAATTGGTTTCTGGTGCAAATGCATATTGCCATGTGCCAATTTACTGTAGCTGATTCTGCACTGACAGCCCTTCCTGGTACTATCCAATTGAAGAGAATTTAGCAAAATGTTATTTTGGTTGGAATTGATACATTATAGTTTAGTACTACTTTTTATAGCCACAGTGTCTTAAATGATTGATGATGCATTTCAATGAGACCAGTCTTTGTGAAGTTACCCTGCTGTACAACTTAACATTTGTGATGAGTGCTTTTATTAAAATTATGTAGGATTTTATTGATTTAATAAGTTTTACTTAAACGCTCAAGTAGCTATATATTAAATGGGTGCTGTAAATATTGTGTCATCATCAAGCTTTTACCTCTGAAAATTTAGACTTTAAACATTTTAGTATTAGACCAACATTAATTAAATTTCAACCTTTGTTTTTCACCTTTATGAGATTTTCATGCAGCCAGCGCTCCCACTAGTTAAAGGAGATGGACTGAGGTTACTGCTCAAAACCCTACCCCCAGCCCTACTCCCAATCTCAATCATAAATGCTGAAGCGTAATGTTACAGTGAGATTTGTGAAATACCATGAAGTAAGGGAACTATTTAACCATGGATGATGGCAAGGCTGAGTCCAAACAATGAATGGGCAGTTTCTAAAAGGATTGCAATCCTATCTATGATTTGTCAAGTCCCCAACCAGTCTTCACCAGTATTTATATTCTACAGAGGTCCCTATCTATCAGTCAGACTCCACCACTGTCAAACGCTTTGGGACACTACCCTGCGTGAAGGGTGCTATATATATGCAAGTTGTTGTTCCCCTCTCCTATATCCATGCATTCTCATTCCCCCTCATGTATGCATAGTTTCCACTTGCTTACATTGATGTTTTTTTGGTTCTATCTGTGTCTGGGCTTGGTAAATTTTGTCAGTACCGTATTCAAAAATAATGCAGAATTTCTAATTTTTTAAATCGGTCTTAATTTTGAAGCCAGCTTACTCTAGGTTCTTTTAACATGTTAAAATTGATTTTAAGAATGAACAAAATTCTGCATGCTTTGTGTTGATAAGAGGATAATGTGCATGTAGATCCTGGTGGAATTTCCCCCTTCAACCTTCCACACAATGCCATTTAACCAACAATGAGGCCTGCTGTACTCTGTGCTTCATGTAGTGATTTTGTTGCTGTTTGTATTGAGTGCTATTCTGCTCCATGTGAGTAATGTTGATCTTCAAGAGGGAACTAGACTAAAAAGAGTCAGCTATAGGGATATGGGGAACATAAGAATTACTAGATGAAAGAAGACCAAGGTTCATCCGATTCACCTTCCACCATCCTGGAAGTCGCATGCACATCATGTATCGCAAACTATATCCTGTATCTCAAGATATTAATAAGAAAACAGTAGGTAAGTAGGCCAGAAGCGACTGCTCTTGAGGGGGCCGGCACAGACATGATGGGCTGAATGGTCTTTTCCTCGGTCGTAAATTTTTATGGTTCTAAGTTAGCAGATGTATCCCCCTGAGCATATAAATAACTATTTTTATTGAAAGTAGTAAGGCTTTTGTACTTTCTCAAATCTTGTTATTTTACAGAATGCAAGTCAAGTGACCTGTTACATATTTATGCCCATTGGCAGGGCTGTAGATATTTAGCAAGTGATCCAGGTTGGCCCTGTGAGTTGGTTCTATGGGATGGGTGGGGGTGGGTGGGGGAGAAGGGCCCACTTAACCTGGTACATTACTTGTTCTGAATAAAATGTCAAAAGGTGCTTCTTCCTGCAGCTCAGTGGTTAGAGCACTCGCTTTGCAAGTGAGAGACCTGAGTTCAATTCCAGTCAGGGCGAAACCTTGGGCAAGTTTCATACTCCACACAGAGCCTAATAATAATCCCTCCAAAACAAAAAACAATAATAAATTGGTCATTTTCAATCTACGACTGTTTATGGGATATTGCTGTGCGCAATTGGCTGCCGCGTTCACCCACAAATATACAGTCAATTCACTTTACAGTATATTCTGTGAAGCGCTTTGGGACGTCTAGAAGATGTGAAAAGCGATATATCAAATGCAAGGATTATTATTATCATTATTATTATTATTGGGCAAGTTTCCTTACTCTACACGCCTCTGTTTACCTAACGGTATGTAGGAACCCAGTTGTTAGACAATTGACGGAATGCTTTTCCGGGGGTAATAATTCCTTCAAACAAAATAATAAATCGGTCACTCAACCCATGACTGTTTGCGGGACACTGCTGTGTGCAATTGGCTGCCGAATTTTGCCCACAAAATATACAGTCAATTCACTTTACAGTGCTCTTGTCACACAAGCCCAGCACTTGTTGATCTAATACAGCATGAATAATTTCTGAACTGGACCTTATTGTACTTCAGGTGAAGTTCATAGTGGCTAAACACAGTCTTCTGTACTGGGTGGCCCAGGTCTCAATCTCGAGTATAGTAGAGGCCTTCTAAAGAGAATGGTATTGAGTACAGGGAGGGCATTTGCGCATTCTGTGTTTCAATCATAAGGTTTGTTTAATTGAAACCTTTAGAGAAGTGCTGAACCTATACTGTAAGAGTAGCGGTGAAACAAGGCAAGTCAAAAAGTGTTTGTTTGACTGAAATAAAAAAGCTTTTCTAAAAATGTAAAAGATAGAGGAAGGTAAAACTGAGGGAAGTAAGGAGGTTTGTAAAAGTAACATAGTAGCAGGGCGAAGCCATTTGACCTACTGAGCCTTCTCGGACATATTATAACTTTCTGGCAGCTATTTATATTTTCCATTCCACTTCTTGAGGTCCTTGGAAATAATGAGTTTGAATAGGAATGCAGAAGTTGGATCAGTTTCGATTACACACTGAGGGATCAGGGAGGAGGAAGAATGTATGAATGCATGTGGACTGCTGTGGATTTGTGGTCAATTTGGAGGACTGAGGCCTGAAGTTAAAATTGATACCTGAGATAGCAGCAGTCTCATTGGGCAATGTAAAATCAGTTGCATCTTATGGAGCAGCATGCCTGCTTCAGAGATAGGATGTCTTGTGTCTTTAAATTTTAAATAATAATTTTGCATAAATTGCATTGAATTCTAAGTGCATGAAAACAAATTTGCTATGTATTTGTAATTTTTCGTTGTTCACCAATGCCTGGTTCTCGGTGACCTGCACCTATTACCTGCAGTGCACAATTGGCTGCCACGTTTCGCCCACAAAATATGGTCAATTCACTTTACAGTATATTCTGTGAAGCACTTTGTGATGTCGCAAAGACGTGATAAGGTGCTATATCAAAGGCAAGAATTATTATTATTCTTACTTTATGGAATTGGGTATGCAGGGTGCTTCCCTCTGGGGAGAGAGTGACATTTCTTTCCAAACACAAGAAAATTTACATGTATAGGTAGCATGCATCTGTCAAATTTTGTTCGGTTTAGATACTTAAGCACAGTGATAGATTTCTGCATGTATCATATACTCAGCTGACCAAAATAAAATATTGAATGAAACAGAACAGAATTAAACTCACATCAATGAATTTGAAGTACACATAGCAGAATAACCTCCCAATAGCCATGATTTTCAGATTGTAACTTTACTAATGTTGGCAGCAATTATATCTAATTCTCCATTCATTGGTACCCTGTAGAAAATCTGTCACACTCAACTACCAAGGTTGGTAAATTTACCACAATTGCAGAATTACCCCAATGGGTTTTTATAGAATCATAGAATCGTACAACACAAAAAGAGGCCATTCAGCCCATCAAGTTTGTGCCCGCTCTTTGAAAAGAGCAATGTAATGTCAATCCCACTCCCCAGCCCTTTCCCCATAACCCTGCAAATCCGTCCTCCTCAAATACCCGTCCACCGTGTTTTTAAAAGTTGTTATCAAATCGGCCTCCACCATCCTTTCAGGCAATGCGTTCCAGATTCGAACAACTCGCTGCGTGAAGAAATTTCTTCTCACCTCCTCTCTGCTTCTTTTAGAGACTATTTTAAATCTGTGACTTTGAGTCACCGACACAACCACCAGTGAAAACAGTTTTTCCCTTTCTAACCTATCAAATCCCCTCATGATTTTGAAGACCTCTATTAGGTCTCCTCGTAACCTTCTCTGCTCCAATGAGAATAATCCAAGCCTCTCTACCCTTTCCCATAATCAAGGTCCCTCATTCCTGGTACCATCCTTGTAAATCTCCTCTGCACCCTTTCCAATGCCTTAACATCCTATAGTGTGGTGTCCAGAACTGGGCGCAGTGTTCTAACTGAGGCCTAACCAGTGTTTTATATAGGTTAATCATAACCTCCTGACTCTTGTACTCTCATATGCCCTTTTAACAGCTTTATCTACCCATCCTGTCACCTTCAAGGATTCATTTACCTGCACCACTATGTCTCTCTGTTCCTTCACCCCCCTTAAGATTGTATTACCAGCCTATATTGCCTCCCCTCATTTTCTTTACCAAAATGCATTACCTTGCATTTCTCCACATTGAAATTCATCTGCCATGTATCTGCCCATTTTATCATTCTGTCTATGTCTTCCTGCAGTTGGCTACTATCCTTCTCAGTGTTTACTACCCTACCTAACTTTGTGTCATCCGCAAACTTGGAAATGGTACTTGCTATACCCAAGTCCAGATCATTTATGTATAATGTACACTGGCTATAAAATCTTCTCATAATATACTGTAATTTATTTCTAAATGAACTTATGGGGATTAAAATGTAGTCATTAATCCTCCAATGGACATTATAACACAAGAAATTTACATAGGGCACCAACAGTGACTGGCTGCATTGAAAGTTACAAAAGGACCTCAAACTACATTCATTCACACTATTGCTTATATGATATTAGCTACCTGTAATGTTTTCACAGCTGCAAACTCATCTTGAGGTTCACATGAGAATAATAAGTGAATGGATAACTGTTAATAATCACCCTTAGGTATCGTTATTCTGTAAGTAAATTTGTGTTAAAACAATTGAACTATGAAACCTCTTTAATCTGTGGTGGAAGGCCAGTTCATTTTCCAATCTCTTTAATTCAGAGCTTTGCTTAATGTTATTGGAAATAAATGACCATGGCTGAGAAATACTGTATTCCAAAGCAGTTGCTCCATTTCTAATAAAAACAGGGGGGAAAAACACTTAAGTAGCACTCTTACTTCTGAGTCAGAAAGCTGTGGATTCATGTACCAGATCTGGACTTTGAATTCATATAGTCCAGGCTGACACTCCATTGCAGGTGAACATTAAGGATTCCATAGCACAATTTGAAAGGAGAAGGGAGTTTCTCCTGGTGTCCTGGCCAAGAATCCCCGAAATAAAATTAATCATTTCATGGCTGATTGTGGGCCAGTGCTGTATGCGAATTAGCTGCAACATTTGCCTGCAAAATAGTCATACACTTTACAGTGTATCCTGTAAAGTACTTTGACGTGTCCTCCCAACCTAAAGGATGCTATTTCAAATGCAAGGATTATTTATTATTTACTGACATCTGGCATTATTTGTGACCTTGTATACTCAGCAGCATTATACTGATAGCTGCATTCAAAAAAAACATAGTTTGAAAAGGGTCTGTGATAGGGGATTTCATATTTTCATTTCTTCTGTTTTTGAATATAGCAGCTACATAAAAACATGTTGACTGTGCAAATAAGGTATGGATCCATATAAATCCAGCATGTATCCTGTACATGGTTTGTTTCTGTATGTGTGTTTACACTCACCCCCTCCACACACACACACACACACCTCCACCAGCTATTCCTGCTGATCGATTTTTGACAATATTTGTTTTGACATTGACTGCTGATATCAGTAGGAAGACTGGCTTGAAGGATTGCTGAGCTGGACAGTTCCGTTCCCCAGATTAACAATCGCAGTTCAAAAGGTAACATTGTCAAAGGGCTGTTGGCTTAATGCCTTCATCTTCAGCAGATGTTTGCTTTTTGGTTGCACTATGCTGTCTTGTGCTGCTGACACTACTTCAAGAAACCTGCCTCATTGAGCTCAGATATTCAAATGATTGACAAAAAGAAACTGAAGGTATTGCAATTCATGATTCTTTGTCATTGATGTTGCGACAAATTCATTTCAGTAAAAATAAACCAGTGAACCAATAAATCACTGAGTGAAAATAGTGGGGTCTAACTTGCTGGATTTCTTACCCCGATTCCTCCATAAGAAATCCCATTAGATTCCTGTAGACATGAAAGAATTCAGCTCTGGAAATAGATTGTGTTGCAGTTGTGTTCCTACAAAACGGTATGGCATGGTAAATTCTGCAAGAGAAACCATAATGCAGTGTTTCCCAATGGAATTCCTTAATAAGGAATCAGAGTTGAGAAAATGAGCACTACCTCCAGATGAAAATACTTAGGTCCTTATGAAGAAAAATAAGTAGCACAGTAAAATGTTTCAGTACAGGCTCCCTCAATGATTCAATGGATAAAGGCACCTGCTAGGAAACATTGAATTGTACAAACTAGATTTTGGTTTGATTGCTGGCTTGCTCTGAGGTAGCTGGTGCTGTGGCAGCACTTGGGATGCGATAATTGTCCTCAGTCCTTCTGAGCTGGGGGGGCGGTGGGAGGAGATAACCAGGGCATTCACTCGTGATTGCTTTTCAGCATACCCACTGCTGGAAAGCATCAGGATGTCTACTGGGAACAGAATAGGATTCTGTCACACCCTTCACAGCCTGCTGTTGCTTTTTGCCTGGGCTAACACACCTGCAGCAGCCAGCACTTGTAGACTAATATCCTTATGAGAGTTGGTTCCTTCAGAAGAGAAAAGGAGAAAAGGAGCAAAATATATATCAAGAATAAGTCCCAGGAGGTAATAAACCTCAGAAATTTAGATAACAAAAATTGGATTGACTTTAATTGGCAATCCTGATCAAATATGTAGCTACTGCATTGAGCTGATACTGGCATTCTGAACATCCCAAGTGTTTATTTTGAGCCGAAACTGAATTAAGAATGTGTCCAGAGTGAATTCAGTTTGTTCAAACTAATGCAGTTCCAGTCTGTTGGTTTCAAGCGGTGTTTCCTGTCTATTCTTAATTATAACTTCATTGAGACAAATCCTTCATTCTTTCCTCCACATGACAAATGACTGATGAATCAGCTGAAATGATCTGTCAAGTACAATGCTTATGTTTTTCTGGCAGTTGAATAATTGTTGCAATATAATGTTGGGCAGTAAAAGCAGAAAGCACTGCATGAGCTTGCAGTCATTTAAAGGTGTCTGTTTAATGTGGTGAGGGAATTGCCACCATGGCTACTCAAATGTCCTGAGGCATAAGATCTTAGGATTAAGACCATTGACTCAAGATTTAATACTGTGTAGAATTTTGGAAAATTCTTAATATAGAAGCAGATTTTGTGCAGTTCTTCTTAGAACTATGATGATCCATTTTGCAAGTTAAGACTGAATTTAAGACCCTTTTTCCAAACTGCTGCAAAGCCTTAAACTTAAAAAGCAAAGTAACATGAGGTGTTTTTATAATAATAAATAATAATAATCCTTGCATTTCATACAGCACTTTTCATGTCTTCTAGATGTCTCAAAGCGCTTCACAAAATATACAGTAAAGTGAGTTGACTGTATATTTGTGGGTGAAACACAGTAGCCAATTACGCACAGCAGTGTCTCACAAACAGTTGAGGATTGAAGTGACCAATTTTATTATTGTTATTTTTCTTGAAGGATTATTATCAGATGTGTGGAGTAAGGAAACTTGCCCAAGGTTTAGCGCTGCTGGGAATCAAACCCAGGTCTCTTGCTTGTGAGGCGATTGCTCTAACCACTGAGCTACAGGACTCCTTCTGGTTTTTAGACGTCTTGGGAGGAGAGAATGAAGCTTTAACTTCTCTACCCCAATCCCTACTCCCCCCAACCATGATGAATAGTCACTTGGGAGACCCTTGGCACCTGTGGAAATCATATACAGGCAGCATTTGTTCCATTCAAGAGAGGAAAGAGCTTGAGAAAATTGGAAGGAAAAGCATTTTGTTTTCTTTGCTTCAGTCTCTGTCTGTCCCATGATTTTACAGTTTTACAGGTATTAGCTTCCCTCTGGTATCTCAGCCAAGTGTTCATTCTTCTTGGCTGAATATGGACAATAAGTATATTTGAGTATTCTGACTGTGAGCCATAACTGCTGAGCTTGGTCCTACTTTGCCCATCTTCCACATATAGATTATTGCTTGTATTTGATATAGTGTCAGGAGGATATCGCAAAATGCTTTACAGGTTCATTGGAAAGTGTAGTGACTTATTTTTGTTAGTGAATGTGGCACGCATAAACTGGCAATCAGTTTTATTTGGGGGATTTTTGGCCAAGCCATTGGGAGAAACTCAATTTTCGTTTACACGGGCTCTTTAATATTCACCTGAACAGAGAGAAAATATTCATTGAAGGCACTTGAGAGTTTCTCTGCTATTGTCCCAATTTTCCTCGCCCCTCCCCCCCCCACACACACACACACATACCTGAGGGGAATTATTAGAGCTGTGAGGAAGTTTTAATATTTACTTAAGCAGAACAGTAATTTAGAGGTGAATTTAAAGCCTTTATAGTAGGTGCACATTTTAAGGTTTTCTCTCAGGCTATTGCGAGATTTATAAACTGCTCAATTGGGTTATTTCAGTTGCTGGACTGAGTTATGAGCTGTTCATAATCTTGGAGGCTGACAACTTGAATAAAGAGTTCAAGCTATATTCTTGTAGTTTACAACCCCTTTTGAACCTCTCAATTTGTTGTTGCCTTGTACAATCCCCAAATTCTCTGTTCTATTCTGTGTAAAACACAGTAGGTTTTCAGATGGGAATAAAACCCATCTTTAATTAGTATTTTACTTTCTCGGCCAAGAAAATGCCAGAAAACCACTGGGCAATATTAATTTATCAAGGGGTTGTCACTAGCAGTCAAAATATGATTTCCACTGATAATTCTTCGCAACAGTATGATTTTTTTTGGAAGCTGAGTGACACATGCAAAGAAACCTATCACCATCCTTAAGTGTATCCAAACCAAGCTGAGATTTCCATGCATCCCACCTAAACAACAACAACAGATTACATCGGGAGGACGTCCCAATGCGCTGGACAGTCAGGGATTTGGACCCGATTAGGGTGGGGGTTGGGTTCAGGGAGGATGGAGGGCAGGGAGGTAGGTTGGCCAATGGCACGGTTGAAGAGGAGGGTCTTGAAACGTGCCTTGAAGAAGGTGAAGGAGGGAGCGAGCCGAAGGGAATGTGGGATGGAGTTTGTAAACGTCATGACATGGATGTGAGGTAGAGCTGCCAAGGTTCCAGACTGGCTTAGTAAGGTGGAGTGTGCAACCATGGATGGTGATGCTGTCAGTGCCTGAGGTGAGGAGGCGCTGACGGGAGCCGATCAGGAGAGCCTCGGTCTTGTTGACATTCAACTGTCGAAAGTTAGCTCTCATCCAGGACTTGATGTCTGACAGACATTCTGTCAGCACAGCAGTGGTCCTGGAGTCAAGGATGGAGGCAGAGAGGTAGAGTTGCGAGCCATCTGCATACATGTGGAAGTTGACCTGGTGTCTCCAGATAATGTCACCAGGAGAGAGCATGTACATGTTGAAGAGGAGTGGACCAAGGACAGGGCCCTGGGGAATGCCGCACAACGGTGTGGAGGCTGGAGGAGAAGCCGTTGTGGAGACAAAGTAGACACTGTGAGAGAGGTAGGATCTGAACCAGTCAAGGACAGAACCATCAAGGTTTAAGTGAGAGTAGAGGCAGTAGAGGAGGATAGAGCGGTCAGTCGTGTCAAAGGCAGAAGAGAGGTCAAGGAGGACGTGGAGACAGAGGGAGCCCTGATCATAGATTAACAAAAGTCATTTGTCACTTTGACCTAGGCTGTTTCTGTGCAGTGGGTTTCAGTGATGTAATATTTTTCTCCCCCCTGCATCCCTTTCCTATCCCAGAAGAATTCTATTGAAGTTCTTTGAAGAAATAACAGAAATGCAAACAAGCGGAATTTGGTAGATATTTAGATCTTAGCAAACACTTTGTTACACTGACATACAGTAGAAAGGTCCACAGGTGAATGCTGGCAGGAGAACTGCAGGGGATCAGAAATTGGCAGGTCATAAGATGTAGTGAAAAGTTCTGGTCGCTGCAACATAAAGGGGCTGCCCAGGCCTTAGAAGCAGTGTGCAGGAGAGGAATGAAGATGATCATTGGGGAAGAAGCTAAGAGCAAATGATTAGCCAAGCTTGTGTTGAAAAGGCCTCTTTTCGACGTATATAAGATTTTAAGTTAGAATTTAATGAAATTTATATTAAAAATGAAATGTAAATTACTCTTGAATATATTTTGAGCCAGGAAGTATTTCTTACTGAGAAGTTAATTAATGCTTACATATTTCATGCTGAGCTGTACTGCTCACCAGGACATTTGCAGGGAGTTCCTGGAGATGATCCTCACATTTGTAATTGATATCACATCATTGAAATTTCTGTATTTCACTGCAGAATTTACTGTTTGCCTATTTTTAGGCGAATGCAGCTCTGAGAAGCTACCCTGCGTGTAGGGCACTATATAAATGAAAGTTGTTGTTGTTGCTGTTGCCAACTCGCACAGAGCAATATCCAACAAACTCCTATGAAATGAGTGACCCATTTTATCAAGGGAACCCTGGGAGAAACTCCACCTCAGAGACTTCTCTTATTGAATAGTGCCATGGGATAACATCCACCTGAACAAGCAGATAGGACCTTGTTGTACCATCTCATCTGAAGAATTGCACCTTTGATAGTGCCTTTTATGTCTGGAAGATGTCAAAGAAACTTCATAGGATTTAAACTGTCAAGTGTAGTTACTATGTATCTTGTACTCAGTAAAATCCTACAAACAGCCAACATTATATCCTTGGTAACATCAATCCCCAACCATGAAAAAAGCTACATTATTTCAACTCTAAACAGCTCTGCACCTCATACATTTACTGTCAAATAGGCAATATATCAGCATTTGTAATGATTCCACCCTTTCAAAACATTTTGTTACTGCATTAATGAAGTTTAAAATATTTGAGACCAAGACCCAGTCAGCCGCCAAGATAAGTGGTTTCTGTCTATCTAATGCAGCCAGGCTCACAGGATATTCACTCTTATTTATGACTGCTGTTTGATGCATAGATTGAATTTCAAGTTCTATCAGAAGTCACAGGCACTTGGGTGAACCATGCGCTAACACACAACTTACTGGAAAATTATGATCATAGAATTGACTGGGGTTAGTGCTTTCAGGAAGATTACTCGGAAGACATTTATTGAGATGGAGTATTTAGAGTTGATAATGAGGTTTTTAAACTCCTGTAAGATTGAAATCCAGTTCAGTAGTTTATTTTTAGTAGTTCAGCAATTTTGCCAAGTTATTAAAAAAACCTTTCTATATGTGTGTGTAGAGAGATAGAGCATATGGTATTCTATTTTACACCTCACTTCTGCTGACTGTGTTGCTTTGTTTCTGGGGAGTACAGTGAAGATGTAAGTGCCTTGTATTCATCCATGACGAGCAGTACTCACTTGAATAAACACCACATCAGAAATGATACATTTATGTCTTTTGCTGAAGACAACCTATTGTAATTGCAAGAAGCAATGGGTAATTGTGAGTTGTGTTTGATCAGCCAAATGACCATGCTACATTTTGCAGATTATTTTCAAAAATAGTTTTTTAAATTAAAAAAAAATCTTTATACTCTTCAGCTGTTTTGTTAAATCAATATATCCTAGGTTGATGGTACTCAAAGTTTGAGCCTTGATTCTAATATTGCCTTTTTCTCTGTTCACCAAACCTATTCTTTTAGTTGTGAATTTGTTCCGTTTGATGTACCATTCAAAGCAGAGATTCTTAAATAGAACAAGAATTTTTTTCTCCAGGAGAGGAATTAATTTTTTTCATAAAATAATCTTGCATTTGATGGAAATCTTCATGTTGTTGAGACATCTCATGGCACTTCACTGGATCTGCTGTAAAGTTTACTGATTCTGTATTTAGCCAAATGTCAATTTGTGTACAGCAATATCCCACTAACAGCCATGAAGTGAATGATAAATTTTATTCAGGAAATTTTTGACGAGGACAACAGGAGAAGCTCACTTCACCTTTGGCTGTAGGATCTTTAAAGTCCACCTGAACAGGCAGACGGGGCTTCAGTTTAACATCCCATCTGAAAGACAGCACCTCCAATAATGCAGCACACCCCCACCCACTAGTGTCAGCCGAGAGAATGGTCCAATCTTTTGTCTGCTGAGAGCCGGATGCTGTATTTGAGAAACATCTGTGGGCAGCATAAGCAATATTTTTGCATTTCCCTTCCAGACCACGTATTCTCAGCATGATGCTCTGGAATCCTGCTCTCAGGTTGATCTTGTGATCCTGGCTTTGAGAAATGGTGGGAATGAATTTATAATTCCATAAAATTTATTTTTGCTGGAAACCTTTTGGTGCGAGGAGGGGGAAACCAAATAAATTTAGGATTAAACTATATGGGTTTATAGTATTAAATCATGGGCTTGCAATTCTACCTAGTTGTAGCCTTTGAAACTATTTCCATTAAATCTTTAATATGCCACAGAATTTTGGAAAATTCTGAAATTCATTCATAGTTTTGAAGTCAGTTTTGGAGGTCGGAAGATTGAAATGTCAGAAACCGATTTCCAAATAACACTGTGTCTGAGCTGTGGACAAAAAGATGGTGTCAATGCTCTGATGCATTTCTTGCTGAGCTGTTCTGCTCATTACCAAGAAGCTTGCTGGGAGTTCTTTGTATCTGCCATCCACCAAGTGTGGGCTCAAACCCGCGCTTGTCGGATATCAAATGACCAACTAGTCACTATCCTCCAGGGGGCGCGGTGGGGAGGTAAGCAGGCTCTTCTTGGAGCTGAACTGGTTCCATGGTGACGTGTTTGGCAACGGAATGTCAGAATCAAGGCAGCCCTCTGTGGTTGTTTCAGTTGTCCAATTCCTGAGCCCGGCAAGTCCACAGGACACTGCTGATGACCACACAGCCAGGCTGGCTCATCAGCAGGCCTTAGAAGGCCTCCTCCCACTCAGCTTCTAATATCAATGGCAAGCTATGCGGTTATAGCTGGTTAGACTCCAGCAGTTACCCCAACACATACTCTGGGGCCCCCAAGCCTTGGCTCTTGCTAACCTACACCTAATACATTTTGCAATTATGTAAGCAGGATGCTCTAGAGAGAGAGAGTGTGCATACCATTACAATGAACTTCTCTGGAATTTCCATGTATAGGTGGGATGCATGAAACTCTTCAGCATGGGTCAGACACCCGGCTGACCAGGAAAAAGACTGGAATCGAGAACTATCCACAATTCTGCTTAATCTTAAATTTTAAGGCCAAACTTAACCCAAATAGGTTAAGACTAGGTGACAATCTGCACCTTGATTTGCTTGCCTTTGTGTATGTTTTAGTCCCCTTTCTTTCCCCCTGCCATCAGTCATGGTGTTTTGGTACAAGTGTATGTATCTGGAGGATACATTTGGCTAGACCTCAATAAAGCAGCTGTTGAGTAACGTGTTTCTTAATCTATTTTCGTAGCAATCTATTGAAGTCATGTGAATGTTGCTTGCGTTCAGTTTGCAGTACTCAAGGAGCCATTGTGAAAATTGTTCAAGTTAGCAATAAAGACAGGAAAATAATGCTCCCTTGAAAGCATTATGATTCCTGATGCAGGGTCAGCTTTAATCCACAGAACTCCCCTGTGTAATGCTTGGTTGGTTCGCTCCATTGAGCTGTAGTATGTTATACACTATTCAGCCCATTCCAGCATGTAACAGATATTTGATAGCACATCCAAGGAAACATCTATGAAGCAGACGTTTGAGAGTAGTTATAAGAAAAATATGTGAAATCTTCCATAGGCAACATTGTCTCCCCTGAGGTAAACAGTAGAACCAGTCAATTCAACCTGCAGTAACTTGATAGCATTGGACCTGTTTTAGGCACTTGCATGCACTTCTATCTAATGCACTGATACAGATTTTTATTTGTTGCAATTGGTTATGTGCCATGGCACCTCTCGTTTTTTAAAAAAGAGTTATAATACACATTTTAAATGTGTTTGTGCTTTCAGCCCTAAACTGCATATTATTGCAAAGAAAGGATAAATATATGTAATCTACCAGAGTAAAGATCACCATCGAAAATTGTTTCTGTAACTGAATTTATGACTCTAATATAACCTGCCTGGTAATCTATTCTATAGTGGAGTCCTGTAGCGTATTAGTTAGAGCACTCGCTTTGTAAGTGAGAGAACCTGGGTTTGATTCTTGAGCAGAGCGAAACGTTATGCAAGTTTCCTTACTCCACACTTCTCTTGTTTACCTAGCAGTAAGTAGAAATATGGTTGTTAGTCTTTTGGCAGATCGCTTTTACAATAATAATCCTTGCATTTGATACAGCGCTTTTCACATCTTCTAGACGTCTCAAAGCGCTCCACAGAATATGCAGAAGTGAATTGACTGTGTATTTGTGGGCGAAATGCAGCAGCCAATTGCGCACAGCAGTGTCCCACAAACAGTAGTGGATTGAAAATGACCAATTTATTATTGTTTTGCTTTTTGGAGGGATTATTATTAAGCGTGTGGAGTAAGGAAACTTGCCCAAGGTTTCGCCCTGCCTGGAATTGAACCCAGGTGTCTCGTCTTGCTAACCACTGAGCTACAGGACCTGTTATAATTACAAGTAATAAACCCCCACCCCCCCAGAAAATTAAATAATTTGGTCACTCATCCACGACTTTTTACAGGACACTGCAATGCACAATTTGCTGCCCCATTTCTTCCACAAAATATACAGTCAACTCACCTAACATTATATTCTGTGAAGCACTTTGCGATGTCTCGAAGATGTGATAAGGTGCTATATCAAGGATTATAATTCTACCTAGGTTTCTCTATATGTTCTCCAGATTGTTTAAAATACTCTTCCTGGAAGGAGATCATATCCCTCCTGCCTGTAAGAGTTCGGTTTTACCTGTCACAAGGATATCAAAAGGACAGTAAATGTGCTTCAAACATTTCAAAGTGCTTCACAGGATTTACTGTGAAGTGTAGTAACTGTGCATATGGAGGCAAATATTAGCTGCTGCCTTAAACCCCCTCCTCACAGCAAAACACAAAAACAAAATCTTTTTCTCCATGACCACTCCCTCCTCTACACCCCCTCTCAAGTACCCCCGATCCTCACTTCAGACGCCAAGTGCAAATAGGACGTGGACTTTTTTTATATAAAATCACCAAAATTAACAACATCTACCTGTCTGCCTCCTCCTTCATGTCACCTACCAACCCACCCATGCCTCCCTCACCACCCTCTCCTGCCACAGCACACACTCTACTCTCATTTTCCCCCATTTCTCCAGCTTCCCTTTCGCACACCATCACCAAAATAATGCCCACCACATGCTGCTTGAACCCCTCCTCACCCAGCTTCTGGTCACACAACTCCGCCTTCTCTGCCCACTACTGGCTAATAAAATCAACCAGTCCCTCTCCTCAGGCTCTGGCCCACTCCCCCTCAAAACCGCTATCATCAGCCCTCTCCTTAAAAACCCATACTTGATCCTTCCAACATCAAACTTGAGACCAATCTCAAACCTGCCTTTCCTGGTCAAAGTTTCGGAATGTGCGGTTGTCAATCAACTTTGCTCACATCCTTCCCTACTCAAACCCCTCTAGTCTGGTTCACGCCTTTGTCACCTCAAGGCTGGACTATGGGAACTCTCTCCTCGCCGGCTTTCCCGCCACCTCCCTCCACAAGCTGCAGGTCATTCAGAACTCTGCAGCTCGTGTACTGTCCCGCACCAGGCTTCGCGACCACATCACTCCCACCCTCGCTCACCTCCACTGGCTCCCCATCCCCCAGAGGATTGATTTCAAGATCCTCATCCTCACCTACAAGGCCATTCACGGCCTCGCTCCCTCCTACCTCTCGACCTACTATCCCCCTACCTACCTGCCCGTACCCTCCGTTCCTCTGGCTCCGGTCTGCTCCACGTCCCCCGCCCCAACCGCCTACCATCGGTGGTCGGGCCTTCAGCCTCTCAGCCCCCAGGCTCTGGAACTCCATCCCCTGTTCTGCAGGTTTTCTTTGACGTGCCTTCAGCCCCTCCGACATCTGTTACCACCAGCATGATGGCGCTTGGTCCAAAGGCGCTAACAAATGATGGCCCTCATCCTCCTTGTGACCAAGGGCTTCTCCTGCCACTCTCCTCCTCGACCTTTCCGCCGCATTCGACACAGTCGTTCACGCCTCCTCCACCTCCTCTCCTCCCTCATCCACCTTAGTGGGACCACACTCGTATGGTTCGAGTCCAACTTGATTAAGCGCCAACAATTTATCTTGGGAAATGGACTCCCCACCCGATCACCTCGCCCCGCATCCCCCCCCCTCTCCCCCCTCCCCCCCCCCCCCCCCCCCCCTCCTTCCACTGTCTCCTCCCCCCCTCCCGTCACTCCCTGCCACTTACCTCCAGGATGACCCGCATGGCCTATGCTTGATTTTCATTTTATTTATATTATTTTTTGTATTATTTTTTTTTTTTATTTAGTTATTAAGTGTTATTACCTATGCCGTTACACACGATAGCCTAATGTACAGCTGATACCTTGAATTACTCAATAATACATTGTACAAATTTTTTATTTTTTATTTATTTCATCATATAAATTACAAGAATGAGTAAATAAAGTTCTTGAAATCTGTGTGCAGATTTTGAATGTGTTTTTCTAATTCTGCAAAAAATAATCTAGAAAATGAACTGATTGTGAATCCCAAGATTATTATGATAGTTTAAGAATACCCATCACAACACCAATCATTATCCTTATACCTCTGTTTTCATGCATGATATATATATATTACAAAAGTAAGGATATAATTTGTCTTGTGAAAACAAATGTACCGCATCAGTCATCAAGACAATTAAATTAATATTAAATGATAGAATGACAAATTTCACAGCTATTCATCATTACTTGCATTATTAGTGTCTGGCGGAGTGTTTTCTTATTTCATAAACCAAACATTCCTGCCCCCAGTTCAATTGTTAAGCTCAGTGGTGGTATAATATCCCTCCTGTACCATTTCTTCTATTTTGTAGATTCCTCTGTGACCATATCTGCGTTTTGTTGATAAATTGCCTGATCTGTCCCTCTCTCATCCCTCTTCTCTCCTGCCAACAACGTAACACAGAACAGCATCAAATAGATTGCCTCTCTCCAGGAGTGATCATTTCTGTTCACAATGTGCGGAGGTTTCCTCACCCCTGGGCCTGCAAATTATGCATGGCTTGGTATCTCCTGTTTCTCCCATTATTAAATTGGTTATTTAACTCCAATGACCCGGCACTACATGTGAATGAATCTGCTCTATTTACTGCCATCAATGTAATCTTTATCAGTATTTCTCTGCTGCTGAGGGAAGCAATGAGCTTCTCCAGTGTTCGCTTGCTGTGTCAGATATTTTGCACAATCTCTTGATTTTAATAAAACTCTAAGTTTAGGAGCCACTGAATTGAATCAGACTGGCTAGCTCAATGTGATGGTTCAGCGAAATCTCATTGGACAAGGATTTTCTGTAAAGTAGACGCATTAAATCCAATAAGTGTCTGAATTCGGATTAAGGGTTATATCTTAGTCCGTACTTATAGTTATGGGATATATTGAATGTTATCAGTTTCAAGACAAAAAAAGGGTGAAAAGGACCTTCTGAGTTCTACCAACTGAGCTAGGTAGATGGAACTTTGAGGAGCAAAATCCCCTTTTCTTACTTCATGTTTTCTTGTGCTCTTAAAGAATTGCGGTTCATTTCATGTACTTTTGTTTGACCTGTTTTAAATCGTTTTGTCTAAACATTGAGCCTGATGACATAATTGGCAGGGAACTTACTTGAAGGAATTAATGAGATTAATAATATAAATAATAATCCTTGCATTTGATATATCGCCTTATCATGTCTTCGAGACATCTCAGAGCGCTTCACAGAATATACTGTAAAGTGAATTGACGTATATTTTGTGGGCAAAACGCACAAGTGTGAGGGAATTGAACAAATTTCAGCAGAGCTCTGGTAATTAGTCCAGTTAGCTTCAGCCAACAACAACAAATTGCATTGATATAGTGCCCCTCACACAAGGTAGCGTCCCAAAGCGCAGTCAGATCCAGCTGTGCAAGTTCATTTAGTTCCCTCAATTGAGCTATGAGCAGCTGAAATTGAGACACCATGAGTTAATGACTGTAGCTCTACTGATGTTAATTAAGCTCTTCATACTCTCTCATGTAATAATAATTCTTCCAGCCAGACCCTAATAGAATCCATCTAAAAGCTAATTTCTTTCCTCTAACTCATTCTTTGCCAATACCCCAAAATATTTATGAATTAGAGTGGCTAGCTCAATGTGATGGTTCAGTGAAATCTCATTGGACAAGGATTTTTGTAAAGTAGATGCATTAAATAAGTGTCTCAATTTGGATTCTGAATTTGGATACCTTATTTGGGGATCTGGGATTTGATCCCAGATATTCTGGGATTTGCAAAGTGTACTAACCAGCCTAACTTTGACTGCAAATCTAGGCCAGACAATTTTACCTGTGCAGGTAAAATTGTTCCCTTTCCTGTGACCTCATTTTTATGTCTGGTAATTTTTGCTCATGTTACTAGTTTGCTTGCAGTTTATGTATCCCTGTAGTTAATCTATACCACTCAGTTACTTATGTTTGTGTATGGGCTGCTGTAAATGCCTTAAAGACTTGTGAGCATTTTGAATAAAAAAAAGAAAATTTAGGAACGTCTTGCCCATAGCAATTTGAGTACTTTTGAGATACTGTATTTCGGATAACTATTCAACTCTGATAAGTAGTCATTTGAGCTATTTCCCTTGGGATGATGAGTTATCAGTTTCAGTGTATTTTCAGATGAACATGGAATAAGAGGAGGCCATTCAACCCATCGAGCCTGTTACACCAGTTTAGTAGATTTATACTGCCACATATGTCCATATTCAATTTGTATAAATCAATATATTTCCTGATCTTTTCTAGTTCCTCATTTCTTGCTTTGTAATCATTTGGGATAACCACATCAATAATAATAATAATAATAATAATAACTACTAAATCATCATCATCCTTACATTTAGTATAGTGCTTTTCATGTCATCAAGATGTCTCAAAGCACTTCACGGGTTATCTGTGAAATGTAAGGATTGTATTTGTCGGCTAACGTCACAGCCAATTTGGACAGATCAATGTCCCACAAAAAGACATTAAGTGAGTCAACAATTTTATTTGAGGGATTTTTGGCCCGGACCTAACCATTGTGGCAAAATCATGGTGGTGGGGGAGGAGGAAGGCCTGTCCATTATTATTTAACCACAATTTTAGCTTATATAATAATTTGCACCATTTCAGATTATATCATGTTGCATTTTTCACCTTTGACTTGAAGTCAGATTTGCGAATGAAATCTTAATGATTATTTGAAATACTATATGTCGAGTTTCCCCATTCATCGTACAATATACATATGTATCTACATTTATATTTTAAAAAAAGCTACACTGAAGTTCTGATATGCTATGTCTTGAACAAACCTTACAGTGAGTTTTTTTAAAATGTAAATCTTAACTGGACAGACTTTGTTGGAATATTGAAGAAAATAATATAGTTTCTGTAACTTCAGCTGTGGACAGCTTTAATCAGTGACTTCTTCCTATCATCAACACCACAAGAAAGGTTCTGATGAAGATCCTTCAAATTATTTGAATTCATCCTTCTGGAAGAATTGTAGGAAACGCAGAGTTGTGGAGATGTGGAATTCACTGCCTCCAAAAGATTGTAGAGGTTAGGTCAATTGAAACATTTAAGAGGTGGTAGATACATATTCAGTAAGCAGAAGTATAAAGGAATGCGATGAAAGGGAAAGGAAATGTTATTAAGTTGCATATCAGTCATGATCTCATAAAATGGTGCCACAGGCACAACATTAGATATTAGATAAACAAGCTGATTCTTAAATTGATTAATAACAACAACAAGATTACATTTGTATAGTGCCTTTCACATCGGGAGGACGTCCCAAGGCGCTGGACAGTGTACAGCATTTCAGACCCGAGCTGGGGTCAGGAGGGGGAGAAGGGAGGGGAGGGGAAGGGGGGTGGCCGATGGCATGGTCGAAGAGGAGGGTCTTGAGGCGGGATTGAAGGAGGCTAAGGAGGGGGCGAGGCGGAGTGACTGGGTGATGGAATTCCAGTGGTTGGGGGCAGAGTAGCTGAAGGCTCTCCGCCCAGTGGTGGGACAGGTGGGTCGGGGGACGTGGAGCAGGCCAGAGCCAGCTGAGCGGAGGGAACGAGCAGGTTGGTAGGGGGTTAGGAGGTCACAGAGGTAGGATGGGGTGAGGCTGTGGAGGGCTTTGTATGTGAGGACTAGGATCTTGAACTGGATCCTCTGAAGGATAGGGAGCCAATGGAGTCGGTCAAGAGTGGGGGAGATGGGGTCAGGAGTTTGGTGCTGGAGAGAACATGGGCTGCAGAGTTCTGGATTATCTGCAGCCTGTGGAGGGAGGAGTTGGGAAGGCCGACATTCAATGTGCTGACCTGAACCACCTCCTTTGGAACCCGTTCCAGCTGTTGATTATACTCTGTGTGGAAAAGATACTTCCTGGTGTCTGACCTAATTCTTAATCTGCACCTTTTGTTGTCCATCTTGCATGTGATAGCATTGTTCCAAGTTGACTTTATCTCACTAAACATTCAAAACGAGTGTCAGGTGCAGTCTTATTTATTAAAATGCAGTTAATTAAGACACACAAAAAACAATATTACATTTGTATAGTGCCTTTCACTTTCAGTTGGAGGAATGCAGCTGAACCAGTTTTGGCACTGGACAAAACCATTGCCTTCAAAGAGTAAAAGGGCACATCTATTGGGAAATTCTGAAGAAGTTACATGCATGTTATCACTGTTCATTAAGCAGTACCTTCCAAGAGCACTTCCTCTCTATTCTGAGGTCACTTTGTTACCCCCGGCGGTCAATGTGGAGTCCTGTAGCTCAGTGGTTAGAGCACTCGCTTTGCAAGCGAGAGACCTGAGTTCAATTCCAGGCAGAGGGCGAAACCTTGGGCAAGTTTCCTTACTCCACACGCCTAATAATAATCCCTCCAAAACCAAAACAATAATAAATTGGTCATTTTCAATCTATGACTGCTTGTGGGACATTGCGGTGTGCAATTGGCTGCCACGTTTGCCCACAAATATACAGTCAATTCACTTTACAGTGTGTTCTGTGAAGCGCTTTGGGACGTCCTCCCGACATGAAAAACGCTATATCAAATGCAAGGATTATTATTATTATTATAATGAATCTCTCTCAGCCAGTCAGATTCGTACCTCAGGAGCTCTCATTGATAAATATAACTCTCACAGACTTCATCAATTAAGAATTCATTAATGGTTATCAGACAATAGTCAAGATATCAAGGCTTGAATATTACTCTTCAGGTTTAAACATATTTCATCAATAAGTAAACTCTATATAAGAATCCTATTATGTTCACATGATTCTGTAAGCCTCATTTATTAGACTCACTGTCAGTGCAAGACAGGAGTGTTTGCTTCACGTAACAAGCTCAGGCAATCTCTTCCCTTAAGGCAGACTCTTGATCAGCAGGTGTTCAGCACTCAGCATGTAGCGAGCAGAGCTACCGTGACGTGTTGAACCTCAATTGCTTTAGGCAGGTAGTTTCAATAGCGCGCCAGATCACGGATTGGCTTAATTCACTTCTGCAACATTTCCCGCGGGTAAGTGAGTAGCTATAATTGCTCCAGCTGTGCAGGATGCTTTATCAAGTGCTCTGGTTTTCTCTGCACTTGGGGCAGCAAAGTACGTCTAGCCTGCTTTAGGAAACCCCTGAACTGTCCTAACATTTCATTCTGCTCCGGGTCAGACTCACTGCTGGTACCATATTCCCAATCAGGACTATCCTCATTAGGATTTCCTGGCTCAAGGAGTAAGGTAAGTTCCACAGACCAGTTGAATGCTTACTAGGCATTTATATACACATGACAGTATCGGATAGCTCCTAATCAACTCTGCACATCAAGGCAAGCTCTTCATCGGTAATACCATAGGGCAGACCCTGATGATGTTGATCTCACACAAATGTATAGAAACCTGGCAGTTACATTACCTGCTCAGCCCTCTATTTAAGTAATGGTAGCCAGAAAAATGACGAGTGAAAACTTTGATATTCAGGTGCAGCTGTCACAACCTCCACTAAAACACAGGTGAATCTGGTAAACGTGTGTACCACAATGACACGATTGGTTCTGTGCATGTAAGAAACTAATCCTGGGATTTGTAAATTCAAAGTGTACAGCGAGCAACACTAACTTGACAGTCACAGGCTCGACCTGAGCATTGGGAAGCAGGAAGCACAGCCTTAGTTTTACAGCAGTCTTGTTGCCATGGGGATGCAGATAGTCATTCCCAAGAGCAGAGCAATAAACCAATCTGAGATGGCCCAGTGCCCAGATTTGCTGGCTTGCTCCATTTCCTGCTTTTAACTCTGAAGCTTGTTTTGCCCCTGTTTTCTCACCATGTGCTAATGGGGCCATTAACAGTCTCTTCAGGAAAGCCATTATTTTCCTTCTCACAGAGGGTGAAGAAGTGTGAACACTTTCCAGTTTCAAAATTGCTGAAATATTCCCTTTCTTGTGTTCCTAACATTTGCAGTCTCCCCTACCCCGCCATGAGGGTAACTAAGCAATGTTGTAGTAGGGTAGTGTGTAGCTAAACTGTTGTGCCTGGGTAGTTATATTGACAATCCACTGTGAATGATTGACCACAGGGAGAGCCCTCGGCCATTTTGTTTGGAACCTTTTTTTAAAAAAAGTCATGCATTTAATGTTATACCTATTCTTACAATCATAAGCATTTTGATCTTTGCAGGGGTGTTTTTAAATATTTATAAATTATCCCCATCCCTTTTACAGTGATGTGTGATAATGGTTTATGGGTTATAATCTTCCAGATTTCACCTTCCTGGTTTTAGACATATCACCATTGTCTGTCCTAACCTAGGGATAAATAGACCTACTGCAGTATCTTTATTGCTGGCCTGGTTAAGATCACCAAATTCAACAAAGATTGGAGATAGAGCTTTGTGTCTTCCTGGCTTAGTTTCACACTAGATTAGAAACCAGCAAAATAAAACTAAAAAACTCATTAAGAGCAAGAAAAAGGAGTATGAGGGTAAGCTAGCTAGGAACATTAAATCTGACTGTAAAAGTTTTTACAAATATATTAAGAGGAATAGGCAAGTGAGGGTAAATGTAGGTCCACTTCAGTCAGAGACGGGAGAAGTTGTAATGGGGGATAAGGACATGGCAGAGTCCCTAAATGGGTACTTTGCATCTGTCTTCACCCTAGGAGACACAACAAGTCTGCTGACAATAGAGATGCATCAAGGGGATAAGGACAGGGAGCAACTTAGGGAAATTTTCATTAGTAGAGAATTGGTGCTAGGGAAACCGTTTGACAAATCTTATAGAGTTTTTTGAGGATATCTCCAGTAAACTAGATAAGGGTGAATCAGTGGATGTGGTCTATTTGGACTTCCAGAAGGCATTTGATAAGGTGCCGCATAAAAGGTTAGACCAAAAGATAAGGGCCCATGGAATTGGGGGGAGCATATTAACGTGGATTGGGGAATGGTTAATGGGTAGGAAACAAAGAGTAGGGATAAACGGGTCCTTTTCAGATTGGCGGGATGTGACTAGTGGAGTGCCACAAGGATCAGTCCTTGGGCCTCAGCTATTTACAATCTACATCAACGATCTAGATGAGGACATCGAAATTAATATATCTAAATTCGTGGATGACACAAAACTAGGAGGAAGTGTCAACACAGACGACGACATTAAAAAAAATGCAGCGAGGCATAGATAGGTTAGGTGATTGGGCAGGTAGGTGGCAGATGAAGTATAATGCAGGGAAGTGCGAAGTCATCCACCTTGGTAGCAAAAACAGTAGAGCGGATTATTTTTTAGAAGGGGAGAGATTGGAATGTGTTAGCGTCCAGAGGGACTTGGGTGTCCTTGTACACCAATCACAGAAAGTTAGTCTGCAGGTGCAGCAAACAATTAGGAAGGCGAACGGTATGTTAGCATTCATTATGAAAGGATTAGAGTATAAGAGTAGGGAAGTCTTGCTGCAACTGTATAGGACCCTGGAATACTGTGCAGTTTTGGTTTCCTTATTTAAGGAAGGATGTACTTGCCTTGGAGGGGTTGCAGCGTAGATTTACTAGGTTAGTACCAGGGATGAAGGGGATGAGTTACGAGGATAGGCTGACCAATTTGAGCCTATGTTCTCTAGAATATAGAAGAATTAGAGGGGATCGTATAGAAAGCTATAAGATCATCAAAGGGCATGATAGAGTAGATAGTGGGAGATTGTTTCCCCTGGTTGGAGAAACTAAAATCAATGGTCACAACCTTAAAATCAGAGGCCAGCCCTTCTGCACTGAGTTGAGGAAGAACTTCTTCACTCAAAGGGTGGTGAATATATGGAACTCACTACCCCAAAGGGCTGTTGACGCTCAGTCCTTGAACATATTCAAGACTGGGATAGATAGATTTCTTATTGCAAAAGGATTAAGGGATATGGGGATTAGACAGGGTTATGTTATTAACTGGAGTTAGATTGGAAGATCAACCATGATTGAATGGCGGGGCAGGCTCGAAGGGCCGAATGGCCTACTCCTGCTCCTATATGTTATGATGGCTGTACCAGCTGAGCCATCAGAGAAGCTTATACCCTGGAAATATAACTCGGGTAACTTAACTGTTACTAATCAGCCCACAAATACAGTCACTGCACTGTACATAAAATCCTGAGAAGTGCTTTGAGACATTGCAAGGCCATAAAGCACTATACCAAGTGCAGACATCTTTATGATTGTGATTAATTAAAAGGAAATTGATCTTGAAATATTTTTGTTCCTCAGGTATGTGGGGGGTGGGTGCAGGGTGTAATTCACTTTCTTTTTCAAAAGAAAGGATAAAGGTCTGTTTCTGAGAAGACTGAGCTGTATTGGCACAACCACAATATTGTAAAAATAAATTAGTTTCCAAAACAATACATTGTTTGCTTTTGTGAGAATTTACAATTTAAAGCCATGTAAATAGCATGCAGGATTTGTTTGTACGTTTGTGTTGAATTCAGTGGAATTAATTATTTTGGCAGGTTTTCAGTTCTCATTACGACCTGCAAATCCAGAGTTTAATATAATTTATGATAGTCATTTTGGTTTAGCATAATTTATAATGGACACTTTCATGGTTTGAAAACTTTGTGTTGCATCTATTATCTCTTGCAACCTAAAGTTAACATTAAAGATCTCTTGGTAGCCAAATGAGGTAGTGGCAATAGTTATATAATATGTCTATGATTGGAGGGGAGGGGGCGATTTGATGAGTCAGTGGGTAAATGCATTGCCTGCTGTGCTGACCTACACGTGAAGGTCGCAGGTTTGATTGACGGCCTGTTCTAAATTAGATGATTTTAACTGGGGCAGCAACCGTTGACCCAAGCTGGAGAGGGAAATAAACAACCAGGAATCTGCTCAAGTTTGGTATTCAGTAATATCTGGTAAGTGCAACCATTGATGTCAGATGATAGAATTAGATTCAACTGCCATGTGCCCCTACTGCAAAGATTCACACATAAGAACATAATAAAATTAGATGCATTTTCTGGAGAGCAGGGGAGAAAGGCAGAAAGTATTATTTTCAATGGTTCAAACATGTCATAAGCTGTGCATCTTGTGTCAAACCTATAAATCGCTTTTTTTTATATGAAAAGATTACTTTTTACTTAAAAGAGGGCAAAAGTTTAGGTGAGAGCAGAGATGCGTCTGATGTTCTTGAAATCAAATAACCTCTTATTGTTAAGCCGAGCAATAAGAAGTAATTGGATTGTGTGTACTGAAGCAGTCCATCTTATTCCTCAGTCCTACTTTCACTGAAAACAGTTTGACTCTTGCCTTGAATTTCTGCTAATGCCAATGCTAATTGAACCAAAGTTGCTCTGCAAAGAACGCCAACTGAATTGTGGAATGATTTATTTAGGATCTGAAAAATATGCCAGTTTATGCCCATGAGCTCAGACCAGGCTGGATGTTTCTGCCTAAATTGCACTGAATGTTACTGATGCTCCTTGAGGGAGAGCAGTTTTGTTGGATAATTCTTGTCCTTGCATTTTATTTCAACACTTTACATTCTGTGCTATAAATCACCTTTCTTAAGTTATCAGGAACAAATTTCCCTGAAGTGCCTCATTTGTGGATTAATGAGAAAAATAATGTAGTTTGATCAATATTCTTTATGCACTTCACATTATTGAGATGTTCCGTCATTAGCACTGATGCATTGAGAAGTTCATGAATAGGACACCAGGGGTTATATTGAGGATCATCTCTCAAAAACCGATTCATGCAGCTTTATAAATTTTGAAATGTTGAAAAAGATCAGATTTTTTCATTATTAGTTGTTCAAATTGATTCTGAAATAAAACACATTTCATGAATCGTTTTAAATTATAATGTCTGCACTACTCATATATTTTCTCACTTTCACTATATTGAGAATTCATTTTCCTTTACTTATTTTGATATTCCATTTTATTATAGTCACTGCACTTTATAGTACGGTATATCCAGTGAAACATTTTAAGATGCCCTTCTGACATGAACGATGCTATACAAATATAAGGATTCTTCTTTATACTATTTATCCCTCCATTCCTTTTGCCCCAGTTTCTGATTTTTCATCTGTTACCCCCATTTCCAAGTTATTTTTTTCAATACTGCATGCTTTAAGATGCCAACTGTGGTTTATATTTAGTGGCCTAAATTTCCTGCTAAAATGATTGAGACCTAGTTTAACAAGCTAGTGATGTGCTTTTACAGTACATTTTGCCTGACAAAAGATGAGTTACAGTTCATCACGGGGAATGATCCAATCTAAAATGCATGGATGGTGTACTGGACTGTGAGAGTGAATCTCCAGTGATTTATCAGTCATCCAAACTCTGAGATTGGATTTCTGCTGTAATCCTCTACAAGGGGTTAGCCTTTTTTTACATTATATGGGTTTTGCATCCATGATAGCTGCTCTTCTGGGATTGTAGCTGTCATTAAAGTATATTTGAATAACTAGATCTTTAAATGATTTGGAGCTGTGATCTGAAATCTTGCAGGATCCCATGCGACTTTGTGATTGTGGAGAGTCTTTTGCTTTTGGGTCATTTGCTGACTGTAAAGGGTCAAATGTCTGACAAAAGGTCAGAAATCTTAAAAATTGGCCATAAAATGCATACCTTTGGGACTCGATTGTTTCACAAATATTTAGCTAATCTGCTGGTGATTCTTGTAGTTTCAGCACCTATCAAAAGTGCCAGTCAGCACAGTGACTGCTAGTTTGCAAGGGGTTTCAAGGGTTGAGGAAATTTAATTGTGGGGAAAGATTGGAGAAACTGGATCTGTCTTCCATCAATCAGAGAAGACTGGTGTTTTTTTAAATTAAATTATGAGGATTTTTAATAAATAAAACCTGAAGAAACAATGTCACTAGTTGTCAGGCTGTAACTGAAGGACATAGATTTAGGGTACTTACCAAAAGAACAAATGGTCAAATTTTACAAGATGTTTTCGACAGAGGGTAGTTAGAACGTGAAATGATTTTCCTGAAAGAATAGAGAATTCATATTAGCTTTTAGAATGGAATTAAATACATATATGAAATATAAAATTGTGCCAGAAAATTGGACTAAATGGAGAGTACCTTCAGGGAGACAACACAGTTCCGATGGGTTGAAGAGTTTCCTTCTGTGCTGTAAATTTCTAGGATTCTAAAATAGTACATAATTTTGGATAAAGGTACATTGAGTGTGGAAGAAGAGTGCTCAAATGACTGTACATGGGAGGGTTGGTGTGGTTGGTAGGAAATGTGCAGTTTTCTGGACTGAGTCAATCTCTGTTGTGTGACTTGGGAAGCCAGTGACCTGCTCTCCATTCAACAAACTCCCACCTAATTCTGAACAGTGAGTCTGTGCTGACACTTGAACATGTTGACGCACTGAAACTGCTTTCACCACTGACCAATTTCTGGCAATTTAATCAGACCACTCAGAGGAAAGGCAGAGGCTAAATGAAACTACAAAGACCTGTACGGAAATGTGCAGTCACTTGTCAAAATAAATGCTATAGCCACATTGACTTAAAACACGATCAGGTTTGTTTGTTTTTTTCAGAGGGAGGAGGTGTCCTCTCAATGTGAAAAGCGCTACATAAATATCAATTGTAATTCACTAAGTGAGTTCAATTGCAGTGTTATCAAGTTGAATGATATTTCCACCTACATTTTTACCTTACCCCGAATCCAACCAAACCCCTTATCCACCACTTTGACACTCCCCAGACATGATTTCTCTAATCCCCACTGGCTTTCCTAGCTCAACGCTCCACAAGCTCCAGTGGGATTTCCCATTATAAACCAGAAAACAAAAAGACAGCGCATGATAGACACTCCAGGCTAATACAGCTGTTGTATTTGGATATCAACTTTGTTCCTAAAAGAGCTTCATCTTTTCTCTTTAATCTTCTGAATAATGTCCGTCGCATCTCAGCGACTCCACGTAATGAAAAGATGATTTGTGCTGACATCTCCACGTTGTGTAGATTATAGCAGGGTAACGGACTTTACTCGCCAGTGTTAGTGTGATTAAACCTGCACTCTGTTGCTGTTAAATGCACTTGACATTCCCATTGCTGCCAAGGGCTCTGGGTACACAGCTGTTCTGCTTTTCAGGATCGGTTCCATTTCCATGCTTGAGTGGATATGTTACATTTTGTAATTTCAGTGAGCTCATCTTGATGACAAGGGATAGGCTTCATTCAGCAGAGAGCACTGACATTATTCCAAATCTTAGAATAAGTACAAAATATGCAGTGGGCTTGTAACCTTGGCAATACCCACTTAAAATGGGCAACGGTGCTATTGCAGAGTGTCTATGTTTCTCAGTGATTGTGCATACGCAACATGGATAACTCTGTCCACTTCATGATGTCACCATTCCCATCTACACCAAAAATAAATGCCTTTTGTTTAAAACTTAACACTGTCCTGCACAGAGCTTGTTGAAGACATTCACTCTGCAGCACCTGTTTTCTCTGAAGCTGAATTTAGTTCTGACTTATCATTTGGCCATACTAGTCTTGTCCTGTATTCATACACTACACGAGCCTCTATCCATTCCAATTCCCTGTTCCGCTCCCCCCAACCCACCTCTACCCCCTCTTCACTCCTCAGTGATCTGCCAAATAAAAAAATGTATTCTTTTAAATAATGCAGAACTCCTGCGTTTTAACAGGACTGCACCATTAAACGTGAGTTTACTAAGTGTGGAAAGTACAGCAACATGCTCTGCCCACCCACAGGCTGCCTTACTGCTGGGACACGTGTGGTAGAGACCTCTCCTGGGGACCTGAGCATATTTCTTGCTGGAGTAGCAAAAGCAAAGGCATCAACTGGTGATGAGGACATGGGATGAACTGTTTGTCTCACAACTTTGGGAGGGAGGGGAATAGTAAGAGAGACTGAATGGATTTGCTATCTTGGAGAGAGAATGGCTGAATTGCTGTATACTTGAAATATTATTAATAATAATCTTGCATAAAATTGCACTTTATCGGGAGGATTAAACTACCTGCCTAAAGCATGAAGTGAATGACCAATTGTATGATCATATATGATTGAAGAACCTGTGTTAATGGCTATATACAGTGTGTGTATGTGTGTTTTTTTATATATAAAATGTATAGATTTTTAAATGAAAATCACAAAGGGTTTGGATGAGAATACTTTTATCGTACGTTTGCATTTTTCATGACAAAACACAGTGTAAACTGATGTTGCTGCAATATAATCCCAAAGCAAATTGTGCTGGAGTATGGCTGCCGACATCTCCGTGCGGAACTGGTTGCAGCAGCTCAATGACCCGCACTGTTCCAAATGCAGGGGTTGTGAATTAATTTGTGATACACTCACTAATGATCCCTTTATAGTTTGCGACTGTCAAATGAAGAGTTTGTATTGTGAAAATAAAATAAAACACACATGGAAGATTTTGCTTGGATGAGTCTTTTATATTTGTTTTAGCTTGTATCATAATTTTGGAATGGTGGAATGGAATCAATAATGATTTAGGAGCTATTGTAATTGTTTGCTTTGATCTGGTAAATGCCTATCTTTAAGCACTATACATTGACTGTTACTACGATTATGCGAAGGAAGGTACCTTTTTGTGTCCGCCATTATTTGGCTATTGCTATCAGTTTTTGACTTCGTTCTAGGATGGCTATGCTACCTATGATGTAAATAGAATCAGGCATTTTAGCATTAAACCCTCTGGGATTACAGGTATCCTCAGGGAATCACTTTGAGCAGTAGTAAGTGGCTGACACAATGGCCCTATGGCCTCAGACAATGGTTCCTGCTAGTGAAACTTGCCTTCAGTACAGCAATTGTCCAAATAATCGAATATCAGTAAATTAATTCCAAATATTTATTTGGCCTTGCTCATACCAGCAGCAAGAATAATTACAAGAGGCACAAGAATGATAAGTGCACAATTTAATGCACAGATGCTGCTTTAAGGTAGGGAAAAGCTTCCAATATTAATCATGCTGCACATCAATCTCCATTGCAAGTAACCCACAGAGGAATTAGAGTTAGGTGTCTGACATATGAGAGGATTAGTCCATAATAATCCTCCCAGAGTTGCAGTATCTAGAATACTCTCCTTCAATCCATCCGCCTTGCCCCCTTTCTCCCCTCTTTCAAGTCTCGCCTGAAGACCATGCTTATGGCTGCCTGCCTCCTCCCTGGCTCCAAGTCAGGCTCCGCCACTGTTAAGCGCTCTGAGACTCTACTCTGTGTGGAGGACTCTATATAAGTGCAAGTTGTGGAGTCCTGTAGCTCAGTGGTTAGAGCACTCGCTTTGCAAGTGAGAGACCTGACCTGAGTTCAATTCCAGGCAGGGCGAAACCTTGGGCAAGTTTCCTTACTCCACACGCCTAATAATAATCCCTCCAAAACCAAAACCAATAATAAAAAATTGGTCATTTTCAATCTACGACTGTTTGTGGGACATTGCTGTGCGCAATTGGCTGCCACGTTCGCCCACAAATATACAGTCAATTCACTTTACAGTGTGTTCTGTGAAGCGCTTTGGGACGTCCTCCCGACGTGAAAAGCGCTATATCAAATGCAAGGATTATTATTATTATTAAGTTGTTATTGTTGTAATAAGAAGTATACATTGGCTCCCTTAGGTAAGATCTAATTCATTTGAACAGATCAGTCATTGTGCGGAACTTCAGCCTAAACACTCCCATCGACATATATCATATGGTTTTCCAGTTCTTAGTTTGAGATGAATTGAAACTTTTCTGTTAACAGTTTAAACATTCAAACTGATACTTGATGATTTTCTTTTAAATGTATATTTAACATATATGTGCATATGCTAAATTATGTGTGTAAGGGTGTGTGCACATATATCATATATATATATAGAGAGAGAGAGTTTTGAGAAAGCATCAATAATCCAGCCCCACACACAGTGCAAAATCATCTATGTGAATCAATATTATTCTTTGAAAAATATCACACAGAAACAAATATTAAATAAACCTTGTTTGGGTGGCTGTTTTGCCTTTCAAATGCCAAACACATGACTGATGATGCAATTCATCAATTATTGGTAATTAAGGACAGTATTATAATAACTTTATAATAGGAAATTCAATTATAAATGGTAATAAATTACTACTTTTATGATGGAGCCAATTTTTAACAAAAGCACAAACACGTACAAGGCACGCACAAAGAATCTCTCAAATAAAACATTCACACCCAGACGTATACAATACACCAGCATGCACGTACGCATAGACTGAGATAAATACACCCGCACACAAATCAGACACGCACAGTCAGACACACATGTAGTTTCTCTCTCTGTCTTTCTCACTTGTGTGCACGCGCACACAAAACATCTGCTTTACTCATGAGGATCTATGGATCATTTCACTCATTTCAACATTAGTCAATCAAATTTTAGGATAGAACAGAAGCTCATTTTGACATTGCAAACATCAAAGACCAAGTGACCTCTTTAGACCACAGATCTATTTAATCGGAAAAGCTAATCGGCCTGTCTAATATATATATATATAAAGGAATGTTTTTTAGACAAACAGTTTGGTCCTCAGAAATAAATTGCATTTACATTTTTACTCATGTCATGTTCACCAAGATGTGTTGTAGGTCTCATTTACTAACCCACTGTATTGTACATTATTTCATAAATGGGTAACTAACAATACAGAGTATTTCTCAATACATTATTATTTTCCTCTCAGTTGATTCCATCATACTCGTAGTTTGGCATCATACTGTTGTATCCCTCCCCTTTCGGATTATAAAAGGTGCAAACTTCCAAAAAGTTATAAAAATGTAGCCAATATGAAAGTGTCTGTAAGAGCAGAAAAAATTCAGTAAGGTCGTTTGTAAGATGGCTGCAGGATGGAGATAAGATGAAAGGTACTTGAGCTTTGTACTTCCAACGTATCATGTTAGTCCTGTGTATTGTGTCTGCAGTCCTTCAATGAGTTGAAGCTTTGCAACATGCTCCAGTTTACTTAATAATTAGTGAGCATTGTGCAGGAAATACAAGCCTAGAATGCAATGACTACCAGAGGTTTGAGACATTTTATTTTATGTGAGAGATGCTATAAAAATGGAAGTTGTTGAATCGCACAGGTAGTGGTGTAGGAGTAAAAAAATTGTGCAAAAAATGTTTTCTCAAATGTAATAAGTAGTTTATTGCATAGGTATTGTTGTATGTCTGTCATGCAATAAGTAGAACATATCACGTAGTTACATTTGGAATGTAATAAGTGAAATGTATTACACAGGTTTAAAAATCCTTGCATTTGATATAGCACTTTTCACGTTGGGATGATGACTCAAAGTTCTTCACTGGATTTTACTGTAAAGTGTAGTGGCTGTATAATTTGCACACTGGAATGATCCACAAACAGCCATGCAGCCACACGCATAATTTTGCAGTCACAAGTTCGTTTGCATCATCACTCTTAACTGCTATGCTGATTACAACAGTGAATGACCAATTTTATCTGGGGGATTGCTGATCAGAACACCGGCAGAAACTCTCTTCTCTTTTCAAGTAGTGCCATGGGATCTTTAATGTACACAACAGATCAAGAGACCTTGATTTAATGTCTTCTCTGGAGGACTGCACTTCTGACAATGCAGGGCTCCCTCAGCGCTGTATTGGAATTTCAGCCTAAATCAGCGTTTCTCAAATGCAGCGATATGCATAATTTTGTAGTCGCAAGTTTGTTCACGTAATCACTTTTACCCACTAACCTGATTACAACTGTACCGACAATTCTGGTCTCTTATTCACACAAACTGCAACAATCCTCTCAAATGCTGCAAGTTTGATTGAAAGCTTAAGGTTGTGGCAAAACAATGCTATTGGTGTCTATGTGTGTGCAGCGCTGATGGTAAGGAACGGTTTAGCAAAGGGTTGAAGCCTATATTGGTGGTTTCACTAGTCTTCGTTACGCAGATTTTGTCAGCCAGCTTCTTAGATCTCTTTGTATGTTGAAAAAGGGTATATAGATGTTGTACACTATAGACAAGGCATCTGTTCAAAGACGGGCAGTTCAAGATGCAGTTGTTAATTTTGGAACTATCCCTGTATTTACCAGCATACTCACTGTTTCTTACCCCAATTCTTAAATTGTTTTTCATTTATTATGCTGTTTAATTTTGCTACTGTCCAAGCAAGATTTTGTGCAAAATTTGTTTTCTCAAATGTGGTTTGTCAAATGTACAGAAATAAATGAAAACTATTTGAGATATGCATAAGTTTATATTTACTGTATTTTTCATATGATTGAGAATTTTTCAGAAAAACTAGTACTGTGACCACACAAACTCACGCCACCCAAAAATATGTTTGAGAGCCACTGGCCTAAGCTGAATTCAAAGTCCTGATAAATTGTAGCTTCATTGATATCCTTCTGGCTCAGAGATCAGAGTTCTACCAACTGAACCAGGTTGACACAGGATAGGGTAAATGTTTAGTATGTAATAATAAAGCATGTTATGCAGGTGGCATGTAACTGGAATGCCAATGAGTAGCCCAGATTGTATAAGTAGCAATTTATTGCTGGAATACAATAAGAAGGTATCAAATGGGTAATGGTATACTGTTGTTACATTACACACCGTTATGTTTGCATGTCTGTGTCGGCGGAATCCAAAGATGCCGACAGTTAGAAAAATATGAAAATGTAAAAATCTATTGTGCAATAGAATGGGTTAGATCAATATGGCCTCCTGCAGTAGGCCCTTAGAAAGTAGCAAGAAAATAACAAGTACACTGATTATTTGCACACTTCAAAGTAAATGAAAGGGCTTGTTTACAGTGTTTGCAAAATAATAAGCCTGTAAGTTAAAGCAAAGCTATTCTTTAACAAAATGAAGCTGTAATTTAAGCATATCAAAACAGATGCCTGACATTGGTTAAGCGTTTTCATTTTATCTCCTGCTGTATCACAGCATTGTAAGATTCATTAAGTATCTTCCTCGACAAGAGAATAACAAATCTAAGTAAATTATTTCATTTGCAGAATTGTTAACTTAAAGTGCAGACCTATGTCTTTGGCTGAAGTGACTCCAAATTATTCTTTACAATTTGGAATGACAAATACATTTGGGGATCTGGTGTGACTTTCTTTTTCCTTTATGTCAAGCCTAACTGGTGATTAAGGTCATGACTGAATTTTATGATAATATATAATGGATATGGGGTCCGTGGTGATCAACTGCAGATTATAGGTAACAGCAATGCAAGTCACTGTCAGTGAAGATGTCCCTCTCTTTAATTCCCGGTCATTACTGGAATGAAATCTCACCTGAAACTAAATATCTGTATTCAGAACATAGGAAAAGGCGAAGGCCATTCAGCCTATTGAAAGTGCTCCGGAACACTATCCAGGGTAAAGGGCGCTATATAAATGCAAGTTGTTGTTGTTGTTGTCAAGTCCGCTCTGCAAATTCAATAGATCATGGCAAATCTTTTAATTCTATTCCCATCCTTTTTCTCCACACTGCTTACTACAGGTAAACTCACACAAATCATATCAGTTGGGAACATAAGATGTAATATGATTTATGCAAAGTATACGTTATGCCAGATTGCATAAGCCGTACCATATATGATTTATGTGAAGATATGTACAGGTAAACTCACATAAGTCTGATCTGTATAAACCATATAATCATCTAAGTCACCCATCCGCCCATGTCCCATTCAATTTTCTATTAAATCCACTTAAATTGATATGCACAGTACCACTGCATAACTTGTAACTCCGCTAACTCACTTGCTGCTATCGAATTTACTAGCTGCCAGATCAAACCTTTGTTTCCTGCGGGATCAGCTCCCAGACAGTGAGCCGTGCGGTGGATTGAGAAAGAGAGAGAGGGTCCCCCCAACTGCCGGCTCCTGCCACTGATAGGGCAGTTTGCCGGGGAGAGAGGGAGTAGGCGGCCCAAAGTTTTTCTCTTTTCTTTCCTCTCTCAGCCCCCACCCCACTGCAAGATGATGTTGATGTTACATCCCTGGGAGGAGCGGAGAGCGTTGGGGTGCACATGTGCGGTGTTCCATTTGCTGGGAAGAAATTGGCCGCCTTGTTCATCTGCAAATATAGTCACTGCACTGCAAAGTAATTACCAAGAAATGCTTTGGGATGTTTTGACATGTAAGGTGCTATTCCAAATATAATAATGATTATTATTACTTTCCAAGTATCCATTTAGCTCCCTTGTAAAGATCCAAGTGATTTTGCACTTTTTTTGTTGGTCTACTGAAAGAGAATTCTCTTATCCTTTATCATCCAAATGCAGAATATGCTCATATGCAGAGTAAGTTTTCCTTTAACACTCTGATCAATTCTCTTAGTTTTGAGTGGAACTTCCTGGTAATGAGTAGCTTTTCTCAGCTAATTGCTGATGATCTAAATTGGTTAAAATTCCAATTGTGTGAATCACTTCAACTTTAAGTACATTTAATCATTCGAATCATTAGGAAAGAAGTTGTGAAATGATACCAATTGAAGAACAATCTTGCTATTGAAGATCGAAGAAGTAATAACCTATTCAGAGCTTCAATAGCGGGTACCATTTCACAGCAATTCTCTTTAACATTTGCAAGTCCGAACCATGCTTTTGTCTTTATGTGCACATCTGTACATCAATGCAGGTGTCCACGACATGCCATCAATATTCACTTGTCATATTGCAGCCCTAGTTATGCGAGCTTCGTAAGTGCTACTGTATAGCATGAACACTCTCGAATATCAGTGTCTCCTAGCAGCATAATGAACCCAGGACACTAATGTTAATTGAAATGTGAGAGGTTAGGGAGACCAGAGTGCATGCTATAATTTGGGACAGTCTTGGAAATTCTCACTTAGTACTAAATAAGATGGAGCATAACAATATGATGCTCAGCCTTATAATGATAGTTCTTGTAATTTGATACATTGCCTTATCATGTTGTCAAAACATCTCACAATGCATGTGTTTACTGTAAAGTGTGGTGATTATATTCTTAGGTGAATGCAATAGCCACTTTAAGCACAGCAATGACTCACAAACACCCATGAAGCAAATGACCAGATTTATCTGGAGGATTGTTGGCTAGGACATCAGGATAAACTCCCTTGTCTTTTCAAATAGTGCCAGGGGATCTTTAACCTGAACAGCCAGACATGATCTTGGTTTAACTTTGTTGTCTCAATGGGAAGACAAGAAAGTATCAGAACCAGACACATCTCCTGTTGAACCACCATTGATGATGGTAATGGAGATGGAATCAGCCCCCTCTCACCTTCCCTGGGATCCTTTCAGAAATAGAAACTATGATGGTGGAGAAAGCAGTGAAGAAATTGATGGGAGGAAAAAATATTGGAAGGCAATAAAAATGAAACAAAGTTAAGTAGTTGTTTGTGCAGACATGAGCTATGGATAAATTTATAAATGGGCACATCACTGCAAAGGTCAACTGTATGGGAACACGGCATTGAATTGAGGCTGGTTGTGAGTAGCTTTTTATTGTTAAGCAACTGTGCGCAATAAATACTGATAAATCTCTGGGAACAATCACCTCTGAAAGGGAGCAGTGAGCGATTAAGAGCCAATACAAGTCATTACATCCATGCAGGAACTTATTCATACTTTGTGGAATAAAATATTCGTTGGCTTTGAAAAGGCTCCATTCCTCCTTGCCCTCCATTCAAAGTTTTCAGAGGCATTCTAAGGGCAGCTGGACATACTTCTATTTTGTTTCATAGTCTCTCAGATCTCTCCTGAGAACTATGTTGAGCCTTTCAGTTGTGTAGTATGAGAAAATACACTAAGGTAAATGTCCTTAGAGAGTGAATGATATTGAGAACATTGACTGGGTCAATCTAATGTTTAAGCAGTGTGTTTGTTCAGAAAAAAATATTTAATGTAAATTAAGTTAGCTTCTGGAGTAAAGAGTTGCCAGATAATATGATAAGAGGTCAGTTGGCAGCACTCCAGTTTAAACTGACCCATAAACCCATTGTAATCACTCCAGAGTACCTCACTTATCATTCCAATTGAATGTTGCCTTTTTATACTATAACCACCCAATGTGAGGTCTAATATTTTCATGGTCTTATCCTTAAGACCAATTGTCTTAAAATTTAAGATTATCTAGAATTTTGGGAAGTCTGGGACATGTGTGCAATTTCTCCATAGTGCTCTCCATCAGTGCTGGCAGCTTGTATGTGGAACTACACTGGGAATTTGATTAAATAAATACATTGTGCTATTAGTTCATCTATGCTAACTCTACTTTGTACCACCATAACCAAATTGATTTTCCGTAGCGCAGTGCTGCAGATTTCCCCTGACATTGGCATCAGCATTGATGAAAAAAATCCCCAAGTATTTCCAGTTTATTTTCTCGTGTTGACAAGATCTCTTTTACTTATGTGGCACAGTTATTTAGAAAATATCAGGATGTAGTGAGTTATGGGGAAATAGCTGGTCAAATGGCACATTATGTGGAACTTGTGGGAACACATTTGGTTCCCAAATTTGCTGTAGCCCTCAAAATATGCAAACCATCATTATATTGGTTTTGACAGAATAGTAGTATGAGTGGGAACAGTATGCTGGCTATTCATGCTGTGGAGGGGGGAGGAAGCTTTATACACATGGGATCAAATGCACAGACACATGTAGTTTTCTCTCTGGCCTCTCCTGATTCAAATGAACTGATAGGCAAATGAGCAGGAAAAGGAAGGGTTGTTCCGATTGAGGAAACAAATGGAATGGATTACAGGGAAGGATGATGGAAAATTTAAGCAACTGTCTCATGCTGCATTAGGAAGACAGTCGAGTTGGAACATATTCAGGAAGGGATAAGATCAAATAATCTAAAGGGCATCTTCATCTAAATCTCTTTTGAAATTTTATACCCTTTGATTTGTATTCACTTTTGTCCAGTTCACAAAGTGCATTTCCCTGGGTGAAAGGCCTGTCAACATTGCTCTGTAGCTAGAAATCGTCCCTGTGGCAACTGACTGACTCTGTATCCTTCCTTTGGGGAAGCATTTGGCCTCCAGTAAATCAATGGGTAATCCCAGGTTTGCCAAGTGAAAAATGACAGCGTGGAGCTAACACAATACTACTCAATGGAACTGTGAATCTCTGGCCTGGCTGTTCTCCACTTTCTTATTTTTTCTCTGCATATTTACTCAGCTGAGAGTAGGATCTCAGTTTGAGGAGGGCCATAGCCTTGAAGTTGTGTCAGTGTGCAGTACCCAAGATGTACTTTGAGAAAAACATTGCAAGTCTTTTTTAAAATAAAGTTAACTTAGTTAAAATAAATATTGATTGTACTATGAGCAATATAGTCAAGACGTGTGTTTGTGTATTTTACTGCACTAGAAGTGTGCTGTAGAAATTAAAGCTGGTTAGATTTTTACAGATTTATTACCAGGCTTACAGTGTCCACTGGTGGATGAATGTTGTATTGCAGGTCACTTGCAGTATGATTTAATCATATGTGCGTAAGACTCTAGTTCTGTAAATAAAAGTGTTTCCAATTAACATACAATACTACAAGTGTGCTGACTTGTCTCCAAATCTGTAGTGCTACCCCTTTATAAATTCCCCTGTGCTCTTCCCTTCAGGTTCAGTTTACGATTACTAATTAATTCAACCTAAAAGTATACTCCAGGAGTACTCCAAAGTACAGATTAGGGTCCCAAGCCTCCGCTTTTGCCAATCTGCACCTAATACGCAATGTGAATCCCTCAAGGGAGAGAGTGTGCATTCTATTCCAGGAAGTTTCCATGTGTAAATGGTAAATATTTGTGGAACTCTACTGGCTTGGATACTCTTCAGCATTATGAAGGGTTTCCACAAGCTTCAGACACCTGGCTGACCAAACAAACATTTCTCAAATATATATGCATTCTAATTTACTACATAATATTACTAGGCAATACATTTTCTTGCTATCTAATGTAACAGCGATATCCAACAAGCCTAAGGATTCTGCTCAAGATTCCTGTGTACCTTTAATACCTGTTCTGCTGTACCACATCATGCCCATTAACTATGATCACCTTTTTCCATCCAGGGTATTGTCCCTTCACCCCTAAAATAAACCACATTCATTCCTTTAACACTTCAAGGATTGACTTGTCCAATTGTCCAAATGATTTGCATCAAGATTTTTTTTAATGAGTCCAGTGTCTGGCCTCAACAACTATTCTGGAAATTTGTTCCAGTCATTAATTACCTTTTGGATAAAGAGAAACATCCTGGTAATCTGTCCGGAATTTGCCCTTTGCTACTCTAACCCTTTGCCCAATCGTTCTACTGTTTTGGTGGATCCTAAAGTATTTTTCTGGGTTTACATTTTCAATCCCTTTTAAATGTTGTACAACTTTATTTGGTCCCCTCTGAACATCTTCTTTCAAGAATGAAGAGACCTGGCTTGTCTAATTATTCTTACTTCATATATGTTCTATTTATTTGTATTTCAATTTATTTTATTAAGTTTCATTTGCCAGCACAAATCTTATCAAGCTCTCTTTGTAAGACCTTTACTGTCTCCTCTGACTCCACAGTTTCTCCCCACCCCCACAAAACTTGGTCTCATCTGCAAACATACATCTTACACTATGTTTGAAAATCCAGGTCATTAATATACACAAGAAACAGGAGGGGTCCCATTATAGACCCCTGAGGAACCTCACGTAATACCTCTCCCATTTTGACCTGGCCCCCAAACAAAGTCCCTTTCTGAATCCATGTCTTGCCTTTGATGCCCAGTGACCACAGTTTCTGAAGGAGTCTTTCATGTGGTCCTCTGTCAAATGCCTTTTGAAAATTTACAGGGTGAAACAACTACAACAACAAGATTACATTTGTATAGCGCCTTTCACGTCGGGAGGACGTCCCAAAGCGCTGGACAGTGTACAGCATTTCAGCCCAAGCTGGGGTCAGGGAGCGAGAAGGGAGAGGAGGGGAAGGGGGGTGACCGATGGCATGGTCGAAGAGGAGAGTTTTGAGGAGTTGAAGGAGGCTAAGGAGAAGACGAGGCGGAGTGATTGGAGGATGGAATTCCAGAGGTTGGGGGCAGAGTGGCTGAAGGCTCTCCCGCCAATGGTGGGCGGGTGAGTCGAGGGACGTGGAGCAGGCCGAAGCCGGCTGAGCAGAGGGAGTGGGCAGGTTGGTAAGGGGTTAGGAGGTCGCAGAGGTAGGGTGGGGTGAGGCTGTGGAGGGCTTTGTAGGTGGGACTAGGATCTTGAACTGGATCCTCTGAAGGATAGGGAACCAATGGAGTCGGGCGAGAATGGGGGAGATGGGGTCGCAGAGTTTGGTGCGGGAGAGGACAAGGGCTGCAGAGTTCTGGATTATCTGCAGCCTCTGGAGGGAGGAGGTAGGAAGGCCGACAAGCAGGGCATTTGCACAGTCGAGCCTGGAGGTGATGAAGGCATGAACAAGAGATTCAGCGGCCTTGAAGGGTGAGGTAGTGGCAGAGTCGGGCGATGTTACGGAGGTCAGTGAAGGCAGTGCGGGTCATGGCTTGGATGTGGGGAAGAAAAGACAGTTGGGGGTCGAACAAGATACCTCGGTTCCTGACTGGCTTGGTGAGTTGTAGTGTGCAACCATGGAGGTTGATGCTGCTGGAGCCTGAGGTGCCGAGGCGCTGGCGTGAGCCAATCAGGAGGGCCTCAGTCTTGTACACATTCAACTGTAGGAAGTTTACCTTCATCCAGGACTTGATGTCCGACAGACAGTCTGTCAGGACAGCAGTGGTCCTGGAGTTGAGGGTGGAGGCAGAAAGATAGAGTTGGGTGTCATACGCATACAATGTCCCTAATCGGAATTGTTCTTGTTGCACAGAAATGCATTGCTAGTCCCGCATTACATATTCAGCACCATATTTTCCGAATTACATTCAGCGCCTGGAAAGTCACACATCATTCACATATTCAGGTGAATCTTGGTACACATAAGATCACAAAGTAATCACAAATAGAAAGGTATCTTGATGAGCTGTAGACTGTTGGGTGGATTTTCACATAGGAAGGATTAAGGCAGCTGCTTTGTGTGTGGCTGTAAAGTGAGGAGGTGCGGCTCTTGGTGTCAGTGACAGAAAGGCAGTTTGCTGCGGTGTTTCAATAGGTAGTGAGGGCTGGAGATTCTGAGTAAGGAAATCCATGCATATCAAACCGGCATTTTTAAAAAGTATTCAAATACTTCCATGGTTCTCAAAAGAATTGCAGAGGTAATAATCAACTTTCATGTGGAATTTGAATGGTCAGGGATGATGAACTGTAATTTACTGCAGTGGGTTTACTATGAATTTACTATGAGTTAAAATCAAATCATTTTACATTAAAACCTGCTTCAGATCCAAACGTGTAGACCATTAGTTCACTCTGTGGCTATTTAAGATCAGCATTCTCTTTCTAATCTGCCTTCCTATAATAACTAGTCAGTTAAATTACTCAATTCATCAGACTTTCATAACTGCACATTAAATCAATTCCAATCAATATCACAAAAAATGCAGGATCCTGTTTCAGCCACCAGAATGCGCTACTTTACTACACTGCACAGCATTTTCAAAACATGCCAAATAAACCAAATGGCACATAACAGGAACTGCATCAATTTGAAACAAAATATTACCCCTGCAGTTCTCTTGATAACCACTGGATTACTTGAATGTTTTTTTTGAAAATGCAAGTTTGACATGCATGGATTTGCTTACTCTGAACTTCTGATCTCAGACGTGTTACCTTCACCAATTTCAGAACCACAAATCCCCACAGTGTTTGTGTTAGATTGGAAGAAAAATAAGTTAGTCCTGACATGTCTTAACAGCTTAATCAAGAAGAGCATTGGAAGAAGGCTGGGATTGAATGAGAAAACTAATAAAAAGAGTTACTGAATTATTTATACAAACTCTTTTTTACTTTTAACTCCTGGTCCATTCTGTCGGCAACAGTTTGAAGGGAAGAATGAGAACATGCATACAATATGCTCTGTACTATGTGCCATATTGCAGTCTGAATTATTAATGTAAGATCCGCAAAGGATTCTCCTTCGGAGGCTACTGGTTGCTAGTCTTCCTTTGGCTTATCCTATGCTTTCTGGATATTCTGGGTTTTCAAAACTGTCTATACAAATGCAGAAGGTCAAGCAAATTGCGAATACATCAGTGACTACTTTATGAACCCACTGAGATTTCGAACAAGAACTCAACAACAACAACTTGCATTTATATAGGGCTCCTCTCACCAAACAGTATCTTGGAGCGCTTAACTATGGTGGAGCCCGATGCTGAGCCAGGGGGAAGGTGATCATAGGCACCGTAGAAGAAGAAGGTCTTCAAGTGCGACCTGAAAATGGGGAGAGAGGGGGCAAGGTGAAGGGATTGAGGGAGAGAGATCTATGTGAGTGCAGTCCCACTAAGGTGGATGAGAGGAGAGGCTGTGGAGGAGGATGGTGTAGTCAACAGGAAAGCAGAAGAGAGGTCCAGGAAAATGAGGGGGCAGAGGGAGCCCTGGTCACAGATAGACAGGACATCATTGGTTATTCTGACGAGCGCTGTCTCTGTGCTGTGGGCTGGGTGGAAACTGGACTGGAGGGACATTGTGCACAGCGGTGCCCCACAAACAGCTTTGAAATGAATGACCAACTTTATTTGTTGGTCAGGACACCAGGAGAAACTCTTCTCTTTTCAAATTATGACATGTTATCTTTAATGTCCACATGAACCTCAATTTAATGTCTCATCCAAAGGACAGCACCTCCAACATTGCAACCCCCCCCCCACCCAGCACTGCATTGGAGTTTCATCCAGGATGTTTATGTGAAAATAAAATGTATATTGAAAATCTTATGTGTATATTTTCACTTTTGGTTAAAGCAGAGGGAGTGAAGTCCTTGGAAAATTAAGTGAAGCAGATGGCTTGAATCCTTTCTGTCCAACTCAAACTAAAAAAATGAAAGTATTCTCTCTGACATACTATATATTAAGGGCTGGGTACTCAATGGTGTTGCTACTAGGCATGAGTTCACAGCACAAAACTTCCTTACCATAAAGGATGAAACATAGACCCAACAAAAGATGTAAAGAAGAAATTAGAAAATTAAATAGCTAATCATTAAAAGATTGGGAAAGGTTGGAAAGGATGTTAAAGGATATAAAAGTGAAACAAATAGTTTCTCCCAAAAGAAGTGCTGGTAAAAAGCATGAACTACTTGGTCAGAGAGAGAAATAAGTGGGGAGATGTGCACATCAAGGTGGAAAATGGTCAGTGACCATTGTAAAAGTAACACAATGCTGAAGGATCTTAAAAGTCAATGTTTGGCCTTGAGTTGAGTAAATTGCATGACACAGTGTTACAAGATGCTATACAAATGCTAATTGCTGTTGAGGCTCATGAGAAAAATATAGCTATTGAGGGTTGTACTGGACTTGGTTTGAGCACTGTAAAAGTGCAGTGTTAGAAAGCTCGGATTGTGAATTAAACGAGAAGTTGAAGTGGAACCTCATAGAGAAGGGATCACGTTGATGGGACAGAATGGAGAACTTTGTAAAATGGCCTCCCATCCCCGGTAGCAGACACTTGGGATGAGGCAAAGCCTTTGATAAACTCTCACCAAATTGGAAGAGGTGGCCTTGAATATCTGTCTCACGGAGGAATGTTTAGAACTATGAGGAATGATGTGGGAAAAAAATAATCGGACAAGTGTTGCATCTGCTGCTGTTTCCTGGAAAAAGTGCCTTTGAAGAAGATCCAGGTGGGGATGATAGAAGAGGAAATGAGTGAATCACATTAAGACTCGTCTCTACCAAAAGGAAGGACAGGAGAGGGATAGATGTACCTGTTTTGGGGATCATGTTGTAGTTGACAGAAACGGCAGATGATGGATCTGGTTGGGGCAGAGGGATGGATTGTAAAATGATAGGGACTATCATTATTGTGACAAGCAGCCCTAAAAATAAATGGAATGTAAAATGGAGTGCAGATAATACCGGTAAAAGATGACTGAAACTGCATAATATATCATTATATTATCAAAGCTTATATTATCAAAGCTATATAATAATATAATATAATATGGTTATAAGCTAGGCCAATAGAAAAGTGCAGCCAAACTTTTTCCACTGAATGCTCTACAGATGTCCTCATTGGCTACAAAACACATTCCTCTGCTACAAACCTGTTTGCTCGTTGCTGGTACTGTAGGCGGAGCAGCTCTGATCGTATTTTTTAAAAATGCTCCACTATTTAAATTAACATTTTTAGTGTTTTGAACATAACTACATTTTCGGGAAGTGTATGCCTGAAGCTTTGATCTGGTTGTTTCACAAAATGCGTCTCTCAATAGCGCAATCAACCTATTTGCCACAAAGTTTGTCAAATACCCCACAATTTTTGGCAAATATTTCTGCATTTTACCATTGTAAAGTAATATGGCTCTGCAGATATGTTGATACTGTAATTCATGTTGCAATCATTTTATTTTCATGTTGGTGGCATACTGCAATCATGCCCAAGTATTGACTTTTTGTTTCTCGTTACAAAAAANTATTTCTCTCGCTTTTGGTTTAAGGACAGTCAACATAGGAGAAATTGATTTTTTAAAAAAAATAAAAACGTACCTTCAAAACGGATGTTTTTCTCTTAATTTGACTAAAATGTTCATTGTTCTTGCACCAAAATATTTTAACCTAAAAAGAAATTATGATTGTGTTTAGATGGTTAAGCTAGTTTTGCTGATTAAAATTACAGTCAGATACGCATGCAGTATTCAATCGGCCAGGACAGCTATCACACATAAAACTGATTTACATAAGAGGACAGGCTATGAATGAAGCAAAATCGGGATATCTCCGCATTTCCATCTATCGTTACACTGCAGTACAGCAATACACTGGACTGTCAGAATTATATGTCGAATTTAATCTCTCTAGATTTAGCAAAAGCCTGCTGAAGTCACAGTGAAGATAGGATTATATTGGACATAAAACAGTAGATGGGTTTCACTGGTATACTCCCTATTGCACCAAGCTGGGTGAGGACAATATGTGACTGAAACAATTTAGGATGAAATAACCCTCGATACAACCCGATATATTTCTCCCATCATTTCGCAATACTGATTATTTTGATTTTTGTTTTTCCGAGTATTGCTGCTTCAATAAACAACAGTGATGCAGCCAACGGGAAGCTTTTTTTTTCAAAAAACGGTTTGTATTTTGGAACAAAAAAATACAACTCCAAAATAAGTCCCCACAACATCGGAATTGCCATATTAACCCCCAGTAGTGTGTACGGGTGTAAAGAGAGCTTCTTAGTTCACAACGATAACGATGCAATTCATTCAGAATTTAAAAAATACGATTTTTAAAGCAATTTAATGTTTAAAAACGCCTGCGGTTGACCACAGCTATGAGTTTTAAATCTGTTCGTTAGAAAGAACATGCACGTTTGGTTTTAGGAAGAGAGTGGTGCCCTTTTAAATGCAATTTTATGTACAGCTCGATCTGTTGCCAAGAGGATTCCCCTGTTTACAAATCCCTGTCCAGTGATCTCGGATGCTAAATGTAAGTGCCATGTATGGGCTGAGAGTGAAGTACCAGTGCAGGTGCAACAGCAGATGGCTGCCTTGAGTTTCCACCCCGGGTTTGCACAAGAGAAGCTGAGAGCTGTTTTGGCATTTAAAGCTGGAGACGGGGTTTGTGTGTCCGGGGGGTGGGTGTGGGGGTGGGGGGTGTATTGGTAAGAAGAGGTGGAGGAGGAGGAAAGAGGGAGAAAGTTGTCCCTAGGAAGCTGTCTTTTTAATGAAATGCTACATATGCGGTGTCAAAACGTTTGATTCTAACCTCGGACACCCCTCGTCTCTGAGCGGCTGCAGCCCCAGTCATCGTCAGTGGGAAGTGTGTGGGAGAGAAACGCCGAAGTGAATCCTTCCTGACCTCGTGTGTTCTGTTGGGTTAACTTGAGATCACTCCGACAGAGTGGCTGCAGGAGACGGGCATTTAGCCAAGTGCACACAGAGCACAGGGAGAGGGGGAGGGGGGGATAGCCGAGGGAGATTCCTGAATCACGTAGCATTGCAAGCCTCTGAAGGCAATTACTGATGGACTCCGTTTCCTTTACATCGGGGTCTCCCTCCTCTTTCTCTCGCTTTGCATTGATTGCCTTCAGCCCCACTGGGCTGTCCCGGGCTGCAAATTGCTGCCAAGACATGGAAACTTATCCAGAGTCCCGGGGACGGTCAGGGCTGGGCCGCCGATCGGGTGACAGCTGCAGTGGGAGCTGAGCCGCTGTCCACGGTCCTGAATGTCTGCCACGCCGGGAAGTCTGTCTGTCTGTCTGTCTGTGTGTGTGTCTATCCCCCCCGGAGACCCGGCAGCTTTAATCACTCACATGTGAAGGCAGATGTGCGATGGCATTTAGCACAGACAGTATTTAGCTCCTCCCGGTGTTAAAAATGTATAGGCATAATGGCGAGAGTGATGAGCATCCTCTTCATGTGAAAGACACGTGGGGGAGTGTGTGTGTGTGGGGGGGGCAGAGGGTGTACTCGGTGACTGGGGCACCTTTGAGTGATCAGACCACTGAAGCATGTCACCATGTAGCCAGTGCCTCCCCGTCAGCAGGTCTGCAGTGTGGGCTTTTCCGGGCTTTGGGGAGCGGATTGAGTGACAGATCGGAGTTGTGAGGGGGGGGGGAGGGAGGGAGGGAGACGGCGGCGGGTGCACGTCGCGGTGCGGGGAGAGGGAGGGGAGAGGAAGGGAGATCCTGAGTGAGTGCCGGGGGAGGGTGGAGTCCAGCGGGAGTGGCTGCCATGTCTGGGAGAGGCAGCGCACGGCTGTGGCCGCCTGTGTGTGCCCGGGTCCTGGCAAACCCACTGCCGGACACAGCGAGCATGAGAGCGCCTCCCGACCCACTGGCCATCCCCCATCCCGTTGGACACGGAAGACCATGACAGTCTGTGGAAGAGCCGGAAAAAACTTTGGATCTGACGCGAGACAGCGGACCCCTCCCCCCGACCCCATCCCCATCCCCAGAGAGTCTGAGAAACTTTATCTACTTGTGCGCAGCTGTCACTCGGATCAGACGTCAGTCACCTCCAGAGAAAAGAGCACAAAAAGGATTTTTTTTTTTTGGTGATGATTCGTGAAACCTGATGCTGCACGTCCAGGTTTTTTTTTGAACAGCATCACCGGCTCCGGTTAAAGGGATCCGTTCCGACTGCTACAATGTGAACCGAACGACGAACCACAGAGGGAGTCATTTCAGCATTTTTCTACCCCGTCCGCCACAGACAGACACGAGCAGCGGAGGGTTCGGGTTTGCATCTCCTCCACATTCAGATAAACAACGCACAGGGAACCACGGCCGTCAGATAACCCACCGCGGGTCAACGGTCCCAGAGGTGGGCTTCAGTCAGACCCCCACCCACCCCCCACCACCCACACACACCCCACACACCCCACACACCCAGCGATCCGGACTAGAGATGGCTCTGATGGAGAGCGGTCGGGATGGCTTTGGACCGGGGGTCAGGATGGCGAACGTGTGGTGCTCAGCAGTGAGGGAGTCCGACTGCCTCTCACCCTCACGCCGGCGGGAGAACATTTAACCAGAGACGTTGCGATCAAGAAAATACAAACTCATCATGAAGGACTTGAAGCGTTGAAAGCCACCATTGATTTTGGGTGGGGAGGGAGGGGGGGAGGGGGGAGGGGAGGAGGAGGGGGAGAAAGGTGCGCTGGATCGAGTCCATCCTCTGCCCTCTGCCTTCTTTCTACTCACCATCCAGTGTTGAGCAGTGGCGATGGCAGCGGCTATTGCCAGTTCTCTGATCCGCCAGAAAAGACAGGCTCGAGAGCATCACTTAGATCGACCCGTCGCCACCAAACGTATCAACAGTCCCCACAAGAAGAAGGGGGGGGCCTGCAATGGAAACCTGGTGGACATCTTTTCCAAAGTCAGGATCTTTGGGATGAAAAAGAGGAGGTTAAGGAGACCAGGTTGGATTTTGTTTCGTGTGTGTGTGTGTGTGTTGTTTTTTTGGGGGGGGCTTTAAGCAAAGTGAAACCCGATGACAATTTAAGGAACGGCAATGCTTTTCGTGTTGCAGCCCCCGGAGTGCGAGGGATCCGGTGGGGGGTTTTACTGGGGGTTGAATGTAACGGACGGGGCAGTGTGTTTGGTGTTTTATTGGTGCGGTGCAAAGTGTTTTTGAAGGATGCCGGAGAATCATCAAGTGGGGCAGTGAGAGGAGGTGATGCATATATGTTCTGATGATGTCCATCACACACACACATTGGAGAGAGAGAGAGAGAGAGAGAGGGTGGGGGGGGGGGTCGGGGGGAGAAAAACCGTGTGAAATATCCGCAGTTTGCTTTTTTTTTACTAAAAGGTGCACATTTCTCCCATGTTCAGAGAGTTCGGGGGAGGTGTGGACCCGACTCTGGGAATCATCAGGTGGAACATGGGGTTTTAGGGAATATTTATATTCGGTGTTGGCGCTTAATTCCGACTAAATCGTCGCACTCCATACCCAGTCTCTGCCTTCTAAGGGTTTCGTGGCTGTTGAAGTATCGTGACACCAACTAAAGCAATGCCAGACAACTTTTTTTTTCGCATGTCCAGTGAATATATTTTCAGTGGTGTACAGCCCCTCGCTTTTGTCTGATTCCACTTGATCCCTGATCACCCCCCCCCCCCACACCCCCCCCACACACACACACCCCACACACACACCCCCCACACACACACACCCACACACACCCCCCCACACACACCCCCACACACACACCCACACCCACACACCACACACACACACCCCCCCACACCCCCCCCCACACACCCCCCCCCCACACACCCCCACCCACTCACACACCCCCCCCACACACACCCCCCCCCCCACACACACACCCCCCCACCCACACACACACCCCACCTCCCCACACACACACACACCCCACCCACACCCCCACACACACAGGGCCCAGCGATGCTCTGACCATCTATGTTAAAACGTTAGATATTGTTTTTGCCAAACATTTTCGTGCTGTTTATTATCTAGCCTAACTTCGATCTACCACACTAACAAGCCACTGCCACAATCTGTGTGTATTGTATGACATGTGATTGAGGAATAATACTAAAGGGCATCAAGGAAAGCTGGAAAATGGGATTAGAGTAGATGGCTCAAGTGGGAGACTGTGCACCAGTGGATAAGACAAATGGCCTTCTATTTTGTGCTATACAATTCTGTTTCTAAGTTGAACATGGTTTGAATACCGTCAGGACTTGGAAGGTGTTGCTCAGGTAATTGGACCTTTCCTTAGAATTGGTATTGCTCTTAGTGGTCAGCAAAAGGGTAAGACATTTAACAAATTATGCACTAAAAATGAGCATTAAATCCCATACGATGAACAGTGCTACAATTTTCCTTTACGCAACTAAAGGTCGCTATCAGTCAGAGCAAGATCTGAAAAGGCCCCGTAATAACAACGTCCTTTAAAATAATAATATTCAACTAAGAACAAAAACATCTTATTGAGTAAGTGCGCGCGAAAGTTGCTTCAGTGATGGTTTCACCGTAATATGAGAAAATCCAAGGGGAATGCAGGCTCCACAACAATAATATATTAGATGTCGCCTGTGCTGTATCTACGATACTGCTGTACCCATAGTCAGGGTTTATCTTTGGTAGTTTCATTTTAGACCTGGCATTTATTATTCACTGCATAATCGCATTCCATTGGTCACTTTTATTACATCATCATCATCCATCTACAAAACCAAGCTACATGTTGAAGGAGAATTACTTTTATTTCCAATAACCTTTGCTGCAACCATATTGGGAGGTAGTGAACATTGTAGGTGAAATCATCATAGTGAGACTTTGCACCTTCGACTATTTAGCATGATAGCTAGTTTTAAGGCATTGACATTTATTTTAAAGAATCTTCTTATATATGTACCTCAATTCCAATAAGTTAAACTGAAACAAATGGAAGTACGAATGCGCTCCACCCAATGTAACCGATGCTAAGTTGTTACGTAGCTGTCAATTCGAGAGACTTTGAGAGGATTGAAAATGTGACATTGTACAGCACCTTAAATTTATAAATGTTACAAATGAGTGGCTGTTTAATTCAATATTTCTCCATCATTTAATATAGCCGGGCTGTGTATGTAAAACTTATAGGGGTATAAGTTGAGATTACCTGAGTGAAAATGAACAGGTAGAGTTTTAGTAAATTCAGCTACTAACAATAATACTAATCCTTGTAGTTGATATATCATCTTTTACGTTAGGAGGATGTCTCAAGCCACTTCAGAGGATTTAATGTAAAGTACAGACACTGTAGATGAATGAGGCAGTCAATTTTGTGCATAGCAATGTCTCACAAACATGAAATGAATGACCATCAAGTGATGTAGATGAAATGTTGTGTAGTACAGCAGAAAAAAGATTCATTTGCATTAGATTTTTATATCTTTTTACATTAAATGTAATATTATTGGATACATTATTTTCAAAATCCAGTTATTTACTTAATTGAGTTATTAAAACTATAAAAATTCAGTCTTTCATTATCTCTTGCACCGATTTAAATCTAGTTGTGGTTATTACCCACCTCATCTTAGAGAAATGTGTAAGCCTGTGAGAGGTTTAAATGTGTTTTGTGCTATAAACAATGTCTTGATCTCAGTCAGCTTCCAATAAATGAGTATCACTGCTTGAATGTCAGTGACAATCCTTGAGACTGATCTCAGTTTCAAATGGTTTCAGTGCTAATACTTTTAACACAAAATTGTACTGGTAATCTATCTTTGCAATATTTCATATTTGTGATGATAAATAGAATGTAACTGATTGCTAATAGCATCAGAGGTCGTGCACAGAAGTAAATAGATTAAATGCAGCTCAGTGGAAGTGCCGTTGATTAAGAAAAAAAATGTTGATTTATCTCAGTAAATGTAAACATTAGATGCTTTTTTTAAAAAAACATGAAGAGCAAGATGGTTGTCAGATGATAAATAATAATAATCATTGCATTTGGCATAGTGCCTTTCACATCAGGAGGACTTCATGGGATTTACTATGAAGTTGAGTGACTGTGTATTTCTGAGCAAAAGCAGCAGCTAATTTATACACAGCAACGTCCCACAAATAGCCATGAAGTGGTTGACCAATTTTATTTGGGGGACAGTTGGGCAGGAAACCACAAGAAACTCTCTTCACTTTTCGAATAGTGCCAAGGGATCTTTGATATCCAACTGAACAGGCACACTGGTGGACCTCAGTTAAATGTCTCATTCCAAGGACCACACCTCCAACAATGAAACGCACCCCAGCACTGCATTGGAGTGTCATCTTAGACTCTGTGAGTTAAGTCCTGATGTGGGGCTTGAACCCACAACCTTCTGACTCAGAGGGGTGAGTGCCACCAGTGACCCAGGCTGACATACCATGATAATAGATAATGTCTCTATTCTTAGGAACCAAAGGACATTTGCTGTAATTTCCCAATATGTGATTAGTGTCTTCTGTCACTATTAATCCAGCAAAACTATCAGATCTTAAAAAGGAATTACAGAACTTGAGTGAAAATTCTTCATTTTACATATAAAATATTTGGGTGAAAGAAATTAAGTAGTATCAGTGAGGTACAGGAAACCATAAAACAGTGACAACATTTTCAGAATAAATGAAGTATATGCAACCTTGACTTTCCAACCCTCTAAAAAATACAAATATAGAAATGTTATTGGAATTTAATGGGTATGAATACACTGAAATGTCTAACTACATACAATAGATTCCAGTGAACATTAAGAGTCGACATAAAATAATTTCATTCTTTTTAATCTGTTGCCTGTAATGTTTTAGAGATTTGTACAATGTAAATCTACCCATTGCATTGAATCGCTGAGGTATCCCTGTAAAATTTCAACACTTAAGTACAGCATGACCAGAATTCAACAATCTTGAATACTTCTCTTCAGAACAATCTGTGGATTAATTGCAGAAATAATGTAATGTTTTAATGTCCTTACAACATGGTTTGAACTCTACATAGATTATATACAGCATTGATAGCCCATTTGACCTTGTTCATTGTAGGGAAATCCATTTTATGCCACCGTGTTGTTGGACGAAGGATTTATTTCCAACAGTAAACCATTATTTTCCAGATTGGTGCTTATTATGAACATAGGTTCAAATTTAAACGTTAACTTATCTTCATTTTATATGAATATAATATATATATATTTTTGTCTCAATCATTAGTTGGAAATAAAGAATAGACAACAACATTTCATATTATCTGCTTCCACGTTTTGATCCATTACCTTTTTGCCTGAACTGTGTAATGCCGAGAACATTTTAAAATGAAGGTTATTTTAAAAGAATCACATAGCTGGCATAGACACTAGAGCAATCTCAGAAGTTCAAATTATTCTCATGCTTTCCTCTTGCGGTTTATGATGCCGTGGAAATCCTTGACAGATGTGCTGGTTTATAAATTGCTGCTCACCATCTATTATCCAGCATGTCACTAAAAAGACTAGAAAAGCAATGCTACTTCTCTTTAACAAATATTGCCCTGCTTCTTGGTATCATTTCTGTTTGAATCGCACGTTTTAATACCATTTTTGTTTAAATTGTGGCAACCTTGTTTGGCACGATATTCCATAGCATAGTGGTTAGCACGCGCGACTTACTAGTGGGAGGACATGGGTTTGATTCCCAGGTAAAGCAAAACCTTAAACAAGTTTGCTTACTTCACATGCCTTCTTCTGTTTACCTTCTAATAGAAGCCCAGTTGTTAGTCTGTTGGCGGATCGCTTTCCAGGGGAAATAATCCCTTAAAAAAAATGCAGTTACTCAATCACGATTGTTTGTGTGACACTGCAGTATGCATTTGGCTGCTGTGTTATGCCCATAAAATGCTAAGTAAATCCACTTCACAATATATTCTGTGAAGTGTTTTGAGACTTCTCAACAACGAGATAAGACTCCATATCAAATGCAAGGATTATTATTTTCTAAACTGGTTTAAAGTGGAAATGGAAAATTGTTGAAAGAAGGTTGAAATTGTTTGTATGTGTTATATAGAATATCATGGTCTAGAGAGTCCTCCAAAAGTATATTGTATCACAAAGTTGAAGAGATATTGATAAATTGCTAGATCCTTGCTAGTTAATTGTGGTAAGCAACTGAGCTTAGTTTTAGTGGGAAATTCTGTAGAGCATTATGCAGGATTCAACGAATCATTGAAGAACTAAAGACCATAGGCACTTTAAGGAATAGATATGCATTTTCCAAACAGAATGTTATGTCTTACAAATCTACCGGAATTGCTTGAGATTGAACTTGGTGGGAGAGGGCTATCCAGCATATATCATTTATTTTGATTTTCAGAATGCATTTGGGAAAGTTCCACATGTGAATCTTTCATTTCGTGTTTCTATTTTACATTTGCCAGTGAATTGCTATGATTTTGGCAGTGAATTACCAAACATCCAGTATAAATATGTGCTCAAACTGTGCAAATGGCTTTGGAGCCTGTTTTTGACACCACCTGCAATTTGTATCCTCTCAGTATAAATAGGTGTGAATCACATGGTCACCTCCTTAATATTGTTTAAAAAAAAACAAATTGGGAATTTTCATATCCTGCCAAAACTCGTGTTTTCTTTTCTATCTTTTGACTGAAAGTGATATAGAGCAATATGGTGGTGTAAACATGACTTCCCATTTCACAGTGCTATACCGCCAGGTGTAAAGTGGCTTTGCTCTGTAGCCGTATAAGGACAGACTTGCTACGCAGTTCAGTATTTGGACGAAGATTGTGGCTCTCTATTTTCCACACAGTGATTACATCCGAGCTGTCAGAGAGAGGCACTGAGCAGAGATTTTCTCACCCCAGGGCGTGAGGGAACATCAGAAGGTTTTATGCAACTCCTGCCATTTAGTTGAGCGTGGCTTTGACAGAGACGTGCAAGCAAGTTGCCTGCTCACCCTCTTGAACACAGAAAATACTCAAGGGAGAGCTTCAAGAACATAATTGGGTTCTCTATATAGTTACTTTGTGAATGTTTTCTTCTCTTTTTCTCATTTTGCATGAAATCAAAAACCTAAAATTACCTTTTAGAATAGGAGGATGCTGTCTTTCCTTCTTGCTGTGATGTGATGACTTTAATATCTATCATCAATATTGCCATCATTAATCCATCAGAATTAATGGATTAACAAGGAATGCCAGAATTGGTGATATTCGTGTGAGAGAATCCAGGCCTATTTCTTGTGGACAGTTTTCACTAGTAATCCGTAACTATCCTCTAATCTTCCCCTCCCTTCATTGAAATAATATAATTGCAGCTATATTTGGAGCGCAAAGCATTGCCTTTAAAAAAATAGTTCTGTTCGTGCTACCAAAACTGTAGCACTATTCACACAGTTTGTAGAATTTAATATCTATTTACTTATAGCATAACAAAATACCTCCTTGTTTGGGAAGCCTTAGAAAAGGTGGAAAATCATAAATTTCTTGGTTTAATTTGCCTCCGGTATCCATTAAGAACTATAATTTTGTAATTGGTCCTTCAAAAACGATTTCAGAAACTGCTATTTAGCCAGTCCTAAGGTTGGGTGGAAAGCTTTAAAATAAAATGGCCATTCTGTTTAAACTGTTCAAACTCTGATTTTCTCTTGTTGCTATTCGTACATACATTTTTCTGCTTTCAGAAAAAAATGTCCAATTGAATTTCACATATATGAACATGTTACATTTCATAATAATAATGAATCCTTGCATTTGATATAATAATAATCCTTACAATTGATATAGTGCCTTATCATATCTTCAAGACATCTCAAAGCACTTCACAGATTATACTGTAAAGTGAATTGACTGTATATTTATGGGCGAACCTAGGTCCTCTCACTTGCGAGATGAGTGTAGTAACCACTACACTGCAGGGCTCCATGTGAAACCAAAGCTGCTATTTCATACATGTGATAACAAATAAGGAAATTTCGCACTTGCTGAAATTTTTTCACGGAAGCGTTTTTCTCTGAATTTGTTTTGAGACCGGCTTTCTTGCTTTTCTACTGAAGAAACTTCCTCATGCTGGGTTCCAGTTCTATAAGCACTGGCTTCCCTCTGGTGCCCATGTGGCCATAAATGCACTAGACAGGCTATTCAACTGAGTGAAAGCAACCGAGGCCTGATCCTGTCCTCAGCTGACATGCAGCTGATGCATTTTTCATTAGAGGGCATTATTTAGTGGGTATCCAGATTGATATTTTTCCCTCCCTAGTCCAAGGGCACAATCCCTGCTACTGCATTCATCCTGTTTTAAGAACTATTTCAAGATGAACAATAGAATATGAAGAATACACTGAACCCGAGTACACTTCAATGCACTGCAATTCTTCTTTTACTTGTAAGAAGGATCTTGATAACACACACTCACATTTGAAAGTCTCATAAATCATGACCCTTCATATTTATATGTTTGTATTTGTTTCAGGATCTTCAAAGAATGTGGAACTAGAGTAGTTTGCCTTTTGTTTTGGGGTGCTGTGTTTAAGAAAAAAGGCACCTTCTGGCATTTATTAAACTTCAAAAGGTGTAACCTCTTGAAGTATTAATTCTATTAAGATCAGGTTTATCCGCATTATTAAGTTGTACATGTCCTTAATATTTTAAGGTGCTGTGAAATGGTATGAAGAGTTTGTATACTCCCAGGAAACAGTGAATGGAGTTCTGTAGCTTAGTGGTTAGAGCACTCGCCTCACAAGCGGACCTGGGTTTGATTCCCAGGCAGGATGAAATGTTGGGCAAGTTTCCTTACTCCACACCCCTCTGGTTACCTAGCAGTAAGTAGGAATCTGGGGGTTAGTCAATTGGTGGATTGCTCTTCCAGGGGTAATGATCCTTGGCCCCCTTCTTTTCCTCATCTACATACTCCCTCTTTGCGATGTCATCCGCAGACACAGCTTAAATTTCCACATGTATGCAGATGACACACAAATCTTCTTTGCCTCCTCCAGCATCGACTCCAGGTCCGCCGATGTTTTATCAGCTTGTCTGGCAGACATCAGAGCTTGAATGTGTGTAAACTTCCTGCAGCTGAATGTGGACAAGATGGAAGGCATACTCTTTGGCTTCCATCAAGGTCTTCACTCTTGCGGATCTAAACACCTCAACTTCCCTGGGCTCTCCCTCAGACTCACCGAACCAGTGCACAATCTTAGCATCTGGTTAGACCCCCAGCTGTCCTTCCTCCCCCATATCCGGTCGCTGATTAGGACTGCCTTCCTCCACCTCCGACGCATTGCCCGCCTCCGACCGTCCCTTACCCCAAATGCAGCCAAAACCCTTGTCCATGTGTTCGTCACCTCCCGCCTGGATTACTGAAACACACTCCTCGCCGGTCTCCCCAGGCCCACTATTCAAATAATTCAGCTCATTCAGAACTCTGCCACCCACATACTGACCCAGACCAAACTTTGTACCCACATCTCACCAGTTCTGGCCAGGCTCCACTGGCTCCCCATCACCGAATGGATCGACTTCAAGATCTTCACACTTGTGTTCAAATCCATTCACTCCCTGGTGCCTCCCTACCTCTCCGACCTCCTCACACCCCAATCAACCACTCGGCATTTCCTCTTGACTGGCACCTACTTGTCCCTTGCACCCTCTGCCCCACCATTGGATGTTGCGCTTTCAACCACTACACCCTGATACTGCAACACTCTCCCTCAACCCTTCGCCTTGCCCCCTCTCTCCCCTTTATCAAGTCCGACCTGAAAATCTTCCTTTTCGACCGTGCTTACCGTCACCTCCCTGCCCCCCCACCCTGGCTCAGAGTCAGGCTCCGCCACTATTAGGCACTCTGAGACGCTACTCTGTGTGGAGGGCGCTATATAAATGCAAGTTATTGTAATCCCTTAAAAAATAATAATGATAATTTGGTCACTCAATCCACGACTGTTTGTGGGACACTGATGAGCACAATTGGCTGCCGTGTTTCGCTCACAAAAATATACAGTCAATTCACTTTACAGTATATTTTGTGAAGTGCTTTGAGACGTCTCTAAGACATGAAAAAGCACTATATCAAGTGCAAGGATTATTATTATTATTTATGAAAGAACATGACATCACTGGTCTGATATCCCGGTGATGATCCTGATGGGAAATTATCTTATTGCAAAACACTTCTATCAAACAATTGTCTGATAAACAACAACAAATTAATTTGTATAGTGTCTTTCACGTCAGGAAGATATCTGAAGGCGCTGGACAGTCAGGGATTTGCACCCCGAGCAAGGGAAACAAACTCCTGTTTACATCATCCTACTTGTAATCCACACTCTATCAACACCACAAGAAGAGCTAAAAGCCACCAATTATTTGTAAATTGTCAGTTCAGTGGGCTGAATGACCTCTTCTGTGTTGATTCGTTACCATGTTTGTTGGTAGACCAGTTGATCATTTCCAAGTAACAATCACTGTTTTCAGTTGTGTGCTGTTGCTCTGGAATGGGCTGCCATCATTCATTCAAAAGTATCATAGAATCATAGAATTGTACAGCACAAAAAGAGGCCATTCGGCCCATCGAGTTTGTGCCCGCTCTTTGAATAGAGCAATTAATGTCAATCCCACTCCCCAGCCCTTTCCCTATAACCCTGCAAACCCGTCCTCCTCAAATACCCGTCCACCGCATTTTTAAAGGTTGTTATCGAATCGGCCTCGACCACTCTTTCAGGCAATGCGTTCCAGATTCGAACAACTCGCTGCGTGAAAAAAATTCTTCTCACCTCCCCTCTGCGTCTTTTAGTAAGCTTTTTATTGGGAATCAAAAATTATATAAAAATAGTAATCTTATGAATATAAATACAGTAATACAGTATGACAATGTTCAGCTGTTTATTAAGAAATGGCTTATCTTTGAATATGAAGTTGTACCTGGCACTAAAGATAAAGGAGTTATGAAGGAGTGCTATAGAAATGCTTCATCAAGTATAGGTACCTAGTAGTGGAGTGCCATTTCAAACTAATATAATATGTAGTGAAATTTGAAAACGTTATTCAGTGCTGTTTGTTTTCTTGGCAGAGGAGTTCATCTCACGTATTATTAACAGCACGTATGAAGACAAGTAGCTTACTCATCTCTGGTAGAAATCAGCCACTTGCTGTACTCCAAGCAAATTCTGTTGTAGCTACCCGGAGTGAATGAGACCTGTAATCTTGCATACAGATTAAACTGCTGAATGCACATAATCATTGCATAGCTTGCCTCGTGCATGTTTTTGATATAGAACTTTTTATTATTGATACAAATAAATATGGTGAAACCACCTATCAAAGTTAATTTGGCAGAAAATTCCAGCATTCAGAAAACTCAGCAACAAACTTATAAAGATTTTGCAATAAGAAATATTTCATAATTATTACATTGAATCTTTTATGAAATATGATAAATTTTTATCCTGTTGTTGTGAACTTCACCAGCAATGGTATGTTTTAAAAATCAAGATTAATATCTTTACTTTTTTAAATTAATTTCTTTCTGAGTGCTTTTGTTTAAATGGTACTGCTAGATGGCGGATTAAATTAACCCAACAGTGCGAAGAAAATAAATAGGTTCAGTTATAAATACGGGGTGCTTCAGTGACTGCATCATTTGAACTATGCATGTTAATTCAGATCCCTCTCACTGGTGCATTCAATAATCCCTCCCGCCCCTTCTTCCTTAGTCCTGCATGATATAATCAGTGCTTATTGTTTAAAGAAAATTAGCTTCATAAAAATTCTGTAGAGATAGTGAAAAGAAACTAAATCATGTCAAAGTTGATTATAATTTGGATCTTTATGATTTTTTTCATCAAGAAAAGCGATTGGGAAATCTATAACAAATAAAGGTGGAGTCTGTAGCTCAGGGTTAGAGCACTCACTTTGCAAGTGAGAGTCCTGGGTTCAATTCCCAGCAGAGTGAAACCTTGGGCAAGTTTCCTTACTCCACACTCCTGATAATAATTCCTCAAGAAAAAAAAACAATAATAAATTGGTCATTTCAATCCACGACTGTTTGTGGGACACTGCTGTGCGCAATTGACTGCCGCATTTCGCCCACAAATATACAGTCAATTCACATTACAGTCTATTCTGTGAAGCGCTTTGAGACGACTAGAAGATGTGAAAAGCACTATATCATATGCAAGGATTATTATTATTGTTATTATTCATCTGTTTGGCAATACACGCAAAAATATATTAGCCAGATTATTTCTCTGATGAAAATGAGCTACAATTTCCAGACAGAACAGGTTTGCCAAGTGTTCTTATGAACATGATACTCCTTTAAAAATGATACTAAGAAGAAAGGCCTTTAATTTCAATAGTTAAACTCCAGCATCAAATTTTTGATTTTGAGCCAAACATAACAAATCAAGAAGCACTAATACACACTTTATACTGCCCTGTTTGTACCAAATTAATGAGAAAAATACATTCTAAATTGAAGTTGAGGCATGTGCTTGCAGGCTGGTATTTGCCTGCTGAAACCACATTGAGCAGATGGTTCAGCCAGGAAAGCAATTTGCACCTTTGCAATACAAATGCTTAGAAATGGTCCCAAAATTACACACAAATGCAAGAACATTTAAATTACAGTCTCTATGGTTTAATAATATTAAATATTAATTCATCACAAGTTAGTGGAAAACACTTATGTGCAGTTAGTTGTGCAGATTTCTGCCCGGTTACCAGCCATTCAGGTTTTGAAGCATAAAATATAAAGCAGGGTTCCCACTCCTAATCACTTTACGAGGATTTTGACTCACTTCCAGCAGAATAAATGGGCCTAGATTGAATGGAAGTGGGGTGTATAGGTTACATAAAGGATTAAAGGATTGTCTGGCAGTCATAAAAAATGGATTCTATGGTCTGTTGCAGAGATGGCTAATGCTGCTCACATGTTCAGTCTTGATTTAAAAAATAGTTTTAAGAATTTTAAGGAATTTCCATATTCGTGCACAATTTTAAATTTGAAAACAATAGTTTTAAGATTAACCCTATGAGCAGTAAAGGAAAACAATTTGTGACACCACTTCCTTGGTGCCTCTATTTTAAAAAAATATTGCTATGTCTAATGTCCTTTCTTAAATTATTTGATTTTGAAATAAGTTTAGCCATTACAGTTAGCTTTCAATCAGATGCCTGTTGGGCTGATGTCCAGTTCAGGCAGCTCAGCAATCCACCTGATGTTCATTGAAATTTTTTGTAGTAATGACAGTGGAATGTGCATTATCTGAGATACGAACAGGAAATCCAACAGATGGACCATATATTTGTGAAGGACGAATAGAAAAGAGATATTTAGTCAATGAAATGCGTAGAAATTAGGCAATTTAGCCCACAGAGTCTAATTACTCTTCACTTTTCATCTTCCCTCCTCTCTCCTCTCCTCCCCCCACCCCCAAACAAGGTTCTATTTACTGTAATCCCATTCCTGATCGTTTCCAATAACCTTTATTATCTTAATTCTTCATGTATTTATCCAATCTCTTGTATATTATAGCTGACCCAGCATCAGGTATTTTGTGTAAAATCATTCTTTTATTCTCTTTTTTATGCTTCTAGTATTTCCAGTGGAAATAATATTTCTTATATTTCATAAACATCATCAAAACGTATTGCTAAATTTTATAGATGAGACATTAAATCTAATAGTGAGGAGGTGGTGTTGAACCTGTACAAAACACCAGTGAGGCTGCAGCTGGAGTATATGTGTGGCGTTCTCTCGATTAGAGTGAGAGCGGCAAACAATATCAGTCATTGATGTATTTATGTATTGGAGGAAGAGATGAGGTATTAGATCTGAATAAGATTGGAACAAGAAATTGTTTCCCATATCGTATGAAAAACTAGCCATAACTGGGACCTGTATTAAATTACCATGGCAACAATTTCAATCTATAACAAGTGTGTCTTATTAAATAAAAAGTTACTGAGTGTGTAGACAAGAGGAGGATAGTGGTCAACGGAAATTAGTTTGGGGACTAAAGCGAGTGCTTAGAAATGAATTTCGTGAAGGAACAAAGCACAGAGGAAATTGTAATTTGTGCTAAAGAGTCCTGTGGTGTCCTGTAACTCAGTAGTTAGAGCACTCGCCTCGCAAGCGAGACACCTGGGTTCGATTCCCGGCAGGGAAAAACCTTGGGCAAGTTTCCTTACTCCGCACGCCTGATAATAATCCCTCAAGAAAACTTTTTTATCTTTTGGGCACTCAATCAACAACTGTTTATGGGACACTGCTGTACGCAATTGGCTGCTGCGTTTCACCCACAAAATGTACAGTAATTCACTTTACAGTATATTCTATGAAGCGCTTTGAGACGTCTAGAAGACATGAAAAGCGCTATATCGAATGCAAGGATTATTATTATTATAAAGAGGGGCCTATAGAAGTAAGGGTTTCTGAAATTGTCAAAACAGTGAAGGGCATCAGAGCAACCACAGATATAAAGTGCAAAATTGTAGGTGAGCAGGAGTCAACTGAGATGATGGGTTTGTCAGAGCAGACTCCTTTGTAAATTTCAGGGAGAAGGTTGACTTGAGAAATGAAAGGAAGAATGATAACATTGGGAATTATGAGGGGAAATTTTGCAAATGAGGGGAAATTTTGAGCCTGGAAGAAGATAATTTGGTGTTTAATTGTGAAGTTGTGAAAAAAAGGGAATGTAAGAGAAAGGGTAAGACAAATGGTGTTTACCTCCGGTTGTATAACGGTTCTTGCGTCTTGCGCCAATGACAAAAATGTTGATGGGTTTGGTATCAGTAGGGTCCAAGTGATGGGATTCACAAGAAAAATTAGTAAATAACAAATCTCAGACGTGTCACAATCAACCCTGTCTTGGAAACCAATCTCAATTTTGTTGTGCATGAAGTTGACATCCAAGCAGAGTTTCAAATCTCTGTTTGAGATATGATCATGATCTAATTTTTAGTAAGCCCTTTGTAAGTGTCACAATTTAGATCCCAGTGTTTGTTAGTTTTGGACTGAATGAAATAGGTGTCTAGAGATTCAGAGGGGATAAGAACATAAACTGTTAAGAGTCAAATAAAAGCTGACCAGATGGGATGGTGGTAACCCAGCAAACAAATATCTTGATAGGAGTAATGTTGAAGGGGAAATGAGTTCAAAAGGGAAGAGGAATCAGGAGATTGGCTTCCATATAGAATTTTTTGTTATTCTTGACTGACTGAAAATAAGGACGAAAACGAAAATGGCAGATATGAATAAGACTAGGGTCAAAGATATGTTTAATGTAAACTGAGAGTGTTCTACAGATACATATGACATTGCACAACAGAGAGGTTTGATTTCGTCAAACAGACAGAATAGTGGTCAGAGGACCATTGAATATCACAGAAATATTGGTGTTCAAATGACCATAAGATATAGGAGCAGGAGTAGGCCATTCGGCCCCTCGAGCCTGCCCCGCCATTCAATAAGCTCATGGCTGATCTTCTAACCTAATTCCATTTACCTGCCCTTTCCCCATATCCCTTAATCCCTCTATCCTTTAGAAATCTATCAACCTCAGTCTTGAATATATTCAAGGACTGAGCACCACAGCCTTCCGGGATAGAGAATTCCACAAATTCACTACCCTCTGAGTGAAGAAATGTTTCTTCAACTCAGTTCGAAAAGGCTTGATCTTAATCTTAATCTTGAGACTATGACCCCTAGTTTTAGATTCTCCAACCAGGGGAAACAGTCTCACAGCATCTACCCCTGTAAAGACCCTTAAGAATCTTATAACTTTCTATAAGATCACTGCAAATTCTTCTATAATTCTAGAAAATATAGGACTAGTTTACTCAATCTATCCTCATAGGTCAACCCCTCATCCCAGAAACCAACCTAGTGAATCTACGTTGCACCCACTCTTAGTCCTTAGTTGTGGAGTCCTGTAGCTCAGTGGTTAGAGCACTCGCTTTGCAAGCGAGAGACCTGAGTTCAATTCCAGGCAGAGCGAAACCTTGGGCAAGTTTCCTTACTCCACACGCCTAATAATAATCCCTCCAAAACCAAAACCAATAATAAATTGGTCATTTTCAATCTACGACTGTTTGTGGGACATTGCTGTGCGCAATTGGCTGCCGCGTTTGCCCACAAATATGTAGTCAACTCACTTTACAGTGTGTTCTGTGAAGAGCTTTGGGACGTCCTCCCGACGTGAAAAGCGCTATATCAAATGCAAGGATTATTATTATTATTATTAGGCGAGTATGTCCTTTCTTAAATAAAGAGAACAAAACCACATAATATTCTAGGTGCAGTCTCACCAAGGCCTTATACAACTGCAGCAAGACTTCCCTACTCTTGTACTCTAACCCTTTTACAACGAATGCCAACATGGCATTAGCCTTCCTAGTTGCTTGCTGTACCTGCATACTAACTTTTAGTGACTAGTGTACAAGGACACCCAAATCGTTCTGAACACTAATACTACCTAGTCTCTCCCCCTCTAGAAAATAATCCGCTTTTCTATTTTTACTACCTAGGTGAATAACGTCACACTTCCCCACGTTATATTCCATCTGCCACCTTCTTGCCCACTCACCTACCCGGTCTATTTCCCTTTGCATTCTTCTTGTGTCATCCTCACAGCTTACTCTCCCACCTAGCTTTGTATTGTCCACAAATTTAGATATGTTAAGTTCTATTTCCTCATCTAAATCATTGATATAGACTGTAAATAATTGAGGCCCAAGCACTGATCCTTGTGGCACTCCACTAGTCACATCCTTCAAATCTGAGAAAGACCCTTTTATCCCTACTCTCTGTTTTCTTCCTGTTAGCTACTCTCCAATCCATGCTAATATATTACCTTTAATTCCATTTTATGCAACAGTCTTTTATGTGGCACCTTGTTTGAATGCCTTCTGGAAATCCAAATACACCACATCTACTGGTTCCTCCCTATCTAACCTGCTAGTTACATCTTCAAAAAACTTTATAAAAGATTTGTTAAACATGATTTCCCTTTCGTTAAGCCATGTTGACTCTGCCTAATCATGTTATGATTTTCTAAGTACCCCACGACCACGTCCCTAATTAAGGATTCTAGAATTTTCCCTACCACCGATGTCAGACTTCCATTTACCCGCCAAATGGATGGCAGTGAACCACTTGCTGCTTATCCTCTTTCTCTTGATAGTGTGACAAATGCAATGTTATTTTATTTGTGTGGTAGTAACTGAATGGGTCAGATTATTTGTGTTAAATTACTTAATGTAAAAAGAAATTCAGCAACTGCTTATTTGTAAAGAAAGGATTGCATTTCACAGGTTAAATACTGTCAAGATTGTATTTTGAAGGCAAGTGTGACAACCATTTGTCCCACAAACAGCCATGAGGTGAACAACCAATTTTTCTGGTGGATTGATGGCCGGGGCACCAGATGCATTTCTTTTTGAATATCATAGAATCATACAGCACAAAAGGAGGCCATTCGGCCCATCATGTCTGTGCCGGCTCTTTGAAAAGAGCTATCAAAATCAATCCCACTCCCCCGCTCTCTCCCCATAGCCCTTCAAACCTATCCTCCCCAAATAATTATCTACTTCTCTTTTAAAAGTTGTTATTGAATCGGCTTCCACCATCCTTTCAGGTAATGCATTCCAGATCCCAACAGCTCGTTGTGTGAAAGTTTCTCCTCACCTCCCCTCTGTTTCTTTTAACAACTAATTTGAATTAGTGGCCTCGGGTTACCTACCCACCCGCCAGTGGAAATAGTTTCCCTTGTTCACCCTATCGAATCCCCTCATAATTTCAAAATTTCTATTAACCTATCTGCTCCAAGGAGAATAATCCTAGCTTCTCTATCCTCTCTTGATAACTGAAGTCCCTAATTCCTGGTATCATCCTGGTAAATCTCCTTTGCACCCTCATGCCTTGATATCCTTACTAAAGTGTGGTGCCCAGAACTGAACACAGTACCTGACTTTTGTATCCAATGCCCCTATTTATAAAGCCTAGTATCCCATAAGCTTTTTTTAACAGCTTTATCTAGCTGTCCTGCCACCTTCAAAGATTTACTTATATGAACCCCCAGGTCTCTCTGTTCCTTCAACCCCTCTAAGATTGTACCATCAGCTTATATTGCCTCTCCTCATTCTTCCTCCCAAAATGCACCACTTCACATTTATCCACCTTAAACTTCATCTGCCATGTGTCTGCCCATTTTACCAGTCTGTCTATGTCCTCTTGAGCCAACTTGCTATGAAATTAGAAATCTATGTCCAGGATAGGATTGTGTCTGATATTGACTTCACTGCATATCAGGTAGTTGAAAGCCTTTCAGACTTCACATATTTAGACAGGCATACAATTGAGGGTCTAATGAGTAAGAACAAGTGCCGTACTGTATTGAAGTACAGGCAAACATGTTACTGGCAGATGAAGTATCCTTGAGGGAATTTTCCTTCTGTTGGTCTATGTGGCCTTTGGCCTTAGTGAAAATTGGCCTCAGTGAAAATTGGCCTCAGGGAAAATAAGCCCACCTGATATATGCGCATGAGTCAATTTACATTTTACCATTGACCAGCCTCTATGCTGGCCAAGGTTCTGAAACATTTAGCAAACATTTAGTTTACAGTGCACTAAACGGCCTCCTACTGAGCGATTAGCAAAGTCAGGCTACAGTGTAGAAGATGGGGAAAGACCACTGCAGTACCATCAAGCCTGTAAATATAAGCAAATAACTTAGTCTACACATCTCTGTGTCTCATACCCTCAATCATTTCCTTCCCAAATCGCTCTCTAATTCCAATGCCCTCCTGCTTGGAATTCAAAATCCTTGTCCTCATTTCAAAGCCTTCCATGGCCTTATTACTCCCTACCTCTTTGACCTGCTACCATCATACCAACCTGTCTGTTTGCTCCACGCAGCGAACCCTGGCCTGCTCCATGTCCCCCGCCCTCCATGCCCCACCATCGGCGTTACAGCCTTCAGACTTTCTACTCCCACCCTTTGGAACTCCATCCCACAGTCCCTTTGCCTCACCCCCTCCCTTGTCTCCTTCAAGGCCATCTCAAGACCTTTCTTTTCGACTGTGGCTTCAATCACCCTACTAACCCTACCCTCCCAGCCCTCCACCCCTCCTGATCCCAACTCCCAGCTGGGATGCAAATCCTTGACTGTCCATCGCTTTGGGACTTCGTTCTGACGTGAAAGGAGTTATACAAATGTTATTTTTTGTAATTTTTGAATGTGCTGCCACAATCTGCCTTCAACCCCTCTCTGAGTTAAGTATATTCATTATTCTTTGTTTCAGACTTAATTCCTTTTTGCTTTACAGTTAGTGCATACATAAACCAAATAAGCTTGAACGACAAGAAAATAATGGAGACTTGGATCTGCTTCAATGAGGCTGAAAGTTCTGTTGCTTTTCTTTAAAATTGTGATTTATGTTTATTTTGAATTACTTCTGTAAATAATCTATAATGCTAACTGTTAAAGTTTTTATGCATAAGTGGAAAAGCTGTATAGTCAGAATTCCTGCAGGATTCGCGGAACATGAACTCAAAACTTATTTTATCATTTGAAAGAGATTTATTTGGTCAGCAGGATATCTGACACATGCAGAAACTCATCACCATGTTTAACAGTATCAAACCAGTTTGAGAGTTCCATGCATGCCACCTACTGAGGAGTTTGACCAACTAAAACCATGTAGCTTACCATTGAAAGCACAATCTTGCAAGCCTCCCACTGCTTGTCCAACTAGGACAACAACAATAACAAGATTCCATTTATAAAGCGCCTTTCACGTCAGGAGGACGTCCCAAGGCGCTGCATAGCCTTGCAAGGCACTGGACCACCCTACCCATTAGAGCTTTGGCTTACAAGGTTACATTTAAATGTAGAAGAATTTTCTCAAATATAGTCTAGTAGTTGAATACGTGGTTGTAGTTGTGGCTCATGATTGCTTGGATGGTGAGTTCCTGATCACAATGGAGTTGTCAGAGAGAAGCATTGATTAGAACCTGTCCTCTTGATTAAATGCATTGAAGGAACGTCAAAGGATTTCATACACCCCATTAATCCATCAGTCCACTGCCAGGGTAATGCATGCCAAGATTGGTGACTCTTCCATAAATACAGTCTTGAACAAAGAGTTCTCTGTGACCCAAGACTTCCTCCACAGCCCCCGCCCACCGTCCCTCACACTCCCCTCCCCACCACCACTGTATCCTTGGATAATAATAATGGCAGCTATTCAGATACCATAGCCTAGAACAAATGTGTTATATACTCTGCCACAGCTCTAGACTTTATAGCTTCTCAGACCATGTTTAAATACCCCCAAGTAGTCAGTTTCAGAGGGAGTGGAAAAATCCAAATAACAATTTGAAAACTGCTGTCTGACATTAGTGCTAAAAGACTGAGATAGGCAGAGATGTGTAGCAGTTCCTTTCAATGCACAAAATGCCCATTCCACTAGAACTCCAATTTCCATTCCTATTGCAAATCAACGGTTAATTTGTCCTCAGGGAAAATTGCCCTTCCTCTTCTTATTTGAGAAAGGATTGAAATCAGATCTCCCCCAAGCTCTTAATACTTTTAATTTGTTTTACTAACATGCCATGCAGTTCAACCTGCACGAGGGAAGACACTGTTACTAGCTATACATTCAAGGTCAGAACGTTAGTGTGACAAAACCAGACATTTTGAAGTATTTTCTTTGCCCAATACCCTGGTTACTCTCCACACTATTATTTTCCATGAGGACCTGTCAACGCATTTTATGACAGTTACAGTCCTTTTAAAATTGAAAGAAGGCTTTGATTAGAACTTGCATGAGATTTTTTTTAATGCTATGAAATGCAAGAGAGTAGGAATTTATTATAAAAATATTTGTGACTTGAGATATACATCTTGTGTTATATTCATTACAAGCATTCCAAATGTCCACAGTTTTGAGTATTCACTGTTCAGACAATCATCCAAGGTAAATAATTTTTCTAACCTGATATTTATTTCATGTTCCTTGTTTTGGACTGAATCTCAAAGCACTTGGATGGGGGTTTGCATATGTATTGGTGAATGGACTTTGCCTTTATGAGCACTCCATTCTCCCTGTTATATATCCAATCACTTGCTTGTACAGAGTTAAAGAAAGATAGCTCTAGGCTAAAGAAAATGAATTCTAGACTCTTTCATCTGTGACTTTCATGCTTCTACTGAAAAAAATAATTTTGCCATCATTTTAGTGGTGTTTGAGGTTTAAGAGTCAGCTGGTATTGGTACAGTAATTCTGGCAGGGTACATCCAGTGGCACATCCAATCCTCACAAATCATTGCCCAAATATTAGCACATAAACTATGCAAGTCTGCAAACTAGAGAGATGCCAAATGTACATGCCATAAGGTAAAATGTGCATATGTACAATACTGATATTTGGAAAAAGTTCAATTTTTATTTACAGTCAAAAATAAATTCCTGTCTTTAACACTTCAAATCTTATGTAACTGCTTACAGCATGGAGACTGTCCTTGCTAAAGTCATAAATGACAACCTATCTGTCTGCAACAAGAGATTACTGTCACTCCTTCTTCTCGTCCTCTCTAGTCCTTTGACACATTCTATTCTCCTTCATTAGTTCTCCTCTTTAGCCCACCTTAATGGTATTTCATTTTGTTGGTCCCACTTTCACCTGTTCCACCAGTGATATGATCCATAGACATTGAATTAGTTTCATTCCATATGTGGATTACACCAAATTCTTCTGTCTATCCACTTCCACCCTGGATTCTGCACTGTCTTTGTTCTGACTAACTCAATGTCATACGTCAAACCAAATAAATCCCTACCTTCTGTAACTGTCTTACAAATCTTCACCTCAGTTCTTTGTCTCCCAGCAGTTAGATCCCTAAATTTCCTTTCTTCATGCTCATTGCTCTGAATCGTAGTTGCTAAACTTTGAGGTATTCATTCTATTCAAAAGATGGTATAAGTGCTAGATGTCATATTTTAACAGCTTTACTGCTGCCAGTTAATTGCTTTTTGTTTTGGTCAGTCCGGTGTCACATGCGGAAACATGCGGAAACCCATCACCATCTTTAAGAGTATCCAAACTAAACTTAGAATTCCATGCATCCCACCTGCAAATGGAAATTACAGAGATGGATTGTTGGAATGGATTGTGCACTCTCTCGCTGGAGGGAATTACATCTTGCTTACCTAATTCTGGAAAGTATTAGGTACAGGTTGGCAAGAGCAAGACTTGGGGTCCCCAGAGTGTGCGTTGGAATACTGCTGGAGTCTAACCAGCTAAAACCGCAAAGCTTGCCATTGATATTGCTGTCGGGCAAGCGGATCCAGTCAATATCCAATCAATCACCTTTTACATACTTGCAAAATTTAAGAGCATAGCAGCTATGGAAACGAGTAGTAACATTCTATATTTTATTTATGTGTATCTGGAAGGATGGCAAGTGGAAGGGGAGAAACCCTTTGTGATGCAGAAATGTGGACTGTGGTTAAGGGCAGATGATGCTCAAAACAGGAATTCTCTCTGTTCTCGTCCTCTGACCTATTGTTTTATTTTGGGTGGGGGGCACTGAAATGTATGCAATAATCAAATAAAGCTCCAGCCGCAAAACTGTCTAAATATTGTGAGAAAATAGTAATTAGTTTACGTCGTTCCCCATGTTCAGTTTACTGTGCAGCATTCCCTTTTCCACAACAGGGACAAGGGTGAAGGATTCATAGAAAGACAATGTGTGGGTGGAAGTAGGACAAACTCTTCACTCAAGGCTTACCTAACCTGGCTTGTTAGATGTCAAGTTGTAAGGCGAATAAAGGAGTCATAATTGCATAAAAAGGATTACTTTCACGAAGGCCTTTGCTGCAAACTCATAAAATCCATTTCACATAACAAACTATTAACTTTGAATAACTGTTTATAAAAAGCTGACCAGTTACCAAACCTGAGATAGGCTAAAAACAATTGGCCCTATTTTCACTGGAGCAGAAAAATTTAAGAGGGGATCTAATAGAGGTTTTCAACATTTTGGAAGCATTTTAAGGGTAGATAATAAATAGATTATTCTTGTTGCTTTTAAAATAGGTAATAAGGGGGCACAAGATCTGGATTTGCCACAGGAAGAGTAAACATTTTCACACAGTTATCAAAATATGAACTGATTTTCCAAAGTAGTTATTGAGACAGGACCATAAGAAGACTTAAGCGATTTGGATAAGCATTTGAAGAGGAGAAATATGAAATAATTATTGTTAAGAGCAGGAAATTGGGAATAGAATAGTTAGATTCAGTGGCACTACTGATCTCCTTTACTATCATTTTTATTATTCTTGGTGGAGTGTGATGGCATGGGGATGACTCTCAGCAGCTTCCCTCCTTCCCTCCCTCCAGGTGCTCTGTTCTTGGTGACCTGGTCAGTGTATTGAAATGTAGCTTGTATTCTGTGTCCTATAATGTGTTGGTGCTCCAGCACAGCATTCCACTTATGATAAATGCCCTAAAAATTGTCAACTCAAAGACTGAAAAGTGAACGTTGAACTCATTATTAACCTGGGAGAGAAAACACAGTATTTGAAATAGGAAGTTACAAATAAGCAAATGTCCATCAGGTTGATCCATGTGGACTGGACTCTGACATGCCAGGAAGTAGATTGAATCAAAGCAGAGTTTCCATGCTTCGACATGATGCACGTCTAATTGCTAATGGGAAGCCTCTTTTACCTGTATATTATCTTTGAAACCCTTTGAAACCCTGTTTCAGACCCCCTTTCTTTGAAAGCTGAAAGAACTGCCATTACACAATCTAATTTACATTTACATTATCAAAGAGATTTACACAGCTAGCTGGGCACCTTGCCTGGAGGCCTGGGGGGAAGTTGACTAAAAGCAGGGTTAAAGAGGTAAGTTTTGAGGCAGCCTTTGAGGTGCGGAGGGAGACTCCAGGATGGAGTTTTGTTCCAGAGAATGGCAGCAGAATGGCCAAAACCATTCAGATTGAGCAGCAGTTGAGAAGCAGACCAGTGTTTGTTGAGCAGTCTAAGAGGTAGGTAGGAGTCTGTGGGGGGGGTTTGAATGCGAGGATGAGAACCCTGAATTTGATCCTTCTCTTTCATAGCATCATGATCCACCTGAGAAGCAGACTCAATGGGCCTCAATTTAGTGTCTTATTGCAACAATGCAGAAGCTCCCCCAGTACAGCACTGAAATTTCACCCTGGATTATGAGCTCAAGTCTGGTTTCTACCGACTGAGTCAGGCTGACATCTACTAAAATTGTACAACTTAATCAGAGAATCATGGCACCTAAGAATTCTTGAGAGTAGCTAAACAATTTAGTACCTTAAATGAATTCCAGATAAGAGACTAAACTCCTGATCACGATAAAAGATGAAGACTGTCTCAATCACTGCTGTGGGCTCAATGGGGAATTGTAAAACTCACTTGGCTCAATGTTAATAATTTTTGCAATACTTTTCGAGAACATCTAACTTTATAAAAACCAGCTAGGTGTCTAAACCAATGGTTAAAGGTGGAGTGATTACAGCTGGAGCTCCAATGTCTGCCTCAGCAATAAATATTACTTTGGCTCTGAGCAATCACTGGAGATGTGGCACTAAAACACTAATTATTGGGAGTTTAAGAACTCACCAGTAACTGATTTACAATTACAAGTTCAAAGCTACTTATGTACTATAACTATTGCAATTAAACAAAGCTTTCAATTGATTGCTTGTATTACAGTCAGTACACAACCAGACAAATGTTAATGGTGAATGAGTGAAATATCTAAGATAATATACACTAAGTAATGAATAAGGGCAAACAAATGGGAGCATTGAATCAAAGGGGAAAGCAGCTATAAGTTTCTCCATCATCCCACCTTTCCTCAGAGGGTGCTGCAGAACATATTTCACAAAGCAGAGGGTCAGACAGTGAGCAGCCAAAGAATACCACAAAATGGTTCAATATAGCATTTAAATGAGAAGCAAATGGAAGAGACAATCCGATTATTGAAGATTAAGCACAGTCAATTAATTTGATCAATTAATTATTTTTAACATGTATTTAGCATGTTAAATATTAATAAGAACATTGTTCACATCTCTTGAATGTCTAACGAGAAGAGAACATCTTTTAAATTGCTTGTATTTCAACTTCTTCACCGAAAGATATGATCGAAAGTTATTTTTGGCAATAGCAATTTCTTGAAGACTAGAGAAGAATGCTATGAGTTATGACTGTTGTGACAGAATACAGGATTGGATATTTTTCTTACCTTGGCACTTTTCCCTTCTGGAAATGCATTTAACATTTATCAAAAAGAAAGAAAAATGTTGTAGCACAGTGATGGCCAACCTTTTTCGTCGGCCCACAAAATAAAATTTTCCTTATGAACTTTTTCTTTATTTATGGTGGTGCAATGCTTATCTCAGCTCAGTAGCTACTGGAAACAAGGTATTGATTTGGCATGGACGTACCTGGACTAGTACGTCGGGCCACATCTTCATGCCCCAAAGATAGCCCATGGGCCATTGCACCAGTGTAATGGGGTGTCAAATAGGTTCAATGTTGCCAATCATTTTTGTACAAGAATTTTCTTCACCTTTTCTGGATTTGTCTAATTTAAGTGACCTTTATGTATTTTTTTCATAAGGTGTATTCATAGACATTCATTGGGGGAAAAAAATAATGTATAATACAATAATTTTCACCAGTGATAATTATCACACCATATTCTGTATTTATCCCCCTGCATAGATTTCATTTGTTATTGGTGGTTTTGTTTCTTTTTTTATATATTTGATATGATCAATGATAAGCATTTGGTGAGCTGAATTTTGTCAACCTGATATCCGCAGATGTGAATCTCTAAACATAATTTGTGAATTTTGTTTTCTCCTCAAATTATCTTCCATCCTCATCTTCTGCAGGCATTTGGCACTTTCTCCCCTTTTTTACTGTTGGACAATTTTGTGGTTGTCCTCTGGTACCTACAATGTAATTCTGCCTTCTTCAACATACAGGTACTGAAGCCAAGTGTATCAATATCTCTACTACTACCCTTGCTAAATGAACTAATTCAATACTGACCTGTTCAAGCCTACAATTTTCTGATCTAAATCACTTAATCATGCCTTTCAATCATTTTAAATCTCTTGTTTTTATTCTCATTGTCGCTGATACATTTTTTTTCACATAGTTCTTGAGGTGATTTATCTTACCCCTATGTGTCTTACGCTTTTTGGACAGGAAAATTGTTTTTTCTTATTCCTTCAAGAATTTGTTACCTGTTTATCTAAAAATACCTTTTTAATATTTAGAACTTCTGTCTCAGAAGCTTTGCTTTTGTCACATCAATTGCTCTTCATCTTGCCCTAGAACATCTTTAATTTCTTAAAGTGCAAACGAATGCAAGACGTGGTGTTCTTGATCTACTGCAATGAGAATGGTTGTCAAATATCAAGACATGGACAAGGCAGAAGTTACAGATTGAACCTTCCACTTAGCCTACATAATTTATTTGTAAAAATGTTCTGTATCTCATGGCTACTTTTTTCAGCTGTGGATTTTATGTTGTAAACTCAGAAAACTTAGGGCAAGTTGTCCCTAGAGGCCAACACATTAGCAAAAAGGTAATGTTTAATAAAAAGTATAGCCTCCTAAATTATCCATCATTTCATAAATGGTAAAAAGAGGTGATAAAAAAACCTGTATAATTAATGATACCTGCCAGTTCCCTCCAGTTAATGTGGTTTATGTTACAGTGTAGCTGGATGGCAAGAGCCCTGTAAACAGATGTTGTGCACAGAATTCTCTCTGATGTGACATCATGGACTTCTGTTCCAGTCGTTACAAGACTGGTGATTGGTTCCCACAGTCCATCATTCCCGCACAGTTTCCCTTTGGGGAGTTCTTCGCATAACCTCAATTTCAAGGCTGCCTCTTACCACCAATTCTAGAACATAAACCATGATAACTAGGTGTGACTGAGAGACACCAGTAACTACAAATACTTCCATTAAGTGTTCATTAGGGAATTCAGTTAAGTAGGCTCCCCTTGCAATGAATAAAAGAGCCCAGATCAGTATTTACTTCCATGTGCAGCTTCCTATCAGACTGACTCACCAGTTTGCTGTATGTAAAGCTAACTGGACAGCAGTGCAACAGACCATGCGTCCACAGTAGAAATTAATATGAATCAAAGACTGATGTCCAATATTAAGAGTCTCCAATGATCTTCTTCCAAACATATCTTTTAAAATACAGCCTTTTTTTTTAATTTTTGAAGCCTTCCTCTGGATGTAGTTGCCATTCATTCTGGAAAAAAGATGTTAGTATTTAAGGAAATATTTCAAAGGGAAATCTTTGCTGTTTTAAGAAGGGAAAGAGTCAGAATACCTCAGTGCCACCTGTGTCACAGTAACGCTAACCATTGGCAACTAGGTAACATGCTGTGACATATGATTTCATGTGACTCGACGCAACGATGCATGTAGTACTGACCCAGTGTTAACCATACAAGAGATATAACGATGACGTGCCAGGGACACGATCACATTGCACAATGTTCTGATGATGCATGTGATATCATCACAATGTGCACTGATAGACACAGTTAGATAGCTTTCCAACGGCGATCATCTACTATTAAGTGCAATCTTGAAGAAATGTATTCATCATATGACAAGTGAGCTATTATTTTTCTTTGCTTCATAAAGTGGCACATACAGTATAATGGGAAAGACTATCTTACTTCAAATTGCCGTTAGATAATATAATTTTGAATAAATATAGATATGCTTTCATTTCATATAAATTATTACCAATTCTAGCAATATGCCAACAAAGCTGTGTTTCTTCTCTTATTCTTGATTCCTTTTGCCCAGAATCAAGATTATTCTTCTCTTAACCTCACTCTATGATATCTCAAGTGGTGGTTGCGATTGGAGCAATTCTGTTCATACGAACTGCAGAGTTAATTCTTGGGTGACAGTATTGACTTATTCCCATATGACTGACTGCCCAGAGGTACCTGGATCTGGACAACTCAATTATTTCTTTATTCAGAAGGTTATTTCTATACAGAGAAGGTAATCGACAGATGGAATTGGTTACCAGAAAGGGTAGTCAAGGCCAAAACATAGGAATAATTTAAGAAACAGCTTGATGCTTTAAAGATAGAGTTGAATTACTGGAAGGATGATATGAAAGTCTCTTGTTCATTCAAACCTATCTTGTGATAAACATGTAGATATTTCAGAGGGATCCTATCACTTAGCAATAGTCTAATTTGGGGAAAGGTCAGTAGTTAGCAGACTCAGACAAAAACATAATAAGTGTGTTTTGTGCTTTATTGAGTAATAGGTATACTATTAATTTACACAACAATGTAGGAATGAAGCTGTTGCCTGTTAAAATGATTCAAATGCACAATAATCTGAAAGGGTCTTCCTAGCTTACATTCCTCTCCTGCTTTAATACTAAGTACATTACACATGGTATGGGGCGAGTTTGCAGTTTGTAAAAGTTAGCTGCTGTTTATAAGCTCTTTATAAGCTTCTATGGTATGTTTCTGTGTGAAAATAAAGTCAAAATGTGGGATTACTCGCCCTCAAAATCCAGTTACAATATTTTAGAGTGGATCCTGTGAAGAATTTGGAGACATCCTCCAGATGTGAAAGGCATTATATCATATTTATGATTATTTGTATTATTATTAACACTTCAAGAGCTGTCTTGTTAATGCAACACCTTTATCATTAGATATTTTTGACTTGGATTTACAATCTTATATTAAGTACCAAATTGTATAAATAAATTCATAAAATTCTTCAATTGTGACTGACAAGCAGGCATGAGATAACGGCTGAAGGTTCATCTCATATATGTGCACAATTGGCTGCTGCGTTTCACGCACAAAATATACAGTCAATTCACTTTATAGTATATTCTGTGAAGCGCTTTGAGATGTCTCAAAGACATGATAAGGCTCTATATCAAATGCAATAATTATTATTATATATTATATATGGAATATTTTCTCCTTAAGAAAGTCCTTAAGTTTTTGAGACTGTATTTCTGTTTTAGTTGAAATATTTTTTTTTACAAAATAACCCATTAAATGTGAAATCTTATCGTCCGTCCAATAGGGCTTATAAAAATGTCACAGGTATGCATGTGTCATTATTAAAGGGAAATCAAAGCTTGCTACATTGATCAAAATTGATGTTTACAATGATTATATTATTGTAGTGTGAGAATGATAACTAGGGTAAGGAAGATGATCAGCTCAAGAAAAATATTTTTCACTTGGTTGGATACTGAACCATTTATATAAATGCCATTTACATTGTTTTGATAAATTTTATGCTTAGAGGCAGACATTTATAAATGCACATTTGTAAGCAAGCACAACTATGAGGAGGCAAAATTTAAGTAACCCATCTTGATTTGCTTGTTGAAATTTTCTCTCTTTCTCGAGCTCAAATTGCTGTAATAATAAGGAATCCTGTTGGTATTTCCATCAAACAAGGTATTGCATATAGAAAGTAAGAATAGGGGACTTGCCAAGGATTTAAGTTTAAGATCTAGGGGTGTTAGTTGGCTCATCGCTCACCATGTCAAAAGATTGTGAGGTAGCAATAACATAGGCAAATAGGATTGCTGAGCTATATTGCAAATTTAGTTGAGTTCATACTTGAGCTGGTCTGCCCGTACCTAGAGAATTGTGTGCATGTTGGTTGCTGCAAGATAAGGGCTTCACAGACCCACCAGTAGAGAAGAGAGAGAGAATAGTGTTAGAGGAATGAGTTATGAGCAATGATTAGATAAGTTAAGGCTCTTCTGTCTTGAAAGGAGATGTCTCAAAGAAAACTATCGAAGTGCATAAGATGTTAAATGGGATTAAGAAAGTAACAGAACAATACTTTTGGATATACTGGGATACCAGAACAAGAGGACATGGGTTTAGGGTTACAAAGGGAATTTCAGGACAGACAACCCAAAATATTTCTTTACCCAGGGATATTTAACAACTGGAAGGATGGCAATGTGACATACTTTCAGTTATTGTAAGAGTCCCCATTCGTACAACTCAAATTCCTCATTGAAGAATTTTGTTAAGAAATATCCCAAATTATACCACTTTGTGTTTTTAATATTATTAGAAAGTATGAAGCTGAAGTTTAAACTGTAAAATGATTTGTAAGTTGTTTCTTTTTTAAAATAAGAAGCAATTTGCCGATTATTTTCAATTTGTCAATATGAGACATTGTGTCATTTGGACATGAAAGAATGTTGCACCTTGAAATGATAGTATCAGCTACAGGATTGATAATATTGCATTTTTGATTGTCAAATTGAAATTATTTCTTAAGCTATTTTGAGCATTTTAAACTAAGAGTAGTCAGGCCTACATTTCCGGAGTGTGTGGGTGGGCTGAGAAAACTGTGGCTCGTCCAATGCAGTCTCCCCTGTTTCTCGAGCAGTTTGTGGTAGAGGAAGAGTTGCGAATAATAAGGAACTTATTTTTGCCTCCTTTACAGCACACGAGGCAGCAGAAAACATCCATGCCTGGTATGTTAATGCAACATTTTGAAATGTAACAAAAATATAATTATTAAAAAAATTAGCTGCAGGCATGATAAAGTGAACTGGATGTGAGAAAAAATCATAGTATTACATTTTAAAGCATTAAAAACCAAATTCCATGATGGGAATACGATTTGACAAACTGTGGTGTGCATTGCTGATTGGATTTTCAGCTTCAAAATCCTTTCATTTTGATCTCTTTCTTCTTCTTCCCTTTGGACATAAAATGTGCAGCATTACCATCCAGAGATTTGATTGGAGCCTCTTGTGAGTTTGAGATTGCTTTAATTAAAACTCTACCTTTTGGTCCGAGGAGCTTTAGGCATTTAGGTTTGTATGCTATTTGCATTCTTGTGAGATCTCTTGAATGTCATCACAGGATACGGGGAAACAAACTGTGTTATCACAATAGCCTGCATGTCAAAGTCAAGCCCTAATTCTAAAAGACAGTTTGAAAGCAGAAACACTTTATCAATAATGAAAGAGTTTCTCATCTTAAATTTTAATTAAAAAACGTCTTTATTTACTCTGACCGGTTTACACAATGTTTTAGAAATGATACCATCAAATGATTCAAAAGATGATCTAAAAGAATTCCATTTATTTGATGCTTCTGTTGCAAGTAAAATGTAAATATAGTTTGTCAATTGTCTTCTGCTTGGAATTGCAGTTGGATACCATCCAGCAGAACACGATTGCATTTAGATACCTCAGATTTTAGCAATTATTACTCTTCTAGCCTGGTAATTACTATCTTTACTTCACTGACAATTGACAGTGAATTACCCAAAGTTACAAATTGCTTAGATGCGTGACTAACAGACAGGAACACATTATATGGCGATCTCTTTCACGGAACAATAAGCGAGAAATTTAGGAGAAGAATGGGTTTAGATTGGGTGGATTTGGAGGAAAACGTCAGTGATTGACTGAATGAACTGTTTTTATGCTATAAAATTCTATGATTTGTTGAGATCCAACAGACTCAACATTTTGTTGTTCAGGCAAAGTTTCTGAATTTCATTCTAGCATATGCCCTGATCTTATTTCCTTTGGTCCTTCACCTCCCCCCTTCTGGATGTCTGTGGAGAAAGGATTGATGCATTGACTGATCCTATTTAAATAGAACTTAAAACAGAATTCATTTGTTTAACTTATGAAAACTAAAGGGAATTTTCAATTGTTTTTCAGATCCCCAGCTGAAGGGTATAGTGACCAGGTTATATTGCAGGCAAGGGTTCTACTTGCAAATGCACCCCGATGGAGCTGTTGATGGAACCAAGGATGACAGCACCAATTCCAGTAAGTGCTGATCTTACAAGTTTCTTTTGCAGTTTACGCTGATCATTAAGCCCACCTCTCTATGGAACCTCCTTTGTTGGAAAGATAGGAAAGGGAGTGGTGGTTGAGAAAACTAGAATTATTTTTTTAAAAAACGTGATGCTGTGGTTGGAAGATGATGGGTAGGATATTCTGAAAGGATGAGGAGATTCGATTGGCCGAAAGGAGATCAGATGGCCCGAAAGGAGCTTCTTCATCCAAACTGGTCTTATGATCTTGTGTGTGTGTTTAATGGCTGTTGCTGGGACCGTTTCAAATTAGTTGTTGTGATTATCAAGAGTATTTGTGTTTGCCTACAAATACACTGTCATTACCTTTGACAGTTATTACCTGTAAAGTCCTTTGATGTCTTCAATGTTAGAGTCAGAAGGTTATGGGTGCAAGCCCAACACCAGAACATTGAACTCATATAGTCTAGGTTGACATTCTGATGCAATGTTGGGGGGTAGGGTTGTGTTGTCTTTCAGATGAGACATTATACTGGGGTTCTCTCTCTGCCTGTTAAGGTGGACATTAAAGCACTACTTGAAAAGAGAAGGGAGTTCCTCATGGTTTACTGAGCAAGAATCCCCCAGATAACATTGGTCGTTCACTTCATGGCTGTTGCTGCGACAATGCTGAGCACAACGTAGCTGCCATGTTCAGCAGCAGAATACACAGTCACTACACTTTAGGGTAAATTACAGTAAATTCTGTGAAGCGCTTTGAGACGTCCTCCTCATATGAAAGGTGCTGTACCAAATGCAATAATTATTATTTTAGCCCCTCCCTGACTATCATAACTGTACTGTTTTCTGCTCAGCCAATAACATTACATTATGCAGCTGAAATATCCATCAATGGTAGTGTTCAGGTTATTACAGTTGGTAGATTCTGAAATATCCCAATTACTGCATTATCCTGTGGTTAATCATAATCAGTCTTTACGTATATAACTCTTGGGTGAATTCTATATATAAGATATGAAAGGATTATCAAGAGTATTTCAGAATGTTCCACTGGATTGCGAGGTCTTTTTGATCCTCCATAAAGTAAAGTGCTGACATGATCCTTTTATGATGTAACTTATGACTTCAAAATTTAAGATATATAATTTAGTAAAACAGTGAACAGCCAATAATAAAGCTCTTTATTTGCTTTTCACACTTCATGACTAACCTCTGGTATGCACTGAATTGTGAATCTTCCTGCACTGTCTGATAAGAGTACACAGAAGAGAAAAACAGTGAACTCGACATTTTATCCTGATATATTTCCTACAGAGTGGTGTCTACAGGATTCTGACACAGAGCCTGCTGTGCTAAGCAGGCAATTTGACACCAAATAGCCATCACAAAATATGGCTGCTGACGTCTCCAGGGAGTTGCCTGAAAAATATTTTCTTAACTTCAATATTTTCTTCATCATTAAACCCGAATACCCATTAGCTCGAATCATATGTGACATGATTCTTCAGAAAGCAGACAATCTAGAAGGAGGGTAGTCTGTTTTTTTGACCTCTTCCCTGTCAGTGATTGACTTTTTCCTTTTCCCAACTCCGGGGGCACATTCCTATTATTTGTACTGTAATTGGGGACTGAGTGAAACACATGACAGATTAATGCTAGGCTATTTTCCCAATGGGAAATTCCACTCCTGTCTTCCACAAATTTTCCATTCCATTGCATTTTCCAACAGGCAGAGAATAAATTTCATACACAATCTGATCACATCTCTTGAGTTCAATTGCAGGTTCACAGCAAACTGTAATGTGACAGTTGATAGATCACATGGTAATACTCTTGACCTAAAGTCCAGAAGATGGCAAGATCAAATGCAATCTGGTTTACTTGCAGGCTTTGTCAGGTCTGCTTGACTAATAATCATAATTATTACATTTGGTATAGTGCTTTTCATGTCAAAAAGATGTCCCAAAACACTTCACAGGATATACTGTGAAGTACAGTGACTGTGTGCTTTGTGGGCAAACGTTGCAGGCAATTTGTGCACAGCAGTGTCCCACAAACAGCCACAAAATGAATTTTATTTGGGGTTTGGTGGCCAAGACACTGGGAGAAACTCCCTTCTCCTTTCAAATATTGCCATCTTTAACATCCACCTGAACAAGCAGAATGGGCTTTGGTTTAGCATTTCATCTGCATATCGGCACCTTCGACATTGCAGAGCATATCCCCAGACTGCATTGGAGTGTCATCTTGGACAACATAAATTCCAGCTCCTGACCTGGGGCTTAAACCCACAACCTTCTGACTCAGAGCTGAGATTGCTAGCAACTGAGACAGGCTGACACAATAGCTGTTCAAACAAATAAGCTATGAACAATGTACATGTTTTTTAGACATTTCAACAATCCCCAAATTCTTTTTCTATTCTCTTCCTCAAAAAAAATGTTCAGTTCTACTAAATAGTAAAAGAATGGGGAAGAAGTGAAGGACTAAAGTTAAATTGTGTGATTCATGCAAAGAAGAATACCAGTGCAGACTTAATGGACTTAATGTGCTGTAATATTCTATGATTTTATGATTCTATGAACCTTACGTGCCTTAAAATCTCATTTTCCATTGTGGTAAGTTATTTTATGCCTTATGAGACTAATTACGTATAAGTGTGTGTAACGACTCAGGATTCTGACAATAGAATACCATTTGTTGCTCTTCTTATCTGTGTCAGGGTTTTGGCCCTGAACAAGGTAAGGGATATCTGAATCAGGAAATGGGCACTTACACACTTTTAGCTGTCAGTGCCTATTTTGACTAATAGGTTTGAGAAGATGCATTAGATTCAGCCATTCAGCTAAATATCTAGGGAATAGTTTGCGTCATAATCTGACACTAGAGAAAAGGTCAGTATTGTCCAAATTGGCCGGCCAGCCAATATACAGTAATATAAATGAAGACTGATGCAGTGCCTAAGGTCTGCCACTAGATGTCACTATCCATTTGATAAATATTACAACTGATTTACAGGATGTTTCAAAGGCAGATCATTCCGGCATGAACCACATGAATCCCCACATTAACTTGATGAAAACTAACACAGAGGCTTAATGGACTCAATGCATCAGTGCAAAATGGCTGCTTGATTTACCAGAGAGAAGCGGTGTTCAATACTTTTCGCCCACAAAACAGTGAATTCACTTTACAGTATATTCTGTGAAGCACTTTGAGACATCTCAACAACATGATGCAAGGATTATTATTATTATTTTACGTGGTTTTTCCAGAAACCTACTGTCTGAGCCAGCTTTGTCAGCCCTTTCACAGCTTCTAGACTTGCACCTCCAGTTTTGTCTGTGTTTTTCCTCAACTTCCTGCTTCCATGCCAGCTGGCAATCAAGTAGATTTATCAACACTTAACAGTGCAAATATTGTCATGTGGATTTATTTCCTTTATTTTTTCCTTCCTCACATTTTAGAGCAAGAGCAGCTATCATAAATAATGTTTTAGGAGCTATCATAATGAGATGCTTTTGATATAGCACCTTATGTTGAGAAGCTTTAAATGAGTTACTTTAAAGTATATGAATGTAATGCTACAATCAGTAACAAAGAAAATGAAGGTCAGAAAGATCTTATTATGAGCTAAAATAGAATGCTCAAATCCACAACTATATAACTAGAGGTGAAACGGGCTCTCAATCTAGTCATAATGGTAAACATGCTTTTCTCCATCCTTCTGGTAAATAGGGTAACTTTATATAATAATAATCCTTGCATTTGATATAGCGCCTTTTCGTGACATCTCAAATTTTACTTATAAAAGGGAAATTCAAAGTGCTTAGAAATGCTTCAATTGCATAAATGGTGCAACAGAGGTGCAGTTATCAGGATTATTAATCAAAGTTTAAATAAAATACTTGAATACAATAGTGTGCTGCTACAGAGAGAAACTTGGACCAGAAACAGAAGATTCAATTTAATTGTAATTACCATGACAATGGAAACCATTTTCTTAATTTACCAAGGGTAGGAATTCCCTTTAATTGACTGGGGAAACCTGTGCCAGTTACTGTCAATCAGTAAAGTCTCTACTTATGCACGTTTTACTGCTTTGAGGCTTCCAAACTGGATCTTATGTTATTAAAAAAACAGTGAAATTCAGATCCTATCTCATGGAACATTAAAAGATTCATGTTTCGTATTAATAATACTTAGTATTGACAAGTATTATTAAGCCTATTTGTGCAGTACATTGATTTACTGATACAATGATACACAAAGGAGTGGCAGGAAGCTGATGTTATCTTTATGATTCCTACATTGTGACTTTCTCACAGAGGCTGTTGGAAGAGGCATTAAAAGGAGGGTAGCTGTTTCTCTATTGGGAAAATCACTGTGGTTTTCTCTTACAGTTTATTGGCTAAAGAGGACCATTGATGAGGCATGGGAACAGATCTCCTGCTAATTCTCAGAAGATATATATTGGGGAGGGAATATAATTTTTTAAAATATGAAGGAAAACAATAAGCCCAGGTGTGTTGGAGGGACCTCACGGTCTAACTTCTCACTATGTCTTAAATCCTATTTCTCACCAGAAATATATCAAATTGGTAACTTATCCTCCAAGTTAATTATGTTTCATGTAAAATAATTCCATCTGATTTCTCTTCACCTTGAAGCTGACAGCCTGCGGGCTGCTTTCATCCGGCCTCCTCCCTCCATTTCATCTGGCTCACACGCTTTCTCCATAACCTGTAAATGTAAATGTCCGAAACACTGATTGTCTAGCGCCTTGGGACGATCTCCCAACTTGAAAAGCGCTATACAGATGTAATTTTGTTGTTAAACTCCGCTCCCCGATCACCCCAGTCCTTGCCAGACTGCACAGGCTGCCTATTCCAGAGAGGATCGACTTCAAGATTCTCACCCTCGTATTCAAGTCCCTGCACTCCTCTGCACCCCCCTACCTCTCTGACCTCCTCTCTCCTCAAAACAGCACGCGTTGCCTTCGTTCCTCCGGGTCTGGCCTCCTCCTTGTCACCGAGTCCTCCGCTCCACCCTCGGCGGCCGTGCCTTCAGCCACTATGCCCCGAGGCTCTGGAACTGTCTTCCTCACTCCCTTCGTCTTGCTCCCTCCCTTCCCATTTTCAGGTCTCTGCTGAAGACCTTTCTTTTCGACCGTGCCTTTGGTCACCTTCCCACCCCTCCCCGTGGCTCGGTCCCGGGTTCCGAAACTATAAAGCACTCTGAGATGCCGTCCGGCGTGGAGGTCACTATATAAATCCAAGTTGTTGTTGTTGTTATTGGATACAATACCTCTTTATTCTTTGCAATAATTCCTTATTTTGTGATGTCACTATATCAGTATAGAGACCTATATTCTAGATTAAAAAGTGTTATTTCCTTCAACCATTACCTAATATTATATTGATTTTAACAAAATCTAAAAAAAAACTCAATCATTTCTGTACTCTCCCTTATTGCTAGAAATAATCCAGAGGCAAAGCATTATTGTGGTTGGACAGCCGTGGACTTCTCATTACCATCACGTTACATTACTATGAAAAAGTACAAATAAAATATATCGAACCCTATAAAATATTTTAAAAACTATTTAAATATGAATTTTCCAATATGGACAATTGAATTGCACATAAAGTTATCATTGTTAGATATGCCAATGATGTTTGTCAACTTTTCAGGGATGGCTTCTGATTCAGGGTAATGCAATACAAAGGAACTCTAGATATAGAATGGAAGCATAACCGTGCCAAAAAGTCACATTTCATCTTTGTCCTATTGTCACTATGTTATTCCTAATGAGCTACGATGTCAGCAGAACACTGAGAACTCCTTCCACTTTTGTGCTGATAATATTAATATTAATCATTGGAAGGATGTCTCAAATTGCTTCATATTTACTGTGAAAGGAGTGACAGTGTATTTGTAGATAACACAAGAGCACAATTGTGCACATCAATGTCCCACAAACAGCCATGAAATGAATGACCAATTTTATTTGGGGGGATTGTTTTCCAGGGTATCGGAAGTGAGAAATTCCCTTCTCTTTTCGAATAGTGCCATGGGATCTTTAAATTCCACCTACCAGGTAGATGGGACCTCTGTTTAATGTCTGATCCGAAAGACGGCACCTCTGACAATAAAAAGCATCCCCCCACAGCACTGAATTGGACTGTCATCTTAGACTACAAGTTTAAGTCCTGTTGTGGAATTTGAACCCAGAACCTTCCAACTCAGAGGCAAGAGTGCTACCAGTGAGCCAAGCTGACACAACTATTATGTGCAGTTATTATCTCAAGGCTCTTTCTGTTAATCCATTAGAACCATTAAACAGGCAAAAAATTAATTGAATATTTAACATATATTTACATTTTAGTTTTAGCACAGTAACATTGAATATGGAACTTTTATTAAGCATTGCTCTAATACAAATAATGTTCTCACTGGATAAACTTTTCATCCAGAGGAACCATAGCAGAGATCTTCTGTTTGATAATTTAATTATCATCAGCTAAGTGTATGTGAGCTTCTTTAAATAGTTATATCCAAATATAATCGACTCGTATTCAAGAACTGAAATAAAAAAGCCCACATACAATTATTGAAAAGCTACCATTTCAGCAGGGGTAGAAGCTGCATGAAGTTTCTCACCGATGTGGAAACCTATTTTAATTTAGGAACATCTTTTTATTTGTAAATGAAATGTGGCGACTAAACGATGAATACCTGTGGTGCACAGTCCACCCTGATATCTGATATCATCTCAATGTGCACAATTGGCTGCTGTGTTTCACCCACAAAACACACAGTCAATTCACTTTGAGATGCCTCAAAGGAGTGATAAGGTGCTATATCAAATATAAGGATTATTATACAATTATAATGTAAACTGACCTGAGATCTTCCGTGAACTGCATAATTTATGTCTATGCAGTGCATTTCACATTGATGTTCCCCAGTTTCAATTTTTGAATTGAAGAATAAATAATTCTAAGTATAATCCACTGCAGTTATTAGGCAGCCAGTGGTGGGGTTCATCTTTATAAAAAAATGCTCTCTGTTATGGGATTTTCATAAAAGTTGGCACCTACAGTTCTCAATTTCACCTAACTTCTACTGCAGGTTGGTACTTTAGATCTAACCCTCTTTATGCTGCTAAAAATTAATGAAGAATAAAACTCAGTGAATCAAATAAGTGCTTCTTTATCATGCTCCGTACCTCCTGCATAACTGGCAGACGCAGTTCTTAGCTGCAGAAGCTGTACATGCTGAGCATGGTTAATACATATCCTCCAGTCCCAAAATGAGGCTTACATCTCACCATGTCACATATTCTCAACACCTAGTACTGTATTATAATGAAACTTTCCTATCATAAACTCATATTAATTTCTTATCATAAACTCAAGGTCAATACATTTACCAGCCTCTGGATCTGTGGATCTCTATTGTTTCTTGAGTTGAACAACAAGGTACTTCTAAACTTAAATCCAAGAATATTGATCAAGTTCATTTTAAAAAACAATCTTTTTTTATCCAAAGTGCGTTTTCTTTGAATTTATGAATTAAACGTTATCATGGCAGTAGGGCTGAAGCAAAGCATCAAAATTAGTGCCTCAGGCATATTGATTCCAAGGAGAGAGAAATTCCACTTGAGTTTGGACAGACTTGTTTTCTTAGCACTTCAACATTTTTTGACAAGTCTTAAATTCAGTCTTAATTTTGAAGCTGGTTCAAAAGAACCTACAGAAAATAGCTTCAAAATTACGACTGTATTTAAGAATTTTCCAACAATTGGATGTTCTAAAATGCTAAGAAAAAGACATACTGTACTTGAGAAAAATGTCTCTAGTTGCATTATTACACCCATTTTTATATGCTGCAAAACATCTTCTTAGTCTGATATATGCATATTTTAATAGTCCCTTTGGTAAATCAATTTGTCCTTTTGAACACTTTAGACTTTACCATTTTGAAGTATTGCATTTCTCAAAATATTGCATTTTTGCCTTAAGACATTTATACAACCCAACGACTTTCATTCTTTGCAATATGGCTCCCTAATTTGTAGATGTCCGGCCCTGGTTTGAAAAGAAGTTGTTGATTGGCTAATTGATTGATATGAGAGTAAGGTGTTGCGAGATGGCCAGCCATCTTATCTGAAGGCATCTTGCCAGAAGGTTTTGGGACAATCATACCCTATGTTTTAAGATGTAGCTATGGATTCTAAGAATGGACTGTGCCAACCCTGATGTGAGTAGATCAGAGACCTTCATTCAGAGAAGAAGGATTACTCTTAGCTTGGTTAGTAATCTTTTTGCTGCAGTGAAATGACATGTAATAGAATCATACATCACCTATCAAGCATGCCTGACTACACCAGCAGTCAATCAGAGGTCATCAATCACACACCAATGTTCCAATTTTTATTTCTCCATCTTGTTGACAGGAAGAGAATGCTTTTGCTTAAAATAAAGGCTGACGCATCAATATATATCTTTTCAAATTGCATTGAACACTTTAGACTTTACTGCCCAGTGTGAAGGGCACTATATAAATGCAAGTTGGTATTGTTGTTGAAGCCCGTCAAATGAGTGGGTAACAGTATCACTTGAAATCCTTTACTAAGATGAAGCCAGGGATGGTGGAAATTCATAGAAAGTCAATCAGCATCTGAAAGAGAAAAAAAAGGATAACATTTGGAGATGTCAACCTTCCTTTGAATTGTTCTGCTGAAGAATCGTACCTGAAACGTTAACCTATTATTCTTTTTCAGATGCTGATTGATCTGATTGCTGATTGATTCTCCAGTATTTCTGTACTTACTTCAGATTATCAGTATTCATAGGTGTTACTTTTACTTCCAGGAATCCATTACTAGTTTATTTCAGCCATATTACGATCAACAATTTAGCTTCACTGTAAATAAGGTAAGCGGTTTATGGAATAACGTCATGGAGGACCGTTACCCAATGCCATAGCCATCTTGTCCCTTTTCTGAGACAGAAATGTCAAGCAAATGCCTGAAAAATTTTATTTTCACTTTAAGTTAATAATGCTTTTGATTTCAGATAATGATAAACTCCATAATACAAAATTATATTTATGATTTGAAATCATTGTGTGAAATCATTGAACCAGTCATATATTTATACAGTTGGATCTGATGTTGGGGTGAAAATTTCAAATCTTAAAAGAAGCTTTTGTCATGTTGATGATTGTCCCACTTCCCCTCCCAACTTAATCACAGAGATTGCGAGAAGCATTGAGTTACCAATTTACAGAGTGACGATTCCCAGGTTACCTGCTTAACTCAACAAAAATACGTAGTTTAGTTAGCATGCCAGGAACTTCTGTGGATAGACAAATCAAATAGCAGTCACATGCAACCATTATGTTAAATTCAGTGGGTGGGGGACACACCATACAATTTTCTATAACATGATCATTTTCATGTCACCATTTGTGCCCCTTGTATCCAAGGTGAAGAACGCCAGACAAATTTAAGATATTTCAGAATTGTGGAATATTCTTAAATTCAGTCTTGATTCAGAAGTTGGATTTCCATTTGTTTTAAAAAGAACCAGCTTTCAAATTAAGACGAACTACAGAATTTTCACAATTCTTTGTGATCTTAAACCTTTAAGACAAAATAATCTTAAAGGCTAAGATGAGATGGAATTTCGGACCGCACGTTCATTAAATTTACTGGAGAATTTATTGGAGAATCACTACTGATGCTATACGGGAAGAAAATGTATTCCTCTCAGGAAAATAAGAACCATGGCAAGAAGAGGAACACCAAAATAGCTTGATAAGGAGGTCAAAACTAACCTAAATGCCAAAACAATATAAGAAAATAAAAAGCAGTGAGTACTCCTGGTTGAAGTTAAATAAAAGGTTTATTGGAGGGAGTAAGAGGGCAATAGAAAGGCAGATTGCAAACAGCAGCAAGTTAGATTCAAAGAGATTTTTATCTATGTTATATATGTTATCAGTGGAAAACTTGTTAAAGACCTAAGATCCTCTGTTGGATAAGTTAGGAAGAAATATTATAGATCAGAAGATGGTAGATGTCTTAACTAATTTATGCATGCTTTTTTAGAATTGAAGATTGTGGTCAAATTCCAGATCCATTTGTTTTGTTCAGGAATCTCAGTAGATCTCAGTGAAGCATGTGTTGGAAGCTGATGCCATCATTTCTATGGGGAAGAGAATTAGGTGATAATTATCACATCACAAGTCACATACCCCCTGATGACAACTGGGCCAGACTGAGTACACCATAATATCCATAAGGCAATTTGAGTGGAAATAGATTAGACTAAGCTAATATTTTTAGGGGCTTAATTGCTCTCTCATTTCCTCCAATTTTCTGCCCATTCTACTCTGGTCGATAAATCTACTGATCATAACAATGTGGCCCGCTGCAATTTTTCTCATTATAAGTTCACACTATCATAGTCCAACTTGCCATTGTTTCAGTATCAGTACAACCTATGATATGAAGAAATTCTGTGAATTAAATGCCTTTAAGAAAACCTGTCAGGTGAGATATGTTTAATGTTCAGAGAGAGAAAATGTATGTAGCTCTATAATATTTTAATATTTCAATATTTTTAAAGCCTCTATAAACTCCAGATCCATATCCGTAAACTGAAGGATAGCTAACCAGTGATTCATAAAAGGAATAAGACATGATCCTGGATTTAGAAAGGAAAAGCCAAACATCTGCAGTGGGGAAATGTTTAGAATCTTTATGAAGATTATTCTAAATGCTCATTTAAAGAGCACCAATGTTATAAGACGAGTATCAAGGAATCTACTGGAATTCTTTAAGGAAATAACTGAAAAAAGAATACACAGTACCGGGATAAAATTATTTCTAGAGAATATTAAAGCCAATGGGATTAATGACAAATGTGATAGTTGGATTGGAACTGGTTTGCAATAAGAAGCTGAAGGTGATGACAATGGAAAAAAAAACGCATCTAGGGCAAGCAACCAGTAGAGTTCCACAAGGTTATGGAGTCTCTGCAATTTATACTGTTTAAAATTGCTTGGAGCTTAGCATCTTTCTCTATGGGCAGGAATATAGTACAACAATCCTTGTATTCAATATAATGCCTTATTACATTGCTGAAACATCTCAGAGTGTGACAGAATTTACTACAAAGTGCGGTGATTAGTATCTTGTGGTAATACCTGTGAGCCAATTTGTGCACAACAATGTCCCACAAACAGCTATGAAGTAAATACTTATTTCATCTTGCCAGTTATTGGCTAGGACACTGGTAGAAAGGCCCCTCTCTTTTCGAATATTGTCATGAGATTTTTAACATCCACCTATGAATGGCATCTTTAACAATGCAATAATAATAATCCTTGCATTTGATACAGCGCTTTTCAGGTCGGGAGGACGTCCCAAAGCGCTTCACAGAACACACTGTAAAGTGAATTGACTGTATATTTGTGGGCGAACGCGGCAGCCAATTGCGCACAGCAATGTCCCACAAACAGTGGTAGATTGAAAATGACCAATTTTTTATTATTGTTTTTGGTTTTGGAGAGATTATTATTAGGTGTGTGGAGTAAGGAAACTTGCCCAAGGTTTCGCCCTGACCTGCCTGGAATTGAACTCAGGTCTCTCGCTTGCAAAGCGAATGCTCTCACCACTGAGCTACAGGACTCCAGTAGATCACACATCTACTGATTTACTGAGCCGCAGACAAAAATATTATTCATAATGTCATGTTTATCATTAACTTCAGTTCTGTTTACCAGACTTGAGGTATTCAGAGGCTGCAGAATTAAGGCACGTTTTGAGGTTAGGAGAAGTGTCCCTGTTGGAGATTTCAGATTACTTTATCACCCCACCATGGCAAAGCGAGCGCTCTAACCACTGAGCTACAGGACTCCACAATGTAGCAATGCCTCCCCAACACTTACATTGGAGTGTTAGTCTAAACTATGAGCTCAACACCCAGACATGGGGCAAGACCTTCTGACTCAGAGATGGTTCCCCCAAAATAATAATAATCCTTGCATTTGGTACAGCATCTTTCATGTCAGGAGGATGTCCCAAAGCACTTCACAGGATATATTGCAAAGTGGAGTGTTTTGTGGGCGAACAACTGCACCAGTCTGACACTCTATAATAGTATTCAAAAAGATCTGAACCAATTAAGCAGAGTGGCGGGTGGATTTTAATGTAAATAAATGTAACATAATGGATAATGAAACAAAGAAATATTTAGACTCAAAAAATCCAATTTCTATTACCATTTAAGACATTTTAATTTTAAACCTACGCCCTTTGTTCTGCTCTGGTCGTCTTTAAGCCAAATTAACTGCTGGCTTAATTATCCATACTTCTCATATATTAAAGACATGGCCTTCCTATTCTTATTTCAAATGAAAGCAAAGGTAAATTTTGTGTGATCTGTAATAAGTGGGCTTGATGACCTGATTGTTCTTTTTGTGTTCTGAGCTTTCTTATGTAAATGAACAATGCTATTTAAGGTCTGTAAATTAAAGAATAACAGGCCTGGAGGGATAATAATATTAAGATGGATTAGAACCCCATTTATTCCGTATGTCTTCCACTGATCCCTGTGCATATTTGCAGTTATAGTATTTGTTACATACCTTATTAATGTGCCAATTTGTACTTGCAGCATTGTTCAACCTTGTGCCAGTGGGACTCAGAGTCGTTGCCATTCAGGGCGTGAAGTCAGGGTTGTACGTGGCCATGAATGGTGAAGGATACCTTTACACATCAGTAAGTACTCTCAACTATTCAGACTCAAGTAGCATTTTTAAGGCAGTAGGAAACTGGAGGCAAAAATAATCCAGTCTGCAGGGTTCATCTTCTGTTGATTGCTTAAAATAAGAGTCTTTATAATGGATACACCCATGTGACATCCAAACAGATGTATGAATGTATGTATCAAATTCCACCCCAGTGTAGATTTACTCCATTAATATAGCATTAAAAGGTCCAGATTTTGTCAAATTCACAAATAGTCTTTAATTTTGATGCTGGTTTTCTGTACATTATTTTAAGAATTTCAGAAAACAAGCTTCAAATCAACAATTTGCCAAATTCTTGACTCTTAAAATGCTACATTAATAGACTAAATCTAGACTGAGATGGAATTTCTACAAGTAGTCTGCTACATTTTAAATGTGGTTTCTTCAATTACCCTTAATCTAAAAACCTTCCCAAAATCTTGTTTTGAATGATATTGATTGTGTTGACAGTGCGTTTGATGTAATTATAATCTTAGGATAATAATTGCAATATAGATAGCTTGGCAAGATTTGCTTATGTGCAATTTTGAAGCATTTTGAATGTGTTGGCGAAAACCTGAAATGAAAGAAAAAGTTGTCAATGGCTAATTTGCATTTAAAAATGCATAATGATTGCATATTTAAAACATTGAATTGTGTTGAATAATGCATTGTTCATCATATTGAATGTTTTAGAAATGTAACAATTACAATTTTGTGTTAAACAACTCTGTTATGAAATACCACAATTTAGTCTACATTATCCTGATTTGAGCTGTTTTTGTTCAGTGTGCTTTTTATTAATGTGGAAGTTCGAACTCCATTATGGTTACACTTTAGAAACTTTCATCATTTCTGTTTAGAGTTAAAAAAGATTAGTTAATCCTGATTCATGTTGAATCCGTCTGCGACACGCTGGCGACAGCTGTATGTCATTGATTGTCCCATGTCATTTAACCGAGAGATGCTGCCACTACAGTGGCGCTTGATGTATATTCTCTGACAGACTCACTGATATGCAGACATCAGTCTTAACTTCCATTTCTCGCAAATGCAAGAAGCAGCAAAGTTTAGAAAAACAAACTGTTATCTTTGCAAGGTCACAGATAGAATTCAAGGTTTGGCAGAAATTAAGTACTGGAGTGCCACCTGCTAGGTGTTAGACTGCATCTACTTAGTGTTTACAGCCTCTGAATCAATGTACCATTTTTTAAAACTTCTCTCACAAAATATCTCTGCTCACCTAACGGCACTGACTCTTGCAGAGGTAAGGTTTCACAGTTATCATTTGTCCTTCGAGCCTTGCTCGTGTCTATTCTTCATGTATGAGCCGAGATAGTGAGTGTCAGTAAGCTGCTTGACTGTGAGAGGCATCACAGCTGATCCCGAACCTTCCATCAGCCAATATCACACATTTGAACAGTGGAAAGCCATCAGGAATGGAAACTTGGCCACCTCTCCCCAGCCCAAAGATGCTACAGTCAATTGCCCTCATGTTGGGTAAAATCAGGTAATGCAGCACATGCCAAATGTTGAACCAATCACCTTCTTATTCTGTATGGCTCAGTACCCTGCAGTACATTTACCAAAATAGCTCATTTATCAAATGCTTTCTGTATGAACTTACCATCTCAGCTTGTAGAGCGTGAGTTGAAAAGTTAAAATAGAGTATGATACATGGGTAGGGGAGAAATGAATAAAGGAAAGTAACAAATAAAACAAAGGATAACATTATTATTCAATTTTTCAGCTTCTTTTAATGTAATACTTGTAAACTCACCCTTCCGCTCTCTATTTTGACCAAAACTACTGTGTATATTTCACTAACAGAAGAACCGGAAGAAAATTAGCCACAGTAAACTTCCTGGGATGCAGTTTGACGCAAATAAACGGAAATGCTGAAGTGATTCATTAATGATTAAATGAGTTGATAACAACAACCATTGCTTTCCTGATTGTAACTGGAAGGCACTTATTATTAAAAGTTAAAAGGACATCAGATGCTCTGACAATTGTCTGACAGTCAGTTTGCATTAGCACATCAATAAAAGACTAGATTGTCCTTAGCCACTGAAGATCCACAGAAGGAGTCAATGATATTTAAGGTGCCATTGAAAGCAGCTGATCTGATTGGACAGCTTTGATGCTGAACACACTGAACTTCACTGTTCTGGAAGGAGGAACATAAATTCAGCCCTCAAAATGGCTTAGTCAGATGATTTGATGACTTGATGATTTGGTATGTTTGAGAACGAGTGAAGATATAGCAGTCATGAAGGATCCAGGTTGGATGTCCCCTTTCTGCCTTTCCTTCCTTCCCCACCTTGCCACAGATGACAATAGAGGTGTGGAAGAGTACAAAGGGGATACTAAGCAATGCTCTCATGTTGTTGCTGGCTTAACTCTCTCCTGGAATGTTCTTTGGTTGATTTTAGGAGTTGGGGAGCAACTTTTGAAGTAAATTGTTCTTTTTCGAATCGGCCTTTTTTTTTGAGGGTGTGGGGGTCTCTGTTTTGTGTATGCTTTAGAAGGGGACTGAATGGTCAGTAAATATATATTGTGAGGGAAGTGGAGTACGGGAATTCATCTGAGTTTTAATGGGCTCCTGGGTCTTTTTTTCTTGTCCTTTCCTATGGGTATATATGCAAGAACAGACTGGGAAGGGTGTGTTGCCACCCAATGGTAATTTTCACCACTGTAACTTAATACAGTGAACGCTTATAGTATAAACTACCAAGCTCTTTAAGTACAATAAATAGCTTCCAAATGTGTAGTTTGTAGCTAATCTGTATTGTTACTACAAACTTCATTTAGTTCAGTTAAAGAAGCATAATAATTATAGTAATCCTTGCATTTGATATAGCACCTTTCACATTGGGAGGATGTCTCAAAGTGTGTAGTGACTGCGTATTTTATAGGTGAGTAACGCAGTCAATTTGCACACAGCAATGCCCCACAAACAACCATGTAATGAATGCCATTTTTTATTTGGCCAGAGCACCAAAAGAAACACCCTTTTCTTTTTGAAGATTGCCATGAGATCTTTAATGTCCACCTGAACAGCCAGATGAGGTTTCAATTTTAAAATCTCATCTGAAGGACAGGTCCTCCAACAATGCGTTACCCTGCGAGCTCTGTAGAGTGCAGATTAACAAAGATTTAGGAACAGACTGCCCACTGCCTTCCAGATCAGTGAATGTTGTTTACCACAGAAAAAATGGTTGATGAGAGAAGGATGGGCTAGTTTATGGAATAGGTGGAAAAATGGGACTGTGATGAATCTTCTTTTCAGCATTTCATCATCTCTGAACCTTTCTCTGGTCAAATTTCTCTGTGTCTGATGTTAGCAAGGCTTTTATATAGAACTGATTTTTTTTATATTGTGCTTCTCTGCATATGTCTACAATGCAAAATATCACTTATGTGTCACTCACACGTATGAAAATGGATCACATAAATCAAGCTAGAATGATAAACATATAGCTTCAGATTTTCCATGAAGATAAAAGAACAGTGTTCTCCATTACCACTATCAGCAATACTATTCTACGAAACCTGATTAAGGGGGCAAGCTCCGCAGAGCACTGCCAAGGTCAAAAGATAAGGAGAGAAGATGATACAAATCAAGAAGTAGTACAAACCTTGTGCTTTGAAAGGCTGTGGATTGTAGGAGGAAGGATGCACTTAGTAGTGTTATTTACAAAAATGATTGAGCTAGGTGTTTCTACCCAGATGCATCTCATTTCACAGGCAGCACGTGGTGTAGGGAGAGACGCCATAGACTCAGCATTGGATAAGGCTGTAAATGAAATGAATACATCATGTACATTATGCACATTATCTCAGAGACCATTTAGTCAGTGATATAGATGACCATCACGTCAATAGATCCATTGATAAAATAGGCTTCTGTTGTATAGAAATTCTTCTATAATATATATTTATATATATTTAAACTTTCTTCAGCTCAACGTGCGTAAAACACTTTCTTCAGCTCAACATGCGTAAAACTGAGGCCCTCCTGATTGGCTCGCGTCAGCACCTCCGCACCTCAGGAACTGACAGCATCAGCATCCAAGGCTGCACTCTCCCCCTCTCAAAGCCAATCGGGAACCTTGGTGTTCTGTTCGACCCTGAGCTGTTCTTTCTCCCTCATATCCGCGCCACAACTGGCACCGCCTTCCATCACCTCCGGAATATCACCAGACTACGGCATTACCTCACCCCTCACGCTGCTGAAACTCTGGTCCACACCTTTATCACCTCAAGGCTGGACTATGGGAACTCTCTCCTCGCCGGCCTTCCCGCCACCTCCCTCCACAAGCTGCAGGTCATTCAGAACTCTGCAGCTCGTGTACTGTCCCGCACCAGGCTTCGTGACCACATCACTCCCACCCTCGCTCGCCTCCACTGGCTCCCCATCCCCCAGAGGATTGAATTCAAGATCCTCATCCTCACCTACAAGGCCATTCACGGCCTCGCTCCCTCCTACCTCTCCGACCTACTATCCCCCTACCTACCTGCCCGTACCCTCCGTTCCTCTGGCTCTGGTCTGCTCCACATCCCCCGCCCCAACCGCCCTACCATCGGTGGCCGGGCCTTCAGCCTCTCAGCCCCGAGGCTCTGGAACTCTATCCCCCAGTGCCTTCGCCGCCTCCTCCCTTTCCTCCTTCAATGCTGGTCTCAAGACCTTTCTCTTTGACTGTGCCTTCAGCTCCCCTCTCGACTCTCTACCCCCTCCTCGCTCCCTCCTTTCCCTCCCCTCACCCTGACCATTTCCCCCCTGCTCGGGTCCTGACCCAACTGTACAGCGCCTTGGGATGTCCTCCCGACGTGAAAGGCGCTCTTTAAATGGAGTCTTGTTGTTGTTGTAAACTCTTAGTTCTGCATTAAAGCATAGTAGTTAATGTACAAGATGTCCAGATATATGTTCACTACTCAGGACCCATTCACATGTTCATACAAAAGGAAGGATGTTTTTAGGTATGATTTCACATTCATTAATATAAGATCCATAATGCATTGGATTAAAATAACAGACATGGCTCAGCCTGTGATTTATGAGGAGTAGAATAAACCTGCATGAGTCAGACGTACCAGAAGAGAGCTGTTTAAAGGAAAAATCCACAGCAAGGCTTCCTTCATCTGTAAACTGATATTTGCAAACAGACACATCTCACTCATTGCATTAAGGATGTTTATCCAGTTCAGTTTGTTAGGTCTAAATAACGTTTTGTAAGGAGGCTTTGGCAGCAGAACATAGTCAATATACAATCAAAGCATCAGCATGTTATAATTGTCTCTGTAAACAAAAGATATATGTTGGGAAGTCACGGATCGCCCATCAAGTACCATGAATCGCATAACTCATAAGCAGTATCAGTCTGAAAAAGTTATTCTGGTCACAAATAGTAACTTGTTTTCTATTTGCAATCTACCATTTCCTGATATGTATGACAATGCATCATGTTTTTCTTTCATAGTTTACAAATATTTTTTCAGATTGCTATTCTTTTAAAAATGAAAACACTGAACTCAAGTTGCAGTACATTCCACAGGCATCATTTGCCTTCTATTCGTCATCTTTTATGTAAGTCCAGATGTAATTGCAGGCTTTTCAAGCCTGACCCACTCCTGACATCTACAGACATATTTTGTAGGGAAGAGCTTGCTTGATGTGGAGTCTTGTAGCTCAGTGGTTAGAGCACTCGGCTTGCAAGCGAGACACCTGGGTTCAATTCCAGGCAGGGTAAAACCTTGGGCAAGTTTCCTTACTCCACACGCCTGATAATAATCCCTCAAAACAAAACAATAATAAATTGGTCACTTCCAATCCACAACTGTTTGTGGGACACTGCTGTGCGCAATTGGCTGCCATGTTTCGCCCATAAATATACAGTCAATTGACTTTACAGTATATTCTGTGAAGCGCTTTGAGATGTCAAGAAGACGTGAAAAGCACTATATCAAATGCAAGGATTATTATTATTATTGATAATGAAACGAAAATGACTCAGGTTGTTTGTACTCTTCCAGGGAACATTGAAAACAATTATAGTATCAATTGACTTGGTGCAGACATGGAATTGAAACTGAGGCGCCTTCTTCCTTCGTATTGTTCTATATTAGATAATAATAATAATAATAATCCTTGCATTTGATATAACGCTTTTCATGTCGGGAGGACGTCCCAAAGCGCTTCACAGAACACACACTGTAAAGTGAATTGACTGTATATTTGTGGGCGAACGCAGCAGCCAATTGCGCACAGCAATGTCCCACAAACAGTTGTAGATTGAAAATGACCAATTTATTATTGTTTGGGGTTTTTGGAGGGATTATTATTAGGTGTGTGGAGTAAGGAAACTTGCCCAAGGTTTCGCCCTGCCTGGAATTGAACTTAGGTCTCTCGCTTGCAAAGCGAGTCGTCTCACCACTGAGCTACAGGACTCCAGAAGATCACACATCTACTGATTTACTGAGCCGCAGACAAAAATATTATTCATAATGTCATGTTTATCATTAACTTCAGTTCTGTTTACTAGACTTGAGGTATTCAGAGGCTGCAGAATTAAGGCACGTTTTGAGGTTAGGAGAAGTGTCCCTGTTGGAGATTTCAGATTATTTTATCACCCCACCATAAAAAACAAATCCATGTGTAAAGGTTTTCATTGGGAAGAAGAGCTGCCAAGGGGTGAATTAGGCCAGGAGAGATTGCAGACCATTGGATTGACTTTGGAAGAAGGGGACAATAAGAGGAAGTGAAACCTGAGTCAGATAAATCAAGAGAGTAAACTACTATGGAAGAGAAAAAAACAATGACTGACAGAGGGAAAAATAACTTATATATTCTTCAGCCTGGCTCAGATGGTAGCACTCTTGCTCTAGGTTAGAAGATTGTCGGTTCAAGCTTCACATTGGAAATTTGACTTCACAGTCTTGGCTCTCTCTCCAGAGGAGCACTGACCAGAGGGCTGAACTTCCAGTCAGGTGTTCTGTGTATGGATCGTGATGATGTTGGATTTGAATAGGATTTCCACAATACAATCTGCATTGTCAAAGTTGTTCTACATAATATAAACCAAGATTTGAGTCCCCAGGTGTGGGAAACCTGTCTGATTTACCTCTCCCTACCCCAAGAGAGAGGTAAATCAGAGGTGCATTGCATTCAAAATTGGAGGTGTCATCTGTAATAAGACATTAAACTAAGATTCTGTCAGCCTGTTTAGATCTTCCATTGCCACTGTTTGAATAGTGAAGGGTGTTTTGCCCAATATCATCCAATAATCTCAAAATAGATAGTTTATTCAATTCACGGTGGCTGTATGCAAATTGGCTGAAGCTTTTGCCTGCATATATTCAGTCACCAGAGTGATAGCAATTTACTTTAAGATGTCTGAATGCTATAGACATAGTACATAGATTATTACTTATCTATTCAAAGGATTTATAGTACTAGTAGCTAAAATAATTCTCTTTTGTTATGCAGTAATTTAAGTGCACAAAGGCTGTCCAGGTAATCCAATAAAGATCCTGTCGACTGGGTAGTGCCATAAATTGTGACTAATTGGTCTTGGGTCTAATAATGTATTATTGATGTTATATGAGAGGCAGAGAAACTGAAACTCATTAGAGGAGTTGTTGCAGAGTGATAAATAGTAATATTTAATTTGAAGATTTTATGTTGTTGATATTAGTACAATATTATAGTTAGGGGGCCTATCCTTTTATTTCAGAGATTGAAAATGTGTAAACTTCATTTTGCAGGTGTGGTAAAAACTGCTTTTGACTCCTGGATGGTCTGGTGGATATATTAACTGCGCTATATGGACTGGAAAGGCAGGTTCAAATCCCAGACTGCGCTGAATTAGCAAGTCTCAGCATGGCAGCAAACGGGGCACTACAATTAGTTTAAGAACCCTTAGGAGAGGTAAATCAGACAGGGTTCCCACTCCTGACAGCTAAAATTCTGGTTCGTCTTCTATGGAACAACTTTGACAATGCAAATTATATTTTGGAAATCCTAATCAAATCCAACATCACCATTGTCTATAAATAGCACACCACCTTTCTGGTCACAATCCAGAGACATCTGTTAGAAGTATGTAGTATGTAGACATTAGGGAGGATATGTTCGGCCTTACCTATTCTGACCCTATATTCTAAAAGCTTTCTTGCACGCATTGCAAAACTCACATGAGAATATTTATCACTTGGTACTGCTGAACAACTGGTGCTCAAGGACTATGCCTGTTTAGAAAGAACATTAGCCTTCAGAATGGGGATGGGAAATTGACTAAAACACATATTTGTGCGGGAATTGAATGGATTACTGGATTAGGAAACAAGTCTTCCATTTCCTGTTCCAGGCTTTGATTCAGACCAGACCCCAGAATAATGAGATGATCTTCCTTGTCTGTTAGCTTAAGGGGCATGTGTGAAATGTCGTTTGTTGGAGAAATGTATTTGCTATGGGGCCCAGAAAGAAAGAAAGATATATTAAAAACGTGAGTAAACAACTGCCTCTATTTAGTTAGTGACACAAATAATTTATGGCTGCCAAATGGGACAACATTTCACAATAAAATACAAAAGACTTCAAATTCAAACCACTCCCCCCACCCACTCCCTGATTATTTTTGTATAATAGATTTTTAACCCTATATTAAGCCATTTTCTAACATGTACTTGAAGTCCTATATTGAATCTAATCTCTTGGCCATCAGCAATGAGAGTGGCTCCATAAAGAATCTCCTTCAATCAGCTCAGTATTGGATGTCAACAGGAAACTCCAGTATTGACAAAACTGAGTACGAACTATGTGACTGAAGACACTTCCCCAGCCTCTGCCTTGCTTTAATCTCAATCTACATATTTGGGTGGTAGATCATTGATTATTAGCAGGGTGCTGGTCTGCATAATAATGGGATATTTAACAATCATTGTACTGGGAGGCCTGCTTACACAAATCCCAGCCTGTGTTCGGTGTGCTAATTACAACTTCTGATTTGTGAACGTTGTGAGTTGTTTAATTTGCAAGATATGCAAAATAGCAAATTGTGAATCCTAAAAGCTGGAAAAATCTGAAAAAAAGTCAAAAAGTAAAACTGTGCTGGCATTTTCTCAGACCAACAGGTTTTGGGATTCACAATAAATTAGCATTTGAAGGGTTAATTGATTTGAATTGGTTGTGGCAGTCCAAGCCTATGCTCTGCTTGCTGGAGGTTTGAGGTACCTTTCTTGGCTAAATATTAAGTTTCTATCCAGTTTTTAACTACATTTGTATTTTTTCGAGATAACTGCAATGAATTTGACATTGGGGAGCTGCGCTGAAAACTTGGTGCAAGGTTTGCAAAAAAATAAATGGGACCAGTGATAAGATGAACCTGGTAATGAGAGCATTGGGAAGGTACAGGGGTTAGCTCCTGAGAAGACTTTTGTGTGGGCAGAGGCAATTTACTGGTATGGTCATTAGAACAGTTTACCAAGTGATTAATTATGAGAATGAAGATTGGAGGCCCATGCAACAGGAACTAAGGCTCGATAAAAGATTCATGGAGATTACAAAGTGAACAGTTTGGTTTTGGAAACCTGTGTAATACCGTTTTACCCTTTTGTGTCGACATCCCAGGGACTGAACAGATTTTGTCGACATGAGCAGGTTGCCGATCTAAGCAGTCAAAACAAAATGTATATAGTGCTGTTGAAAACTTTTGTCAATATAACCAGGATGTCCATCCAAATGGGTTTGATAAGTGAGTAGCACTATAGTATGTCAAACAGATGAGTAGGAGGTCAATGCTCCCATCCTGTTATACAGACTTTGAGTCAGTGTTTCCTCTGTGTCACAGAGGCCAGCTCAGGAAGTGGAATCTCTCCACTGATGATAATGAGCCACTTCTCATCTTTAAATGCTCTTCTCATCATCATTGAGGTTGATTCACTGATGGTGATGATACCTCCACAATTAAGCTGTAATATTGGATGTAATCAGCCTGTTTATTCTGCAGTGTACAAACACAAAATAATCAGCAGCAGGCATTTCAGCACAATGAATACAACTGTCACCAAGAATAGCTCTGTATTATATGAGCATAGTCTTTATGTTTATTGGCTATTTCTGTGGTGGCCAGCTCACGATGCCAACAGCAAAATATTACCACAGCAATAAGTTACATTGGAAGATTCCATCAAAAATGATATATGCATTTTCTCTTGTTTTCTTCTTCACCTCTCCCAAATGTTGCTAAATCTTTAAAAGGAGGAATGTAGAATCCTGTCAACTTAGTTTCCAGAGTAGAATGGTGTTCTACATGATATCTAGCAGGAGAGTGAGGAAGAGTGGAACGTGGCTGATTTTTTCCACTTCCTCATTGCAGAAAGTAAAGATACCATCCCAAATGTTGTTCTGGCTGAGCTAACTACATGGATAAGGGAATATATTGAAAACAACAACATTCATAACTAATAATTATCACATGGAATCAGTTATGAACATTACATGTTTTACTGCATTATTTTCTTTAAAAAATATGAATGCAATCCCTACACCCTGCATTGTCCTTTTCCATCTGGTCTCTTTTTACTGCTTTGCATCCTTCAAATAGAAAGAGGAGACTGCTTGGTTTAAGACCAAATATTTTTCTGAAAAAAGTTTTGATTTTAAAATCATAATAATTACCCATAACATAATTCTGTTCATGTAGCACTTTATCAGTAGTATTTTGTGCATATCTAAGCATGAGTATGTTCTGCTTGGGTAAGATTGTGCATAGGAAGGTCAGTGCCGGTTACCAACTACGTCTCTGTGAAAAGATTGGATTGATTAGGTAGGTGAGCAGATCTTTTGATCTAGTTATTTAAAGGTCACTTGGCAGACCAGTGATATAGTTCAGGCAAATTAAAGAGGCAGCATTCATCTTTTCACCCTGAGGATACCCCATGCTTCCAAAAGCTGCTGCACTCATCTGTCCAGCCAATAGGCAATGAAAGCACACTGAAGTGTGACAGGCAAGCCTGAGCTTAATGTGCCTTGGGACATGTGCCTTGGGACAAGTCCAGATCTATGATTCTTGAGCTATGGGACCAACATAGGTTTGAAAGTTTAATGCCAAGTTTTAGAGTGGCATGATCTAATATTTTGACATCTTTCCAAATGGTAGCAGCAGAATTATAACTCATACAATCATTGCCCGATTTGTACATTGCCTTGAATACATGGTGAGAACATTATTTTTCTACTTGGAATTTTAAGTAGTGAAGTCTTTGAGATTAAATTGATTAAAAATGTATCACTAATAGGAACCTAGAATGCACTATAGATTTGCAGATCTGAATAATGCTGCAATTTAAAATGAAATGCATTTGTATAAATACTTCTCATCTTATTTTTTACCGAGATAATCAAGCTAGATTTAAAACACTTTATGTACTAGATTTTATTAATGCTATTTATCCATTTGGTGCATTTATTGTCAAGCATACAATTAAAACAATATTATATATAATACACTTCAATGTAGGAATACCGTAATATTATTTATTGTCAAGTGTAGACACTTTTTGAGCAAAATGTGACTTATTTTGTGTATAGCAAGATCACACAAACAGCCATGAGGTGAATAATCAATTTATCTGGAGAATTGTTGGCCAGAACTCCAGGAGAAACTGCCTTCAGTTTTCAAGCAATGCAAAGGGATGCCTCATCCAAAGAACGGCACCTCCAACAATGCAATGCTTACTGCACTGGAGTTTCAGCCTAGACTCACTAAAAGTCTTGTCATGGAGCATGAACCTACTACCTTCTGACCCAAAGGCAAAAGTGCTGACAACTGAGCTGAGCTGAATCATAGAATTGTACAGCACAGAAGGAAGCCATTTGGCCCATTGTGTCTGCAAGCTGATACAAATTAGTTTTCAAAGAGACAAAAATCTGAAAGATTACACTCACTGTTTGAGTTTTCCGCATTCAGGCACCTGACCATTTCTAAATGCCTCTAATAACTGCTATCGTTGTTATGTAGGAACTGATGACTTTTAGCAGTGAAATGAGCAACTTCCCTCATTATTTGAGTGCAACTAAACTTGTATTTAAATCTTAACTTGAAGCTTGGTGTGATTCATTTTTGTTGATAAGTAAATATTTCTTTCTCAAATGCTAATAAATGCATAACACAGTCATTGCACCTTTCGTTAAATAACTGTTTATATTTTACCTGACATTTGCCTGCTGAGTCATTTTCTTATTGCCTCCAGTCTCCATGACTTGAGACTGTCAGCAGACAAGAACTGGGAATTACTATCGATTTTCTATTGAAAGTATCTAGAAGGAGAGGCTCCTTCCCATATACACAAGAACATGCATATGTTTCCTAGGAAACAAGAGGGGAAAACAAAAGCCACTTTGTTTAATCCTACAGACGGATTATTTTCAATGTCAATGTCAATTTTGTGGCACATAATAAAAATATAATAATCTTTGCCTTTATTATAGCACCTTTTCACATAGTTGGATGTCTCAAAGTGCTTCACTGGATTTCACTTTTAAGTGTAGAAACTTGAGTATTTGTAGGCAAATGTGGCTTCAAATTTGCACAACATTGTCTCACAAATATCTATGAATTGGAAGGCCTTTTTTAAATTATCTGGGTAGTTGTTGGCCTGGACGCCAGGAGGAACTCCCTTCTCTTTTCGAATAGTGCTATGAGATCTTTAACGTCCGCCTGAACAGGTAGCCAGAACTTTGGTTTAATCCAAAGGATGGCAACTCTGAAAATGCAAGCACTGAAGCCTCGTGCTTAGCCTAGACTGTGAGCTGAAAGTCCTGATGTGGAGCTTCAATCCACAACCTTCTAAGTCAGAGGTGAAAGTGCTTCGAACTGAGCCAGTATGACCCATAGATAATTAAACCCAAATTGCGAGTGACAGTCTTTAAAGGTGAAGTAATGTTGGTATCCTATAAAGTAACACTTTGACTCCACACTCTACCACCCCAGAAAAACTTAGGCTGGCCTCAGGCCCAACCATTTAGTCATGTTTGGAGGGAGAGTGGTACAAATCTTCAGTTATTGACTGGTGTAACTACAATTTTCGACTATGTGATGGCTTTACTGTTATGCTGTTTTGAAATGGCTATCTGAGGAACCTTCTTACATAATCTTAAGAAATAAGAATGAAAAAATCAGTTTTGCTTGTTTTTCATTGAATTCAGATTTCGTCGATATTTTATTTTATCTATTGTCAATGGAAAAAGGGAGCGTAATAGAAGTATTCTTTTATGTCAACATTTACCTTTCTACCTCCCTGCATTCCGTATTTATTCTTTACTTTGCTCGAGTCTTATTTTGCTCCTTTTCTGTGCTTTTGGTTCTCCTGGTGTTGTGTCACATTCCTTCACTAGGACAATAAGTGGGTGCACCCTCTACACTTCTACAGGAAGGTTTATGACAGTGAGCCATGATGATAGCCAGTATCCCCTCCGCTGTTGTAGAAATGCATGTAGCATCTGCTTGGCATCCTCACCATACCACTCCATTGGTGGCACAGCTGTGGCTGTGAACTTAGCAGAGCTTGCATTGTACCACTTTTTGCTGCAGTGTGTTAGTACGCATCATGTTAGTCCTGCACCAACACATTACACTCTCACACACACTTCGCTCTTGCAAATATTCCAAGCAGATATGTTCACAGAAAATGAAGCTATGCTAGGAAAATATCATCTGAAACAAATCCTCAGCACATTCCCTTGTTGGCATGGGTTAATGCTTGGATTCTCAGTAAAGTTAATGATCAGCAGAGAATCAGACACGTTTGCCCACCCGCCTGGGAAGCAGGGTGGCTAACAGTGATTGAAGAATCATCACTCAATGTTGATAACAAGGTTATTAAAGCTAGGGCACTTCATATTTTAAGAGGTATATTTATATATCGGGATATATATTTGATATTTTGGAATTGTTTTTGGTTAGTCAGTGTCTGACACATGCAGAAACCTGTCACCAAGCTTAAAAGTATCCAAACCAACAATGACAAATTACTTTTAAATAACTCCTTTCACATCAGGAGGATATCCTAAGGTGCTGGAGAGTCAATACATGTATTATAATAATAAACTAGTAAAGTACTGGGAGTTCCACATGTGAATATTATGTGCCCACGTGAATAAATATATTCCCTTGTTAAAATATATAGTGTCCCCCAAGTAAAATATTACATTTTTATTAAGCTTTGAGGTTGATTCTCCAAAACAATTAAGTGAAATTGCAATTCAAAAGTAGCAATACTACCTTCCATATTTTCTCTCAACATTTTTTCATACAAAGCATAGCCCATAAGACATTAACAGTTGAATTACTTGTCCCAGAGCTAGTTTAAGCTTCTAGCTCCATGACTGAAGAAGCATCATAACAAGCCCCTATTGTACACTTTACTTGTGCCATTAGCTTGATTAGATTGAAGTGAGATGACATAAAGCTATTTTATATTTCTCACCAAAACTCAGTCCCAATTAAAAAAACATTAAATAAAGGAAAGGAAATAATTGTTGGCCTTATCTGAAACAAAAACAGAAGTTGCTGGGAACACTCAGCAGGTCAGGCAGCATCTATGAAGAAAGGAAAGTGAGTCAAGGTTTTGTGTCCACAACCCTTCATCAGAACTGAAAGGGTTATAATGAACCTTTTCATTGTTGATAATTGTTGATTACCTAGGGGCTGATGTTTTGCATAATAATGATTAGTTTTCAGATCAGGTTGGTAAAATTTCTGTGAGGTACAGAGTGGAGAATTAAAATTACCATGTGGTAAACTATTAAATTTAATGTTTTGGGGGCAGTACGCACTCGGTGTTTAATTTCTGTCATTGATCAAACCATTTAGGAACATAAGAAAAGAGGAGACCATTGAGCTTGTCCATTATTTTATAAGATCATTGCATATCTTTTAATTTTATTATCCCTCCCAATTTTATTATCTATATCCCTTGACACACATATTTCCCAAATATCTTCCTATTTACCTTTTAACATCCATATCAATTCTGAATCTACTGCTCCAGAGCAGTGCATTCCACATTCTCACAGTCTTTATGTGAATAATGGCTTAATAGTTTATTTTCAGTATGGTACTGAGCATTGGAACACTGGTGCTCACTGACATCAAGTGCAAAAATGTAGCTTTGCCCCCACCCCCACCAAGTCATTTCTTGCATATGAGCTGGACTGAGCAGGATCTTTGGAGCATAAGTTGAAGCATTTTTCTGTAGTGCACATTGGGGTAGTTGATGGAAGAGGAGTCGGTCAATTATGTCATTGATGGAAGAGGAATCAGTCATAATTGGTGGAGAAGGAGGAGGAGTTGATCAGTGATGTCATTGTTGAGGAGGAAACTGTCAATAAATATAGAAATGAATAAAAAGATGGTGGACAAGAGAGGCAGGACCCATGTCTGAATCAGAAGTTTAAAATATCCTTTACCCCCTCCCCCATTCAAGTAAATTTAAAAGTTAAAACACAAATACAAAATACAATGGATAAACATTGAAAGCAAATCTGTGCACAACCATTCACATGGATTTTGAGTAAGCACAGTAACCTTCAAGACAAAATAGTTTTACAATGGGAAAGAAGCATTTGCAGAACATTATGAATTCACCTCAGATCCCAAGCAAACAGAATCTTGTGGTGGATGTTATAAGTCAGAATTGGATCAGCCACATGAGTGAGTTTTCCACTTTATGCCTTCAATGACTTCAGGATAGGTGGGATCCAAAGGCTGGTCTTTTCATGACAGAGGAAGCTCCAGTTCGTTCTGCTTCAGGAGCCAGCACCTGAGAGCAGTGGTGCAGGATAGGCTGGCATTCAGGTGGAAAGGAGGTTTGGTATGAATATCTCACAGTTCAGTTGGTTTCCAAAAGATCAGGAGCACCAAATAAGAAGCATTCTCATTGCTGCTAAAAGGTTTTGACAGATTGCTATCTTGCACTTAATTTACACACAGCAAAAAAGTAGTCAGTTCTACTTCCCATCAAGAATGACTTCTCCCAGCCCTAGGAAATAATGGAGCTATATCCTGCCAAGTAACAATCAGATAACACAATTGACTGGAGCAAGTTAGAATTTCAGGACCTACAACAAGAAATGAAGACTTGAGCTTTGGCTCCATCTTGCAAAACAAGATGAATTTGTTCATTTTATTTGTCCTTTGCTGTACTTCTTCCAATGCCAAGATGTCTCAAATGTAATATATTACTTCAGGTGAGGGCGGTAAAACCCTCTTATGAATCAATTAATTTACTGCTGATGAATTGGATATTTAAAATTCATGTTATGGGAATCTGAGTATTAGGGCCGCTTTGAGTTACTCTTTACACCATTCCAGTACTAGAATCAGGGGCCATTTTACCTACAAATATAAATCCACTGCATTGCACAGTAAATTCATATGAAGCACTTTAAGAGCTTAGATTTATAGATGCTATAACAAGTACAAGGATTATTATTGTTAAAATTATTACATGATGATTAATGCTGCCTCATCCTCAATTTACATAAAGAGCAACCACAAAAGTGATTACAGAGTCCAGAAAACATTTTCCTTACATAAAGGATGGACTGAATGTGTAATCCCTGTCACAAATCATTGCTGAAGCAAGGACCATAAATTAGTTTAAAAGGGAGTTACTTGAAAAAGAGGAACATTTAAGGGTGCAGAGTATTTTGGAGAGGGAGGGAAAACAGTTAGAAGTTCTGTTTCATTTTGGAATCAATTACTTGGTAAAGTATTAGTTTACATCCTGAAAAGGGATTTGAATAATAACAATAATAATAAACCTTACATTTGATATAGTATCTTTCATGTGAGGACGAAGTCTCAAAGCACTTCATAGCATATTTACAGGATATACTATAAAGCGTTTCGTGGGCACATTTTAAGTTAGGAAGGTTAGATTAAGACCAGGACCTCAAGGGTACAACTGTTTGAAATAGCCAGTTTAAAATCTCCCGCCAAGACCAATGGCCAAAATCGCCCATGTGACGTCACTTCCACACGCTGTTTTCCAAACTTTCCAAGCACTCTGGGATGCTACCCTGTGTAAGGGTTGCTATATAAATGTAACTTGTTGTTGTTGTATAGGAATAGTAAGATTATCGAGATTATACTTATGGCTGGAGAGATGTTTCAGGAAAGAAATTGATCGGTCATTGAGTCTTGGGGAAGGAATAAAGGCACAGCGGAGATCCACTACGATGGTACAGGATTGAGAGCTTTTATTTATGAGGAGAGGACTGAAGTTGAAGTTTTCCAAGAAAAAAAGGAGTTTGATAACATAAACAAGGGAAATATTTATGTTTTTTGGTGAGTTAGTTTACCAAATGAGCAAGTGGAAAAGGTGAGGAGAATAGAGTTGTTGGAGCATGGAATGCTCTTCAGTGAATGATGGTTGAGGCAGAATCCACGTTTAGTTTTAAAGAGGGTATGGGATAAATATCTCAAAGGATCAATATAAAAGGGTGTGGGGGCAAAGCTGAAGAATGGAACAAACATGGGATGGCACTTTCAGAGAGGCAGCCAAGCTAGAATGTACCGAATAGCCTCCTTCGGTGCAAGTGCAAGTCCATGTTATTCAGGAGTTAGCAGGAGAGTAGGAATAGGTTAGATGGTTCATGTGGAGAAGAACACCAGTGCAGACTTGATGGGTTGGTTGGTCTGTTGCTGTGCTGTGATATTTTATGATTGTATGTGAAAGTGTGGAGTACATCTTTGATTAGAACCAAATACAATCATCTAGAAATGGGACAGTATTCATGCTCTCAACCTGAACGTTTCCCCCCACAATATGTCAAGACAACATTTTCTTTTGGCTGGGCAGTCAGATGTACAGCCGGAAGGAAGTTCACTTTAATTTATGCCATTGGCAGTATATGCAAGCTGTGGTGTGTTATAAAGGTTAGCAATAAAAAGAGAAACTGCAATTGGTGGAAATCTGAAATTAAAAAAACACAAGTGCTTGAAACCCATAGCAGGTCATTTAGCATCTAAAAGACAAAGTTAAAGATCAGGCATGACCCTTCATCAGAATCTGCTGCATTTACAGTTCAGGGAGCTGTAGACCCTTAGTCTGAGGAATGGACACAAGAGTGGCTCTCAAGTAGCCACCAAAGAATTGTTGAAAAATTAGTGAGCAACATCGGTTATGAAGTGTTGATTAGCTGCCTGCTGGTTTTGGGTGAAGCATTTATATTCAGGAATATTTTCAGTTACAAATTCAGTACAACTCAGATATTCTGTCTCTTGTTGACATGGTATCAGAAGCTCTGTCACTGAGTTTGGAGAGGAAAATAAGTCAAATCAGTATGTAGTGCCGGTGATCAATTGAAGATGATTGTTAGGCAGCCCAACCATTCGTGAGTTGGCCAAAATATTCCTGTTGATAAATGTTGAAGGTTTTCACTGGTGGTGAGCCATTCCATTTATGCTAAAGGGATGTGGCAGAAAGATATAAAATAAGTTTTTGACATTTTATAAGGAATGTATCATATTTATTTTGGTTGAACCCTTGCTCTACAACTTTAGTTTTATTTTTGACCCTGAGCTGAGTTTCAAACTCCATATTCATTGATCACTCATATAATCAGGCGTTTGCTGAACAGTTATTTGATAGGCTATTTTTTGCTGCTGTGTTGTATCATGCATTAGGTCCCAATATCTATCTGGCTGCATAACAATGAAACATTTGAGCACACAACATATCATTTAATTTAGCAAGAAATGAACCTTGTCAGATCTGACTGTCTTATCCTGTGTAGGTCAGGAACTGAATTGTTCATCCTCTTATGCTCAGTTAAGAAAGCCATTTCTTGAAACCCACACCAGAATAGATAATCTGCACAAGGTTTATTTATAACCTGGGCCAATAGAAAAGTGGGGTCACAATGTTTCCAAGGAATCTGCAACAAACAGTGTTATCTGCTATAAACCCCCTGAAAAAAATATTACATTTTGGGCCCTGGGCCCCAGGTGTTTACCTGACAACACTGTGGGTAGGGTGGCTCCAGACACGTATTCACTGTGCAAGCGGCAAATGGGCTTCACTCCACTTGGAGGCCCAGCTGTTGTGCTCGTCTGTGTGTCTCTCTTCTCTGTATGTGTTTGTGAGTGACTATGTGAGTGTGTCTGTTTGTCTCTCTCCGTGTATTTGTAAGGGTCTATGTAAGTGTGTCTCTCTCCTCTGTATGTGTGTCTGTTTGTCAGTGTGTGTCTCTTCTATATGTGTGTGTCTCTTCTATGTGTGTGTGTATGTGTTTATGAGTATCTGTGTGAATGTTTGTGCGTCTCTCTTCTCTGCCTGTGTTTATGTCTTTTTGTGTCCGTGAATGTGTGTCTGTCTCTCAGCATCTCTGAATGTGTGTGTCACTTTCTTTGTCTGTGTGTGTCTCTCTCTCTCTCTGGGTCTCTGTCTCTGTGTGAGTGCCTGTGTGTAAGTGTGTCTGTGTCTCTGCATGTGTGGGTCTGTGTGTGTGTGTGTGTGTGTGTGTTTGCGTGCATGGTGCCAAGCCCTGGGAGGTGGTGAGCTCCTGTAGTCCCGCAGTCAGGAAGGACACTGGTCCTAAGTGTCTGTTTTATTGGTGGATCTCCAAGCCCTTTGGGCCTGCGCTAGTGTCCCCCAAATGAGCCACACAGTTTTTGTTGAAGATAAAATAATTTTTTTTTGCAACAATCTAGTATGTGTTATTTCCTCATATTTAGTATTTATCAATAAAGTGAAAAAAATGTAGGCTGGCAGTAAAATGTACCTCAATAGCACCAACTAACCTCCCGCAATTTCCCGCAAAGCTTGTCGTTTCCCCCTGCATTTAGGGCAAATATTTCCACACTTTTCTATTAACCCAGTTTATAACCAAAATAGACATACCAAATAGCATCGATTACATAGAATGATATAGACTGTACAGCACCAAAACTGGCCATTCAGCCCAACTAGTCTTTACCAGTGTTTATTCTCCCATGACCTCCACAATATTAATCCCCTTTCCCCTTCCTGTACCTATATTCTGTTCATATAGGCTATTTTTAATCTACCACTAACTGCCAGTACCTTAGTGACTGCGTACCTCATGGACAACACAATGAATAAAAAAGTGTCTGCATAGTTTCTCAGTATTAACAGAGAATGAATGCACTTTCAAATGTATCACGGTTTTACCCTGCCATTGTTCTTACACAGATGAGCACACAGTATTGCACCATGGAGGTGTTGCTTTGTCGTGATGTGTTTTGTGCACTTTAATGAAGTGTGTTTATAATGGGATCTTCCATTTATTAAAGTGCACTAAACTTACTGCCTTGAAGAGCATCATCACACATCACTAAACCACCTAAAGGTGAAGAATTTCCTTCTGCCTTTAAGCATGCTGACTAAATGGAAAACCAGCTGAATTTAGAGATCACAAGACTGAATGATATGATATGGTAGTAATCTTATTTCTGAGTCAAAAAGTTTGCTAAATTCAAGCCCTACATCAGGCCTTCAAACTCATCTAATCTAGTCTGACACTCCAATGCAGTGCTGGGTGTGGGGGCCTGGGGGGAGGTGTTGCATTATTGGAGGTGCAATGTTTACGATGAGACATTAAACTGAGGTCCCATCTATCCGTGGCGGTGAATATTTAAAGATCCTATGGCACTATTCAAAAGAAAAGGGAATTGCTGTCATGGCTAACAATTCCCCAGATAATGTTGATAATTCACTTCAGGACCATTTGTTGGATATTGCTGTGTGGAAATTGGCTGCTGTGTTTGCCCACAAACTAAACAGTCACTTTACAGAATTAGATTGAAGCGCTTCTTTGAGATGTCCTGCAAACCTGAAGGAGCTAAACTGAATGCAAGGATTAATTATTTATTACGTATGATGGTAATTACCCACTAGTGCAGTGAAGGTGCCTTTCTGAGATTGACATTAAGCCATCCTGCTGAGATGTAGAGAGAACTTTACACTAGCTGTCCTGTAACTTAATTGGTGATTGATAATGTTGATAATGATATGGGGTCTGAAAAACTTCTCACTTGTGCACGCAGTAGGTTTTTTGGCTGATAGATAAAATATATTCCATTCCCAGGCACTTACACTGATCTAAGTTCATGAAAAAATTAAGAAGCAGACTCAATCTTTGGGCCTGTTACACCAACACAGCCTGAAAGTATTCCAATTCTAGACACCCAAACAATTTCAGCTTAATATAATCATTTTCATTTAGGTTCAACCAGGTGTCTGACACAATTAGAATACCATTACCATGCTTAAAAGTATCCAAACCAGACTGAGAGTTCTATGCATACCACCTACACATGGGAATGCTTGTGCTTGGAATGGAATGTGCTCTCTCTTCTGAAGGACACATTACTACTTACCTAACTCTGGAGGGTATTAGTCACAGTTTGGCAAGAGCTAAGGCTTGGGGATTTCAGAGTGTTTGAACTGATGAAACGTGTAGCATGCTAATGAAAGAACTTTCTGGCAAGCTTCTCACTGCTTGCCCAGCTAGGAGCGCCAACCATCTTACCAGTCAGGGCTTTGGTTTGCAAGGTTAACAAGAACTGAGTGGGAAGAATCCCTGTCCCTGGTGACTGGTCTGCTCTTCCAAGTCTTGCTGATGTGCCAGGCTGGCCAGTCTTTACCTCGGACTCGCCAGGTTCAGAAATTAGACTACTGAGTACCTAACAAAGAACTGACGCAATTCCGACATTGTGTGTGATACCTTGGAGTCAGTTCAGCCTCTTTTTTCTTCCCCTACCATCACCATTCAACACCCCCCTTCCCCGGAGGATTTTCATTATCCACATAATTATTTATACCCTCAGACTGTACTGAACTGCATAATTTTTTTAAATAGTGAACCTAATGAGCTGTAGATATACAGTATTATTCATTAAATTGTCACTATTCATCTACATGTAATTATAACACCAGAATAATTAATACTTCACAGGGCAGAAAAGCCATCTTTAAAAAATTTTCTTTAAATTTGAAATAATAATAATAATCCTTGCATTTCATGTAGCGCCTTATCATGTTGTCAACATCTCAATGTGCTTCACAAGATTTACTGTAAAATGAATCGACTTTTTTGTGTGCGAGAAAATCATTGTAAATTGTGGAAAATTCTTAAGTTGTTTCTGAATTCAGAATTCGGTTCTTTATAAGAACTGCAAGAAAATAAGCTTGAAAAAATTCAAGGACTAAATTTACTGGGTTTTCACAGTTCTGAGCGATCTCAAGTTAGGCAACATGGTGTGACAGGCTGAGACTATCTGGAATTTGGGATCTCACATTGTTCCAGAAATCTAAAGATTTACAGCTTCACAGTTGCTTAGTCAAGTGCCAAGCCTTGTTCACACCCAGCTAGAGGAGCCTCATCTACGGGGAAAGGAGCCTTATGCAAAAGGTTTTGCAGAAGTTAATGGGAAAGATTAATTCCAAAGATCACTTACTCTTTCTTAGTTATGCAAACAGATTTACTTACCTGTAACAGACCTGTACCTCTCCGATGCTACATCTTGATTCCCTTACCCCTCAAAATTAGTTTAAATCCTTCCCCACAGCACTTGTTAACCTCCCTGTGAGGACATTGGTCCCAGCCCTGTTCACGTGTAACCCATCCACCTTGTACAGGTCCCAACTGCCCCAGAACTGGTCCTTATGGTCCAGGAATCTGAAGCCCCTCCTTTCTGCACCTTTTCTCCATCCATGCGCTCATGTGTTTGATCTTGCTGTTTTGATACTCACTTGCACGAGGTACTGGGAGTAATCCAGAGATTACCACCTTTAAGGTCCTGCTCTTTAGCTTTTCCCTAGCTTCTGATACTCTCCCTGTAGGATCTCAGCCCTTTTTTTCCCCCTATTTCATTGATCCCAACATGGACTACGACTTCTGGATGTTCCCCTTCCCCTTGTAGAATGTTTGCACCCATTCCGTGATGTCTTCAACCCTGGTGCCTGGGAGGCAACATACCATGCCAAAGTCATATCTTTGGTTGCAGAAATGTCTGTCTACTCCTTTCACCGTTGACAATCTTCCCTCTGTCCCCCTGTGCATCCATTTGCTTTTGACTCCTCTCCTCAGAGGTGTCATCACTCTTACCAGTATTCAGTACAGGGAACCAGTTAGTAAGTGCCACACTCTCAGGGGATTTATGCACTACCCATCCCCTCTTCCTATCATGCCAGGTGGTCACCCACTCACACTGCTTCTGAACCCTCTGTGGCTGTGAGGTGAACATTCAATCCATGAACTCTTCAGCCTCCCGTATGCTACATAGCTTTTCCTCAAGCTCAGAAACCAAGCAGCCAGAGGCACTTTGTATACTGTGTTTGTCCAGGGCATATAAAGTATCCTGGAGTTCCCACACGGCATATGTTGTGCATGCGACCGGTCTTAGCTGTCCTGCCATATTCCCAGACATTTTTATATTATTTTAATATAAATATTATATATTTTATAATTATGCACCTTTCCCACTTGCACCAAATTCCTTAATAAAATTCTCACTCTGTTCCCTCCTCACACTTCTGTGCTCTCTTTCTCCCCCTTTGTATCGGCCTCTGACACAACCAGTTTCAACTGGTCAGCAAATAATTAACTAATTAGCTAATCCCTAATACCTGGACTATGACTAGCTGCCAATTTGGCTTGTTTACCTGTTTTGCTTGAAAAGTTCTCTCTTGCCAAGAAACAAATCCCACTCTTTTGCTAAAAGAAAGAGTTCTTTCTTGGTCTCTAGTTCTCGCTTGCTCAAGAATTCCCACTCTCACCAAATTCCTTAATAGAATTCTCACTCAGTGGGCTCTCCGCTCCTACCATCTTGTGCAACATGCAGTGGCTGGAGTGATTTGATATGTCTTCTTGCAGATAATGATTGGTTAATAACGACTAGCTATTAGAAATATTATTGAAACATTACCAACCTGTCCACTTGGACTTCACAACTCTTCTTCCACAACCTGCAGATTAATCAGAATTCTGCAGCTTGTGTCCTCTCAAGTAACAATTCCATTCTCCCGGTCTGCCCTTCCAGATCCTGCCGATTAGGCAGCCTGGCTGTGCTGTCATCAGCAGTGCCCTGGAGTACTGCAGTCCCGCCTGGCTCAGGAACAGGCTACCAAGACCGCTGCAGAGGGCTGGCTCGATTCCAACACACTTGAACTTCATTTACAAGTGGATCACTGGTTACCCTGATGTCAAATAACTAGAGGCCTGCTTAGCAAGTAGAAGTTGGACATGGGGTGTGATGCTCATTCTAGGACAAATTTAATACCTGTTGTTCATAGTTGTTCAAAGTTGAGCATATGCTCATGGTTGCTAAAGACATGGCGTAATCATTCTGAGTGGTTCTTAGCAATTGTGTGCATGTGCACATCTTTTTACAAGGGTTTTTTCCCAGTCAGTCTTGCAAAGTTAAGTCTTAACAGGATGTTAATAGGAATAGACTGAGAAGCAGTGACAAAAAGATTCAGAGAAACAGTGAGAGGCAAAGAGAGAGAAGAGCTGGCAACAACAACAAATTACATTTGTAGACTGCCTTTCACTTCTGGAGGACGTCCCACCTCACATACTACAGTGACAGTAAAACCCCTGATGGAACAATTGTTTAGTTGTCACTGAAACCAATTAATATTTTGTGTGCCATCAAATTATCCACAGTGTTTTCTTATCCACAAAGGGGTCAGTCCCAATTAATGCAGCTAATTATCTCTACTGTTTGGGTCGATTTGATGCATCAAATCTGTATTAGAAATCGAATTAGATAACTATTTGAAGAGATCAATATCAAAAGAGTATGGGGAAAGAGTAGAGAATTGGAATTAGAAAATTTAGCTCCAGTGAGGAGCTTGCAGTAGCATCGGTAAGATGGGCCAAATGGCAGCCTACAATATTGTAATTTCTATGAATCTACAATATCAATGTTAAAATGTACAATTAATTCAAAGCTGTATCAGCAACATCAATTTGCATGTATATAGCACCCTTCACGCAGGATAGCATTTCACAGCACCTTCAGAAGTGGAGCATGACTCCAAGTCGAGGGGGCGGGGGGTTATCGTAGGCTCAGTCAATGAATCATTAAAAACTCAAAGCCTTGTTTATTCCTTAAGATTTCCAAGCTAAAGTATCCATTTTGAAGACTGCTACCACCTATCATTATAATAATAGTATACATTTTTATTATAGTAAATGGATCCATTGCCCTAATATGTGACTGTTTTTCTTTTGCTCTGTTCCCATTTCCACCTGGGTCTTGGAGTAATCTTGTTTTTCTGTGTCCCTGATCTCCAAAGTTCTCAAGTCTCATTGGGCTGGATAGTGAAGCCTCAAAGCCAAATTGTTCATTGTATTCACACTTGAGTCTATAATCTTTGAGTTTTTAATGATTCATTGACCGTACCTATGACTACCTCGGCTCGGCATCAAGTTGGGATCACGGAAGATGCTTATTTCCAGAGCTTTATAGGGTTGAGTTTATGAACCAGTTGATGAGACCACTTGTAGGGAATTAAAACAACAATAAATAAAGATGCTCCAGGCCTCCAAGGAGAGCTTGCCTTGACCATCAGGAATTTAATGCTACACATCACTATTTTCTATACACAACTGACAGGGAGTATATTGAAAATAGTGAAACATAGACCCTCTCAACTAAACTGGATATAGTAAATGGATGCCAGGACGCAGTGCTGCATAGATATTTCAATATGAATAAAGCAGGCCCACAGTGTTCCACAGCTGTCAATTTTAACAGACTGTTAAATCTTGATGCATGAGGCAAGAAGGTGGTCAATATTGCAATATTTCTTTATACTTTCCCTTTCTAAGTAAGAAGCATTAAGATATGTTTTACAAATTGGGTTCTGTATAATGATGGTGTTCAAACCTGGCTGAGCACCATGTGTGCTGCTATCTCGGAAATCCAAAGAATGAGGATCATTTTTGAGTGCCAAACGTGTTTCAGAGTTTTGACTTGTCTGACCTGATGCAATCCAAGTTAGGAGTAATCCCTCAATAATCTTGGAAAAGGTCATTGTGGGCTCCTGAAAATGTTTCAGCTAAATTTGAATCCAAGATGGCGGTGTTTGGCCTCTACGATTATTGCAAAAGTCAAGGGAAAGGAGTATTTCAAAACATATTACAACTGTCCCTTAAATAAGAAATTTAATGAGTTAAAGACACCATAAGTGTGACCACATATATGTAAAAGAAACCTATCCCACTCTAGATAATTGGGCCTGCTGTGCACATAAATCTAAATAATTTCAATTAGCCCAAAATAAATACCCCTAACTCTAATAATCCTGGATTGAAAGACTTTTCTTTGCAAATTTGTACTCAAACTGTTGCCGCACTTGACTGCTTTTGAACCTCTGGTTCAGGAAGTTTGGGCTTCCAAAAGCATTTCCCTCAGTAACTTCACTCTGCACACAGTACATTAAAAAAAGGAACAAATATTTGGGCCATCAAACTCACAACTTCCACAGAGCACAAAAAAACTATGGGCAATTTCACCTCACTTATTCTATGCCCTGAGCCTGGGAGAAAGTTCTCCATTCTCAAACATAGTGATGCAAGAACTGTAGAATATATTTCACGTTGACCAGTACGACCTCCGCTCACAAGTCTGTGCACAAATCGACTGACACATTTACTTACAAATCCATAGTCACTACATCTGAAAGCAACTGCCACTGAAGGCAGTTAGGCATTATAGACATTATTATCAAATGCAGGGATTATTATTTTATTGCTAATACAACTTTAAAGGCAGTGATTTTTCGATTCCTAGTAAATGTATCTACTTTGCCAGTCAAACATGTCTGATTTTCACCCACTCACTTTACCATTGATTGGAGAATCGTCCCCAAAGAGATTAGAGTGTGCATATGAGTGGGTTTACTCAGTGATTGAACAATTAAAAAGAAAAATTGCAAATGCTGGAAATCTGAAATAAAAGGAGAAAATGTTAGTATCGCACAGCAGGTCAGTCAAAGTTTGAGCTCTGATGAAGGGTGATTATAGCATGTCTTTCTTGTTCAGATACTTTTAGCCTACTTTTCAGCTTCTTTTGTTTGTAATTAAAAATTGCAGTTTGTGAGGTTGATAATCGAGACTGAAGAAGCTATTCACTTAAAAGAACATTACTCTGATTATACTGCACTCTTCATACAACAATCTTACAAACAAAATTATGGGAGACAATTGTGGGAGGAGGAATTGTGGCTTTTGAAATCTTAGGCTTAAAGGGCCTTTGAAAACACAGTAATTGGGGGACACTTAAGAAAAGCGAGTATGTTATAAATGACATGAAAATCATTCTATGATTATTAATAATAATTTCATAGCATGGGAAGTAATTTGAAAATACAACTAGCAACTCTACTTACTTATCACGAATGGTATGAACCTCTATAAAACACTGGTTAGACCTCAGCTAGAGTACTGTGTTCAGTTCTGGGCCCCACATTTCAGGAAGGATGTCAATGTCATTGGAGAGGGTGCAAAGGCGATTTACCAGGATGGTACCAAGAATTGAGGGACTTCACTTATGGGGAGAAGCTAGAGAAGCTAGGATTATTCTCCTTTGAGCAGAGAAGGTTAAGAGGAGACTTAATAGAAATTTTCAAAATTATGAGGGGATTCGATAGGGTGAACAAGGAGAAACTATTTCCACTGTCGGGTGGGTCGGTAACCCGAGGACACCGATTTAAAATAGTTGTGAAAAGAAACAGGAGAATTTTTTCAGACAACGAGTTGTTCGGATCTGGAATGCATTGCCTGAAAGGGTGGTGGAAGCTGATTCGATAACAACTTTTAAGAGAGACGTAGATAATTATTTGGGGAGGACACGTTTGCAGGGTTATGGGGAGAGAGCGGGGGAGTGGGATTGATTTGGATCGCTCTTTTAAAAGAGCTGGCACAAACACGATGAGCCGAATGGTGCTGTGCTGTATAATTCTATGATTCTATAAAACATGCAAAGGCTTCAGATCATATTTAAAAGCAACTGAACATATTGCACGATTGATTGTGCATTTAATCTCTCTGTTGGGCAATTGTACATTGAATTGCATCTTAAATGCTGTATCCTAACTGTGCTGTAAAATGGTTTGATGGGCTTTCAATGTGAAGGCTAAGTTTTATTGTACTGCAAAGACTTGTTTGACAGAAATAATTGTAGTTGGTCAGAATCTCCTGTTTGGTCTCGTAAATCCCCTTTGTAGTGCACTGTGAAGCAGTAGATCGGAAGAATGCACCACTTGCAAATGGAAAACTGGTTTGCTTTAAAGAGGAAAGGTGCTGGCTCTAGCCATAGAAAAGACTTCATGCTTTGAATTTCTATTTTTATAATACATATAGCAATGGGTAGGAGCAGGATACCTTCAGCCATTGCTTGGGTCCCCTTACTGCTCAGATTATATTTATCTGCCTTTTTGCATTGGTGTCAATCGTGGATTCCTCTTCTTCCCCCAATGAATCAGATTAATAGTAATCCTTTCATTTGCCTTTCTCCTTGAAGTCTCAATGTGCTTCACAGGATTTACTGTAAAGCCTAGTCACAGTATTTGTAGGCGAACATGGCAACCAATTTGAATTAAGTAATGGGCCAGAAACTGCCAGTCTGTTTTATCAGTGAACAAGTCTGATGTATAGTGGAACCTCACTTATCTGCCACCGAGAGCAGGGTTTCTTCCCGCTTGGTTCTTGCTAACCCTGCAAGCCAGAGCTCTAGTGGGTAGGGTGGTCCCAACTGAACAAGCAGGGGGATGCTTGCCAGATGATGCTTTCAACTGTAGCCTTGTTAAATGCCAGCAGTATCCCATCAACACTCTTGAGACCTAAGCCTTGAATTTTGTCAACCTAAAAGTTGTTGTGACATGATAAGGTGCTACATCAAATGCACGGATTTTTATTCATGTAGAGATTGAACCCACAATCCTCTGATGGTGAGAGTTCTACTAACTGAGTCAAACTGGTACTTCCTGGTGTCTATCCTGAAATTGCCCATTATAACTATGAACCTGTTCCCTCTTACTCTGCTGCCTTTGTGTATCTGAAAATATTGTTCTGGGTTTATTTTCTCAATCCCGTTTAAAATGGATCGTTAGAAAAGGATACTGGAGTTTGGCTGGTGGTCTCAGAATCAGCACGTTAAGAAGAGGAGGGGGAAAAATATTTTTTTCTTAAAAATCACTAAATATGAAATTTCATCAATTCCTTGTTTGTATCTTCTGGGTTAGGATTGCCTATTCACAATTTAAAATGTTGCAAAGTTCAGTTGAAAATATGTTTTCTAATACATATTTATACAATCAGGAAATTGATACTGCAGTAGTTAACATATACCAATTGCTCAATACGAAGAAGCTGTCTGCTCCGTGCAGCTTAACTATTTGACTCCTGCTATGCCTCCTTACTCCTTTAACACACAGGAAATAAATTTATATTTAATCCTTTAAAGACTTAATGGGTACTACAAAAGAGCTCCAGACACTGTAGCCATCCTACTGCTTGTTTGTTTGAATTCAATATTGACTGTTTCCTTGACTTTTGTTGCACACCTGCAAACTATGGAGGTTGTGTTATGTGTGCTGCCATGATTTTAGTGTCTCCTTTCAGTTTATTGAATGACCAATAGCCCAATGCTTTAGTAACCAGATTAACTACTTTGGCTGTACCCAAAATAAATTCTCTCCAGCCCACATAATGTGCACTGACTTCCCACAGATACAAACAATAAACTCAGACTCGTGAATACCAAATATTAATGATTATATTAATGAGCCTTGCATTTGAAATAGCACTTTATCACTTTGGTGAATACCCCAGGGAGTAACTTTTCCAATTATATTATTTATATTATATTAAAATAAATTTCGAAAAATATGTAGTCCAGAGTGAAAGGAACTAAATAAAAGCGAGAAAGGTAGTACAGAGAATTTAGTTGTTTGGAATGCAGTTTCCAACTTTGTTTGGCCATATGGATGTATGAACAATTGCCCAGCCTGATATATATATATATATATAATGTTTTGAGCACAATAGATGTTGCTTTGCATCAATTTGGGTTTTCTTCAGAAAGCTGCCAATTGCTTGAATCTTCTAGGTCTGAATGGCTCAGTTCCTCACTTGGCAGTGATTTTATCAGCAAAGGTAATCACTTTGCTTTAATTATAGTTGGTGAATATAGTTCTGAACAGCTGTTAAGGCATCTCCAATAACTAGTATTCTTTGTTCCAAATGGAAATCATTTCACTGTCCAATGTTATAATATTAATGAGCCTTGCATTTGAAATAGCACTTTATCACTTTGGTGAAACATCTCGAAGCGTTTCACAGGATGTAAAATGTAATGACTGTTTATTTGAAGCCAATTTGTGCATAGCAATGTCCCACAAACTGCCATGAAGTGAATGACTAAGTGAATGAGGTTTTAGTCTAACAGAAATTAAATGGCATTTAAACAACACAAAAAACAAATGTATGCAGCTTCATGTGAATGATGACCATTCCTTTCATTATGGCTCCTGACATTTTGAGATATTGAATGAGTCTCTCACCTCAGATCAAATATTCATGCTTAACAGGCTTAAAATCCTTTCGCTCAGCTTTCTGTTGGTTGGGTGAGATTATTAAATTCCAAGGTTATGTGTTAGTTATGAAGCTTTACACATGGCCCATTAAGGCTTACACAGAGCACATTGTGTTCCATGTCTGTCCAGAATTAAGAACAACCAATTAGATTTTTTTAGCCATCTGCTATGAAGTGATTATAACAAGCTACAATGGAGATAAAGCCACAGTTCATACCTTTATAATATGCGAGAAAATAGGTCTGATTTTGTTTATATTTTTATTATGATGAAGCGGTACCACATCAGGCCTCACAAGATCAGCTGATCCTTGGCCACCAAGTAGGACATATGCTGATCAGCAGCAGGCCTGAGTCACTATTTACTGCTTAGCTCTCCCCACTCTGCATATGTTTTCTATTTTCCAGTAGTGTTTGGGAAGTGGTCGCTGTGGCTTACGCTATGTCTGAATAAGTATGAGTTCCTCGGTTTGGACGTGTTTTCTTTGCAGCTGGCACACTGACAATATACTGTGCAAAATTCTTGAATATATTGATTTGATGCTGAATGTTTACTGATTTGCTTTTGACATGTCCTCCTACAAGATAACTAAACAGCTGACATATGGAATTCCATGTGTTCTGTTGGTCCCCTTTGCTGTAGATAGTTTAGAGTTATGGAACCTATCTGATACCTGTCAAAATAGTGATTTGTGTATGTTGGTTATGCTGAAAGACAATTTGGCAAAGGGATAACTCCATGGGGGAAAGGTTAAATCTCTGTCATGTCAAAGTGCTGTATCTTTCATCCTTACACTACGAAGCGAAGCTGGCTACTAATGGCAGAGTAGCCCCTATGTGACAGGGAAATGCTCTGCTCTGTCAGAAAAGTTCAGAAAGAACAGCGGTGCAATGCGTCTGTATATGACAGAAAGCTTGTTGCTGTACTTTTTCTGGAAGGTTGCGTCTGTGAAAAAAATTAATGATGCCTATTAGGATAAGACTAAATTTCCTAGAGCTCTGGCATGTCTTTTCTCATTGTAATGAGATAGTTACTATCAGCTTTTCATAACCATGTTGAAAGCCAAATGTTAAATCTGCATTAGAATTTGACTTTCTCCTTTAGCTTTTGTGCATTTGTCATGTTCTGTGCTGTGAGTCTGCTATATTCTGCCTTCCTGCAAGCTTGATCCTTGGTCTGTGCTGAGTTAACTGGCCTCATCTTAGCAGCCAAATCTCCCCTTCCAGAAGAGATGAAATTATAATAATAATAATCCTTGCATTTGATATAGTGCTTTTCACGTCTTCCAGACGTCTCAAAGAGCTTCACAGAATATACTGTAAAGTTAATTGACTGTATATGGGTGGGCAAAACATGGCAGCCAATTGCGCTCAGCAGTAAATTGCACCTAGACATAGAGGTTTGTCTCAGCATTTCAGAGAATGTAATTTTTGAATAATTCTTAAATTTAGTCTTAAATTTGAAGCCAGTTGTCCACAAATATTAAAAGGACCTGCTGAAAAATATCTTTAAAATTAAGTCTAAATTTAAGATTTGCCCAGAATTTACCTGCTTTAAGTGCTAAAAACTAATTTCTAGACCAAGGTGGAATTTCTCTGCATTAGAAATTTTCAATCTTATGACATCTTTGGCACATAAAAAGCTTTACACTTTGTTAAAGATAAATCAGGCCTCAAATTAAATAGTGGAATATTTTTACTGTGCCCTTTTAGACTGCATGAATTATTTAGCTTATAAAATTGACATGAAAATATAACATAAATAAGAAGGTTTGCCTCTGTTGGAGTAACCTCTTTTCTATCTGAGAGAAAGATTTGAAGCAGTTTTACTGGACTGAATTGAAGATACAAATGATGCCAAGCTACAAGTTCCTGGGTAACAGTGTAAGACAGGGACGTGAGCGATTGTATGTGTGTGAGCATGTGTGTATGAGTGACCGTGTATGTATCTGTGAGCGAGCATGTGTGTGTATGCGCGAGAGTGTTTGTGTAATGAGCGAGCATGTGTATGTACGAGGGAACTTGTGTGTGTATGGGCGAGCGTGTGTGTGAGCGAGCTTATGTGTGTATAAGCTAGCGTGTGTGTGTATGAGCGAGCGTGAATGCTTGTGTGTGAGCGAGTGTGTGTATGAGCGACCTTGTGTTGTGTGTGAGCAAACTTGTGAACGGCATCAGTAAGCATGTGTGTTTGTGGAAGCACTGTGCACCTGATGGTGTGTGTGTGTGAGTGAGCGAGCTTGTGATCAGGTGTGAGAGAGAAAGGGAGAGAGAGTGTGTGTGTGCTGTCAGCACCTGATGATGATGTGTGTGTATGTGTGGGGAGGAGAGTGTGTGCAGTGGGTTCTTTCACGGTCCTGGCTAAATGTTACGTCTGCTTCCTTCTCGGAGGAGAGACTTCAACTAATGTCTGTCTGCTTCCACGGTGCTCGATTCTCCATCCCCCGATATAAAGGGGTTTACTGTGTGATCTGGAGTTATTGCAATGCAGCCATGCTCTTTTTTGTTCTTCAGTTTCATCATCCTTCTTTTGTCTGGCATTTTTATTTATACTTGAAAACCTTGATGTTCGCTTAGGCATCTTTATCTTGTTCCCGCCACTTGGCTTCGTCTGAGTGCATGCTGCATGCGTGCATGCATACGTACGTACATACGTGCTCTGTGACACACGATGCCACAGCACCACTGGGTGTCAGTGCAGGCCACCAAGTGTAACTGCAGTGCAAAACGCAAAACTGCCACATCTGTGATGAGCTTGTTTAGGTCATAACTCATCAACGATAGGGGATCCCTGAAAAAAATATGCTCATGACACTCCCAACTGCAAGGTCTTTCCAATGATATATAAATGTCTCTATGTCAATCTGTTATTGAGATCTTGGCTGACACACAGACACACATCGTCGTTTTATTAGTATAGATTAGTCATAATCCTTGCATTTGATATGGCACCTTATCATGTCTTTGAGGAGTCTCAAAGCGCTTCACAGAATATATTGTAAAATGATTGATTGAATTTATGTGGTGAAACGTGGGAGCCGATTGTGCACAGTAAATTAATTTAGTAAATTCCTATGGGTAGGAAGCAGAGGGCAGAGGATATTAATTTCGGGAGCTACAAAATGGGAATTTTCTCTCAGTTGTTCTTTCTCATTTAATTCACAGGCATTTGAAACCCAAAGTTAGTATCAACAACTCACTGTGCCATTTATTTTATTCATTGCCCTATTTTACAACCATGGTTATGTTCTGAGTATGAGTTTTTATTGTAGGTTTCTTGATAAAACAGGAAACCAACAAGATGCCTGTGTGATAAACAGAGGGAATTGAATGTAGAGTTTGGCGAAATAGATTCTGCAAAGTTTGGAATTGGAAGAACCTAATCCAATGCGAAGCGTTTCTTTGACACTCTTGTACAGAGCTGGACCAAAACTCTCTCTTATAGATACACCTTTTCTCATAAGCCCTCAATCAAAAGGATACAAACCATCACTCAAAGGGTCTTAAAGCCTCACTGAAAGGCACGACACGAAGGTGTCTTAAAAAGAATATGTGGAATTTAAATGGAAACCAGGATCAAAGTAATCAGAGTTAGAATACAACGAGTAGCAGTACATCACGTTATTACCACAACAACAAATTGCATTTGTATAGCACCTTTCACAATGGGAAGATGCTTCAAAGCACTGGGATTAAGAAAATTATAAAGGGATTATTACCTATGACATTTGAATGCCTGCCAACTGACATTTTAATATGCTTTACTGATAACAAAAATCAGACTATACAGAGATAGTTGCCAAAGATGCAGAAGAAAATTTCAATAACTAGCAAGGGATTGGGATTTATAGCATCTGCTGCTAGCTGGGGCAGTTCCTATGGTATTCATAAAAGGAGACAATAATAATGACATAAGTAGCACATTGTGATAACTTTGCTATTTTTCCAACATTTCTGCAATTTGTGCCGTGCTTAATTGGTCCAGACTGTACTCCATCTCCCCTATTGCTCATTATCTCACAAGGAAATATCAAGGAAGTAAAATATGTACTGATAAAGCCATTGGGCTGAAAATTAATGAACTCTGCATTGTAAAATAAGGTCTGCTCCTGCATGTATGAGTTGCTTCCACAAATATGATTCAAATTGAGAAAAATGTTTTCTTCTGTCTCACTTGAGTAAATAGATGAAAGGCGACTGATTAAAAGGATTATTTTCATTTTCAACTGAAACCAATGGATCAGTGTGGATATTTTGCTGTCATGTCAGATTCAAATCGAAGCAATTGAGCTTGTGGTAACTAATAAGAATAATCCTTGCATTTGATATAGTGCTTTTCACGTCTTCTTGATGTCTCAAAGCGCTTCACAGAATATTCTGTAAAGTGAATTGACCGTATATTTGTGGGCGAAACGCGGCAGCCAATTGCAGACAGTAATGTCCCACAAACAGTCGTGATTGAAAATGACTAATTTATTATTGTTTTGTTTTGAGGGATTATTATCAGGTGGTGTGGAGTAAGGAAACTTGCCCAAGGTTTCACCCTGCCTGGAATTGAAGCCAGGTGTCTCGCTTGCAAGGCGAGTGCTCTAACCACTGAGCTACAGGACTCCACGTTGGTGGGATGCAATATAAAAAACATTGAACAATAAAGTACATACGTTTATGTGGGTGGGAGTAAGTTAATAAGTTTATAAAGTACAACCACCTGCCATTACTGTATTCCTGTGAGTCTCGGCACATTTAATATTGCCTGATATAATGATTGACTGACAGCCTCTGGTTTATCTTTCAGTCCCTTAGCCTGCCTCAGATTTTCCAGCACAGTACACACATGTGCCTATTAGAGCTTGAATGTTTCAGGGATAGTGCAAAACTATGTTATTTCTTATACTTTGTAGCTACATAAGCAAGCACATCATACAAGTGCAGTGTGCTGTCTCATAAATGGGGAAAAAAACAAAAGCAGAAAAATGCAAAAAATAATTTTGCAATATCATCCTCACATTTTGTGGCCCAATCTATCGACCACTAAATTGTCGACTAGTTTTTTTACTTTAACCTTTAATTTTGCAAAAGCACTAGGACATATGTTCAATAATTAGTCATCATAATTGTAGTGTGGTGGTAGTTCTACAACAACTTTCACTTATATATTGTCCTTCACATGGAGAAGCTTTCAGGAGATAGAGGAATTTACCAATTGGACCTATTATGAAGAAATAGCAAAAAGATTCACACTATTAGCAATTGTTCTCTGATAAAAACACAACATTATAAAAACGTTTTGGTTTGTTTGGCATATTAAAATGTTCACAGGAAACAGTAGCAGACATTATTGATGCTTTAATGCCAATGTATTTTCTATGGAATCAGTGCCTGGTCTATTTATACTTTTCTTCCTCCAGCTGTGACTCCAGCCCACTGATGTTCTATCAGCTTGTCTGACAGACATCAAGGCCTGGATGGGCACAAACTTCCTGCAGCTGAATGTTGACAAGACCGAAGCCATACTCTTTGGCTCACGCCAACATCTTCTCCTGCGGTTCAGACCTCCTCACCCTATTCGATCTCTCCTAAGATCCAACAAACCCATGCGCAACTTAGCCGTCAGGTTCAATCCCCAGCTATCCTTCGTATCCCACATCCGGTCCCTGGCCAGGGCTACTTTTCTTCACCTCCACCACATTGCCCGCCTCTATCCATACCTCATTATAAAAGCTGCCGAAACCCTTATCCATGCCTTCGTCACCTCCCACCTCGACTACTCAAATGCCCTCCTCACTGGTATCCCCTGCTCCACTATTATCAAAATTCAACTAAGTCAAAACTCCGCCACCCGCATTCTCACCAGCAGTAAACTCCGTAACCCAGTCCTTGTCAAACTCATTGGTTCCCTGTCGCAGAGTGGATCGATTTCAAGATCCTCACTCTTGAATTCAAATCCCTTGATGCCCTGGCATCCCCCCATCTCGCCAAGCTGTTTCCTCCCTATACTACTGCCCGCTGCCTCCGTTCATCTAGCTCCAGCTTCCTCCTTGTCCCCTGGACCCTCCGCCCTACCATCGGCGGCCATGCTTTCAGCCACTACACCCCAAAGCTGTGGAACTCTCTTCCTCAATCCCTTTGCCTTGCCCCCTCTCTCCCTATTTTCAGGTTGTGTTTGAAGACCTTTCTCTTCGACCATGCCTACGGTCACCTTCTTCCTCCCCCTGGCTCAGCATCAGGTTCCACCACTGTTAAGCGCTCCAAGACGCCGTCTGGCGAAAACAGCACTATATAAATGCACGCTGTTGTTGTTGTTGGTAATTCTCTGCTTTAAGTATAGATACTAATTCAGATATTAGTCAATGTCTAATGAGGGAGACAAGCACACATTTAACTTCTGTCAACTGGAATGGTGGCTGGTAAATTAGGTTAGCTTCTTTAATGCCTTCATTGTAAATTTGTATTGTCCAGAGTTAATGTGGGATGCATTTGATGTCAGCTGATAGGCACACCGTATGTTCAACTGTTAGGTAGTGTGTGACAGTTAAAATGTCACATGTTCATTAATGAACATCTTGGGTTAGCATTATCCAGTGCCAAACAGTTTTTTTTAATGTCTCTACATTGCCTCATAATAAACATTATTGATATTTAATTAACTGATTTCCTTACTATTAACTCGGTTGAATCATATGTTTAATTCATATTGGATATTCCAGTAAGATTTGTTTTCTAAAATGTATTATGCTCTCGGTTGCTTATTGACAGTTGGCCATTAATGGACATTTTCTTTCCAGTTGAATTCGTTTCAATGAATTCTGTGTTTGTCTGTGCGCTCCAGTCTATCAAGTGTCTAGAATTGTCATTGATATAGGTATGTTACCATGTATTTGGGTGTACACTGGTAAAGTGTAATAAGACTCAAAGGTCTGATTATATTGCCTTCACTAACTGTCCAAGTAAATTGGGTTATCATAGACTTTGAGGTAAAATTGGTGGTAAATGTTCAATCTGTTTATTATTGGAGAGAAAAACATAAGAACATAAGAATTTGCTAGGTGAAAGAAGACCAAGGTCCACCAACTTCGCTTTCCACCCCCCCTGACAGTCGCTTGACATGTCTTGGCCTAAACTATATACCGTATACCGAGATATTAATTTCTAGCAGAAATTTATCTAATTTGTTCTTGAAACAAACAACATTTTCTGCCTCTACCGTCTCCCTAGGGAGTCTCTTTCACAAGTTTACTGCATGCTCATTGAAGTAGTGTTTCTGCAGATTTGTTCTCAATTTACCCCCCTTCAATCACAGGCCATGTGCTCTGGTTCTACTGTTCAGTACCAGATAAAACAACTTATCATGGTCTACATTACCTATTCCCTTCAGAATCTTAAAGATTGTAATCATATCACCCCTCAACCTTCTCTTCTCCAGTGTGAACATGCCCAATTTATCTAATTGCTCCTCATAGTCCAGTCCCTCCATCCCCTCAATCATTTTGGTTGCTCTCCTCTGTATCCCCTCAATCACTGCAATATCCTCTTGATATAAAATAATAATAATCCTTATCACATCGTTGAGATGTCTCAAAGCGCTTCACAGAATATATTGTAAAGTGGATTGACTGTGTATTTTGTGAGTGAAACATGGCATGGATTGAGGGACCAACTTTTTTTGGGTGGTGGGGGGGGTTTTACCCCCGGAAAGCTAACCAACAACTGGGTTCCTAGATACTGTCCATTCACCACTACACAACAGGAGTCCACAATTGTCCCTGTTAAGCATTCTGAGATATTACCCTATGTGAATGGCGAGTTGTTTTTATGGTTTAAAGCATATATAAATTTAAGTTGTTATGGCATACAGCAAATCTCGTTACAAGTATACAATGCAAAGGTCAGTAATTTTAATAACAATAGAAATGTGCACCCCGAGATCTTAAGAAGTGAGCTTCAAGAATATTTCCATTTTACCAAGCAGACAATTAGTATGACTTCATCGCTTTGGCAGCTGTACATGGTTCAGGATTATTGTAGTGAGTGGCATTCGGCCAATTTATTATTGGCTTGTTTCTGCCATGTTTTACGTAACTTCTGTCTTTATTGACATCATTGTTGTTACTAATGACCTCATTTCTGTAGTTCAGAGAATTTTTCAAAGACAAATTTTTCTAATGACTCCCCAGTGAGCAGGTTAGACAGACTTCATGACAGTATCAAATAGTTTCTTCAGATAGAAAGCAGGGTCCAGCCAAGAAGAGAAGGCTAGAAGGAGGTAATGGTGATATATTTATTAAGCATGAGGACCATTCTGGCACAGCGCACGTTCCTCTTAGTTTGTCATAATAAAGACAAAACTTATTGTACAGTATTTTAAGAGTTGAGGTGAAAAATGCAGTATGTTATCGAACGTGTTATTAAACCTGTTCCAAAACAGCATGCTTTTCCAATCCAATCCACAGCCAGTTCCTCCCTCCACCCTCAGCTCAACAACAAAAACAACTTGCATTTATAAAGCATCGGGCAGTGTCCCAGAGTGCTTAACAATAGCAGAACTCGATGCCAAGCCAGGGGGAGGGGGAAGGTGACCAAAGGCATGGTTGATGAGAAGGTCTTCAGGCGCAACCTGAAAATGGGGAAAGAGGGGGCAAGGTGAAGGGATTGAGGGAGGGAATTCCATAGCTTCGGGGTATAGTGGCTGAAGGCACGGCCACTGATGGTGGAGAGGAGGATTCAAGGGACAAGGAGGAGGTCGGAGCCAGTAGAGCGGAGCCAGCGGGTTGTGCTGTGAGAAGAGAGGCAGTTGGAAAGAAAGGGGCTGCCAAGCCGTGGAGGGATTTAACTCTGCCATTCTGATACGGTTCAAAGGCCATTTCAAAAATTGTTAACATCTTATCCGAAAGGCAGCACCACAACAACAACAACAAAATTGCATTTGTATAGCACCTTTCACGTCAGGAGGATGTCCCAAGGCGCTGAACAATCAAAGTTTCAGACCCAAGCTAGGGGTCGGGATTGGGGAGGGTGCGGCAGAGGGGGAAGCAGGGAGATCGAAAGCACAGTCAAAGAGGAGGGTCTTGAGATGGGTCTTGAAGGTGGTGAGAGAGGGTGCGAGACGGAGGGACTGCGGGATGGAGTTCCAAAGGGTGGGGGCAGAGTGACAGAAGGCCCACCCGCCAATGGTAGGGCGAGCGACTCGGGGGACGTAAAGCAGGCCAGAGCACACTGAGCGGAGGAAGCGGGCAGGATGATAGGGTGTTAGGAGGCCGCAGAGGTAGGGGGGTGTAAGACCATAGAGGGCTTTGAAGGTGACGCACCATCAACAGTGTAGAATTCCCAAAGCAATGCTCTGGATCTTTAGCCCAGCAAGCACCGATGTGAGGTTAAAACCCACGTTTGTATCTAGAGGCAGGAATGCTACCAACTGAGATAATCCATTCAGCATATTGTTGAATAAGTTCTTTAATAATGGTGATAATTTAATTTTCTGCTCCTGGAGACTCAATTTTCACTCTGTTTCAGTTGTAACTGTACAGACATGTTCTCTGCCTCTGCATTATAATAGATTTTTCAGAAGCAGCAGACTGTGTTGAAGGAATTCCTTCCCTCCCTCCTGCATCCCCTCTCCTCAAATCAAATCCATCTGGTCTGAGTGAATTGACTCAGTGTTCAAAATGTTCAGCAACAACAACAACAAGATTCCATTTATAGAGAGCCTTTCACGTCGGGAGGACGTTCAAGCTCCCAGCTGGTACATTCAGCAAGATTATAGGGTGCATTTAAATAAGGAGATGGATTGGATGTTGGAAATATATGGAGAAAGAACCCTATCCTTTTTGAAGTTTCAAATCTTCAAAAAGCACCTTCACCTCACAAGTCAAGTGTAAACTCCTGGATTGAAATTTGCTGCAGCCACAGATGAATTCAGGAGGCAATTCTGGACTAAACCTTTTGTTTAAACCAAAGGTATTACAGTACAATAATCTTTTACCCTGTTTAAGGGAAAAATGCCAGATGGATCGTGGACCATTTCAACACCCAATTTTTCTTTGTGTGGTATATTCTGGAAACAAATGCAAACATATTTGTCAGACAGTTTTAACAGATAAACAGTACCACTCTAAGATATTTCAAATAAACCTCAAATGAGATGCTTTTAAATCATTAGTAAAGAATATTTTATTGACGGTTTAGACTTCATCATAAAAATCAGATAAATTATTTAGTTTTGTACAGCTTGGAATTATTTTTTCACCAGTATTTTTGCTGTAGGTGGAGATAGATAATAGGATATTTGCAAAGCAAATGTTTAGCATCCTAAGCATTCATCGGGGCACAACCTGATCAAAGACAAGCAGGGAATAGCTGAACAAGAGCTGGCACTAATCAGCTACATATTGTAAAAATTAATACTCAAAGCAGCACAATGTCAAATTGTATTCGTAAAACTCAGAGAAATTATTTTTTGTACTCTGAGAGTTCAATGGAATGAGAGCAACCCTTTTTTTACAACCTTTTTAAAAATGCGTTTAACTTGTCCTTTCGATTATTGGCCTGTTTAGTCAAGTGTAAATTTAAAAGATGGAAAGGCTTAAGGCACTGCGTGTATCAGACAATACAGGGACAGAAAAAGATGTGCGTCTGATTAAATTCATTCTAGTTAATATTGCAGATTTTTAAGTATTTGCCTTAATGGCAATGGTAATTCACATTGTTTTCTCTTGTTTCTGCTCTGCTGACCTGAATCAGCTTTGCTCATTTTTTTTGTGTACATTGTTCTGTGCCATGGATCTCAAACCCTCTGTGTGAGAGTCGATCTTGTGGCTGGCATGAAAAAAAACAGCCTGATCTCAAGACGCCCTGGGAATAGGATGAGCCTGACAATACGTGAGCAGATCCGAGTTTAAAGTAATCTGGGGGAGACTTTCAATCGATAGTGGAATTTCAGCTTCAAGGTGATTAATTAAATTTTGAGTGATGCGTTCATGAGAGGTCGGCTTTAAACTCACTGTTGCGTGAGTAAGCCATTCGGCTCTTGAAGCCACTTTGAAACTACAAAAGGGATTTATGATATTGTCCTGAGGACTTTCTGGGGCTGCACATAGTTACCAGGGAATCCATGAATTGTGCAGTGCTGTTCAGAATGTAGTCAACAGTTGATTTCACAATAATAATATCACCAAAAAATATCAAGTTGCTGTTACAGTAGTAGAATATGTTATGTGGTATACATAAGAAGTCATCTCAAGATTGGTTTCCTTCTGTTCTGAAAAAGACAATATCTGCACTAGTGCAAACCCCAGGCCATATACTCTAATAACTGTCTAACTGAATACTTATATTTCATTATAAATGATTCACACTTCTAGATTTGCAACTAATATGATTACCAGTAGTCAGGTAGTGCAGATGTCTCTGGACCAGCTGATAATCTTTGTGGCAGAGGACATTGGATCCTAATGATAACACTCATTCAGTCTGACTGGATCTGGATGAGGATGACATCTACCATTATATGAAACTGTGTATTTTAGCTGTAAGAATTGATGAGCTGGGACATAGGCAGTGCTTTCAATAAAGCAGGGGATCGGAAGAACCACCTCAGTGGAAATGGAGCGTCATTTTCCTGCAGGCAATACACAAGCTGATTCATTATGCTTGAGTGCTCATTTTTTTATTATGATTTATTACATGTTGATAGTATTTTTGGATGAAGTGGAGGCTATCCGGAAAAATAATTTGAAAGCAGGGGACAATCTGTATTCATTAACAGCCATTTCACTTGTTTTTGTGGACAGAGTGTATATTAGGAACTCTGAGAACTGATCTTTCAGCAGTTTGGTTCTCTCCTGTTCCCAATTCTATTCCACGTAGTGGCAGCCATTGGGGAACTGTACAGGACTTTATTTTACAAAACGATGCTTCTTGGCCTAAGATTTCAATGCAACGTCAAGGCATCTTGTCACTAGGATTGTACCAATGGTTGTGCTGATGGAGATGGCCACACTTCAGTCTATTAACTTAATATAAATTATCTTATGCAATTTGAAGCAAAATGTAACAGTGGTGTTTTTTAAAATAAAATCAGATATTGGGTTTCATTCTTCCCATACTGTGACATACACCATTCCTCAGCTAACTGATTGCTCTCTGTTAAATACATACTTCCTGCTGTCTGCCTGTCATCAATTTGTGCCTTCATCACAACCCTTTGGACTCATTGGTCTCATCCTTCCAAAGTACTAACTCTACTTCCTAACATTTGAGCATCATTTTTTTCTTAAGTGAATTGACTGTGTCAACCTGGCTCAGTTAGTAACACTCTTGCCCCTGAATCATAAAGTTGTGGGTTCAAGCCCCATGTTGGGACTTGTACTCGTACAGTCTAAGCTGAGACTCCAATGCAATCCTGGGACTATCCTGCACTGTTGGAGGTGCCAATCTTCGGAACAAATGTTAGATCGAGGCCCCGTCTGGCTGTTCCGGTGGATATTAAAGATCCAATGGCACGGATTGGATCATGATGTGCATGGTTATACATATCATGGCTGTTTGTGGGATGTTGTGGTTACAAAATGACTGCCAGGTTCACCCTCAAAACATTGCACTTTACAGTATATTCTTTTAATATATCTTTCAGTATATTCTTTTAGTATATTGGTTTGGAAGGTACTGCTGACATGACAGGTCCTATACCAAAGATGATAATTATTATTAGTTATATCCTCACCTCAAACACATTTTCTGTTAACCTGCTCCAGTTCATTACCTTCTGTGTAAAGTATTACTTTGTAGTGTCCTAAATTGCCCTTCACAACCCGGAACATGTGCCCTATTGTTTTACTGCGTTAGCATATCTGAATCTCTTCTTCTGGGTTAACTTCATTACTCACCTTCAGCATCCTACACATTTAAATAATATTCCTCTGAAATCCTGAAGAATCCTCGCATCTCATTCCCCTGACACGAGGGATTAATTTTTTTGCTCTCCTCTGCACTGCCACTGGAGACTGGTGACCTTTTATATCAAGGTGACCAGAATATGCAATACTGTAGTTCTTGTCTGACTGGAGCACTGTACATTTTTGCATGACTTTAGGGAGTTGACGAAACTGATTTGGTAAAGTAGTGCAACATCCTGCTTTCCCGTCTTGTCAGAGTGACAAGTCAACTAAAATCTCAGACATCTTCATGAGGTCCATTACAGACATAACTGTCAACATTTCTTTTTCAATATGTGCACAGTTTAATAATAATAATAATCCTCACAATTGATATTGGATGTTGTCACTTTGATGAAACATATCAATGTACCTCACAATATTTACTGTAAAGTGTCGTGATTGCGTTTCCAAGCGAACTTGTCAGTCAATTTGCACACAGCAATATCCCACAAATATCCATTAAGTGAATGGCCAATTTTATCTTTGGCATTATTGGCCAGAATACCGGGAGAAACTCACTTCACATTTTGAATAGTGCCATGGGATCTTTAACTTCTATCTGAACAGGCAGACAGGAACTTCAGTTCAATGACTCTTCTGAAGGATGGCACTTCTGACATTACAGCATTCCTCCAAGCATTGCACTGGAATGTCAGCCAAGAGTATAAACTCAAAGTTTGAATTCATATAAATAAAGGCAAAACAACAAATTTACATTTATAGAGCGTCTTTCACGTTGGGAGGACTTCCCAAGGCGCTGTATGCAAGTATACAAGAAGATCTGAATGAAGTTTGCAATGGGTTGAAGTAGCTGATGAATTTCAGTGTAGACAAAGGCAAAATACAAGAACAAGAAACCATAAATATGTGTACACCATGTAAGTGTATCATTTATTAAAGGTTTCCAACCAATGTGAAACTGGTGTCAACATTGTTAATTAAATACTAGGTTGCATCTTTAGAGGATTTGACTAAGATAAAAGAAGTTATTCAAACCTTGTTTAAACATTGTTAAAGCTATGGTTGGAATATTGACGGGAGGGGTCGAATTTGCAATATTCCTACTCTGCGTACTTTCCTTAGGAACTTTGCTCTGGAAGTAAATTGTGTCAGAGTGGAGTTTCCACAGTATAGTGTGATGTACTTCCGGTAATGGGAAGGAGTCCCCATTAATGTCATTGTTTCAAATATACTGCAAATCAACCCCTATTAATACATACAGTTTTACCTTCAAAAAGACCCTGAGCTTTCAGACAGGGTTCAGAGAAGAGTAATGAGGGTGATTCAGAGATTTGGAGCTCTAAGGAATGTAAAGAGCTAACAGAACTGAACTTCTTCTCATTATTAAAAAGGGGGGAGAGAGGAAGGGCATAACAATTTAAATTAAACTACCTTTGAAGAGAGTACCAGAAGGAATATTTTTTTCTTCAGCCCTCATTGGTAAGTCCTTTCTAAGAAAGATATAATTCATCCCTCCAGTTGTTTTGGTTATCAGTTCAATGCCAGTCTCTTTTAAACAGTAAAATGCTCTTGAGCATTCAATTTCAACAGTCGATTTCAAGCTCATTACGTTCAACTGTAGCTATATCAACTTATCATTTCCAATACTCATGAGTAGAGGACACACTCTCAGATTTGCAGCTGTCTAACATTTGTGTATAATTTTAAATATTGACAAACCACATTTATTGTGTTAATTGTGGCTTCCGGTATGAAATGCAGAGAATCCCTTTACATTGTCCCGTTTCCTATGATAGACCATTGCCTTGTTTGTAGCATGGGTCTACTCAGTCTACTCTAACCACATGCATGCTACACGCAGGACATGCCACTAATTTCAGATCCTGTCTGCTGTACATGCAAGCTATAAACAGGAAGCACGACTGGTGAAATCAGCTCCACTATATAACTTGCTGTGCGGTATACCAGAAATGATGTCATGGGTGCAACACACAAGAAGTGTGTGGCACCCATGACATGGACCCAAGTGATATCTTAAGTGACCTGATGACACATAATTTGTCCACTTTATAACGCTTTACTTTTAATGTGGCCTATGGCAATTGGACCCAGAAGACCACGTTATAATGAGAGCTATAAAGAGTGTTATTGAAAATCATGAATTATAAATCAACAAAGGTCTAAAAAGGAGAAATGCAGGATAACGCCTGGAGTCTTTTTCGGAAATTTGTTGACTTCGGCTTTGCGATTCACCAGCGACGTATTTCACAATCTGCTATTCACAAGCTAGAAGGCACCAATAGTGTAATAAATCTATTTTGTGTATATTATAAATTAGACCCTTTTCTACTGCAAAGTACTATGCTGAAACCCGTCAAAGAAATTCAGCACCTTAGAATGCATAAATACAGTATATGAAGTGAACAGTGGTAAATTGTTTTAATATTGCATATGTGGTGCCAGTCTAACACATTCATTCCACCACCATGTCTGTCTTCATGTCTTATTTCCCCCACCCTCGCCCGACTCCACTGGCTCCCTATCCTTCAGAGGATCCAGTTCCAGATCCTGGTCCTCACATTCAAAGCCTTCCATGGCCTCGCCCCACCCTACCTCTGCGACCTCCTAACCCCCTACCAACCCGCCCATTCCCTCCGCTCAGCCGGCTCTGGCCTGCTCCACGTCCCCCGACCCACCTGCCCCATCATTGGCGGGAGACCCTTCAGCCACTCTGCCCCCAACCTCTGGAATTCCATCCCCCAATCACTCCGCCTCGCCCCCTCCTTAGCCTCCTTCAAGTCCCGTCTCAAGAGCCTCCTCTTCGACCATGCCATTGATCACCTCCCTTCCCCTCCCCTCCCTTCCCCCCCCCCGACCCCAGCTCGGGTCTGAAATGCTGTGCACTGTCCAGCGCCTTGGGATGGCCTCCTGACGTGACAGCTTTTCCTCCAGCCCCCGCACTGTCTCATGCGGTGTCCCTCAGGGCTCTGTCCTCGGTCCCCTCCTCTTCACCCTCTATATGCTCCCCCTTGGTGACATCATTCGCAGACATGGGGTTAACTTCCACATGTATGCGGATGACACCCAACTCTACCTTTCCTCCTCTACCCTCAACTCCACGACCACCGATGTCCTGACAGCCTGCCTGTCCGACATCGAGTCCTGGACGAGAGACAACTTTCTTCAGCTCAATGTGCGCAAAACTGAGGCCCTCCTGATTGGCTCACGTCAGCGCCTCCGCACCTCAGGCGCTGACAGCATCAGCATCCAAGGCTGCACTCTCCACCTCTCAAAGCCAGTCAGGAACCTCGGTGTTCTGTTCGACCCTGAGCTGTCCTTTCTTCCTCATATCCGCGCCACAACTTGCACCGCCTTCCATCACCTCCGGAATATCACCAGACTACGGCATTACCTCACCCCTCACGCTGCTGAAACCCTGGTCCACGCCTTTATCACCTCAGGGCTGGACTATGGGAACTCTCTCCTCGCCGGCCTTCCCGGCACCTCCCTCCACAAGCTGCAGGTCATTCAGAACTCTGCAGCTCGTGTACTGTCCCGCACCAGGCTTCGCGACCACATCACTCCCACCCTCGCTCGCCTCCACTGGCTCCCCATCCCCCAGAGGATCGAATTCAAGATCCTCATCCTCACCTACAAGGCCATTCACGGCCTCGCTCCCTCCTACCTCTCCAACCTACTATCCCCCTACTTACCTGCCCGTACCCTCCGTTCCTCTGGCTCCGGTCTGCTCCACATCCCCCGCCCCAACTGCCCTACTATCGGTGGTTGGGCTTTCAGCCTCTCAGCCCCGAGGCTCTGGAACTCCATCCCCCAGTGCCTTCGCCGCCTCCTCCCTTTCCTCCTTCAAGGCCGGTCTCAAGACCATTCTCTTTGACCGAGCCTTCAGCTCCCCTCTCGACACTCTACCCCCTCCTCACTCCCTCCCTTCCCTCCCCTCACCCTGACCATTTCCCCCTCCTCACTCCCTCCCTTCCCTCCCCTCACCCTGACCATTTCCCCCCTGCTCGGGTCCTGACCCAACTGTCCAGTACCTTGGGACGTTCTCCCGACGTGACAGGCGCTCTATAAATGAAATCTTGTTGTTGTTGTTGAAAGGCGCAATATAAATGTAATCTTGCTGTTGTTGTTATTTTCCCCCTTGAATGTTCACCTTATTAATCGTTGAGCTGTTATGATGCTTAGGTTTTATCGAATCATTGTCTGATGCTTTTTTTTGATCTTGCACCATCACATCTCCGAGCTGTAGACAGTAATACACAGAACCAGACGTCAGTGACATTCACATGAACCAACCACAATGGAGCCCTCTAGTGGCCGTTTATGTGCATTCTTGGAGCTGACCACAGCTTCTTGTGGGGAGGGAGGAGGGGAAGAGATATTGTGATAAGGATTAAATTCCCAAATTAAGATAAATGAATAAATGCTTCATTAATATTATTATTACTGGGGGTTGAAATAATTTGTAACATGCTTGGGTCTAGTTTTAAATTGCTTTGCTTCTAATGCTGTTTGAGACAAATCATTCACTGACATGTGCTTCACAGATTTCTGAAGATTAGTTGTGTTTACAAGTTTACATGCGTCATCGGGTCTTGTAAATGCGGACTTTTTTTTAGTAACCAAAAGTATACTTTTAACTACTACTTAAGATGGTATCTTGTAGGTTGACAGGAATTCTAATGAGATCCCATCAAGGAATAGAATAAAACTAGATCCTAATGAGTAACATACATGCAAGGATTATTATTACAACAATAACAACAACAACAACTTGGATTTATATAGCGCTTCCACGCCGGACGGCGTCTCAGAGCGCTTCACAATAACGGATCCCGGGACTATACTATTACAGTATATCATTTGTGTATTGAAGGAGTTGGAGTTCCCTTCTGGACAGAAGGCGTAGGTTGAGCAAAGAATATTGGACAGGAGTTTGTTGATACTGAGGGTGAGGTTTGGCTGAGATCTGGATCATCTGTTTGATGTACAACAATAACCTAGATTTATATAGCGCCCTCCATAGGGAAATGTAGGGAAGAAATATAGAATGTGTTACCTCCCTATTACATAGCATTCAATGTTGACCTAACAATGTTCAGAACAGACTACGTTAGAGATATGAGAGAGCTGGAAGGAGATATGTTCTCTCCTCCCTCAGCCCCACCCATACATAGGAAAGGATGTTTCCTCTGGATCAAGAAATTAATGAAGGGAACAATTAAACCACTTATGTCCACTGTAGGAATTAGTAGGTTAATGGAAAATTAAATGGAATACAGTAAATGATTTTAAAGAACATCTACAAATTCTTAGATAACCTGCAAAAGTCCTGTATCGTAGTGGTAGACCACTCAATTCAAAAGCAAGAAAGCCTGGGTTTGATTCCTGGGCAGGGTGAAATTTTGGGCAAGTTTCCTAACTCCACACACCTCTTATATAACAATTACTAAAATGTGAATGTATTACAGTTTACCGAGAAGTAAATAGGAACCTGGTTGTTAGTTAATTGGCAGATCGCTTTTTTGGGGGTCACTTCCCTTAAAACATTTTTTTAAAAATTAAAAATAATAATTTGGCCACTCAATCCATGACTGTGCAATTGGCTGTCACATTTCGTCCACAAAGTATACAATCAATTCACTTGACAGTATAAGCTGTGAAGCACTGTCTTGAAGACATGATAAGGCGCTATATCAAATGCAAGGATCATTATTGTTTCACTGTCTGAAGTATTACAGTCAGTCAGTGCCAGAGTCCTTTATTGTAGTTCACAAGATCTTTGCTGGTCATGAGAACCTTTGATACATACAGAGATGGATAGGAACTATGGTTAAAGTTTCAAATGACCCATTTCTTTAACTGTTAATCTAGAATTCATGAAAATGTTGCAGATATTCTATCCGTTTTTAATAGTAATAATAAATAATAATCCTTGCATTTGATATAGCGCCTTATCATGTCTTCAAGACAGTGCTTCACAGAATATACGGTAAAGTGTATTGGCTGTATACTTTGTGGGCGAAATGCAGCAGCCAATTGCGCAGTCATGGATTGAGTGGCCAAATTATTATTTTTAATTTCTTAAATTTTTTTTGAAGGGAAGTGACCCCCAAAAAAGCGATCCACCAATCGAGCAAGTTCCTATTTACTTCTTGGTAAACTGTAATACATTCACATTTTAGTAATTTTAATTGTTATATAAGAGGTGTGTGGAGTAAGGAAACTTGCCTAAAATTTCACCCTGCCCAGGAATTGAACTCAGGCTCTCTTACTTTTGAATTGAGTGTTCTAACCACTATGCTACAGGACTTTTGCAGGTTATCTAAGAATTTGTAGATGCTTTTTAAAATCACTTACTGTCATCCTACCTGTGGCAGACATGCCATATGTATATTACATTACAAGTGCACATTTCGTGCAGTCTAGGCCAGAGATGTTACTTCACAAAATATAATGGATTAGAAATTAAAGTGAAATATAGCCACAGATGGCAGCTTATCATTGCCAGTAATGTCCCATAAACAATGAGATGATTTGTCAATTTATTTGAATTCAGGGTAAATTTCGATTACGGAGTATAAAATGCAATCAGTATAGATTTTTAAAAAATATATTTCCTAATTTCACCTCCTGTCTTCTCCTGAAGATGCTGGTTCTTGCCCGACAATTTGCTATTTCACGGTTGCCTGTGGCAAGTTATCATTCTTCAAAGCGAACCCTATGCATTTCAGCCAAGCTATTGATCTTTCAAGACACCATAGTTGATCCCAATTTGGTCCAATCCTACATCCAGACACATTTTTTTCAGTACAGATCACTGGATAATTATCGGTCATGGAAACGTTTCACAAGCTCAAGGACATTGAGTTCAACACAGTGAGTTGTTGAGCTCTGGAATGCATTGCCTGAAAGAGTGGTGGAAGCCGATTTGATAACAGCTTTTACACAACAACAACAACAAAATTACATTTATAGAGCGCCTTTCACATAGGGAGGATGTCCCAAGGCGCTGGACAGTCAGAGGTCAGGACCCGAGCATGGGGGAGGGGTGGGGTAGGGGTGAGGGAAGCAGAGAGGTGGGAGGGCGACCGAAGGCACGAACGAAGAGGAGGGAAGTGAGGCAAAGGGACTGTGGGATGGAGTTCCAGAGTGGGGGCAGAGAGGCTGAAAGCTCGGCCACCGATGGTAGGGTGGGTCGGGCGGGAGACATGGAGCACACCGGAGCCCGCTGAATGGAGGGAGCGGGCAGGTTGGTAGGAAGTCAGCAGGTCAGAGAGGTAGGAGGGGGCAAGGCCATGGATGGCCTTGAAAGTGAGGACGAGGATCTTTTAAGAGAGAAGTAGATAATTATTTGGGGAGGACAAGTTTGTACGGCTATGTTTAGAGCAGGGAACTGGGATTGGTTTGGATAGCTCTTTTCAAAGAGCCTGCACAGACACGAGGGGCCGAATGGCCTCCTTCTGCGCTGTATAATTCTATGAATCTATGATTCAATTGCAGTGATTCTGATGTACTCCAGCTAAGATTAGTTAACTCAACAGAGATAAATGATCAAACTTGATTCCTTCCTTGTCTATATGGCTCAGTCCCACATTGGGCAGTAAATTGTAAGCTGATGCAAAATAGGGAGTTTACCATTTACCATTACTTTTTAAGTTAAAAATCTTTAATTTATCGTAGATTATGTCACTCCTTAATTTACAGATTAAAACATTTGTTACAGTAGCAACCCAGGAGCCACTACTCACCAAAAGAGTTTATCTCCGACTTCAGCTCAACATGTTCAATAATAGAGCATTTTCAAAAAGGAAAGCATTCGCAGTTTGTAACTATTGAATAAATTAAAATAAATTCCATTTGAGGAAAATTACTTCACACACACACACAGGCAGCCTATTGGGATTACTTCCAAGGGCTCATGTATTCATCAATTGTCAACAGGTATGCTAATTTGGCGAATAGTGCCTTAATGTTTTGATACTGTGACCAAAATAAATTGCGATTGACCTTATTGTTTAATTTTCCTTTTTTTCATTAACTGTGTTTCATATGTAACCTGAGACGGCCTACATGCAGTTCTAACAATTCTTGTGTTTTCATGAATAAACTAAAAGTCACTGAAGATATGGAGCAAAACAAATGTTGCTTTTCTTTAAAAGTCAGTTTCTTCTTCCAGCATTTTCCACCATCACGTGTTAAACCAGAACAGGTAGCTAACATTGGGTTGAGATAAAGTTATAATGCTTTTTATCTTGATTCCTACTGTGTTATTCATCTTACCGGTTTATCTTTTGCGAACCAGCCCAATGAGTAAAGAATATGTCCAGCTTAAAGTCATTAACCTCGGAATCAGTGTCATGAAATTGGAAATATAATCCTCAAATATAGCTGAGGTTGTTTTTCTCTGAGCAACTAGTTTTCTCTGCAGTCTCAAATAGCCCTGTATTCATCCATGGCGTTACTGGTAAAGCCTCTTTTCTCTTCATCTCTGAATCTGTAATCCTTCTATCATGTTTGAGCACATATTTCTTTGCCAGATCAAATGGAAAAACACTTGGCATCCAAAAAAACTTAACATCAAAGCATCCTTTGCTAACCTATCATAAGAATGAATTATTCTGCATAGAGTTACCTTTTCCCTTCATAGGATAGTACTGCTGATTCTGTCAGGAATCTTTCAAATTTCTCCCAACAACAACCACAACAAACAACAAATTTACATTCACGTCGGAAGGACATCCCAATGCACTGGACAGTTTCCAGCCGAGCTGAGGTGGGAGCCAAGGGGGAGGGGGCCAAGCCTGCATCTTGGACGTACGAGAAATAAAGCACTGTTGGTTGGTTTATAGCAGTCACTATGTGACGACAAGTCCAACCTTGACCAGTGAGGGGTCGAGGGCAGGAATGTCAGTGTCACAATCACATAAGACTAAGATTAATTTGATACAACAACAACAACAACAGAATTAAAGCAGCAGTCAAAATCATTATATCCAGATAAACCATTTTTGAGGTCTGTCAACACCTGGCAAAAGACCTTTAAATTTAACACAACATTGATTCGAGTTTCTCACTTCTCATCCTCGTCCTCACTTTCAAGGCCATCCATGGCCTTGCCCCTCCTACCTCTCTGACCTGCTGACCCTCTACCAACCTGCCTGCTCCCTCCGTTCAGTGGGCTCCGGTCTGCTCCACGTCTCCAGCTCAACCCACCATCGGTGGCCGGGCTTTCAGCCTCTCTGACCCCATACTCTGGAACTCCATCCCACGGTCCCTTTGCCTTGCTTCCTCCCTTAGCTCCTTCAAGGCTGGTCTCAAGACCCCTCTCTTCGATCGTGTCTTTGGTCGCCCTCCCACCTCTCTGCCTTCGGGTCCCGACCCCTTACTCTTCAGCTCTTTGGGACGTCCTCCCGACGTGAAAGGCGCTCTATAAATGTAATTTTGTTGTTGTTGTTTTGTGTTGGACCCTCAAAACACTCATTTAATTTGAGGAATGAACAAATTTGCCATCGTCTTTGAAACAATATCCACAGACTCTCAGCAGATTCGCACTTGAGTGTGTTTACATTGGAAGACAATGCTCTCTGAACTTCTCTCAGATGTATTGGAACCAACACTGTTGAATGCGAAAAGCACATACACACACACCACACACACACACACACATACACGGTGGCTTGACAGCTTTTTGATTTGAAGATTTGTCACACAGGGATTCCCTACCCTAGAGTCCTTTTCAACCTCAATATTCCTTCATTTGAACTTGATGTTACATAATTGATTTTAACCCAGATATTGGGCTGGTGCGAATCAATATGGTTTGATAATGAAATTCATTCAGTTCCATTTTAGTTACAATTAAAGTGGTACAGATACAATATGCCCATAACCTTACTGGGTTATTTTTCCTTGTGCCTTTATCCTGTTCAGTCAGCAAGCCACCATATTTGACCCAAGGCTCTCTCTTTTAAAATAAGACTGTCAATACTCATATGTTACTCAGTAGGCAGACGGACGTAAAGTGCTTACTTTCGGGCACTTGTTGTTCATCGTTATTAATTTCAGTCCCTACACTGTCTCTGATCCATCTGCTCTGCAGAGGCTGGGTTTGGTGTGAGGTGAGAAACTGCAGCTGATGAAACTGATTTTTTAATTTTTTTTAAATTTATTTATTTATTTATTTGTTTGTTTGTTTGTTTGTTTGTTTGTTTGTTTGTTTGGTTGGTTGGTTGGTTGGTTGTTTGTTTATTTTTATTTATTTATTATTTATTTATTATTTATTATTTATTATTTATTTATTATTTATTATTTATTATTTATTATTTATTATTTATTATTTATTTATTTATTTTGATCAGCCGAATATCTGTCACATGAAACCCATCACCGAGGGCTGGCTCGATTCCAACATTCTATTGTCAGGCATGTCACTTGGAGCCAGTTCACCTCCAAGGAGACCCTGCTTACTGGTCTTACAAGTATCTTCCCGCAAGGAACTTGCATTTTATAACAACTTATATCAATACAACACAAAGCGCTTTACAGTAAATAATGCCAAATAATATTTACCTTTGCACGAATATTGTGTTCAGAACAACACTAGAAGTTGTGGGAGAAACTCCTTTGTCTGTTGTAAGTCGTGTCATAGGATCTTTAACATCCATCTTTGAGCACCGGGTAAACATGAGCTTGGGGTAATGTCTCATCCAAAGGTTGGCATCTCCGACAGTGGAATACTCCATAGATGCTGCCTGACCTGCTGAGTGTTCCCAGCTGTCTTTCTTTTCAAACATTTAACCATGTTGTGTCCATCTTTGTGGAGTCCTGTAGCTCAGTGGTTAGAGCACTCGCTTTGCAAGTGAGAGACCTGAGTTCAATTCCAGGCAGGGCGAAACCTTGGGCAAGTTTCCTTACTCCACACGCCTAATAATAATCCCTCCAAAACCCAATACAATAATAAATTAATAATTTTCAATCTACGGTTGTTTGTGGGACATTGCTGTGCGCAATTGGCTGCCGCGTTCGCCCACAAATATACAGTCAATTCACTTTACAGTATGTTCTGTGAAGCGCTTTGGGACGTCCTCCTGACGTGAAAAGCGCTATATCAAATGCAAGGATTATTATTATTATTATTATTATTATCTTATTTATGGTAGACTTTTGCAGTACATTAAGCATTTCTCAGTTCTTAATTTCTCACCATTTAGACAATATTCTGTTTTGCTATTTTTGGATCCATAGTGGATGACCTCACGCTTCCCCACATTGAATTCCATCTGCCACAGTTTTGCCCACTCACTTAATCTGTCTAAATTCCTTTGTAACTTCCTACTCCCAATTACACAATTTACTGTGCCTCCTAACTTTGTGTCATCTGCAAATTTGGATATACAACTCTCTTTTCCTTCATCCAAGTCACATATATATTGCCATACTAATTCAATAGAACTATTTGAAAAAATAACTAAAATAACTAAAGTAGTAGATGAGAGCTGTATAGTGCATATAATGTCCACTGATATTCAGGATAATTTGATAACATTTCACATGGGAGACTTCTAAAAAAGGTCTTAACTAGGATTGAAATCTGCCCGTATCCTCCGTTCCTCTGGTTCCGGTCTGCTCCACATCCCCCGCCCCAACCGCCCTACCATCGGTGGTCGGGCCTTCAGCCTCTCAGCCCCAAGGCTCTGGAACTCCATCCCCCAGTGCCTTCGCCGCCTCCTCCCTTTCCTCCTTCAAGGCCGGTCTCAAGACCTTTCTCTTTGACCGTGCCTTCAGCTCCCCTCTCGACTCTCTACCCCCTCCTCGCTCCCTCCCTTCCCTCCCCTCACCCTGACCATTTTCCCCCCTGCTCAGGTCCTGACCCAACTGTACAGCGCCTTGGGACGTCCTCCCGACGTGAAAGGCGCTCAATAAATGGAATCTTGTTGTTGTTGTTGTTGTTGGTTCAGCATCAGGAAGCAAATATGATGATAAATGGAAAAAAGTTCTCTCTGGAAAGTGTTAGTGGAGTTCTCAAAGATCTGTTCAGAGTCTCATGCGGTTCCCAAGATTAAAAAAAATCACAGGTGAGAACTTCTTGTGACACTGTAAAATGTGCTGATGATATCAAGCTATGTGAGCATATGAATAACATGAGGATAAATAGCAGAAATAATATCTGGATGAAAAAATAGCAGGTAGATTTTAATGTAGATAAATGTAAGGTAATGAATAGGGGAGCCTGAAGTTGATGTGCATGGAATGAAGGAGGGAACATTAGCAAAAATGCATAAGGAAAAAAGTATGCGATTATTGATCATTGACTAACAATTTTCCACAAAATGTGGAGCTGCTGTCAATGAAGCTGATAAAGCAGCGGGTTACAATTTGAGAAGATTTGATCATAAGCTGTAAACTGTTCTTCCAACCTTCTATATACGATGAAAGTCATAATTATTGCATCAAATTTGTGTAAAAACATCTGAACTTTGAGCTGATAATTAATAAGTGGAAGTACTTTTTCGCAGACTTCGGCCTGTAGTTAGGACAAAAGCCAAGGACCAAAGCCATTGTGTTTAATGCTGCAGCAGCCACCATTGTTTTTTCCGATAGAAAAGAACGATCTGGCTCAGTTGGTTGTATCACCTCTGAATCGGAAGGTTATGGGTTAAAGCCCAATATTGGGATTTTGATGTGACAGTCTTGGCTGACACTCCAATACAGTTCTGGGGGAACATTGCATTGCAAGCGAGAGACCTGAGTTCAATTCCAGGCAGGGCGAAACCTTGGGCAAGTTTCCTTACTCCACACGCCTAATAATAATCCCTCCGAAACCAAAAAACAATAATAAATTGGTCATTTTCAATCTACGACTGTTTGTGGGACATTGCTGTGTGCAATTGGCTGCCGCATTCGCCCACAAATATATACAGTCAATTCACTTTACAGTGTATTTTGTGAAGCGCTTTGGGACGTCCTCCCGACGTGAAAAGCGCTATATCAAATGCAAGGATTATTATTAATATTATTGTCAGAGATGTCATCCTTCAGATGGAATGTAAAACCGAGGTCCCATTTTCAAGTTCAGGTGAATCTCCTGGTATCCTGGTATCGTCACTTCATAGCTGTTTGCAGAGTGTTAATGTGTGCTGTTTGAAATTGCTGTTTGGTGGAGGTTTTGGAGCCGTTGCCATCAGCTTTCTTCAAGTAAAATCATTGTAACAGAGTCACATTCACAGACTAGTCCATGTCTTTAGTTAACAACAGGTTGGAATTCTCAACAATGTAATAATTAAAATGTCAAATGTACCACCGCCCCCCACCCCTGATCTTATAACAAGACATGTGAAGTATTACATAATTTTTTCCCCAAAATGTTCTCTCCTCAAGTCAATGGCTCATTTGGCATTTAGTTCTACAAATGGAATACCCTCTTATCTTGTTCAAGTAACAATTCTTTATCTGTGAGCCCAGATAATGAGTCTTAATGTTTTCCTTCAGTGGACAAGAACAACAAAACTAATTGTAGCATAACCACTACTACTTTTTGAGGATTTAAGCAGGTTGAGTAGGATTTGATAGAGTACTCAACGTGACACAGATAAAATGACTGAACTATTTTAGTGGATTTCTGCATAATTTGAAGATGTTTCAGAAATACAATTAGATCTTTTGTTCAGGATAACCAGGAACCAATATCTAAATATATGAAGTAATGATTACAATAATGAAAATTGTTTTTGGCCTTTTATTAATTAAATGGGATTGCAATAATAAACCTAGAAAACTTGATATTGTGGAGTCCTGTAGCTCAGTGGTTAGAGCACTCGCTTTGCAAGTGAGAGACCTGAGTTCAATTCCAGGCAGAGGGCGAAACCTTGGGCAAGTTTCCTTACTCCACACGCCTAATAATAATCCCTCCAAAAAAAACCAAAACACTAATAGATTGGTCATTTTCAATCTACGACTGTTTGTGGGACATTGCTGTGCGCAATTGCTGCCGCGTTCGCCCACAAATATACAGTCAATTCACTTTACAGTATATTCTGTGAAGCGCTTTGGGACATCCTCCCGATGTGAAAAGCGCTATATCAAATGCAAGGATTATTATTATTATTATTATTATTACTGATCTGCCTGAGAACAATTACCTCAACACATGGGAAGGGACTTTCCAGGACCATATGGCTCTTTTTTACATAAGTAAGGAAATTTTCTGTCGCATCAGAGAGGATTTTTATCTCTTAACGTTTTGTTAGGGCTCTTCAATAAGTTCTCTGCTTCAAATTTTTAATATAATAATTAAAGTTCGCAACATAACAAGGACTGAAAACCATTTCACATCCAATGCATTTGAGCTTGTATTCTGGTTCTCAACATTAATTTAGGATTTGGATTCTTAAATAATTCTGCAAAAAAAAATATTTTTTAAGCATTCCCTCTTCATTTTTAACATTGATAACCATTTGCTCAGTTCCATCAATTTGTTTTCGGTTACGAGGTCAAGCTACTCAGCCATGGACTCCAACATTATTTTTAATGCAAGTATCAACCTTTGCTCAAATGCTATTAAAGGTGCTGTAACGGTTAGCTGATCAACGGTATACCAGCATATGAGATGAGGCAGGAAAGAAATGAGAGCTTATGTCAGAGGTGGATCACTTTGCAATGCTTCCTCTCCTCTACCACCCCTCCTGCCTGAGCTTCTGAACCAAATCTAAAAACACAACTAAGAAAACTTAGCACAAGGGTCACAGAGGTTTTAAATGTCACCATGACTCACTTCAAACCAATGACGACTGAGGTCTCTTGTCTGACATGCTAGCAGGCTTGTTCTTAAATTAGGTTTTATGGCAGAGATTTATAAGAGAGATACTGTTCACAATGAAGGGAAACGGCGTGGCCAAGATTAATGATTGGAAATGATTGAGGCTTTGGGTATTGTGTGAGGCCACAAGACTAAAGAATTAGGATGTAGATTGTTGCAAACCCTGCAAGATACTGATTTGCCTGAATATTACCCATCTTTAGTTTGTTTTCATAAAAAGAGCATAAATAAATGCTACAAAGAAGTAAGCAAAGTGCTGTGATTCTAGAAATAACAAAGTAAGTAGAGCTTAACTGAACTGGTATTCCAGTTGAATATAACTTAGAAATTCCAATTCTAATTTTCATGTTGGTCATTTCTACTGTTGTATGAGCCATACCGAGGGTGTTACTGACTATATTTTGAATTATACTGTAGAATTATACTGACTATATATTTTGCTTTGTATCATTTGCGAAACTAACTAAGCAATGATTTCATTGATTGGTATTTAGAGTGGAAATTTTGTATCCTCTCCCCCCAGAAGTTATTATTAGACGTTCTTGGTGGATTTATAAGTCATGATGAAGGGGATAAAGAGATCTTATCCTTGGATATGGGAGTAGTGCCTGAGGAATGGAGGGTTGCAAATGTTACACCTCTGTTCAAAAAAGGGGAGCGAGATAAACCTGGTAACTACAGGCCAGTCAGCCTAACGTCGGAGGTGGGGAAACTTCTAGATACCATAATCCGGGCAAAATTAATTTTCACCGAGGACAACATACGTTAATTAATGACAGTCAACACAGATTTTTTAAGGCAAATCATGCCTGACAAACTTAACTGAGCTCTTTGATGATATAACAGAGAAGATTAATGAAGGTAGTGCAGTTGATGTAGTGTATATGGACTTTCAGAAGGCATTTGATAAGGTGCCACATAATAGTCTAGTTAGCAAAATTGAAGCCTACGGGATAAAAGGGACAGTGGCAGCATGGATACGAAATTGGCCTGGGAGCCAGAAAGCAGAGGGTAGTGGTGAATGGTTGTTTTTCAGATTGGAGGGAAGTATACCGTGGTATCCACTGCTCTTTGTGATATACATAAGTGACTTGGACTTAGGCATAGAGAGCAAAAGTTTAAAGTTTGCAGATGATACAAAACTCGGGAACGTAGTAAGCAGTGAGGAGCAAGGTAGCAGACTGCAAGGCAACATAGACGTACTGGTGAAATGGGCAGACTCTTGGTAGATGAAGTTTAATGCAGAGAAATATGAGATGATGCATTTTGAGTGGAAGAATGAGGAGAGGCAATATACAATAAATGGTACAGTTTTAAAGGAGTAAAGAGACCCGGCGGTTCACATACACAGGTATTTGAAGGTGGCAGGACAGGTTGATAGAGCTGTTAAAAAAAAGGATATGGGATCCTTGGCTTTATAAATAGAGGCATAGTGTACAAAAGCAAGGAAGTTCTGCTAAACCTTTATAAGTCACTGGCTAGGCCTAAGCTGGAGTATTGTGTACAATTCTGGGCATCACATTCTGAGTATATAACTTGAAGGATATCAAGGCCTTGGAGATGGGGCAGAGGACATTTACCAGAATGGTACCAGGGATGAGGAACTTCAGTTATGTGGAGAAAATAGAGAAGCTGGGTTTGTTTTGAGGGATTTTGACAGAGTAGGTAGGGAGAAACTGTTTCCACCGGCAGGGGACATAGATTCAAGATAATTAGCAAAAGAACTAGAGAGGAGATGATGAGAATTTTTTATACACAGAGAGTCTAGAATGCACTGCCTGAAAGGGTGGTGGAAACAGATTCAATAACAACTTTCAAAGGGGAATTGGATAGATATTCGAAGAGGAAAAATTTGCAAGGATATGGGGAAAGAGTGGGGCAGCAGGACAGATTGGGTAGCTTTTCCAAAGAAAAGCTTTTCCACAGTCACGATGGACCAAATAGCCTCCTTCTGTGCTATAATATTCTATGATTATCCTCATCATTGCTAGATATAAAGGGATTTGTACCTATCCTGATGACTAGTAGAGGCATTGCCTGGTATTGCACTAAGTCATACAGACGAGGATTTGCAGGTTCAATGTCAGGTCTACATTGAGTTAGCTTACCTCAGCCCATGTTTAGATAGCTCCAATTTGCATCAGTGCCTCAAAAGGAATATCATTTCTGTTATGAAATATCCCATCTTTCAACTCACTCAGGTCTAAAATATTCTTTCCGCCTTTTGCACTTAGTAGCACGTTGAATGCTATCAGGTAAGTTTAGTACAGCCGCACAGTAAAGCTCCTTCTGACTAGCTTCAAGATTAGGAAAATGCCTATGTTTGCAGCTCACTAGATTTTAATTTCCCAAGACAACTTTCGGATCAAGATTGAAAAGTTAATGTTAAATTTGTGGTGAATTATTTACAATTCATGGGATTGGACTTGTGATCGCTAGGAATTAGGTTAAGATTTCTGAAATTAATTTCACATGGGACCCTTATTGCTAACAAATGGTAGATGGATGGAGATCACACCAATCTAGGTTGCCTTCAGATTGAGGTGTAAGAGGTAAAGAAGGAAGTCTGAATTCACTGCACAACTGCACACTTACTCCTCCCTAGTTCTGTCTTTATTAGAGTCCTAACCTTTTTTCAACTTTGAATATAATTTAAAAATCATTGTATTTGGTATTTAACACTCCTAGATATTACCCCACTTGAGGGGCGCTATATAAATGCAAGTTGTTATTTCAATATTTCATGTCAGGAGGAATTCACAAAGTGTGTCACAGGATAATCATATATTTGTAGGTACTGTGGGAGCCAATTTGCGCACAGCAATGTCCCATAAACAGCCACAAAGTGAATGACCAATTTTATCTGGAAGATTGTTGGCACATAATGGGACTAGATTGGGCATAAATATCAAAAACAATTTTTCATAGAAAATGTTATCAAAATCAATCAATACTCTGTTAACTCTCCCCCATCTCCTGACTGAACAAAATGTGCAAGATGTTAGTTGTGGATGTGGCACGTTCGTATGCACATTTTAAGCAGCAGTAGCATTTTCAAAACATGAGTTCACCAAGTTTACTAGAGAGGTTTCATTGAAGAAGGGCCTTTGCTCCATATGATTTCATCCATAATACCAGGCGTTGTGTTCCTGTTACACGAAGCTGATTTTTTAAATAAGTCAATTGTGCTAGCGCTACAAGGCTTCCTAGTAGCCTGTTGTTGATTGCCCTCTGTCTCAAGAAACATTTCTTTAACTAATGGTGTACTGGATAGAGCTACAGATTTAAAGACCAGTTGTGTGTTTGTATGTGGCAGCCAGGTGGGGAAAGTTCAGGCTCGGCTATGATGCCCTCTTCAGTCAAATGGCTGGCCAACACTCAAAGCCGAGGCTTACATATGAACTAGTGGTTGCCACATTTGACTTGCAAGTGAGAGAACCTCGGTTCAATTCCCGGGTGTTAGTCAATTGGTGGATCGCTTCTCGGAGGTAATAATCCCTCAAAATAAATTGGGTCACTCAATCCATTACTGTTTGTGGGACATTGCTGTGCACAATTAGCTGTTTCACCCACAAAATACACAGTCAAATCATTTACAATATATTCTGTGAAGTGTTTTGAGAAGTCTCAATGACATGTTAAGGCACTATATCAAATGCAAGTATTATTATTATTGTTAAGGCAGGGTACCAGAGGGTACCCAGCAACTGTGGAACTGTACCTCAGCAAAAGAGGAGGGTAGACCAGAAGCAGGGAAACATTGGGAAGGAAATTGGCCCACAAAATATACAGGCAATTCATTTTACAGTATATTCTGTGAAGTGCTTTGAGACCTCCTGAAGACGTGATAAGGTGTATATCAAATGCAAGAATTATTATTATAATAAGTGGATAAATAACTAAATAAGTATTTCCTTGCATCTGTTCCTCTAAATGTGTTTCTAACAACCCTGAACTTCTACTTTCTTGTCCTGCAGCTTTAGCAAGTCATTTATCATTCTATGGAATAAATAAGTGTTGTATCATTACTTAAGCAGGTTCCAATATGGAGGACCGCTGATAGTCACACACATAAATCAGAATCATCATTAGTTAGTCCTCTGTGTCACGAAAAAGATCTGTATTTGTCGATCAAAAAATAAATCAATTTCAAGCCTGAGAGTCTTTATTCTAATTCTGTAAACACACTCAGAAAATAATCTCTAACATATAACCCATCAATCTTTAGAGCAAAAAAGGGAGCTCTCTGCTGATCGAAGAATTCATTACAAGATGAATTAGTTAACAACATTGTAGGTTTGCAAAAGTGTTTAGTTTTATGATTCTAACAGTGCATATATTGTGGGTTATTAAATAAAAAAGGAAGATTTACATTATTGGCTGGTTTACTTTAACAAAATGAATTTGACTACTTTTATTTTTTCTAAGTTGGTTTGCATTCCATATTTTTCTAGTGGCAAACTTGGCAGGAATTTCATTTCCAGCCATTTGCAAGGGATAACAGTCACAGGGACTGCTTAACTGTTGAAAACACTTTCAGTGATCTTTCTCCTTTCTCCAACCAAGCTTTAAAAGGCTGACCTAGTTATGTCAAGGCAAATTATGGCAAGCTATTGAGATGTAGGTCTTAATGTGATCAAGGCTTTGATGTGCAATTTTAACACTTTTTAAAAAAAAACACTCACTTTTGGAGCCTTTCATTTAAAACAAAACCAGCTGAATAAATTAAATCTGAAAAAGTCTCTCTCCTGGGACTCTTTAACTTCATGGAATTTCAATGCTTAGGGCAGTTACAACTTTTTAAGAACCTGTATTGAATTTCCCTTGCAGTTTGCAGGCAAAGAACATGAACCTAAGAAGGGTTATACTGCAAGAAATATATAACGGTGCATATCACTGCAAAACATAACCTTGTAATAATATCCTTTCATCAAACATATAACTGAGATTCATCACTGTTACATTGCAAGGATCTAAGACTTCGGCCCTAAATCTTGTGAATATACAGCTCCCCCATTGTAAAATTTACAGCTCCGCATTATAAAATGGTTTAAGGTAACAGGCAATACCAGATGCTGATGTATTCTTGGGATCAAGTAAAATACACTGCACAGTCCAGCTACATTCTGGCGTTTTCCTTCTTCTGATTGCTCATACTGTCGGTTACTCTCTCTTTCCATTATTGTATATGTACATATTTTACTTTACTTTTACTACAAAGTAGAGAAGCTATGCAAATATTGATTTATGATTTTGTTTTCCACCACCCAGATAGACAGTGTGAAACATACAGTGTTCTCTCTGTACATTCAATATAACACCATATATATTTTATTACGCCAATATTGTCATATAATAGGAGCAAAAATTCAACATTCACAAAATGGAAATCGCTGAATTAATTCCAGCTTCTGGTTTGTGCCTCAAATCGCTTTCCTGAAAAATTTGTTAAGAAAAAATGGACTTCATATTTTTGATTTTGGCCGGCCGTTCTCCTATCAGACCATTTATCAGCCAAGTGGAGGCAAGAAAAGTCATACAAAAGGTCAGAAAGCAAAATGATAGTTACAAAAGAGTAATGTGCCAGCTTTCCGGATCGCCATATTTGTTACAGGAAGCTAACTGGCTTTGAAATGGTACAGTTTTTATCCCCAATGAAGCAGCTCCAGCAATGATGATTATTTTGAGTTTTAATAAGAATTGTTACAAGAATTGTGGGTATTTTACTATTTTCCGGTATCTTTTAAGATACCGTCATCTACTTCCACAGGGAATCACTACTAACTATATATATATATATATATTCCACATGTACAGGGAATCACATTATAATGTTGTCCCCTGGATCCGATAGCTCAGAGGCCATGTTATAACTGAATCACAAACAAAGTCATGTTCCACATCGGTCGGTTGCTGCTGATGTCACTTCCTGTACAGGAAGTGCCAGAGAAGTCACTTCCTGCATGGTGTTCACCTATGCTAAGCTTTTCCAGCGAGGAACACACTACCCATTGCAACTTAATAGGAGCCAAGTGGGAAGAATCCCCATCCAGAGTGAAATTTCTGCCCCTCCTCGCTAACTGGTCTGTATTAACAGAAGTGTTTTGGTGAGATTGTGGAGTCCTGTAGCTCAGTGGTTAGAGCACTCGCCTTGCAAGCGAGAGACCTGGGTTCTATTTCCAGCAGGACAAAATGTTTGGTAAGTTTCCTTACTCCACACGCCTCTGTTTACCTAGCAGTAAGTAGGAACCCAGTTGTTAGGCGATTGGTGGATCGCTTTCCGGGGATAATAAACCCTCAAGAAAAAAACGATAATAATTTGGTCACTCAATCCATGACAGTGGGACACTGCTATGCACAATTGGCTGCCACATTTTGCCCACAAATATACAGTCAATTCACTTTACAGTATACTCTGTGAAATGCCTTGAGACGTTTAGAAGACGTGATAAGCGCTATACCAATGGCAAGGATTATTATTATTATTGCTGGTGAGCGTCTAAAAATGTGGTAACTGCAAAAATATTTTTTTTCTTCCATGATTGTCAGAGCACACATGTCTTACAATTAGATAAGGAATGGCAGTCATATATTTTGATTGAAATGTGAACTTAGCAGCTGCCTCAGAGTTAATGGGTTCACCAATAACATGCCAGTAAGGCACAAAGTGCCAGATTTCTGAAAGTTTTTGACACCAGAAACTGTGGTTAACATGTGATTTACAGCTTATTTGGGAAGGTTATTGCAAGAAATTCTGCTGCTTAGTAAGAAGTCTCGTTAATGTGAAAGACTGCAGTTAAAGAAAAGGATCAATTTTCCAGGCTCTGTGCCTTCAGGCTGATTCATTGCTCTTATTGTTCTCCAGGGGGTTGGGTGTAGATTTTCTCATTCAGATTCCCAGACTGCCTACGAACTGCCAATGTTTTAATATAAAATATGGGATGCATACTGAAAAGAAAATTCATTTATAAGGAGCTATTAACAACGTAATTTTATGAGCTCCATTTTGTTTTGTGCAATAATTTGAATTACTTTTGTCAAGAGCTGGGCAGAGCCTTTTTTGTGCATTCTTGGAGTCAGAAGCATCAGGGGAATGGTGGCTTCATCCCTTAGCTAAGTTCTTTCGAGTGAGAGAGGTTTGATAGAAATGGTTGTGCTTTGCAGAACATTCTTAGTCAGACAGTGATACAGCCAAAATGTCTTATCGGAGCATCATCAATTTGATTAAACTTACTTTTTATAAAAATAACCTAAGTAAATAAAGCGCTGGAGGCACCACAGTAGAAGAGTAATAAGCACTTATGGATATGAGCAATTCATACTGTGGTTTGCAGATTCCAGAACACACCCAGTGTTGTGCCTGCAGTACCATTTTGTCAGTGCACTGTTAGGAAGCAGAGGAGCATGATTTGTAGCAAATGACAAAAGTAATCAAATCTATGGGGATGGAAACCACAACATACGAGATGTGATAATTGTCATTAGTTCTCATTATCAATCCACAGAAAATTCCACCTGTCAATAACCTGAGTGTGTCCACTTCCCCTTTCCACTCATCTCCAACTTCATCACGTTTGTTGGGCCTGGAGCTGTCATTGAACTTACTGGTTTAAATTGAGTTAACACTTTATCCTCATACTCAAATACCACAATCCACTGCCAGCAGCTCCAATGGTTGTCCCTGAAAGCTTAACGCCTCCTTCAGATCCAACCATTTTGGGAAAGACGGTGAAAATCACAACTGATTTTACATACTGACTTTCTCTTCTGCACATTTCATGCTGTGATAATTATTGCCAGTGTTAATTGTTAACACATGGCCTGTTGCACTTCCACCTCTAAACCATTTTGGCTCTAGTTCCTTATTCTTCCCAAAATGTACCACTTAACATTTCTTCAAATTAAACAATATTTGCCACCCACATCCCTGAGAAATGACGTGAATAGTTCAACAAAATGTCAGAAAGCAAAATGTTAGCTGCTAAACAGCCTTTGCGAGCAGTTGGGCAAACCACCTTTTTGGAGAATTTCCAAATTTGGTAACAAATGGTAATTTCTCCGTAAAATTTCAGAAATCACAATCATTGCAGTAACCTCCGGATTTAGAATATCACATTTTCAACCACAATGTGAACTATTATGAATCTTAGTTTTATGTGTTTTACTTTGGACTAGATGGGCCTTTCCAGTCTGACACATTCCTGTGTAACAATGTTTTCCAATTTCTCCAATACAGGAAGAAAAAAAGACTATGAGGACAAAGGAGTGTGTGTGTAGTATCCATAAACTATCCATGTAGGTGTTCACCTGCAAATACACAGTCTCTAACCTTTACTCTGAATCCTGCGAAGTGCTTTGAGATGTTTCAATGACGTAAAAAGTGCTATATCATGTGCAAGGATTATTATATATTGGTTGCGACTGTGTAGATAGAAATGCACTGTGCATGGGGCTAGACAGAAAGTAAAAATTGTCAGCTTAAGTACAGTCATGCACAGAGAAAAATATTTCATGCTGAGTTGTAAATTCTGTTGAAGTCAAAAGGTTACAGAAAGCTTTCTGCTTCTGTTAAGATATGTCCTGGAAATTTATGATGGTCCTTGGAGACACAACAATGAGAGCCCCTTCAGGATTTAATCCAAAACACAAGCTACAGAATACAGCAATGCTTTTGAATTGAGTGCTTCTCCGCAGGAAGGAAGGAAGGACATGTAGGGCATGACACCCTGGACTGTGCTCATACAGTTCTCACAGCTCAGGTGTGGGCCATCGACACTTCTCTCATTCTCTAACCCAAAGCTTGTGACATTGGAATAAAGGCAAAAGAACAGAGGGGAAAAAAGTGGTGAGGAATATTATCAACATCATCAAAAAACATGATGCTTTGCACCAAATGAATGTACATTGTAGTATTTGCCATTTATTAGTTCTTTTTAAATTTTAGGCTGATGTGCCCTGAGAGTGGCCTGCTCAGCTGGTAAAAAGTCATAAAAATTTGTGAAGAGCACTGAGTTCATCCCTCCTCAGCAGATGAAAATAAATGTTCAACAAAAAAAAACTTGTAGGGAATTTGTAAATCTAAAATTTAAAAAACCAAAAAACACTCATCTCAAAATAAAAAACATAAATAATGGGAAAATGGAAAAAAAAATCTACTTGCATGTAGAGGGTGTGCTACCACCTGTTGGATAACGTTAATGCTAGCAATACATCACAAACACCACAACATTATCCCATAAATCTAGATATGATGTATTATTCTATTGCTCGTCTACTGCTGTCAATTTGCTTTGAAATAACTGCTGTGAAAGGAACCTGCGGCAAAAAGTATCACAAGAGGTTTGGATTATTTGTGGTCAGCTGGGTGTCTGACACCTATGGAAACTCATCACCATGCTTAAGAGTATCCAAACCAAACCGAGAATTCCATGCATTCCACCACACTCCAGGAAATTCCAGAGGTATTTGTTGGAATAGAATGCGCATTCTCTGCCCGGGGGGACGCATCCTGCTTACCTAATTCTGGGAAATATTAGGCAAGTTTGGCAAGAGCAAAGGCTTGGGAACCCCAGAGTGTGCGTTGGGGTACTGTTGGAGTCTAACCAGCTAAAAAAACATAGTTTGCCATTGAGTGCACTGCCTGGCAAGTTTTTCCATTGTTTGTTCAGCTAGGACTACCCAACTCATTTGGGCTTTGACTTACAAGGTAAACAACAATAATAACAACAACAAAATGTATATAGCGCCTTTCATGCGGGGATAGCATCCCAGGAACTGATTAGGAGTATTCCCTGCCCCCAGTGACTGGTCTGCTCTTCCAAGTCCTGCCGATGAGCCAACCTAGCTGTGCTGTCTATAGTAGTGCCCTGGAGTACTGCGGACCCACCTGGCTCAGGAACCGGATTACTGAGACCGCCACAGAGGGTTCGCTTGATTCTGACATTTGGATGAAGAAGGCCCTTCACCCCTATTTGATCTTACACTTCCAGAATAACCAGCCTCCCATCTTCCTATTCCAGCATCAAGCTGCTCCTTAAATATGCAGCACTCACCTCCCTTTCTGGTAACTTGTTCAAATTGATAATTACCATCTGGCTATTGCAAAGAAGCACTTGCTGCTGTCTATCCTAAAATTGCCATGGCAGGGTATTTAAGATTCATACAAAATCACAGAATCATTACATGCCTTACTTAGAGATTTCTGGAATGGGTTTGAAAATGTGATGTTTGCAGTAGGATTCATTAATAGATGTTAATGGGGAATCTTACTGGTAACCAGCAGGACATCATGGTTGACTCCACACCCTCTGGCATGGAGGGTGCTATATAAATCCAAGTTGTTGTTGTTGTAGATACCTAGCCTTAAGTACCAGCAGTGGATCACATGTTTTTGCAAATTGGGCATAATGAACTCCTTTTTACGAGCAGGATTCCCCATGAAGTCACTTAGTCTTTTAGTGAAACCTGTTGCAAACTGCTGCATTTTCAATCCCATATTAAAAATCTCTAAGTAAAGCATAAAATTCTAAAAATACAGTCAGTCAATATAGTAATAAAGTAATAATCCTTGCATTTGATAAAGCACCTTATCACATTGATGAGACATCGCAAAACGCTTCACATAATATATTGTAAAGTGGATTCACTGTGTATTTTGTGGGCAAAACATGGTAGCCAATTGCGCACAGCAGTGTCCCATAGTCTCAAAATTGAAGCTAAATTTAAGAATTGTCACAATTAAAAATTTTAAGACACTATTATAGATCTGAAATTCTATCTAATCTTACCTTACAAGACCACTAAATGTGACAATCACTTAAATTCAATAATAATAATAATAATCCTTGCAATTGATAGTGCCTTATCACATCATTCAGATATCTCAAAGCGCTTCACAGAATATACTGTAAAGTGGATTGACTGTATTTTGAAGGCGAAACATATCAAACCAGTTGCGCGCAGCAATATCCCACAAACAGCCATGCAGTGAGTGGCCAATTTTTATTTTGGGGTATTGTTGGCCAGGACTCTAGGAGAAACTCCCTTCTCTTTTCGAATAGTGCCATGAGATCTTTAACATCCACGTGAACAGGCAGATGGGACCTCATCTCATTCGAAGAACGTCACCTCCGACAATGCTACACGTTCCCAGCAGTGCATTGGAGTGTCAGCTAAGACAATGTGATTGTGCCCCAAGTCCTGATGTGGGGCTTGAACCCACAACCTTCTGACAGCTGGTTTTCTGTGGTTCCTTAAGGCAAAATGATGTTAAGGCTGAGGCTGAAATATTTGTGGATTTGGAGGAGTCCTGCATTAAAAGAAAGAGCCAACTAATTTTGGAATTTATGCTCAAAGTCTTCACTGAGCTGATACTTTGGTATATTCCTGCTATTGTTGAAAAACATGTGTTTTTGCAATTGTAAAACTGCTTTTGGAAAGCAGATTTATAATTGGGAAGTCCTCAGTGGGCAAATGAGATCAGATAACATTTCTTCACATAGAGGAATATGAAAATGAGGAACATACAGGCCCCGGAGGCCTACAGAAGCAAAATCAATTGGGATGTTTGAAAGGGAGATGGAAAGATCCTTGAGAAGTAAGGTTATTATTATTAAGGCTATGGAGGAATTGGGATTTATAAATTAATAAACTGGATATATAATAAATGCCCTCCTCCTGTTCCTAAATTCCTAAGGAGAATTGGAATAATATCCCTTTAACGGCAGTTATGAGAAAAGCAGAGGCATCATTATTGGAATAATTTATTTGAGAACTCAGAATAAGGATTTAAAATCCTTTTCTGGATTCTCAGAAAACAAATTTAGCTGCACATTGTGTAACTTCAGTGTTTTATAGCTTCACTCTGAGACAATGTATATAGTAGTTCTTATCAAACCATAATTTTTAACAGTTAAAGCCCTGTGTTTGTGGGCGAGGGAAGGAATGAAGAAACATAAATTAATATTGCTTAATACCAGAGATAACCCCAATATTCAGCAGCCTATCTGCATTCACATTGACAGCACCTAGCAAATTCTTCACATAATTTAAATGTGACTAAAATATGCATGGGAGCAATAAAATGATTTGCAACAGAGTGAAAGGGAAGCCTTTCACACCACTAATATGGTGTTTAAAATAATAGAACAAAATGTTTCACTGTAAAAGTAGTTTCAAAATTAAAAACAAATCGTCTTCATACAGTGACCAATTTGAAAACAAATCACATACTTACATGGAATTAGCTCGCTGACAATCCATTTAAAATCTTATATAGCAATTATAGAGGTTAACATTAGAGCTTGGTGGGAATAAAAACTTACATTTTATGTTGCAATTTCATGAAAAAAATAAACTCAAAGCATTGTACAAAATACAATTGGTAAGAAATGATATGAATATTGTTATATAGGCAGCTAATCTGCACCAGCAACGTCCCATAAATTTGGATTCGGAGGTCAATGTAAAACAGGTTAACAGGGAGAAAGACTCCATATATCTCTGAAATAACAATGGCAGGGCAGACCCTTTACTCCCACTTGAATCACAAGTCAGGTGGAAAATAAAATTAATGATATAAAGAATGGGATAATGATTCAGAATGGTGTTTCATAGACATCATCTCACAAATAACAAGTGAAATTAAAATTGAAGTGGAAAACATAATCAGAACATTGTTTTCTAGGAAACTTGCAAAGAAAGGATCTTTTCTTTTGGTCAATTTATACATTTGTACAAGAGCAAGCTTATCTCATAACATAATAGAAATTATAGCACAGAAAGAGATCAAATTTGTCTCCGTTTCTTCACTTCTAACTAATCTAATTCCAATTCCATGCTCTTTCCCTCTACCTTTTTATTTTGTTTCTCTCCAAATTCCCTTTAAACTTTAACTTCTCAGCTTCCACAGCCACTCGTGGCAAAGCATTGCATGTTTTACTAGCCGTTGGTAGTAGTGGGTGTTGCCTCATCCCAGCACCGGTAAGAGGGGAGAGAATTCGTTCACTCCCTTCACTTTTCCCTTTTTGTCACATCTTTCATACTCACACTCCTTTCTTTCACATGCTCACTTTCCCTCACATTTCATACTCACTGTCTCTCTCCTCTTTCTCTCCCATATACCCACACTCCCTCATACTAATTCTCCCTTCTCTCTCACGCATTCATTCCTTTGTCTGAAAATTCAGTGATGTCCTCAAAGCTAGATGTGAGCCTGGCCCAGTTGGGGACCATTTTGCCTCTAAGTCAGACGGTTGTGGGTTCAAGTCCTTTAACAATAATCCTTGCATTTGATACAGTGCTTTATCACGTCAGACGGTTGTGGGTTCAAGTTTTTTAACAATAATCCTTGCATTTGATACAGTGCTTTATCACGTCATTGAGATATCTCAAGGTGCTTCACAGAATATATTGTAAAGTGGATTGACTGTGTACACTGCATTTTGTGGGTGAAATGTGGCAGCCAATTGCATACAGAGGTGTTTGACAAATAATCGTGGATTGAGTGACCAAATTTTTGCATTTATTTTTTGGAGGGATTTTTACCCCTGGAAGCAAATTGCTCAATTGACTGGGTTCCTACATGCTGCTAGGTAAATAAAGGGTTGTGGAGCAAGGAAACTTGCCCAAGGTTTCATACCACCTGGGAATTGATTCAGGTCCTCTTGTTTGTGAGGCGAGAGCTCTAACAACTGTGCCGCGGGACACCTGTATCAGGACTTAAAGAGTACTACATTGTCAGAGGTGCCATCCTTTGGATGAGATTTTGGACTGGGATCCTTTCCTTTTGTTCAGATGGACGTTGAAATCCCACAGCAGTATTCAAAAAGAGAAAAGAGTTTCTCCAGTACTCTGGCCAATAATCCTCCAGATAAAATCACTCACTTCACGGTGGTTTGTGAGACATTGATGTCTGCAGATTGACTTACATATTCACTTATGATACAATCACGACACTTTACAGTAAATCTTGTGAAGTGCTGGATGATTGATCATTTTGATAGTGTGATAAGGCACTATATGCAAGGATTATTGGATTATAAAACTTTAGATTAAATTAGTCAATCGTGATCAATTATCTAAAACTCCAAGACTCTCCTTAGTCAGTACCTGCCTTTGTTTCCAGTGCTCCGAGATACTACTCTGCCTGAAAAGTGCTACATAAATGCAAGTTGTTGTTGGTTTTAACTTTTCAAAGAGCAATATGACTGGTTCTGTGATTGAAGAACTTCAAATTAAGAGGAGAGACTGAACATGTTTTTTGTTGGAAAAAGATGGAGGAGAGAGGAAGAGGGAAACAAGACACAGCTCTTTAACATGGTGAGAGATATAGATGATGTAAAAGTAAACAGGCTGTGAGACTGAGAACTAAAGTGCTTACATATTAAATTAAAATGTCTTCAAACTGTGTTGGTGTTCTTCAAGACACGCAATCATATGATATCTGTTTTGAAGCTTGATACCTCAGTTTGAAGTGTGATCAAGTTGGCCAGCGTTGAACAGGTGAGCAAAATGACAGCATTGGTCATATAATCGGTAGGACATCACAAAGCAGAAGCACTCTCTAATGGCCACTTTTGATCGCTCTCTTTATATTAGAATTTCATGGACCCTAACATCATCAAATTGTATCAAAGCACTTCACAAGATTTACTGTAAAGTGTAGTGACTCTGTATTTGTAGGTGAAAATGGAGGGCAGTTTGCACTTATCAATGCCTTGGAACAGGTATACATTTTATAATTTATATCATTATTCACTGAACAAAAAATTCCAACACCACCAACATTTCCTATATATTTAGTTCCATTTAATACCACAATTACATCCAGGGCCAATTATTTTAGTTCGTCACAACTAAGCTTGATTTATTATATGAGAATATCCAAACCTCTTCACACCCTGGTGCTGTTTCATTATTTTCTCATTACTCCAATGAATTCAAAACCACATGACCGGCTGATTAATCTTTCAATCCTTATTCTGCCACATTTCTTTACAAACCTGTTCTACTCCTGCAGTGTTTTGGATTACAATATCATATAGTTCCACTTTTTTCTTAATCTCTTTCATGCTTTTCTGCTTGTATTGGAGAAATCACCTTAACATCATCGGCTATTTAATATGTTAAACTCAGCTCAAAGGGACCTCCAGCACAAACTTGTAACGTTTTATTCAAAGCAAAGGTGTGGTGGACTTACTAAAACAGAACTCAAACAGTCCTGAGAAAAATAAGACGAAATTGCATTGTTCCATTGTGAATAACCCAGTTAAACATATTTTATTTTTAAACTAAACTAAGCATGGAACACATTAGAATTAAATATTTAAACCCAGTGCTGGTTTGTTACAAGGTGGAATTGTTTGTGTTGTTCTGTGTCCCGACTGTTTTAAGTTGGGACACAGAAAAACACAAACAATTCCACCTTGTAACAAAACCTAGAATATGACTCAACGTAATGCTATTTGCTCAATGAGTAGTGTTTTTTTACTGTAAGATACTTCTACTCACACTGCAAACAATTTAATCCAGTTGCAATAAGAAGATAAATGGGATTTAGACTAATTAAAAGAAAACACTGTACATTGCATAATGAAGCAAGTCATTATGATTTTAGTATGAGCACTAGAAAAAACAGAAGGACATCTTAGTTTGTACAGTCGATGGATTAATAGGTTTATTTCCCCAACCTGTTTTTGTTAATAGAGTTTCATTAACATTTCAAATTAGAAGCACACAACAATAATTACATTTAGCAAAAGTGCACATTTGTTGACTAAGGATAAAGACTGGACTTTAATCTAGACAACATTCTGATTTTTCTCAATGTCAAATATGATGCCATTCAGCTAGTGACAGATTCTGGTCCCTTGCAAAAGGTACTGCAGTCAATATAACAAAGGTTCAGTGTGTCACAATAGACTGGTTTCAGCTAGATGTTAATAAATGTCTTTTCATTTTGGAATTTTCTTCACATAGTTGAGATACAGAGGCAGTGTTTTGTCAACCTTTAGATAGACAATACTTGAAGAGCTATAATACTAACGGTGAGTGGAAATGTGATGAGCCATATTTGCAATAAGTATGCAAAAAGTGTGCTGTGCACAAACTGCAATTACAAGATAAGGCTATTATCTTTTAATGCAAATTGGTGCAAAAGCTACCACTGTCAGATGGTGCTGGGGACAGATAAATCAATTCGCATTAGGAGAAAATGTGGAAGGTAAAAAATGAAAAGTATTTCCAATGTCAGCTATTGTAGACCCAGACAACATTACGTCTGTGTACTTAGGACATTGAAGTAGAGTACAGGCAAACCTTAGTTTATTTTAAATTAACTCCCCAGTGTGATCAAGAGCAAATCAGTTATCAAACATAGTGAGAGGATTCAGTGCATGTATCAAACCAGAATTAGGGCTCCTCTCCATCAGTGGTATCCAGGTTCCTGATGGACAATTTTTTTAAATTACAAGGAAATAACTTGAGACTTTAGTGCTCAGGGAAATGGAGTCCAGGTTTAATATTGTGTAAATCATTTTCTTTGGTTCAGTTGATGATGGATTCTAACTGTAAAATCATTTGGATATTGTGAGTTAGAGCACTGAAAAAGAATTATAGATAAATGACTTCCAAATTAAGATTCAATTTAACATGTTTCCAAAATTCTGCACAGTCTTATATTTCAGACAATAATCTTAGCCATTTGAATAATTTTAGTTTTCTGGTTACCCATTTGTGCCTCCTTCCACTGCCTCTCCTGAATCTACAGCTGCTGCTCCTGCCTTTACTAAGTGCCACTTCCTCTGACTCAAATAAATGATATCCTCACCAGATGCTTTTCACCAGAAAGACCCTTTCCACAACCTGCTGTGACATCCACTTCTACCAGCGCCATCTGTCATGGTTCTCTGCCTCCTACAGTGTCTCTAAATGCACAACTCAAACTAGCATTGAATCTGAAACTGAATCATTGTTAGTTTCTATCAGAATTAATAGGCAGATGGAGTTTAATTCTTAACACTTTTCTTATTAAGAATTTATTTCCTTGAAATATCAAAGTTTTAAATGTGTGAATTCTGCAGCATATTCAATGTTTTACAAATGTGCTAATTACAAATTTCTTACTTAAGAAATCTGCTAAGATATACCACAGATTAGAGACCAACAATTGGACCAGCGTTTCTAGAATTACTGAACATTTCTTTCTCTCTGAAAAACGAGTGCAGTGCAGCCAAGTGGAACTTTACCCAGCGGAGCGAAAAATAAACCTCATACATTTCATAGCAATGGAATGTGAGTTAACATGGTCTAGCCTCGGGAAGTCTGGCTGAAGAACGTGTTAGTCTACTAAAGCCATTTAAGAAGTATTTTTGACTGAAGCTTGAGTTCGGTCATCTTGACTGCATTCTCACTCACATAATACCCTTATAATGTGGCTAAGGGATGCACTAATGTAAATAAGGTGTGAAAAAGAACTGTAAGAAGGGCATCAAATAAGAAATGTCAATAAGAATCACAATATCATGTATAAAAAGGAAATCCCTAACTGATAGGTGGTCTCATCAAGTAATTCAGCTGATGGTTTTAATGCCTATTTTTTTCAGAACAGAAATCATTTTTTTTCAAAAAGTTAAACGTTTTCTTAAAGGAGATTTGTTTTACAAGGTGAAACATGCAACAAGATTAAGAATAACGTGGTTAAGGTACCATGACTGTTAGTGCTCTCTGCTCCTTACAGATAGAACAAGCTGGAATAGTTTTTGAAACTAAAAAATAGTGGTAATTTCTTCACTCAATACACCTAAAGGTAACTGTGAAGAAATCAATGTTACTATGGCAATAGGATAATAACTCAAATAAAATTATTTTAATTTCTGTCGACTAGCTTGTAAACATAACTGAGCTTGAAATTAATTTCTCTCTAGTTTATGCTGTCAATGCTACCACACTCTGTCACTTACTGTCACTCTTGGCAGTGAAGATCACACTTGTGCTATTCTTGTTGATCTTAGTAAGGAAGCAACTAATGCAAACATAAAACACCTGGGTTCAATAAGGCCTTACAGTAGGTCTTACCACAGATCGTTTTTAATCCACTCCATCGTGGAATCTACTCAACCATTTGCACTGGCAAATCTCCACTTATCAGTAAATTTGGCAGGTGAACATGTCTTACTCACCATTATTTGGCTTCCATCAAAGTTAGTGAAGAATCAGGCACCAACGTCAGTATATTTAGAGCTGATTAGAGTAACAGCTTCAAGCATGTTAGATTTTGTAAGACCCTTGAATAATGCATAAACATTGAATTGTGAAATAACCTGATCTGCTCTACAAATAGGAATTGTTTTTTTTAATTGAGAAAGACGATTAGCCATAATGCAGCCCAAGGTTGAGGAGAAGCCATGATAAATCAAAAACTGACTTTCGATGGCTGACACCAAGCTTAGGTTTTAAAAGCCAGTAGATTACAAGATGAAGGGAAGAATGAGAGAGATAAGGTTCCTTGAGCCTTGTGTTCTGGGAGGAACAAGATTTTTTTCAATATTTTGATGATGCTGTGCAAGTGAACACATGAACCCAACTCCATCTTGTCAGAAAAAGACAAATTAACCTTAAAATAATGGTTTAAATTGCATTAAAATAGTATTATTCATTACAGGTTTGACATATGCTTTTCATTTTCCAATTCCTACCAAAGTGCGTAGTTAGAATTCTGTTGCTGTCGATGACAAATTATGCAGTTTTTATAGTTGAACTCCAGCAGGATCCCAATACACACTCTGGGATCTCCCAAGTTTTGGCTCTCGCCAACCTGCACTTAATACTTTGTGAAATTTGATAGCAGGGTGCGACCCTTCAGGGTGAAAGTGTGCATTCCATTCCAAACACAGGGAAATCTCCATATGTTTGGGGCATTCATGTGGAACTCTGGTTTGAATACTCTTAAGCATGGTGATGAGTTTTCCAGTTAGATACCTGGCTGCCTGAAAAAAAATCCTGTTCACATGGTTAGAATCAGCCTAATTATGTTTCAAGTCTAAGATGCAAAAGTGCCAGAAAATACAAGTAAAATACTGTGGGAGTCTTAAAGACAGTCTCTGTCTAACCTTATCCCCATCGCTGCCTGTACTGCCTAATAATGAGGACAACCACTTGCGCAGTATATTTTGCTGCTCTATTCCTTTTCCAAAATCCTGGCATGTAGGTAAGATGAAACTGCTCAAATGGGAGCAGCCCTATTTTATCACTACCTCCAGATCGCAAATATGAGCAATACTGCTACCAATTCCAACAGCAGTGAAAACCAGATCGAGTGCATGAGTTTCATTTATCAGAATACAATAAATACAAGTTTTCCATGTTTTCAGTCATTTGAGTAAAACTATTTGATTTTGTTGCTCCACAGGAACTTTTTACACCTGAATGCAAGTTTAAGGAATCCGTATATGAAAACTACTATGTGATCTATTCATCAATGCTATACAGACAGCAAGAATCTGGTAGGGCTTGGTACCTGGGTTTCAACAAAGAAGGACAGATCATGAAGGGAAACCGTGTGAAGAAAACCAAACCAGCTGCTCATTTTCTGCCTAAACCATTGGAAGGTAATACTTACTTGTAAATTTACTCTTTAGTTTTTATTACTGGATTTTTGTTGCAGAAAGACACTCTTTTGCATTTACCATACTCTATAGACTGAAGGATTATTGCATGTAGATTTATTTGGAGCATACATAGTGGGGAACATTAGGTTTATCAAATAAGTGATACAGAGTCTTAATTAAATGGGTCATATCTTATATCCCAGATTTTGTGTATTTCATTTGTACCATGCATAAAAAGTTTTAACTGTATTAAAAAGCAACTTAAAGAGGAAGGAAAATCTGTTCGGAGCGTGCAGTTGTATCCAGATGGTAGTGTTTATCCAGTGTCCAGTAACTCCGGGTCAGCTCCCAAGCTGATGCGAAGTGCTGGCTTGCACTAAGGTGAATTCATCAGGAGAGGATGGTCCTCCCCTTACCATTCATCAGTGGAGAGTTGTTGAAGAGGTAAGGAGATCCCAAATGGCAAGTTTCCATGATGCTGTTATTTCCTATTTATGGTTCTTTTTGTAAGAGATGAAACCTTAAAATCCAGATTATTTCTTTTGTTGCCTTTAAAGTTTGTCAAATAAGATTTGCTTAATATGATCAAAGTCCTTTGTGATGTCAGAAAGAAGCCAGTGAAGTACTGTATTAAAGCGTGTAGTATGCAATGATAAGGTGCTGTGAAGTTTAACATCTTACAATTTCAAACACAGTAATTGGTACCCATGTCTTCAGAATATTTAAGCCATATTATCCCAATAGTAAGTGAGTTAAGTAGATAAGATTATGCCTCATAATGTAAGTTAGTCAAGAAAGATATTGAGAAACCAGGGCACAGCTATGTACTATACTGTATGTCACACATACATGTGATAACATAGTGAACAAATGCACTCTGGGATTTTAGAACAGAACTGAAATGTATTCGGATGTGAGAGTGACATGAAAAGGTTTACAGGGGCTTAAAAGTGACAAGTCAATATGTGTTAAAACAATTTATTAACCCTCTTAAGAGCTTGGCAACTCAGACTGACAAATTCACAACATATTGTGCTATTTTTCACTCCCAATAAAAATTGGGCCATTTTCCCACAGCTTACTTGTAGGCTATGAGCCACCCATGAGAGTGCAGCTGGGATTTCATTGCAGCCATATGTAATATCAGAATATTATATTGACACAACTTCTGTAAGATTCAAAGTTTTAGGTCAATTTCCTTTTGTTTTGCATTATAATAGTGATATTATCAACACAAAACTCTTAATATTTTGCACTAATTGAAAAGTCCAGGTACCTTGTAATGAATTGAATAATTATACGGTCATGTTTTTACTGGTTGGTAGTCAATGGCTGATAATGAGGAACTACCCAGGTGGGAAGCCTATATAAAGCTACCATTGTAACATCTCTGCAAAGCAACTTTAGTTGCAGTGGCAAAATGCTGCAGTTATTCTTTTTCAGAAACTGTTTTATAGTATGTTTATCACTAAACTCTTTTCCCGTTTAGTAGCAGATATATAGTAACTGAATATTTCTGTGGAAGTTAAGGATTAAAATGCCAAACATTTACAGTTTCTTTTGCATTAGCAACACCACTGAAAAGCTGAGTGTATTATGTCAGTGAACAAAGCTTTTCAAGAAGCACTAAAAATCACGTTTTACACGTGTTTATACATGGTGCATAATAGACCATTATGCAAAAATGGGACAAAACATGGCCCAGTACCTCAGCAATGACAGGAATTCAACGTGTTCTTTCAATTGTGTGATGGATTGGCATAATTCACTCATCCGTTCTGATTCCTTCAAAGAACCGCTATAATTCACTGTCACTGACAAGGTATTTTCTGACCTTTGTTTTAATTTGTTTGATTTGATCTGAGAAAAAAGGCTGTATCATTGCTCTGGATTTATATGAAAACCGTTTTCACCTTTGGAGCCTGATGATGCAAACTTTAAGGCAGCTTATAAATTAAGAACTAATTTTCTAAATTCTGCCCAATCTGACATATTTAAAACAAAATCCAAAAAGGCTAATGTTAGGAGTTTAAAAGAGTCCTGACTTCTTGGAGTGTTCCATACATGACACTGGATAGCAAAAAGAAAATCAGACATGATCATTTCTCCCAGTCATTTTTTAAAATTGAGTTTAAAACGGGTTTATTTTTCTCTGCTGCCTCTCATCCAAATGCATTGAATTCTTTCAAGTGCGGGGGAGGTGAGTGCATAGGCACTAGCTGATCTCTGATATTTCATCCAAGAGATAATTCTTCAAGTGAACCCAGACACTAACTGTTGGCAAACCACAGAGGTTGTTAGTGGTGTGTACGTATGATGGAAATAATTGCACACCTGCAAAAGGCCGTCATTTTACCTACAAGTGAAGAATAATAAGCATTAACTCCCAAACATTGGTGAAATTATTGATGGAGAGATCACAATCCTAATCCTAAATTCTTCCTTTAATAATAAAGCATGGTTATAACTGATTCACATTCCACATCAGGCATCTTGCAATCTAGAGGTATTTCCACAATGTATACAGTACATTCAGCACCAATGACCTATATTACTAGACAGGTTTAGCTAGTCACCCTTTGCTACACTTTGTATTTACTGCTTGCAACTTTATTTAATTCATAATATGAAAGCTGAAGAGATTTGAACATAATTTTTTCTTTAAATGCTTGCATATTATTATTCCTCTATGCTTAATGCTTTGATTTACACTTCTAATATTCCTAATATTTTCAGAAAAGTATTTTGAGGTATTTGCATGATTTATTGTTTTCATTGAACAAATCTCCCCATGTAGATCCTGTACAGCTGAGGCAGGATTCAAATTGACCCTCTTGACTCAGAGCTACTTTACAGTAATTGTAAAATTGGCTAGCAGAGTTCATTGACATTATTTGGTGTGTGAGTGTAATGCAGGGGAGAATTGACAGTTTTAGCTGAGATTTATTGGTGAAAACATATGAGTGCCTTTTTAAAGGGGTATTGTATCTCTCAAAATGGTTTGGCCATCATGAAAAAAATATCCTCTGTGACTTCAAAATGTACAAAGCAATAATGTAATGTGCACAGAAAATTATTCTTGCACTAGCTGATCATAACATTGTATTGAAAGTTCCTATTCCAGCTCATCTCCATTCCGCTTCCCTCAAAAAACTGATTTGTCTTCTTCACAAAGATAGTGCCCAATTGCAGTGATTTACAGTCACTCATAAACTTATAAAAGTTATAAAATTATTTCCCCAATTATTCTTTTCAGTTACCATGTACCGAGAACCATCACTGCACGAAATTGGAGAAACAGTACCGAAACCTGGAACCACCCCAAGTAAAAGCACAAGCGCTTCTGCAATAATGAACGGAGGTAAACAAGTAAAAAAGAACAAATCAACATAGCCAGATCTTGGTGAGGACGTGAATTCCTAAACCATTACACTGTTGAGTGATTTATCCCTGGCAGACTCTCACCTTCTAATGTCTGTGGATCAGGTAAAGCAAGTGAACCCTTGTTCATTGCAGTCTTTGGACTATTTAATTGCAAGTGGATAAATCCCAACAAGTAGCTACTTCTACAACAAGAAGAATCCTGGATAACCAGCTAAACTCTGACCATGGAATGCCCTACCAAGATAATGGAATGCCTTTTATCTTTTTCTTGTTAACTGTGACACTCCGTGAGAATGATGTATTCCACAACTACATTTGGTACATTGCCTGCTAAACACATACCCAAGAGTCTCTTTTTTGAATCTGATCCCAGAGAAGTTCATGTGTTTCAGACCTGTCAATTTGTAACACAGCAAACAGCAGTGGATTCCCGGATCATCTCTGTCAGGATGCTGTAAATCTCTGCTCCTTCAGACTCAGTCTCTTCCTCCTTTTTACATGGCTGCTCTATGCACTGTCCTAACCTTTTGCAGGGACTGTGTGTGTGGGTGTGTTGCGTGTGTGTATGTGTGAGCGTGTGTGGGTGTTTTTGCTATCAAAAAAGAATTTAAAAAAATGACACAGCTGGCTCGACTCCAGTGAGGATTGCAAACACAAATCAGTTATCAGGGATACAGGAAGCCTTGGTGAAAACTATCATGACAAACGCATCTATCAGGAATAGAATCAGTGTCTCAGGCTTAGGCTATTGATTAGACTTGTAAATGAAAACACTGCAGAGACTGATAAATTGCTCTTTAGATTGGTGGTAATATAGAGGGAATTGTGTCGACCACAATCAATAGAAAGTGCTCTGATTAGTGTCTGGCACCTCCACAGTTCCCTTGTGCTATATACATATCACAAGCTGACTCGGTAGTGGTGACATTTGCCTTGCCCATTGAGCAGGACACACTAATCTAAATTGTGTGTGGGCTCCAGGAAACCTGGGTAGACTTTGTAACCCATGCACAAACAAAAAGCCAACCCCTCCCCCTATTCAGCTTTTTGAAATGTTGAGCTATGCTAAAAGCAAACTGGGTTGTGCTTCATGTGGTCATTGGAAAAAGTCTACTTTTGTTACTATTCTCATTGTGTTCTTCCTATACTCAAATAAAAGTGATGCTGACATGGCAGACATCAGGCTGAGTGCCACTCCTATGGGATTCGAGTGAAGCATGGGCAAGGCTGCTGTTTTGTTGCAGCAGCAATACAAGCTCAAACTGATACCTTCTTTTCAATGTAGAAGATAAAGGTTTTTAATGACTATGATAGAGATGTGAGGGAGATTTTTTAAAGCTCAGCATGCCGAGTCCAGTACTGCTCATTGTGGTCAATGTACCAGCATACCTCTAACCCAGCATGCACTTAGACAGTCACTGGAAGTTGCTGGGTTGTTGACAAGTTATCTTGTCCTAAGTGCAAACCCAAACTGAGGCCTAAAGGAAGTCTTTTGTGACTATTGCCATTAGTCTAATCAATTCTCAATTATCCTTCAGCATTTGAACCATTTTTTGAGTATTCAAAAGAGCATTTTTAAAAAATCATTTATTTTTTAAACTTAGTTTCATATCTTTCACTACTCTGCTCATTAATTATAATCAGGTGGTGACATTGCAACACATAAGATAATAAAAAGAAAACAAATTGGCTTAAAATGGAAATAAACTGAGAGCATCACATTCTGTGATATTCTAAGTCAAAGTGGGCAGTAAAAATTTACCTTCAAAAGCTGTATATTTGATAATGCAAAGTATGGAACACATTCTCTTTCTTGTAACTCTTCCCTGCCAGCAGTTTTGACACATTGATGCCAAATCACGGATCACTTTGTTCAGCTTTTCATTTCTTTTGTGACTCTTTCCACTGTGAAGTGCATTATTCTGATGTATATCAAATGTACTGAACAAAAACTGTGATGTCCCGAATTTAATTTGCCATCTAAATGGCAGCCTGCTAAGGAATTAACGGTTTTTAAAGGTTTTGAATGGGAAGTGACTCAACTGCATTGCTAAAACATCATTAAGTTGAGTCGGTTCCTAGCTTTACATAAAGTCAGTTTCAAATTGGTTATAAATGTCTTTCTCATTAGGCAGGCCACATCAAAATAAAAAAGGGGGCAGAATTCAAATGAAAGACCATTGTCTACCATGTCATATGCAAATCAAGTTTAAACTTTGCAGGGGATGGAGTCATAATATGAAGTTGACTGAGAAACATGGAAAAGCAGATGTTCTGGATCTAGGAAAGATGAGCCGAGATGATGAGTAGGACTTAAACACAAGTCTTGGACGTCAAGTGATCAAAGCCATTTTGTAGTCCTGTACCATTCAGTATGTCTGGCCATAAAGTACTTGATTTTTTTTAAGCAAGACATTAGCAAACATTTTCAATTTCTTGTTAGCTTTATTAGTAATATAGAGGTCAGAATGTTCATGTTACAAAGAACAATTTGCCAGGCTGCAGGTGTCTTATAGTTCTTACAACCTTTAAATCTATTTAGCTATTAAAAGTACTTCTTTGTAATATTCCTGATTATTTTACAAATTACAACTTCTGCAGATTGTTATAAAGTAGAACATGCTGCTATGCTGCTAAACTGTAATTGTACACATCTGAAGATTTTAGCAATTTATAATCTTTGTCTGTCTGACCGACCAAACCAGATTTATGTTGATTTCTTTATAACAGAGAGAACAATAATCGAAGCACATCAGCCAGCATCAGAATCTCTGTGTAATCAGCTAATTAAATGCTGTGATAAAAATGAAATGATTTGCACAAGTAATTTTGATTTTAGCTTTATGGGGCTGGTGTCCCAGAGACCACATACAACACACAATTTTCGACAGTGCTGGCCCTACATGCTGTGCTACTGTTCACCCTCCAGACCAGTTGACTGGTTCAAACGTTGGCTGAATTTATTTTTGTAAATGACAATGGGTATGTAAATGTTAACTCCTCTGTTTTATTCTTTCTTTTTATTTTCTTTATACAAGTTGTCCGTGAGGGGGTTTAATTCCAAATGAATGGTTGTCCTCGACAAATTAATTCTTATCATGTTTTTTTCAGAAATATAGCAGAGGGATCTTTGTTCTTTGTGCTTTGGTTACAATTTTGTCTGTAGTCTCATCTGTTGCATGGGAAGAGGATGGCAATGACGAAACAGAACTGCATGTAGTAGGCTATGTGTTTTCAAGAACTGTTAGTATGTATTACTTACTTTACATACATATATGCAAAAAGAGTTTGTCTGCAATGTACAGTTTAAGTGTTTATTATCATTTGTTGTACACACAGATACAGCATATTGAATAAAATATTTATATGAAGGCATAGTGAAACCATCGACCATAAACTATACCTAGGAAGAGGACCACTGCTTTCTTGAATGTTAAGGAAAGGAATGGGATAAACGGGATAAACATAACCATTTGATAGATATGCCAAAGGAACCTTTAGTTCTGTTGTTCTGTTCATTTATTTTCAATTCCCCACTCCCCTGAATTATAGGGGTGCATATGTTATATCTACGAATACAGTTGGAACACAACCACATAAGTGAAATGATTTGCTGCCAGATACATTTTCTGACAGTGCAGAACTTGACGTGATTTCTACTGTGTAGGATATATGTAAGGAATAGCAAATACTGGATTATTTGGGCATATAGTACATATTTGCACATTCTAGGCCTAAGAATTTGTTGTTGATTTATTTACAGTTAAGACAATGGATAATCAAAGTAATGTGACTATTACACCAAACTAGGTATGTGATTTAATGTGGACAGAAATAATAAAAACAAACTGCACCGGGAAACTCATGTTGGGTACTTCTCTGGGGTACTCTATTGGTCAGCCTAATGGTAATGAATATCAAAGAAATTATAATATATCATTAATATGAAAAAACTGTAATGTTGCAATGGTCTTATCTGCTTAGAGTGGGCAGTGCAAGTGCAAGTTACAATCTCAAATCAAAGTGGAATACTCTATAAATGATCTAAAGACTTGTCACAGGGTGGATCAATTCTGAGTTCAATTCATTATGTAGAACATTTTATATCATCTGCAAAGCTCGGTCACTTTTCAACTTTGCAGACCAACCTCAAAGTGTATTTCTTGTGCAAACTGTGTTAAAATATTTCCATGGCTGTTTTTTCACCTCTGGATGAAATCAGAATAAGAATGTATTATGCACGTGGTGAGCCCCCACCATGTAATTCCCATTGTTTGATCTAAAGTATGTGATTGGTTTACCAGTGAAACTAAACATATCAACATTACCAAGATACTGGTTTGTTTTCTGGTGTTTTGTTCAAAAAGGTGGCATGCAAATTTCACATAAGCCCCCACATTTTTCAGACGTGCATTCTCTTGAAAACATTTGCTTTTGACACAGAAAGGTTCTTCAAATTGACATTAAACATAGAGATTATTCTATTGAGGAACAGCCTCATGTTAAAACTTCTTAAGAGTTTGATCCAAAGGGGATTTTCCCCATATATTTCTGATCAGACCAATGTCTTGTGGAATCAGAGGAGATAGCAAAGGTCGTACATAGAAAGCTTCATAAAGTATCACATGGGCTGATGAAGTTGGCAAATGAATGCTGATAAATGCAAGGTACAAGAACAACAAAAACAACTTGCATTTTTATAGCATTTTTATTGCATTTTATAGCACTACTTGATAGTGGCGGTGCACAACTCTGAGCTGGAGGAAGAGGGGCGGTGACCAGAGGTAGGGTCGAAGAGGAAGGTCTTCAGCACGATCTGAAGATGGTGAAGGAAGGGGTAAGGCAGAGAGATAGAGGAAAGGTGTTCCCGCGTTAGGGGCATAGTGGTTGAAAGCCCAGCCACGAATGGTGGAATGGAGGGCACGGTGTACATGCAGAAGGCCGGAGCCAGTCAATTGGAGGCAGGGGTAGTGGATTGGGGAGTAAACAGGTTGGAGAAGGAGGTGCCAGGGTACAAAGGGATTTGAAAATGAGTGTGAGGATTTTGAAATTGCAGGGGTATGGGGAAAGAGTGGGGAAGTGGGACTGATTGGGTAGCTATTCCAAAGAACCGACACCGGCACGAGGGGCTGAATGGCTTCCTTCTGTGCCATAATATTTTATGATTCTATAAGGAAATTGGTCCTTTCGGCGCCAGGAAGCCAGGGGAGCTGGCTAGAACTGGTGCGATAGGGTATGGAATTTAGTGCTGGTGATTATGCTGGCAGCAGAGTTTTGGATCAGCTGGATGTTGTGGATTGTGGAGCTGGGGAGACTGTCGAGGGCTTTTGAAAAGTCGAGTCAGGAGGTGATGAACGCATGGAAGAGTGCTTCAACCGCATCTGGGGTAAGGTAAGGTTGGACGCAGGCAATGTGGCGAAGGTGGAGGAAGGGAGTCCTGGTCAGGGACCGGAGGTGGGTCGAACCTGATGCCTAGATTGCACACCAGTTTGGTGAGTCTGAGGAATAGGCTGAAGAGGTTGAGGAGGTCAGAGCCGCAGGACAAAAGACGTTGACGGGAGTCAAGGGTATGGTTTCCATTCTGTCGACATGAAGTTGCAAGACGTTTGCGCTCATCGTTTGCGCCCAGACAAGCCAACAGAACATCGGCGGACCTGCAGTCGTAGCTGGAGGAGGAGAAGTAGATGTGTGTGTCATATGTGTGGAAGTTTACCCCGTGTCTGTGGATGACATCACCAAGAGGGAGCATGTAAGTAAAGAAGAGAAGGGGGGCAAGAATAGAGCCCTGGGATGCGCTACAGGTGCAACTGGACATGGGCATGAAGTACTTGTGTTTCATATCAAGAATAGGAAATTCAAGTACTCCATGGGTGGAATTGAACTTCAGTCATGAGAGATGACTCAAAGATGTACAAAATTTTAAATGGAATTGATAAAGTAAACTCAGATCAATACTTTAGGATGTATCAAGACAGTAGAACAAAGGTTTAGAGTTGTAAAGGGCAATTTTAGGACAGATACCGGGAAGATTTTTCTTTATGCAGAGGGTAACCAACGACTTGAACACATTGCCAGGAAAGATGGTAGAGGCCAGGGCACTAGACTAATTAAAAAAAATGCAGTAATGGGAGATGGTTGGGTGGGTGTTCAAGAGGGATGAGATCTTAGGATCTTGAGCTTTATTGGCCAACCCAGCTCATCTTGAGTATGTTCTGATTCAATAGATTTTAATGACACTTTTAGAAAGACACTATGGTGCCTCTTATAGGTTTTCTGCCATATAAAAGCACATAGTTCTAACGTTTAGGCTCTCTGATCAATTACTGTAGTCGCATTGGAAAGATGAATTCTAAAAGCAGAATTTCCTGACCAGGGCATACTTTTTTTGCATTAAATTGGACTTGTTGTCTACCGGAATGACTGTCTTGATTTTTCAGACCACTGAGTAAATATAGTTTGTCACATTGTTTATTGACAGCACCGGTGACAAGGCCATCTACACCACATTTATTTCAGGCTATTTTCAAAGCAGTTCAAATTAGCATTCTTTCTGGCACAGTCCAAGTGGTATTTAAAAATAATCATTATAATCAACAGAATGGGATACAAACTTAAAGGCACTTATTATTGTCAAATTCTTTTTTTATTCAAACTGCAAGGTACATCTTTTCAGCATGAATAGGAATCTTGCACACCATTTTAAATCATTTATACTGTCAACTCAACCAATACCCATCGATCACAACACTAATTTGTAAGCTTGTCTCATATCCATTTATGCATTTACTGCCCATAATATTTCTGAATCATTAAAAGTTTGAATGTTTGCAAATTTATTAACAATCAATCTACTAGAGTAGTGTTTTAGCTTTATTCAGTCATGTTATGAAATAATTCCTAAACACTTTCTTTGGAGTATAAAAGAAATAATTTGCAGAAATATTTGCAGGTTATATGCTATTACTATGGCTAGAGATGTGTTAAATAAGAGCAAAACAACAAGGGCTTTCGTCAAACTCCCATGCTAATAACATAGTCAATTTTGAATAAAGGTCATTTTGCCATTTATTGTATATGTGGTGTGCTGAAGATGAAACGTCCAGCGTTCTGCGGGGCAAGACAAGCAGCAAACATGAAGAGGAGAGAAGACCTGGGTTTATTACTGTTCTTCAGAATGTTGCTTTTCATTAGACTATCAATCAATGCAGAAAAAAATGCCATGTTCAGAGTTTTCCGATTATCGTTGGCCCTTCAGAAGCCTTCCAATCCAATCCAGATTTCACAGGCACTTCCAGTCCATCCGTCCCAACAGTCACAGTTTCCACAGTTGCACACCCCATTCTCTGAATCAAAAGAGCAAAGGCTAATGTATCACAATTAAAACATAGAGAAGTGCTGCATTTCGCCTAAATAAATTACACATTATAAAACATTCAGTTGGCTCAAGACACCATTTCATTCAAACAGCTATTTTAGTTTTCTTTTACTATTGCAATGAGTTATAGATTTTATTATAACATTTTAAGATTGTATAGCCTGCTTGAATTGTAAATACACTATTGTATACTGATCTAATCTGCAGTTTCAGTTGTCTTAGATGCATCAATATCATTTCAAATATCTTAAAACAATGAGAAGATATAGCCAATATTTGCTGTGTTGAAACCACCACATTTTTTTTGACACTTGTAAAACTAATCCAAAAAGGATCCTTAATGGTTCAGATGGAAAAATCACTGTACAATGTGGAACTGAGGCTCATAGATTGTAAAGGTGCCAAATTCAATTTTGATATGTGTTCTGAGGTTAGCCATGGTGGCAATAGATTGCTGGCTCCACATTGTTTTTACCCAGCATTGAATGCAAGAAAGTAAAGCAATTTTGCAGAGACCAACTAACCAACAGTTTACAGATTACGCTATTGTTTTTCAAACATTATTAAACAACAACAACAACAAGATTACACTTATAGAGCACCTTTCACATCAGGAGGACATCCCAAGGCGCTGGACAGAGTACAGCATTTCAGACCCGAGCTGGGGTCAGGAGGGGGAAGGGAGGGGTGGGGAAGGTGGGTGGCCGATGGCATGGTCGAAGAGGAGGGTCTTGAGGCGGGACTTGAAGGAGGCTAAGGAGGGGGCGAGGCAGAGTGACTGGGGGATGGAGTTCCAGAGGTTGGGAGCAGAGTGGCTAAAGGCTCTCCCGCCAATGGTGGGGCGGGTGGGTCGGGGGATGTGGAGCAGGCCAGAGTCGGCTGAGCGGAGGGAACGGGTAGGTTGGTAGGGGGTTAGGAGGTTGCAGAGGTAGGGTGGGGTGAGGCCATGGAGGGCTTTGTATTTGAGGACCAGAATCTTGAACTGGATCCTTTGAAGGATAGGGAGCCAATGGGGTCACGGAGTTTGGTGCAGGAGAGGACACGGGCTACAGAGTTCTGGATTATCTGCAGCCTGTGGAGGGAGGAGTTGGGAAGGCCGACAAGCAGGGCATTTCCATAGTCGAGCCTGGAGGTGATGAAGGCATGAACAAGAGTTTCAGCGGCCTGAGGGGTGGATAGTGGTGGAGTCGGGCGATGTTACGGGGGTGAGGGAAGGCAGAGCGGGTCATGGCTTGAATGTGGGGGAGAAAAGACGGTTGAGGGTTGAACAAGACGCCTCGGTTCCTGACTGGCTGGTGAGTTGTAGTGTGCAACCGTGGAGGTTAATGCTGCCAGAGCCTGAGGAGCTGAGGCGCTGGTGCGAACCAATCAGGAGGGCCTCAGTCTTGTTCACATTCAACTGTAGGAAAATTGCCCTTATCCGGGACTTGATGTCCGACAGGCAGCCTGTCAGGGAACGGGTGGTCCTGGAGTTGAGGGTGGAGGCAGAAAGATAGAGTTGGGTGTCATCCGCATACATGTGGAAGTTGACCCCATGTCCCCATGTCTGCGGATTATGTCACCAAGGGGGAGCATGTAGATATTAAAGAGGAGAGGGCCAAGGACAGAGCATGGGGGGATCCCAGACGTGACAGTGCGGGGGCTGGAGGAGAAACCATTGGAGGCAACGAAGTGGAGATGGTGAGAGAGATAGGAATCGAACCAGGCAAGGGCAGATCTGTGAAGATTGAGTAAAGCGGAGAGGCGGTGTATGAGGATGGAGTGGTCGACAGTGTCGAAGGCGGCAGAGAGGTCGAGGAGGACAAGGAGGCAGAGGGAGCCCTGATCACAGATGTTCAGAATGTCATTAAAGAACTAATACTGCAGCTATCTCAGTTGGTGCAAAGCACACGTGGCGTGATGCCACCTAATGAGAGTGGTCTCACACCATTTCTTTCATTTACTGCCATGTAAGTGCTGCAAGAGTTTGTGTCAGTTTGACATGAAGATAGAATCAAACCAGAATGTACAGTGTAACTGCCTATTCGATACCTCAAATCACGTTCAGCTGAAAGAAAGTTGTAATATTAGAAAAAGCCTAAGAAAACCTAAATACACAGTCACCTACGAATACACAGTCACTACACTTGACAGTAAAACAATATCCTAGGAAGTGCTTTGGATGACTTGACAATGGTAAAAGGGGTTATATCAAATGCGAGGATTATTATAAATACTTTGTTGTACTTATAAGGAACTCACTAAGGAGGCACAATGTGTCGTATGTAGTGTGCTAGTTAACAATAGGACTCCCCCCCCCCCCCCACACACACACACACACACAATGGTTTTACACGTGGTGGATTTCCAGTCTCATTTATGTAGTTAGGAAAACTGCCAAGTGGAGACTTGCACTTCCCCATAGGGAGGGAAACTGAGGATGAATAATCCAGGTTGTTCTCAGTCTCCTTAAGCAATTGACCAAGGCATGGCATTAACGATTCTTTATGAAGCTGGTACTAGCCACTGCATCAGTTTTTTGGGAACCTGTTCCACTATTGTGTAGAAAAACAATTTAGTTTTATCTGATGCTTGTTAATTTTAAACGTATAATTCTGAGTTCTGCATTCACTGCCTGATTCATATAGTGTGCTATTTCTAGCGCGTTAATGTTTCTCAGCATTTCAGAAATTTGGATCATGGCTTCTATTGTTCCAGTGAAACCAAATTCAGCTCTGCAAGCTTCTTCTCATAAATTAGAGGATTAAACTCTAGATTTGGACTTGTTTCACTACAATGCATATACATTATCCAAATGTAACTTCACTCGTAATCAATATAAGATTAAAGATTCTACTGAGTGTTTGATAACAGCTTCTGATTGTCTGGAACCGTCAATAAGTTATAATAATCAAACTCAAATTGTCTTCTTTCTCCATGTCAAATCGCTCACTTCATATTTTTTCCAGTTGTGATAAGCATTATCTTACTTTTATCTACATTAATATTCATCTGTCACTGCCCTACCCACATGATTAATTGATCCAGGCCTTCCTAAAGAGTATTTGCCACTTGCTCACATAGCTTAATACCATTTGCAAATTTTATATTACAAGAACTGCTCTCTAATTCTTCAATTAGAAACAGCAGGGGATCCAGATCAACAACAAGATGCATGTATTTACATGGGATAATGTATTTGAGCAATTCACAAAGGTGATGTCTTACAAGAGGGAATGGTGAGGTTTTCGGACAGAATTTAAAGATATGGAGGAGGTGAGGCAAAGGAAACAAACCCTTGTTTTATTTTCCCCATCATCACCTGTTCCCTGATGCTCAGAAAATTTTCAATTCAACTATCTAATTTTCCTTTAATCAAGTGGTTAATTTTTAAAAGCTTCATATGTGGAACATTTTCAAACATCTCTGAATATCTATGCAGAATATATTGAATAGAAAATCTACCATCTTAAATACAAGTTCAAAGGCTTTACCAACATCAACCAATTTTTCCTTTATAGATTCACAACAAAGTTTTTTCCACAACACAAAGTCTGCCAACAGATGTTTGTGTTATGGATTCTTAATGAATCATGGTAATTTGACCACAGTTTTCATTTAATTGTACAATTAAATTCATGTCTAAAACTGTGTGACACTGGCAACTTGTGAACAGTAGATGATCATTTTCGTCATATTCATATGAAGGCTTTTCATTATTTCTAATACATGTTCCCACATTTGGCATGATGAAAGCACTGGCATTGAGACATGACCTAGAATGATGGCTGCAGTTCTTATTCACTTGTTGTTCTATCACAAACATTCTTATTTCAACTCATAACAAAATAACACTTGGCTTCTATTGAATTAATATTACTGTATTAAGATTGCTGCTGAAATCTGAGAGTGTTTCTACATTGGTCCTGTCACTCAAAGATAAATATAATAAACTGAAAACACCTGAAAAGATCCTGCAGGAACAAATCCTGGCAGCAAAAAAAAATCTGTATGGAGGGTTTCATCTTACTGGTGAACTGAACTGGATTCATATGGGATAAGCAAACACAGATACTCAAGATCAAAAGATGCAGATTAGACAAAGAATTCATGTTACAATCTTGGGAAACATTTGTTACAGTTGTAGAAGTGGCAAAAGTCAATGAAAGAAAAAAATGTGGAGTACACAGGAAGGAATTGGTGTGTAAATCACTACCACATAAACAAGGGTCCTGGAGGATGGTGGTTTGTGATTTCTAGAAACTGCCAGAGTGCAAGAGATAGACCAGAAATGGGACCAGATGGTGTTGGGGGAGATGATGTTTCACTCTGATCTTTTTGTGGTATCAGGGTTTTGGAGATTACAATTACTGTTCCGACTTCTTTTCCAAATAAGCCCGAAGAGTATTGTTTACCTATCAACCACTTACTGAAAGCATCTGGTCTATCTGACACTGTTACAAATAATGCTAATCAAGCACTATAACACATTTTATAGGCTTTTGATTAAAAATCAAAGGAGTTACTATTAAACACCTACAACATATTGGTAAGACCTCATTTGGAAATAATGTGTGCAATTTTGACTGCCCTAATTTCAAGAAGACAATAATACATAAGAGAAGGTTCAGAGAAAAGAGTGATCCTGGAACTTGGGCAGTGTGCTATGAGAACAGGCTTACAGTATGGGCATGATTTTCACTGGAGAACTAATTCTTACTAAAGCTTACATTGGGATATGATCCAAAACTTTCAAATGCTGAATGGCATGGATAATGTGGATGTAAACCAATTAGTAATTTAAATTCTGATTCAAGAACTGGAAGGCATGAGTACATCATTGATAAGTCTCAAGAGAGACTTGACATGAAAAGAAATAACTCCCCCCCCCACCTCTCGGGCAGGCCACATGTGTAAAATAGTCATGCAGCAGTGGGCTGCTGTTAGCCATCCCTGCCCCAGAGAGCAGTAGATATGCATTCCCTCCAAAACCACTTAATGCACCACTTAAAACAATGTCAATTAACAATTAAAACAAGCCCTGGATCAATAACTGGTCGTATTTTGATTGATGCCTTTAAAAAGCAGATAAACAGATGGTTAACAGTAGGACAGGATATAGATACTCAAATACTGTATGGTTTGCTGAGATTAAGGAAGTATTAGCGGTGTCACTCCCCCTGGAGTGGGTCCATACAATATGAATACAGGCAGAAAGCATTGTATCTTGAATGGATCAGATAAGGGACCTAAATGAAATTGGTTAAGGCAATCTCATTCTAATTTTCTGTTAAACTTGATTCTAATGCAACAAAACTACTTCCAGCAATGTTGTTAGTGGAAGCCCTGAAGATGAAGCATTGGAAATGTCATACCAATGTAGCAAGGCTTTCCACCTATTTCAAATGATACAAGATCAGTACTTGAGATACATGAAGATGCACGTATAAAATGCTTACATGCTCCACAGAGGAGAATCTGATACGACAACAGAAGGTGAAAACTAGGTCATAAATAAGATCACCAGAGAGGGCTGGATGAAGATGTCCCTTTGGCCCATTTCATCTCATCTTTCACAATACCAATCGTATTGTCTTTCCAAGTAAACCTGAAGCTATTTCGTGAATGTGTCCAGTCTCTTGTTTTCAAACCTTTCCTGGCAATCTGATCCAGTTGGTAATTACTCTCTGTGTGGAGAACGCCCACCCGGTGTCTTTTCTACAATTGCCATTCACAAGACTGAACCATTAACCTTTTGTCTTGTTGCCTTGATACACTTGGAGTGCATCTAACCCTAAGGCTATAAACCATCACAATTTTAGGGCAGTTAGGTGCTAAGAGTTTATAATCTACAGGTAACTATAAATCAGTGGAGACTGGCTGAGACTAGTTGAGATCAATGGAATGGCTGGAGAGAGAAGCACCTGACTAATGATTGTTCTTGGAGGTAACTCTGAATAACTTGGAGTGTATTCCAAACCTAAAACCAAACCATAAATAAATGTAGAGTTTGTTACAAAGAGTCAATAGGGGATGGAAACAAGCCATTCGGCCCACTTATCTGGGCTGGCATTAAAAGTTCACTCAAGCTCCGATTCCTACTATTTCCCCTCATCTATTCCCCTCTCTTCCATTCTCCCTTAGGAGTCCTGTAGCTCAGTGATTAGAGTACCTGGGTTCGATTCCCTGCATGGCGAAATGTTGGACAAGTTTTCTTACTCCACATTACTCTTTTTACCTAGCAGTAAGTAGGAACCCGGTTCTTAGTCAATTGGCAGATCACTTTTCCTGGGGTAATAATTCCTTTAAAAAAAATAATAAATTGGTCACTTCAATCCACAATTCCTTGTGGGAAACTGCTGTGTGCAATTGGCTGGTATATGGCCCACAAAATATACAATCAATTTACTTTACAGTATATTCTGTAAAGAGCTTTGAGTCGTCTATGAGACGTGATAAAGCACAATATCAAATGCAAGGGTTATTATTATAAGCATTGAGTTTTCTCTTAAATACAATGATGCATTTTGCTTCAACCCACAGTATCTGACAGCTGGTTGATTGAGTAAGCTGTATTGGAGCAAGTCACAGGCTTCATGGTGCCTGGCTGAATTAAGAATCAGAAAGAAGTAGCTTCACTCAATCAAACAGTGCGAGTTAGACTGCTGAGTTTAGAGGAAGTAGCTGAATCTCAGTACAAAGTCCTCAACAACACTTTGTACCACTGGTTATTAGAGTGGCTCATTAACATCTCATTAAGCTCATAAACAGATGCTCCGTGAAGAAGTATAAAGGTCCGTTCTGTGCTAAACCAGATTACAGTGAAAATTTAGTGCCAAAAATATCTCTAGTTAGTTGGAATAGAATTGAACATTTGAAAGAGCATTTGAACATCTTTAACATTGAAAACATTGAAAACAGCGAGTCAATCAAGCAGTGCAGGCAGAACACAGTTATCGAATTTCTGCCCTAAACAAATACAAGACCTTGTCATTGTTTCTAATATAACTTTGTTTTCTATTTCTAGTAGCACTTTGTAGCTGGTGCACTAAAACTGCAGTGGAGAGGTGAAAGGGTAATAATGAAATCTGATAGTGACCTAGAATCAGAAGCAGGTGCCACATGGCTATCTTACTGTTTTAGTTGTCTAACAGGTTATTGTGAAATAAACCATGTACAAATCGATTATCTCAGCAATCCAACATAACAAGTATTTCAGAATTTCCACCCATCTAATCTTGAAAAATTGACTTTGTTTCGCCCATCTTGCTTAAAGGTTCTTTGCTGTAGTGACAGTTAAGAGAGAGTGAGTGAGCTCTCATATGAGTCACCATATTTGCTCATGCTTTGCTGAAGGCCATGAATTTCTTTCACCTATTATAAAATTGTCAAGGTTTATTGGATTCGTCCATGAGTACTTATAATTGGACATGAATTTGAAACACTTTACTTGCTGGCTGAGATTTGGGGGTTGGACCGATCCAGTCCTGGGGTAAAAATAAAGTCACTTAATGCACGACTATTTGTGGGACACTGTTGTGCACAATTAGCTGCCTCCTTTTGCCTAGAAAATATGCAGTAAATTCACTTTACAGTATATTCTGTGAAGCACTTTGAGGCGTCTCGAATATATAAGGCGCTATAGCAAATGCAAGGATTATTATTATAAAGGGCTACCGGCATGCAATGACGTTCCTTTGTATTCATAATTAAAAAATAGTTTAAAATGAGTTTGCTGCTTTGGCAATTTGAGGGAAATTTGGCTGGAGCACTGGTAAATAGTCAGAGAATGGAATGTGGAATTCTTTTCCAAAACCATTGCTGAGTCATAGTCCATCATTTTTAAAAATGTATTTAGATATTTGCTTGAAAAAGGAGGAATTTTAAAGGGTGACAGGAGCAAGCAGAAGAATGGGATTAAATTAGATGTGGAGAAAAGCACTAGTGCAGGCTTTTTAGGCCTGTTTACTGAGCTGCAATAATTTATGATTCTAGCCTTTGGATGATGGAACACTCTCTTGTACAGCTATTTTTCGTGACACTGTACATCTGCAAAGGGATCAGTAAGGTTGCCAGAATGTCTGACATCCTGTCAGCTGAAAACTTCCATTTTGATAGGCTCAAATTGTATCGTTTTTCATGTGCTCAGAAATGGGAATACAACCTGCAAGTTGGGTTACTATGGAATCGGTATCTGACAATGGCGAGGTTGTCTGTCAGCTTTTTGGACACACCATATCCATTTCAGAGGCTGGTTGTGATCAAGCATTGCATGTAAGTGTTCTTTGCTTTACTAATTTTACTACAGACAACAGGCTGTACCCACCTGGTTAGTTTTAGTTACTGTGCAATGTAAAAACATTCTACATAATACAGTGAAACTCTGATAATTCTCCTCTGGGAAAAATCATCAACTCTACATAACTCATCACTCACTTAATATCCCAGCTATTTCGCTTGAGAAATATTAATTATGATCCTCTGACAACTAGTTACCCTGGATACCTTATACATCATCAGGCTTTTGCAATTTTAAGATGGTATTGTGTGTTACATACCTCTGACAACTTGTTATTTTATTCAGTCTTTCAGTCACTATGCGAATTTGCCTACTGTTCTTCCTTATTCAGACCAGTAAGTCCAGATCGCAGATCCTGTTTATTTTTTGAGAACCCCACACCACATGGTGGGAGTTACACTATTTATACTGTTCTTACAACATATCAAATCCTAAAATATCTCAGTTACTATTGCAAATACATGAATGCAATATCTTTATTTTTAAGATCAATGTTTAAATGATAGAGCCCTTTGTCTCTAGTCACGAATATTAGATGTGGAATGTACCAATACAAGTTGAAAATGTCAGTTGTCTTTTATTGTCTTTCAGTGATGAAGGAGAAACATCACCCAGTGTTCTCTTCTAAGAAGCTTCATTGTGGTCGTGTTTAATGCATTTGGCAGGGAGGGTTTCAAGGCATCAGTATACCTTCAAGATATTAAATAAATGAAAATACCTTGACAGTACAAATTGTATATGGCCCATTAGAAGGAGCAGGCTCAACAGACCAAATGGTCTTTTCTTGCGCTTAAAGCCCAATACAGAAAATTAATAAAATGAAGAATGATAACTTTACAATACTGTAAAATTTACATGTGCTTACACAGTTAGCTGGGCACACAGGGTGTGCGTGTGGAAGACCATCAAAAGTGCAGTCAAAGAGATATTTAAAGCAAGCTTTCGAAAGGGGCCTGGGGGGGTGAGGGAGGGGGTGAGGGAGAGGGCTTTGAACACAATCATTCTCATCTGAACACGTGCTCTCATTTGAGATTCCTAACTGTTCACTTAGCTCATGTACTGCTATTTGTCTTGAAGGAATGATTACTGTCTTTTATGAATGCCTTTTTAAAAAATATATTCTTGATAGGATTTGTTTAATGGGTTATGAGTTGCTAGTATTGCTGCTCACACTATATTTGATTCGAACTTCAGAACAATGACTGATTGATACATCTTTCATAGTATAAGAGGACAAAATTGATTATACTGTATTACAAACTGATGTCAAATTACCCAGCATTTATTATTCATTCCCTTACTGTCGATCCATTTTTCATAATCAATTTATGAGGTGTTTTCCAGGTTCCATTCATATAATTGTATGAATGTGAATACATGTTTTAATACTTAGCCACTGTAACATACTTAATTTTTTGTTGGACATGGTGTACATCTATAGGAATATTAAGCAATTTACCTTGTTCTGATATTTACACTGTAGAACAGTAAACACTTCATACATTGAGCGCTTTGTTTTCATTTTCTCTTGCTCTCTCTAACAACCACGCATTTATACTCTATCTCTGCCACATTCTTTCTGTCATTCTTATACTAAATTACTGAATGATTTGAATAATTTATTTAGATTGTGCCAACACACAAAGGGCAGCATCAGTGCCAACATACACAGGACAGAAGCAGTGCCAACACACAAAGGACAGAAGTAGTGCTAACACATGCGTCAGTACCAACATACAAAAGACAGTGGCAGTGCCATCCTACAGAAGGACAACCTGGTGCAATTTTCATCACGCTATGATAAAATGAGGAGAAACCCTGCAATACCCATCAAACACCAAGGGATATTTCATTGAATTGAATGCTCCTATTTTAAATTCAAAGTTGATACAGCCATAAATGGATCACAGCTCCAGTTTTCCATATTGTCAGAAATACATATATTCAGTACTGAAAAGGTTGACTGCGCTGAAGGTAGATAAGTCGCCCGGTCCGGACAGGATGCAACCAAGATTACTATGGGAGGCACGGGTACAAATAGCAGAGGCTTTGGCTACAATTTTTCAATCTTCGTTGGACACACGAGTGGTGCCAGAGGACTGGAGAGTGGCCAATGTGACTCCTGTACAAAAAGGAACAGAAGGATAAACCTGGAAACTACAGGCTGGTCAGCCTAACATCAGGAGCGGGGAAACTCCTGGAGACTATAATCCGGGACAGAATAAATCTTCACTTAGAAGAATATGGATTAATTAGGGACAGCCAACATGGATTTGTTAAAGGCAAATCTTGTCTAACAAATCTAATAGAATTTTTCGATGAGGTAACAGAGAGGGTGGATAAAGGTAGTGCAGTTGATGTAGTTTATATGGACTTTCAAAAGACATTTGACAAAGTGCCACATGAAAGACTTGTAAGAAAGATAGAAGCCCATGGTATAAAAGGGACAGTGGCAGCATGGATCCAGAACTGGCTGGGAGACAGAAAGCAGAGAGTTGTGGTGAACGGCTGCTTTTCTGAGTGGAGGGAAGTGTACAGTGGCGTCCCCCAGGGGTCGGTATTAGGACCACTGCTCTTCTTAATATACATAAATGATCTGGACTTGGGTATAGCAAGCACCATTTCCAAGTTTGCGGACGACAAAAAGTTAGGTAGGGTAGTAAACAGTGAGAAGGATAGTAGCCAACTGCAGGAAGACACAGACAGAATGGTAAAATGGGCAGACACATGGCAGATGAGTTTCAATGTGGAGAAATGCGAGGTAATGCATTTTGGTAGAAAGAATGAGGGGAGGCAATATAGGCTGGTAATACAATCTTAAGGGGGGTAAAAGAACAGAGAGACCTGGGGTGCAGGTAAATGAATCCTTGAAGGTGACAGGACAGGTAGATAAAGCTGTAAAAAGGGCATATGGGATACTAGGGTTTATAGATAGGGGCATAGAGTACAAGAGTCAGGAGGTTATGATTAACCTATATAAAACACTGGTTAGGCCTCAGTTAGAATACTGTGCCCAGTTCTGAGCACCACACTATAGGAAGGATGTTAAGGCATTGGAAAGGGTGCAGAGGAGATTTACGAGGATGGTACCAGGAATGAGGGACCTTGATTATGAGGAAAGGCTAGAGAGGCTTGGATTATTCTCATTGGAGCAGAGAAGGTTTCGAGGAGACCTAATAGAGGTCTTCAAAATCATGAGGGGATTTGATAGGTTAGAAAGGGAAAAACTGTTTCCACTGGTGGGTGTGTCGGTGACACGAGGTCACAGATTCAAAATAGTCTCTAAAAGAAGCAGAGGGGAGGTGAGAAGAAATTTTTTCACACAGCGAGTTGTTCGAATCTGGAACGCATTGCCTGAAAGGGTGGTGGAGGCCAATTCGACAACAACTTTTAAAAACGCGGTGGACGGGTATTTGAGGAGGACGGGTTTGCAGGGTTATGGGGAAAGGGCTGGGGAATGGGATTGACATTAATTGCTCTATTCAAAGAGCCGGCACAAACTCGATGGGCCGAATGGCTTCTTTTTGGTCTGCATGATTCTATGATTCTATGATAGGTGATCATTGTGACTTGTGACATGTCAATTAACATTGGTATGAATTATTACATCTTTCAAAATTTCATCCTCTTATTCACTAAAGACAAAACAGAATACGCAGCTAGAAGGGCACTATATAAATGCAAGTTATTGTTGTAGATTGCAAAGCTGAATAAGATATACTTAGGAATTGGGCAGACTGGTGGCAGATGAAATTCAATGTGGAAAAATGTAAAGTACTTCACATGGCGGCAAAAAATCCAGGAAAGGACTATTATTTGAATGGAAGGAAAATAACATATATGGAAAATGAAAATGATTGACAATAAATTGAAGCTCTTGCAACAATGCTCTGTGGCAGTGAGCAAAGGAAACCAGATGTTGGGATGTATCGAAAGATCAATCGCAAGCTGAAATAGTGGGGTAATCCTGCCATTGTATAAATCATTAGTGAGACCGTACTTAGAGTACTGTGTACAGTTCTGGTTGCCGCTGTACAAAAAGGATATGGGAGAAATCAAGAGGATACAGAGAAGGGCAACCAGAATAATTGAAGGAATGGAGGGACTGTATTATGAGGAGAAACTAAATAACTTGGGCATGTCACGCTGGAAAAGAGAAGATTGAGAGGCGACATGATTGCTGTCTTTAAGATTGAAGAGGGGTAAATTCAGAACGAATCTACAGAAATATTATTTCAGTGAGCAAATAGTAAACCTGTGGAACAGGCTCCCAAGGGAGACGGTTGAAGCAGGAAGTATTGATTCCTTCAAACACAGATTAGATAGTCTTTGTTTAGGAAATAACATTATGGGATATAGTACTGTACATGGGTAGTTCAGGACATATGTGCATGGGACCGCCATGAAGGAGAAGTTCTTGGTCTTTTTTCCATCTAGAATTTCTTATGTTCTTATGTAATAAGGGTTTTCGTACCGTGGCGGTGGTGACGTCATGACCAGGGAATCTGCAAACCTGATTGAATTTCGTTTGAATGGAGACTCAATGTCTGTTAGGATTTTGCCTTCGTGTTTGCATGCTATTGTTTCGGTCATTTACACCCCACAGGTAGCAGGATCTGTCTCACTGTCTCAGTTAAAGGGTGTTGTTGTCTGAAGGGGGCCTGATTTGCATGAATACTCATCATCAGTAAGAATGTGTATTTTGTGAGTGTGAGATGACAAGAGGACAGAGGGATAAAAGTACTAGAGTTGCACCTTGGATGGACTTGTAACAATAATTAAGTCAGTTCACTCATCCTACCCAAACTGTAAGTATTTTATGAATTATGACTCCAACTTAGTTGAAGGCTCTGGGGTGTCATCAAATTATATGCTTGTGTCCATTAATTATTTAAAATTTATTTCAAGATGTGCGTATTTTAAATGTGTTAATATAAACGGGATACTGGTTTTGTTTTCCTGACTCGAAAAGTCCCAACTCTAATCACTGAAGCATTAGGTATAAAAGACCAAACTCCATGACAGTTTTCAATGCATTGGCTATGTTCAGCTTGTCAACTTTTGCGGCTTATTCTATCAGTCATCCCTAGGCAACGCCCCTTCTGAGAATCACATGACCAGAACATTAAATTAAAGCTAACAATACTACAACAACAACAACAAGATTTCATTTATAGAGCGCCTTTCACGTCGGGAGGATGTCCCAAGGCGCTGGACAGTTGGGTCAGGACCCGAGCAGGGGGGAAATGGTCAGGGTGAGGGGAGGGAAGGGAGGGAGCGAGGAGGGGGTAGAGGGTCGAGAGGGGAGCTGAAGGCACGGTCAAAGAGAATGGTCTTGAGACCGGCCTTGAAGGAGGAAAGGGAGGAAGCAAGGCGAAGGCTCTGGGGGATGGAATTCCAGAGCCTAGGGGCTGAGAGGCTGAAGGCCCGGCCACCGATGGTAGGGCGGTTGGGGCGGGAGATGTGGAGCAGACCAGAGCCAGAGGAACGGAGGGTACGGGCAGGTAAGTAGGGGATAGTAGGTCGGAGAGGTAGGAGGGAGCGAGGCCGTGAATGGCCTTGTAGGTGAGGATGAGGATCTTGAATTCGATCCTCTGAGGGATGGGAAGCCAGTGGAGGCGAGCGAGGGTGGGAGTGATGTGTATGTGTATACTAGTGGGTATGTGAACAACAAATCTAGTTTCTGAATATTACACTTTGAACTGCGAATGTCTTTTAGCCTGCACATGTTAAAAACAAGTAATGATAAAGTAAATCATTAATTTTAAGCAGGCGAATCATTAATGAGTAATGGAAGTAACTGAAGCAAATATACAGGAGTAGCTGCAGGTGAAGGCAGCAATATTAGAGAGAAAAACTATAAGCAGCAGCAACATGGCAAGAGAAAAATGCCTCTGCATAAATAGAGAAAGTGTGAGAGCAAAAATGAGTTCTTAAAATAACAACTTGCACTTTTATAGCGCCCTCCACACAGGATAGTGTCTCAGAGCGCTTGAAGTGGCGGAGCCTGACTCCGAGCCGGGCGGGGAGGGTGAGGTGGCCGTAAGATGAAGGTTTTCAGGTGGGACTTGAAAAAGGGGAGAGTGGGGACAAGGCGGAGGGATTGAGGGATAGTGTTCCAGAGTTTTGGATCGTAGCGGTTGAAAGCATGACCCCTGATGGTGGGGTGGAGGGTGCGAGGGACAAACAGGAGACTGGTGCTAGTTGAGCGGAGGCACCGGGTGGTGGATTGGGGAGTGAGGAGGTCGGAGAGGTAGGGAGCTGCCAGAGAGTGAAGGGATTCAAGCATGAGTGTCAGGATCTTGAAGTCAATCCGTTCGGTGATGGGGAGCCAGTGGAGCCTAGCCAGAACTGGTGAGTTTGGTCCAGGTCGGTATGCAGGCGACCGAGTTCTGAGTGAGCTGGATCTTTTGAATAGTGGAACTGGGGAGACCAGCGAGGAGTGCGTTGGAGTAATCCAATCGGAAGGTGACAAATGCATGCATGAGGGTTTCGGCTGCATTTGGGGTAAGGTACGGTCGGAGGCAGGCAATGTGGCGGAGGTGGAAGAAGGTGGTCCTGGTCAGGGACCAAATGTGGGGGAAGAAGGACAGCTGGGGGTCAAACTGGATGCCTAGATTGCGCACTGGTTCAGTGAGTGAGAGAGAAAGCCCAAAATAACACGTTTATACATTGCCTTTCACATGTAAAATAAAACTCCCAATCCCTTTACACAGTGTGTTAAACCATACATAAAGAACCTTTAATCAATCATGAAAAAGTGCACCACAGCTGGAAATATAATTCAGAATACTGTATTTCAATATTTTTGGCAAGAGCAGGCAAATCAGTGGAAACCCCCCACCAATTTTCCTATTATTGTAATATGGTATTTTTTAAAAAAAAAATAGTTATTTTTAAAGCTGTGTGCTGGCTGCTTGACTGAGCTGCCCGATGAATGTGACAAGAGTCCATTGGAAGTTATGTGCTTATAACCTGATCAGTTTGCAGAAGCTCATTGCTACACAAGGGCAAAACCATACTTCACTTCATCCCTGCTGTGGTGGGTTAGTGTCAGCCAGCTGGTGAGAAAGTGATTTCTCAGAATTTATAATACTTTGAGATACATGCACAGTTGTGTCATTGCAAGTTATTCTTTTAAGTACAATTCTGTTCTGACTTTATCAATGAAATCAACTTTAGCCTAGAAAGCTCCCCCTTCTTTGCATGGCTATCAGTAAATGTCAGTGGAGTCCTGTAGCTCGATGGTTAGAGCACTCGCCTTGCAAGCGAGACACCTGAGTTCAATTCCAGGCAGGGCGAAACCTTGGGCAAGTTTCCTTACTCCACACGCATAATAATCCCTCCAAAACCAAAAACAATAATAAATTGGTAATTTTCAATCCACGACTGTTTGTGGGACACTGATGTGCGCAATTGGCTGCCGTGTTTCGCCCACAAATATACGGTCAATTCACTTTACAGTCTATTCTGTGAAGTGCTTTGAGATGTTGAGAAGACGTTGAAAGTGCTATATCAACATGCAAGGATTATTATTATTATATAAATGTCACGTCTGACCTTGGATTGCTAAGAACTCTTGTACAATTGAATTCTGGTAAATGCAGCACTACTTCGAAAGAATACTTATGCCTAGATCAAGATTAACTTTGGATCAGAAGGGCAGCAGGTGAAAAAATGGGAATAATTTGCCTCGATTACATCTGTCTTTGTCCAGACTCAAATGTGATTTGCATGGGCTTTGTTCCAGCGCAGTTGTTGCCTACTTTAAGCAAATCTATAATTGTTTTTTTCTCACTTTCCCTGAATTCTTAGTCATGACCGAAGAATAATAATGTCCAAGCAGAAAATAAATAGTTAGAAATCAGATGCTCGGCTAGTGGAAAATCACAGAGGAGCTTGCCTTGATTTATCCCATTTTGTAAACAGGCATCACATTGTGTCTCACTGAATATGTACCATGTTAAAAATTAAGTGAAGAGGAATGACAAGATGGTAATGTCCAAATCTGTGCTACGCAGTAGGTGTTTCAGATAGTAATTACACATGTGAAATAAATCCATTCCCTCAGCCTCACCCTAAGGAGTAGTGCAAAGGGAATGGTAATTACCTGTGCAGATGAGGCCTTCATGCTTGTCACATTCCCTATCATCACATTCGCAGAATTCACCCGAAATGTACCACTGCTGAGGAGAACCACAGATACACTTGCCACAGTGACAAGAGCCTGCAAAGAACAGCAACATCAATTGCAAACACTGACTAATTCATGCCTTACTGAATGAACAGACAAAGATAAAACTGGTGATGTTTCTTTTTAAAAGAATAAGGGAGGCTTGTACTCTCACCAGAAAGAACACTGTCAATATGTTACTTAAATCCAATGAAAACAAAAAGTATGTGAAACACTACATTGTATGAAGAAGATGTCATTTCTTGGGGGCATTAGTTTGTAGGCAGTATACTGACCAAAAGAAGTTATTGCTCCTTCAAATTTTTAATTTTCGTATTTAATGATGAGAAAAATAATGCAGTTGAGCAAACTCCAGTCTTGCTGAAGAAGAATGTTATTTTAAGCACATGCAAGCCTTTCCATTGAGGTCTGACGAAAGACCAGTGAACAAAACTGTGAATTTCACTAACCAGAGATCACAAACTGGAAGTTGTATTTACCTTTGTAAGGTAACTTACTTTGTAAATAACCAACATTGCAAATTAGATTCTGATTCTTTGAAAAAATGAAATGAAAATTTGTCACCTTTCTCTGAGCAGGTTGTTCCTTCAAACGATTCACATAAACTCCTGCTCATCTCTGTTGTCATGTTGCAGACCCGCACATGTTGGCAATGTTTTCCAAACCAACCATCCTCACAGATGCATCTATCACATGAGCAGATGCCATGACCTGTTGGATTAATAAATAGGCAAGCAAAAAAATGTGATTTTTTTAATCTTGGTGAAAATTGTATCACATCTTATTTTCATCAACAACTCCAGCTTGTAAATGCCTAAATTAAATTGATTAAATCAATCCCATTCCCCCACTCTCTCACCATAACCCTGCAAACTTGTCCTCCCCAAATAATTATCCACTTCTCTCTTAAAAGTTGTTACCGAGTTGGCTTCCGCTACCATTTCCAGTAATGCAATCCAGATCCAAACAACATGCTATGTGAAAAAATTTCTCCTCACTTCGTTTCTGTTTCTTTTAATAATAATAATAATTCTTGCCACTTCAAGACTAACTTAGTCTGCTCTGCATTTCTCCCCTCTCTAATCCTTCATTTTTCTGGACTACTCCTTATTGCATTGCTATTCATCTCTTCCAGGCCTCTTTGTAACTTGTTTCTCCTCTCTGATAGTACATACTGATTCCTTTCCTGGCTCGAAATTTGTTTAAACCTTTCCCCACAGCACTAGTTAACCTCCCTGAGAGGAAATTGGTCCCATCCTGTTCAGATGTAACCCATCCAACTTGTGCAGGTCCCACCTGCCACAGAACTGGTCCCAATGTTCCAGGAACCCGAAGCCTCCTTTCTGCACCATTTCTCCAGCCATGCATTCATGTATTTGATCCTGCTGTTTTGATGCTCACTTGCACGAGGCACTGGAAGTAATCCAGAGATCACCACCTTTGAGGACCTACTACTTAGCTTTTTCCCTAGCTTCCAATACTCTCCTTGTAGGGTCTCAGTCCTTTTTTTCCCTACGTCAAGAATCCCAACATGAACTTCTGAATGTTCCCCTTTCCCTTGTAGAATATTTTGGACCCATTCCGTGATGCCTTCAACACTGGCACCAAGGAGACAAGAGTCATGTCTTTGGTTGCAAAAAAATCTGTCTACTCCTTTCACTGTTGTGTCCCCAATGACAACTGCATTGACACTCTTTGCTGTGTCCCCCTGTGCATCCATTTGCTGTTGATTCCATTGGTATTCAGACAGAGAACCGGTTTGTGAGTGCCACACTCTCAGGGGATTTATGCACTGCCCGTCCCTTCTTCTTACCATGCCGAGTGGTGACACACTCACTCTCTTCCTGAATCCTCTGTGGCTGTGGGGTGACCACCTCCTGAAACGTTCGATCCATGAACTCTTCAGCCTCCCATTTGCTATAAAGAAAGCTAACCTTCCTCAGTCGAACGTCAATAAGACAGAGGCCCTCCTGGTTGGTTCCCGTCAATGCCTCCACACCTCAGGCACTGACAGTATCACCATCCAAGGATGCACACTCCATCTTACTAAGCCAGTCCGGAACCTTGGCATCTTGTTTGACCCTCAACTATCCTTTCTACACCACATCCATGCCATAACCCGCTCTGCTTTCTCCCACCTTCGCCACATCGCTCAGCTCCACCATTGTCTCACACCACAGGTTACTGAAACCCTCATACACATATTCATAACATCCAGACTTGACTATGCAAACTCCCTGCTAGTCGAGGCATAAGGGTTCTGGAAGGTACAGTAACTCAAAGAACAAGCCATCTTTTAAGTATAAACCTAGCAGCAGAAATATGTAAGACATTCCCTAATAGAAAACTGTTTTAATTGGCTTTTTATTGTCTAGTGAGTCCCTTAGCACAACTGTAATCAGTGTTTTTTGTGTATCCTCCTTTTGCATTATCAAAGAAAGTAAACAGGTTCCCAAAATCCAGTAACGTTACTCTTACTGGCCCTGATTATTACTCACAGATCATTACAGTTCAAAACGCTAGGACTTGTCCAATTATTCCTGAATGACGTGCATAGCAACCCCAACTATTACTCAAGGAAATAGAGGTGAATTACAGTGTGTGTCACTCGCTGTGTACGTCTCAGAATGTACAGCCATGCGCAGAATCATCAGACTGGAATGTAATTAAATCTAATGTGCAATCAGTGAAACGTTCAACATGAAACAGTAATCCTTTTTCTCACACAAAGGTTGGATTTAAAGGCCAACAATCAATCAAAACATTACAACATTTTCTTCCAGTTAGCTAAGCTGCTTCCTGCCTACTTTTAAAAAGTTAATTAACATGTAGAGAAAATGACAAAATGTTGTAACCTACCAACGCATAGTATTACATTGTTGTTCCTTATTCTATTTAAAGGGAGCTTTCTTTCCCAATATCATTTCCTTGTATTCCTTTATGGAGCTGAGCTGCAACAATATCTAAAATACTGGGGCAGATCAGGGCACTTCTGGTAATTGAAAGGAGAGGTTCTCAGAGCCTTAGGCCACAATCTTCTGACTCAGAGGCGAAGGATCTACCACCTGAATCTGACTGATGCACTTTGTCTCGTGTGGTGTTCCTCAGGGCTCTGTCCTCAGTCCCTTCCTCTTCACCCTCTACATGCTCCCCCTTGGTGACATCATCCGTAGACATGGGGTAAATTTCCACATATATGCGGATGACACCCAACTCTATCACTCGGCCTCCACCCTCAACTCCAGGACTACTGATGTCCTGAATGACTGCCTGTCCGACATCAAGTCCTGGATGAGGGACAACTTTCTCCAACTCAACGTCAGCAAGATCGAGGCCCTCCTGATTGGCTCACATCACCACCTCCGCAACATTGCCAGACTCCGCAACTGCCTCACCCCTCAGGTTGTCGAAATCCTCACCCACATATTCGTCACATCAAGGCTCGATTACAGAAACTCCCTCCTCATCGGCCTTCCCAACTCTTCCCTCCACAAGCTGCAGATCATCCAAAACTCTGCAGCTTGCGTACTCTCGTGCACCAAGCTCTGCTGGCCTGGTGATCCCATCACTTCCACCCTCGCCTGACTCCACTGGCTCCCTATCCCCCAGAGGATCGAGCTCAAGATCCTTGTCCTCACTTTCAAGGTCATCCATGACCTTGCCCCCTCCTACCTCTCTGACCTGCTGATTTCCTACCAACCTGCCCGCTCCCTCGTCTTGGAGCAATGGCCCAGTGGGGAAAATGAGGGTTATTGTGGTTCCTAGATATCATCATAAATGTCATTCTTGTCGATTTCCAGTTCCCAGCTAAGTAGTCTGTCCTCTAGTAGCGATGGTAAGAGCTTGAGATGTTACAATTTTAATGTTAAAATTAAATTTGACACTTAGATGTGTTGTTCTCTGTCAGCCATTATGTTTCCCAGAATCTTCCCTCAATGTTCTTTCTTGCTCAATGTCTAACCCCACCACTGTGCAGCGCTCCCAGGCATTAACCCATATCCTGTGAAAGGTGCTATATAAATGCAAGTTGTTGTTGACCCTAAATGAAAGGCGCAATGTAAGTCCAAGTTCTTCTTCTTGTCATCAGTATACTGGATAGCTCCACCATGTAATTCTCTGTGTGCCACACCATAGCCACTAGTAACAGATAAAGATGTGCTCGAATACAAGTTGTCCAATACGTCAGCTACTAGCCCTTTGTGGTAAATTGGGAATCCAGAAGTGGCAAAATTGCATTTCTCATTAGTTAATAAAAATGAGTAATAGACACCATTGTTGGATATGGGATCTCAATACTCATATTCACACGGGTATGCATGCCTATATTTTACTTTTTCGTATGTTTGTTGGTGAAATGGTAAAGACGTAAAGCAGCATGTGCAAGTGTTTTTGATTATTGTGTTGTTTTATTTCCTTGGTTACCGTTTATTGGTTATTTACTAAAATGGCGGATTTCAGCACCATGGAAACACCAGCTATATGGTGAGGAGAACTGTCAATCAAAGTCAGCGCGACCAAAATCACCAGGCCAGCAGAAGAAAGCAAACCCAGCCAATAACCAACAGGTTCAACAGAGCACAAAGCAAAGTAATGGGCAAACAGCATCCAACTGACTTGTGGATGGGGAGCAGGGACGGGTCATGCGAAAGAGAAATAAAGAGAAGATTGCACTGAATGGTGGAAGATGTTTGACAACAACAACAACAAGATTACATTTGTATAGCGCCTTTCACGTTAGGAGGACGTCCCAAGGTGCTGGACAGAGTACTGAATTTCAGACCCGAGCTGGGGTTGGGTGGGGAAGGGAGGGGAGGGAAGAGGAAGAGGGGTGGCCGATGGTATGGTCGAAGAGGAGGGTCTTGAGGCGGGACTTGAAGGATAAGTAGATGTTTGTTAAGTAAATTTACCTGTATTGTGTGAGTGTACCTTTGAACCTTTGAACACCTTTCAACCTGTCACCCCCTCCTCTCTTGTCACCATCATAACCTGCATGAAATCGATCACCTGTTCCCTCAACCCCATCCCTACCCCTCTCCTTACATCCCAGCTCCACCTCCTTGCCCCTTTACTTACTGACATCATAAACCTCTCTACTCACAGACATCATAAACCTCTCCCTGTCTTCTGGTACTGATTCCACCCCATTAAAAAACGCCGTCATCACTTCTATCCATAAAAAACCCTCCCTGGACCCTTCTCTATTCCCAAACTACCGCTCTATCTCCACCTCCCACAAAGGTACTGGAACGAGTTGTTGCTTCTCAGCTTCACATCTTTTTCTCCCGCCACTCCCTTCTCGAACCCCTCCAATCGGGTTTCCGTGCCGCCCACAGCACAGAAACAGCCCTGGTCAAAGTGACAAATAACATTCTGTCCATCTGCGACCAGGGCTCCCTCTGCCTCCCGTCCTCCTTGACCTCTATGCTGCTTTCGATACCTTCGACTACTTTATCCTTATCCACTGCCTCTCCTCTCACCTCAACCTTCACGGCTCTGTCCTTGACTGGTTTGGATCGTACCTCTCACACCGCCTCCACTTCATCTCCACAAACGACTTCTCCTCTAAACCCCCGCACCATCTCATGTGGCGTTCCTCAAGACTCTGTCCTTGGTCCCTTTTCATATCTATATGCTCCTCTTGGTGACAACCATCTGCAGACATGGGTCAACTTCCACATGTATGAGATGACACCCAACTCTACCTCTCTGCCTCCACCCTTGACTCCAGGACCACTGCTGTCCTGACAGTATGTCTGTCGGACATCAAGTCCTAGATGAGGCTAACTTTCTTCAGTTGAATGTCAACAAGACCAAAACTCTCCTGATTGGCTCCCATCAGTGCCTCCTCACCTCAGGCGCTGACAGCATCACCATCCATAGTTGCACACTCCACCTTACTAAGTCAGTCCAGAACCTTGGGGTCTTGTTTGACCCTTAACTATCCTTTCTACCCCACATCTGCGATATGACCAGCCCTGCCTTCCCCAGCCTCCCCAACATCGCCCGGCTCTGTCATTGTCTCACACCACAGCTCGCTGAAACTCTCAAACATGCTCTCATTACATCGAAGCTCGACTATGCAAACTCATTGCTTGTCTGCTTCCCCAACTCCTCCCTCCACAGGCTGCAGATCATCCCGAGCTCTGCAGCCCATGTCTTCTCCCGCACTAGGCTCCGCGACCCTATCAACGCTATCCTCGCCCAACTCCACTGGCTTCCCATCACACAGAGATACAGTTCAAGATCCTGGTCCTCACCTTCAAAGCCCTCCATGGTCTTACTCCTCCCTACCTCTGTGCCTCCTAACCCTTTTGCTCCCTCCGCTCAGCGGGCTCCAGCCTCTGCTTCAAGTCCCCCGCCTTGCTCGCCCCACTATTGGCAGCCATGCCTTCTGCCACTCTGCCCTCACCCTCTGGAACTCCATGCTGCAGTCCCTCTGTCTCATCCCCTCCCTTGCCACCTTAAAGACCCATCTCAAGACCCTCCTCTTCGACTGTGCTTTCGATCTCCCTGCTTCCCCGCCTGCCCTCCACCCTCCCCGACCCTAACCCCCAGCTCGGGTCTGTAACTTTGTCTGTCCAGTGTCTTGGGACTTCCTCCCAACGTGAAAGGTGCTATACAAATGTAATTTTGTTGTTGTGCATATAAGGCGTTTTCTACTATTCTTTTAGATTTTAAAGTTTCAGAAATGACAATCTGGTTAATAATGGGCACACATGAATTAAATTACAGTCTTGTAATACTCTTAATTGTGAATTTTGTATGTAAATAGTCTACAGTTGCATAATAATAATAATCCTTGCATTTGATATACCGCCTTATCACATCTTCGAGATGTATCAAAATGCTTTACTGAACCTACTGTAAAGTAAATTGATTGTATATTTTGGGGAGAAACGCGGCAGCCAATTGCACACCACAGTTTCCCATAAACAGTCATGGATTGAGTGACTAAATTATATATTTTATCATTAGTAACTTTGAAGGTATTATTATCCCTGAAAAAGCGATCCACCAATTGACTAACAACTGGGTTTCTACTTATTGCTAGGAAAACAACAAGAACAACTTGCATTATATAGCACTCTTTACATGGGGTAGAGTCTCGGAGTGCTTCAGAGGCAGAGGCAGTAAGGAAACTTGCCCAAGGTTTCACCCTGCCTGGGCATCGTACCCAGGTCCTCTCGCTTGCAGGGTGACTGCTCTAACCACTGACTCTAGCTCGCCTCTCCATACAATATTTCTGGTTTCCATGGTGTTGAAATCCAGCATTTTCATAAGTGACTTGCATAACTGATATTGCATATCAAAAAGCTTCTAGTGTAATATAATCCGCTTAATATCTCTCCACAAGAACGAGAGACTGCTCAAAACACACAAGAAATTCATGCAGAACCATGACCATGGGACATCAAATTAAGCAGTAGACAGAATAAACTTGGAGCAATGAGGTTCTCAGATATATGTATGTCATCACACATCAATGATCAGTATTGGCTTCCTTACATTTTAATTATAAATTATTGTGGAGTCTTTAGGCTGGCCTTGTTTTCAGTTCAGCGTTCCACATTAATCATGCAAAGTGTCTCACTGGCCTTGTCATTGTCTCTATTATAAATCATCACAAAGGGTTTTGATTAATCAGATTGTTCTGCTTGTAAAAGGACTCCCCAATTCTCAACAGAGAATTGCATTATTACATTATTTGAATCCTGAACTTTTAGTAATGGTTTGTTGGGATCTTCCACCATTCCTAAAATAGAAAGAAGGAAGCTCTTCACATGGTTACTTATTAAACAATCCTTACTAATTCTAATCATTTGTTAATTCTTCTTGTTTTCAGCGATGAACATATCAGCTCTCTTTGTGCTGGATAAATTAATGATGGAAGAGACAACTGTAATATCCTCAGATGGATCATTCTTGCTTGTTCCAATCAAGTTTAGTGTGTGTTTACATGGTGATCTGAACAGTATACTGGGAAACAAAACATTCTCTGAAGCCACTAGATAGGCAACAATGTGCTCTGCCAAAAATATCTAAATATTAAAATTGTTATGTTTAAATGGAAAAATACTTACATGTTCTGGAAATAAGGAGAATCATTATATTTCAAATTATTTTGGAGTTATTCTGTATTTTAAACTGCATTTTGCTCTGTTCAATGAGTTTATGTGATGAATAGTTAAACCATATTGAGACGGAAGATCCCAGGTTCAGTAACTTGTCTGTGATGAGTTAACGTATCTCATCTGGGGGAAGGGGCATCATTAATGGTTACATCATAGAAATTTCAGTCAATTGCCCATCAATTCATGGTACTGTATGGTGTGAAGCAGTTTGCATAGGAAGTAAAAATAAAAGCCATGCATACTCCATGGATTGGATAGAACTTGTCAACGGGGAAGCTAAAAGAGTCCTATGGGTGTTATTAGACTCTGCTCACCATGTGGAGCAGTGTGACTCGGGAATGCACAAGACAAACAGATGCTGGGGAATATTATTGAATCAGTTTTGCAGTATCCTGATCAGGCTGCAGTAATGTGTACAGCTCTGATCACCACAGTATAAGGGAGCTGCCGAAGTGCTAGCAACTGTGCAGAGGAGAGCAACAATTAAACTCCCAATATGGTGTCAGCCTGGCTCAGTTGGCAGCATTCTCATCTCTGAGTCAAAAATCCAAGTCTCACATCAGGACTTTAAACTCGCAGTCTAGGCTGATACTCCAATGCAGCATTAGGGGTGCGTGCATTACCATCCTTTGGACAAAACCAAGGATTAAACCAAGGCTCCATCTGCCTGTTCAGGTAGATTTGAAAGATTTCATGGTACCATTTGAAAAGAGAAAGGAGTTTCTCCTGGTGTTCTGCCCACCAATACTTCACATAAATTGGCCATTGACTTCATTTCTGTTTGTAGGATATTGCTGTATGCAATTTGACTGTTATGTTCACCAAAAAATACACAGTCACTGCACTTTACAATAAAAATCTTCTGAAATATATTGAAACATTTTGATGTGATAAAGTATTATATCAAATGAAAGGATTATTAATAATCCTAATCCTAACCTCAAAGCGCTACACAGGATTTACTGTAAGATTTACACCATTATTATTATAGGAATAAGCTATAACTATGAGCAACGATTAGACGATTTAAGGCTTTTCAGCCTAAAAAGAGATGGATCAGAGAGGACTTTATAGAGGTATTTTAAAATTTTAAATGGGATTGATAAAGTAAACCTAATACAACACAGTAAACTCTGGATAACTCGACCCTGGTTTAACTTTTTACTATCGCTTAAGTAGTTATGTCATCAATATCCTGGCCACTTCCCACGCAAAATATTAATACGTGACTTTGCTTTACTTGTCACTTTGCATAACATATAACTCAATGCATTGTAAAAATTTTTGTAAGTACTTACAATATAAAATTGATCGGATAACTCGTACTTTCAGAACCTGTCTTGCATCTCAGAGGCCTTTTGTCTATTGAAGCTGTGTAGTGGTCTCCCGCCCTGCCTCCTGCTCTATCCTGTGACAGGATAGGGTGGGAAGGCATGGCATGGCCTTCCAATACACCAGAAGCTTCAGTGACTGTGACTGATGCATGCACTCGGCGGAGATTGGGCGCATGCTCAAATGCAGTGTCTAGCCGAACAGGTGCTGGCTGAGCAAGTGAGAGAGTGTGGCCTCGGAACATGTGAGGACCTAAGGCTAATTCGTCACATGGGATAATTCGTCACTGGGTCCTTTTCTCTTGGATCTCCTTCAATCCTACTACCCACCCATTCCCTTCATTCTGCCAACGCTTTCCTGCTTCATATCTCCCATCCGCTTTGTGTTTCCCACCTGCTCCACCCTACCATCTTGCCACCTTAAGCTATCAACCTCTTTAACCCATCCCCACCCCCAATTGCCCAGAACTCTTTTCTGAAATCTCTTTGCCTTCCTACCCCTCAGCTTTCAAAACCTGTATAAAAAACTATCTCTTTGAAACTATCTTTGGTCATCTCTCATCTACACCCTATCTCCCTCCAACTCTCCATTTGCAAAGCATTTTGAGATGTTCCCCCTACATGAAAGACAGCATATAAGTTCAAATGATTGGCACAAGTGGTGGTCAGGTACTGTATACTGGAACACGAGAGATGCAAATATCGAATGAGAAAATGAAGGGGACACTTACCACCACAGAAGTTTCCTTCGCTGTCTTCACACTGCCGGTTGTCACATTCACAGGTTTTCCCATAAACTCTGGTGTCTCCTGGTGGGAAGCAGGTGCACTGACCACACTGGCATTTTCCTAAATGAACACCAGATCATTAGATTTAGAGTGTAATGAGAGTCCACATGGGCATGTGAGAAATGAAACTGGGAAAAAAAGTGCTTAAGAATGCATGATTTCATTCTCAGCTTCCCTGATGATTCAGGGAGTGTAAGCACTGTGTCCTGAGGGACTGAGCCACTTCAAAATACAGGAAAAGGTGGGAGGCCGTATGTGTTCCACTAGCTTATTAGATCATGATAGTTTCTATTTATCCCATTATCCCATATTTTATATTTTATCCACACTCATTAATATCGTTCCCAGTTACTTACACAGTACTAGGGAGTCCCATGATTGATTGTCAATCAGGGTGGAAGAAGCTGATCTTAGCCGGGCTAACAGTTGCGGCACTTTATTTGACTTTAGCATCTCTAGGTTAGACAAGCAATGTGTATTGGGTGTGGACAGACCCTGGCTCAGTTGCGATATCCCATCCTCCCACAGTCAAGTTGGCTGCCAATACTCAACTCCTTGGAACCACACCCCAACATCCATCATCACTTAAATATCCACACTCTGTACTAAGTTAGATGATCTGTGCCAGCAAGGCATTGGGTGCAACAATTGGCGTCAACATTGCAGGTTATGATGCGAAAAACAGCTAGGATTCTCACCACTCATAATTAACTGATGACTCATGATACTGATGCTTATACATGGACATTGGAGAAAGGATTTGGCTCTAGTCTAATTATCCATGTGGTTGAATAACATGCCAACATTCACTGACACAGTTCAAGAATAAATAATGAATATTTGGAGGAGGTAACTGGAGGATAACTGGAGGAGATTCAACTGTAAGACGGAAAGTAGAATCAAAAAAACCTTCAGAGGAGGAGGAAAAAAATAAAGAAAATGCAAAATAGAAATTTGGTTCCGTTCATAGCACGCAGATGTCATCAGGTATGAATCTTCCTTAAGAAAATTAATCCCAAAAGCAACTTTTTTAAATATTGTTTTTACAGTATGTAGATCTAAGTAATTTGTTGCTATTGATTTTCAAGCAATTTATATCTTCTAGGTTACTATTGACTGGAAACTTCTTATGATATTTCTAAATTCACTCAAATACAAAAGTGTCAGAATTGACCACATACTATAGCTGGTTTGTTTTTGGTACATAAACACTGAAAATGTGATTATAAAGACATATCAGCTTCAGGAAAGCCAAATATATCAAACTAATAATAATAATAATCCTTGTATTTGATATAAACTGTATTATATATCATAATTTCTAATTAGATTTATATATAAACTGTATTAGTCTATAAATTTCTTTAACAAAGTACTATTTGCAGAACAGTCCTGATAGTTCTGAAAGCATCAAAGTGCAAGAACAGTAGCATTGAAGACTAATTATTTATCATCATTAAATTAAAACTTTTATGAGAGGGATTCCACAGTTGTCATGGGGAAAAACAAGTACGCAACAAGCGGTGGTAGTTTGGATCTACCTGTGTCCATGTGCAGCAATGTGAGACAACAGAGAGAAATTAAGAATAAATAAAGATTTATTAGACTTATAACCAATCCCCAATTTGGGCTAAAATTCAGTTTTCACCTTTGTTTTTAGGGGGGAAATTCAATTTGTTTCTGATATTAACATGTCAGAACTGTACATAGGGCCAACTGGAATATCAGCTTATAGCTAGTAAAAACTAAGACATCTAGATTTCAATTGTTCAAACAAAGCTGAAAAACCTCGTTTGCCCATTCCAAAAGCTCAAATAATTCAATTTCTCAGAGATGCTTTCATGTCTTGACACCTGAACAATTCGATAGATTATGTGACCTTTAGTCTGAGTCAAAACATTGTTCATGTCACAAAGAAAGCTCAACTGACCTTTGTTGATTTTGTGGATAAAAATTTCCAAAACTCAACAAGTGAATCATGAGTAACAAAACAAAATAGCTATCAAGTAGAGATGTACTGCAGCTTTGCAGTCTAAAAAGCACTCTTGTGATTCTTAAAACAAACTTCAGAAAAGCCACAATCAAATTAATACTGAATTTAAGAATTTTCTAAAATTGACATAAATCTTAATCTTACATATTAATGCTTGTGGCTAGATAGGTAAAATTACACTGCACAAAATAACTCTTGCACATTAATTTATGTAAACTATGGATTACTTGGGCAATTGTTTTGAGATTTGAAATCAATGTAAGTATTATGTATTGTTTCATAACACATTCAATGAGGGTTATTTGGATCTGGATTTCTGAGACTCCCGATAATCCTACTCTGGGAGATGGGATTTTGGGATCCCCAATCCTGGGGAATGTTATCATTAAATATGATTTTCGCATGAATGTTTTGATTCCTTACAATGCATGTCACATTATTTGTTAGCTTACCTCAAATGGATTGAACACAACCATTCCTTGTACGCTCGGAATATGTAATTCTGTACAAAGTATTTCATATTTCAAATTGGACATATCCACTGAAAACATGCTGCTGTGCCTTCTCCTTAAATTTATTTTTCTGACCAAACAATGCAAAACAATTGGGTCTTTTTTGTTCACTATCTTATTTTGAATGGAGGGTAGAGGCTAAAAAGGTGCACATTATAAAGAGATGTGGCAACAAATGTGTTAATGGTAGCACAGTATTGTCCTCTAGTGGAGTTTTATAATGGCACTTCATTAATTGAGCTCTGCCAGCATCTCTGGAATATGGATGATTAAAGAGCCGACAGGTTCAATGTATTTTCTCTTAAACTGCAAGTCAATGCAATCTTTACATAGATGCTGATTCCTGCCCTGAAATTAACTGAGGGCTAAAGGTTGTCAAGGGATCAATTCAAATGCAGCGTTAGGGTGATTTAGCTGATAACATTCATATCACTTGTATGGTAATAAGATAAGCTAGGCAGTAGAAGAGTGAAGATTGTGACTAGAATTTCTTAAAGATATGAACACCTATGCATGATAATTCTTACATTTGCTCTAATGCCTTTCATGTTGGGAGGACTTTTCAAAGCATTTCATAAGATAAATTGTAAAGCAAAGTGATTGCGGTTTTGTGGACAAATACCTAAAAGCACCAAAGGATGGGTATCCTCTGTTTTGAAAGCCCAGGCATATGAAGGCAAATTCTATACAGCAGCTGCGCAGACACCAGTAATGTCTTTTTGTAAACTTCTTGCAGCATGATATTGCAGCAATGATCATATAATTGAAAATTCTCTGTTTATGCTCGTCATCATTTTTTTCTATAATGCGATACAATGGCAGGTAAAGCCGCATGATTTTAATGGCATATTCCTTCGAGTCAAGGATAATGTTCTCTTTCCTTGCCATTACATTTTCATAACCCCAATGCAACCTTCACTTTTCTGCAGAATGGTATTCATTTATTGTGATTAGTTTTCTCTAGAATGCCTAGCATTGATTGGGAAGCATACATAATAACTTTTGCATTTTATTATATCTTGTCATTCAGATACATACAACCACATTGCAATAAAAATGGAATCTCATACCTGCATATTTTTAGTTAGGTTAATACATTGGGTGCATAATACACACTGCAGAGCAAATGGCATGTATTATTATTCAGCTTAATGCTGCAGGGAGAGTTATATATTTAAAAATCCATTTCTCAATTAGTATATATTTGCAACACTAACTTTGATACTGTGGGCATTTCACTTTTCTTTGCTTGTTAAAGAGATTTCAACATGTAATTTGGTGCTTAAATAATAGCACAGTCTGCTACTTTCCAAACTGGCTGTAGAAGAACAAAGCATTTTGATTTATACCTTGGCATTTGCATTAGCTCACTCAATCCTAATGAAATCGTCTTAAACGTTTGATCTGTTAATGGACATCATTGATGTATTCCTTTTAGATTGTAGCCATTTTGCCCCCACTCTCTGGAACTGTCTCCTAAAATCCACTGCTTACTGCCTCACTCTCTCCACTCCTGAACTGGTACTGAGACCATCATTGACTTGACTTGATTCTGACATTCTTCTGCCACCGTGTCAACTTGGAGCCAGCTCAGCTCCAAGGAGATCACTGCTTACCACCCCCCAAGAACAGTAATTCTGATGCAATCTTCTTCTGGCGCAGAAGGCCACTGAATTGAAGGGATTCCACATTAACGAATACAGTTAAGAAATACTGAAACTGAGACTTAAATTGGCAAACCCAGAAAGACAGGAACTGATGGAAAGGTTTTGAATACAGGCTCTATTGACAGTTGACACTTTGACAGTCATATAGTCATTGTGTACAATTCTAAGAATAGTCCAATAGCATTTGACGGCTCTTCATCCACTTTCATCATAATTAAGGTCCACTGAAACAGAACTTATTTCCATATGATTCTGAGGTTCTTAATGCCATTCAAGCAAGAAACATGGTCTGCTTATATTTTATTCAGCTCACATTTATGACCCCACATGCATGAATTAATTGAATTTCTTTATGAGTTCTTTAAGTGCCAGTCTTTGATGGATGAGACAGTTGACATATCCTGTTTTTTCTATTATTGCCTGTCCTCTTTCCAGGGTAGTACATGGAAGTAGTGAATTTCTTCAGGTATTTTGGAGAGTTTAGTATTAGATTGTTTTACTGACCAAATGTGACATCTGGACATTGACTGGCTGCTGTTCAGCAGAAACATCATCAAAACATGGCTTTGAGCTCCACCAATGTTTCACTGAGTTTATCATGTGCGTAGCTGAGCTATACACATTAGGAAAATCCCATGATTGATCACCAATTAATGCAACATTGGCATCAAGGTGGGTGTCAGTAAGCCTGTTAGAATTTGTTTCAGCACACTGGATAAGAAGCGGAAAAAATCAGACAGACTCCTTGTTTCTATCCTTGGGGCCCAACATTTCTCATCACCTTAGGCCTAAGTACAAGTACAAGATAGTGCATATACATTATGGTGCATAAAGTATAATCAACAACAACAAAATTACATTTGTATAGTGCTTTTCACGTTGCAAGGACGTCCAAGGCGCTGGACAATACTTTAACACAAATTCTTAAATTCAATCTTAATTTAAGCTAGTTTTTAAAAATCAGTCACTCAATCCACTACTGTTTGTGGGACAATGCTGTGCACTATTGGCTGCCACGTTTCACCCACAACATATACAGTCACTACACTTTATAGTTTATTCCGTGAAGCACTTTGAGATGTGTTGAACACGTGATAAGCTCCTATATCAAATGCAAGGATTATTATTATTTACAAGTCAATGTTCAGCACATTTAAAGTACTATTCTGATGCTTTCATTTTTTTCAGTGTATTGCACATATTTAGGTATCATATTTGCTTTCTACCAAAAAGTAACACTTCTGAACAAAGTGCTGGCAGAATACCTCTGGGTACCTCAGGCTCTTGACTCAAATGGAACTGTTCAAAACTATAATTTCATGGAGTCTTAACAAAAGCCTATTTTTAAGGCTAGAACAAAGACATGCCTTTTAAAAACACCTCAGAATGTAAATTGCTTAACTCTTATGTTAATGGTATTATATTCGCCTCTGTATAATTTGACTAAACTGTTTGCACAAAGACTGGCACAAAGGTACATTAAATTCCTTATTTATTCAGCCTGCTTGAATTTGCATAATACATCAAACTGTATTGTTTCAGATTAAATATATTGGATCCACACTTCCAGTTGGTTTATATATCTTATTCCTCCACCAGTTCACCTAGATACTTATGCATTTGACATAGTATCTATAAATGTTAAAATGTCTCAAAGTGCTTCACAGGTAATTATTGTCAAATTTGAATTGCATTCCAACACAATCTACTGCAGGTGTATTTCACTTATGACAAAATGGTATCATTAAATGACTAATAAATTACTAATGTTTCTCAGACATTGTTGTGCAATACAATGGGATTTATGTATTGTTGGATTTATCGTCCTTCACATGAGATATTAATCCTGTCTACCTAATCTTCAAATGGATATTACAGATCTCATGACATGATTCAAAATGAGAAACGTGTTTCTCCTGGTTGACAACAATCCTCCAGATAAATAGACCATCTATCTCATAACTGTGGGAACTTGTGTGCAAAAAGGCTGCCACATTTGCATCCAAAATAGTTGTTGCACTTGTAAAGTGAATGTTTCAATGTGATAAGGCACTGACAATACACAAGCCCTTCCTTCCTTCCTTCCCTCCGTCCATCCTTCCTTCCTTCCTTCCTTCCTACTGCCTTGTTTCTGTGAATTATGCTTTCAACCTATTGGTCAGGGAAAGCCAACATTTTAGAGGGTTGATTCTCCCATCACTGGTAAATTTACTAGTTTTGCTGGGTGACATTTCCCACTTCTCAGTAAATTTACCAATCTGGTATGATCTTATAATGGAGACATTTCATTATAAATTCACATCAAGGTTACTTATATCACTCACTCACCAAGGATAATTAAATTTAGCGATGGATGGAGTATAATCACCTTTTCAGTAATATCATGAAGCTCCTACCCAGTTACAGCTCTCTTTTCCAGGATTTAGAAAAACAGGAATAAAATGAGGGTATTCAAACCATCAAGCGGTTCCACCAGTTTAATAGATCTTGACAGATCTTTTAATCACAATGCTTTGCTGTTTCATCAGACCCTTTAATGTCTTTCTCAAGTACCTGTCTATCTGTCTACTGACACCTTCGATAATAATAATCCTTGCATTTGGTATAGCTCCCTATCACATCTTTGAGATGTTTCAAATCACTTCACAGAATATACTATAATGTGAATTTACTATATATTTTGTGGGTGAAACTCTGCAGCCAATTATGCACACCTAGGGTTTATTTTTGAATGCATTAGACTCTGGTGTAACTCAATCTGAGCTATGCCAGGATCTTGCAAGAAAACCTGGATATGACATGTTCTGTGCTCAAAATAGCAATGGAGATCTGGAGCAATGGAAGCCAGGGCACTGGTCTCATTTACAAAGCAGCTTGGTGTTGCAGTGGTGGGACAGTAGGGTGGGTATTCTAAAGCAGGAGGTCCAACCTTTTGGCTGCTGAGGGCGGGATTTAGAATTTGAGAAACGTCCGCGGGCCACATTGCAATATTTTATCCTGATTGGCCAATCCCGTTGCCGGACAGAGCCTGAGCCCCAGGTGACCATCTCCTGCTTGGTTGGACAATAAAGTTGGAAATGGTTTGTACGTTGTGTGCAATCATCCCCAGGCTGCATGTGGCCACCTGCTCTAAAGCTGGGAGATCAGATGGGCTGAATGGCCTTCTTCATCCAAAGCAATCTTGTGATCTCATGAAGTCTGAAACCTAAATTGACATTTGCGAGAGTGGGAAACAGCAAGTCTAGGGTTTTACATGGAATACTAGCTTTGAGTTAGATTGTGTTAGGCTAGTTTCCCCTGAATAAGACTGTAAAGGCCAAAAATAATCACTGCTGAGCAGCAATCCATAATGTCAGCATTTGGGATTTATCAGTCAGGCACAATCTTTATTCAGAAGTTGGGTGAAGGTTATTTCAAAACAGATTTCAATGACCTTCCTTGAATCAGAAACAGAATGTGTTTTGAAATACTATAATTTGGAGCCCTTTGTTTTCAACTTGGTTACCTAATTGAATCTCACAGAAAGTTGTAGTCAGTAACACTTTATAGATCTGCTTGGCTTTGGTAAACTTCTAGTTGTTACACAGTATTAATTCAAAGTACAAATGTTTCTTTCTGTTCTCGGGTATGAGACTGGCTCAAGTGGTAACATTCTCCGAGATAGAAGCGTGTGGGTTTAAGCCCCACGTCACTACATTGAACTTATTTTGTACAGGGCTGGGGGCACACTGCATTGGTGGAAGTGCCATCCTTTGGAGGAGATGTTAAACCAGGATCCTGGGTGCCTGTTCAGGTGGAAGTTAAAGGTCCAAAGGTACTATTCACAATGAGAAGGGAGTTTATCCTGATGTCTTGCCAACAATACCTCGAATAAAATTGGTCACTTGCTTCATTACTGTTTGTGGCACATTACTGTGGGCAAATCGGTTGACATATTCAACTACAAAATACAGTCACTCACACTACAGTAAATCCTATATAGTGCTTAGACATATCCTCTCAACTTGAAAGGTGCTATAACAAATGTAAGGAGTTTTACTTTACTATATTTAACAGAGTACTGTTATCTCTTCAGTTAAATTTTAGAATTTCAACAGTATGTGCTTCCTCTTTAAATAAACCAGAAGAGTGTTACTAAAATTCACAGATCCTCACACTTCTATAACCTGCATTAACTGCACATGTGCGGAAATAGCAGTCAGTAGAAAGTAATTTAAAATATGATTACCCACCATACAATCCATTCAGCACAAGTATCCTGTACAGATATTAAAAAACAATCACAGCTACCTCTGTGCCGAAAAACACATAAACTTTAAGCAAAAATGTTTATACATTCATTCTATGCACAATATTTTCCCAAATTCAAGAACAAAATCAGCAAGATGTGCTCAAATTAAAACGGCCCATACTTTCCTTCACAATGCACCATAATAATAATAATAATAATGAATGTTAATGAATACATTTTACTTTAGAAACTATTAAGGACACAAATTAAATTCATGACAATAAGCAAAAAAGACTTGTATAAATTGAATTAAATTTTCATGAGGAAGAAGTCAATGATCTCACAAATGGCAGCTGCCATTTATCACTTGGGGTCCATTTATAAATTACTTTTAAGTTGAAGGTAAGTTTTGACTCAACAATATGTTTTTGATTCGGATTTGGTTAAGGAGAAAACATACTTAAACTCCTTCAAATGTTGCGTTCAAAAACATTATCCTAATCCTCAGCCCAGTGAGGTTGGTGACCATATTTTATAAACCAAATCCATATATAAAAAGTGGACTCCCCACATTCCTGATGCTGGCCATACTGGAGAAGCTTGTTGAATTAATGGCTGTGTTTCTCTGATGAGTGTATCTGTTTTAGAATTGTATTGTTCTTGCTCAGTTTCTGCTGAACTCAAGTCAGGGTAAATTTGACCAGGGACACAAAATCTCATCTGGGGACTGTTCCTGGAAATCAGGGATGTATAGTCACCATACAGTGAGGTGCTACTGAGTTTAATAGATGTTGGTGCTTGGCACTGAGAACTGATCTAGAGCCACTCAATCTCAGAAAAGCACAGTCCCAGCTACAATATCTCTGCATATTCACTGATGGAGTAATGAACAGAGGGATCTGGATAAGATTCCAGGGTGTTGCATAGCTCCCACTTCCACTCTACTCAATGTGGTGAGTTCTACTCAACTGAGTTCTTCTAGTCGATAACATTACTGGAAGAGATAAGAGAGGAGAGAGGCAAGTCCATGCAGGAATACTTTGATCAGTAAATACTCCCTCTAGATTTTTTAAAAATCTCAAACACATGAATTAATCTAATTTGATATATAAAAATATATAGTATTTTCTGTCATCCCTGAATATTATTCGCAATAAACTAGTTGTAACATGGCTAGGAATAGGAGGAATTTGGGGTCATAACAATGGGGTGGGTGGGTGGGGTGGGGGGAGATGATTGTATCATTGGGACGATCTTCTGACAGTCCATATGACTCAATTGGCCTCCCCCAATGCAGTTCTTTAAAATTTGTGTATCAGAGTAAATGGAAACATGCACCAGAACCAGCTTTACATCTAAAGCAATGGTAAGACTTAATGCTATAATATATCCCTATTACCGCATGCCTTCTCTCCTCACCTGACTAACTTCTAACTCCCAGAGGCCACAGCCAAGAAACTGTCTGATGTGGAGCAACTAAGCACAAATGTCAACAAATTCAAGGTATAATGTATGACCTAACAACCTAACAAAGCATATAACTGAAGCAAATACTGAATGCAAATCTGAGTAAAATTCCCTCACAAAGAATATAACAAAATTATATTTTGTTTATATAAATCTGATTTATCTTTGGTAACATTTAATTTATTATAAAACTAAATTAGGAGTTGAGATGTAAAATAATGCTATATATAGCATATATACCTATGGATGAAATTGCATTGGAGAGAAGATTTGAATGTTAAACAAATGACAGTGATTGCAGCAGACTGGAAAGAGACTAAGAGGAGAATTAGAACAAAAGCTGGCCGAGATCAAATGTAAATGAATTGGACAGACTACCTGATTCAAAGAGATTCATTCTGAAGTTATGTGGTAGGTTTTTGCCCTAACTGAAAATTAGTTGGATTCGTTAGAGTCAGTCAAGGACTTAATGCTGAGGACCCCAACAATGCTGTGACCTTCCAACTATTCTTGGCCCTTTATATCTATAAAACATTAGAAGACAAAATACTTGATGTACTATCATTATTGTTGAAAGTGCAGTTTGGCTTCTGCTTCATAATCAAAGGGGAGAATAATCTCTAGCTCCAGCATACTTGCAAGCTATAACTTTCTCTCATCCATTGATTCTCTGCGTAGATGGCCATATTGCTCAAGCCTGCACACTTTTCAAGTTTATAAATTTTTTAAGATAGCTTTGAATGATTCAGTTAATTTGTTTTCTGATTACACAGTGCTAAATACAAGAGATTTGATCAATATCAAAGATGTTTATTCAGTCTGTTATTAAATATTGGATTTTGTATCGGTTTTGTTTTGCCTGAAACCAGTTCGAAGATGTTCAGTGCCAGTATCTTAGATTCCTGCTTATCAGCTGTGATTGTCGTTCCCAACCTCTGAGTGAGCATTTGACTGTCACTTCGTGGGTTACCGATTAAGTTAAGCCAGTATGCCTTGAACAACCCATTCAATGATTCAAAACAGCAACAGCATACATGAGAGGGATTGAATAGAGGTGATAGAGAAGAAGGGAATGGAAGGGTGGGGGCTCGTGCAGAGAATTAACACTGGTGTGGACTAGTTTGGCTGAATAGCCTATTTCCTTGCATATCAGGCTCTGTAACTCTATGTAGCACTCAGGCGCTGACAGCATCAGCATCCAAGGCTGCACTCTCCACCTCTCAAAGCTGGTCAGGAACCTCGGGGTTCTGTTCGACCCTGAGCTGTCCTTTCTCCCTCATATCCGCGCCACAACTGGCACCGCCTTCCATCACCTCCGGAATATCACCAGACTACGGCATTACCTCACCCCTCACGCTGCTGAACCTCTGGTCCACGCCTTTATCACCTCAAGGCTGGACTATGGGAACTCTCTCCTCGCCGGCCTTCCCGGCACCTCCCTCCACAAGCTGCAGGTCATTCAGAACTCTGCAGCTCGTGTACTGTCCCGCACCAGGCTTCGGGACCACATCACTCCCACCCTCGCTCGCCTCCACTGGCTCCCCATCCCCCAGAGGATCGAATTCAAGATCCTCACCCTCACCTACAAGGCTATTCACGGCCTCGCTCCCTCCTACCTCTCCGACCTACTATCCCCCTACCTACCTGCCCGTACCCTCCGTTCCTCTGGCTCCGGTCTGCTCCACATCCCCCGCCCCAACCGCCCTACCATCCCCTTCAGCCTCTCAGCCCCTAGGCTCTGGAACTCTATCCCCCAGTGCCTTCGCCGCCTCCTCCCTTTCCTCCTTCAAGGCCAGTCTCAAGACCTTTCTCTTTGACCGTGCCTTCAGCTCCCCTCTCGACTCTCTACCCTCTCCTCGCTCCCTCCCTTCCCTCCCCTCACCCTGACCATTTCCCCCCTGCTCGGGTCCTGACCCAACTGTACAGCGCCTTGGGACATCCTCCCGACGTGAAAGGCGCTCAATAAATGGAATCTTGTTGTTGTTGCTGAAATCCTCAAGCCCAACCATTGTTCCGAAGTTGATAGTGGGATGACACCATAGCCAATCTTTAGGGATAAATGGAAAAACTAGATGTTAATTTGATAACTGATTCAATAAGTATTGAATGCTGTGTTACATGTTTCACTCCATAGGAATAATTTCAAGCAGGAGTATCATATCAGTCCATCCATCTTAATTTTCCTCAATATTTTCCCAATGTATCTGTTCCAAAGCTAAAAACCCTGAACAATTTTGTTTGACAACAACGTTCTAGTTCATTTTGAAATCCTTTAGGGGATATTAATTAACAACATCAACTGAGCATCAACTATTTGAGAAGGGAGTTGGTAAGTATCCTGTACTGTACGACTGAACATACTGACTCATGGTTGGGAGCCCTTTACAGGATACTTACCAACTCCCTTCTTAGTTCATTTAAGTTTTAACTTATGCATCGCCTAGTTATCACTTGTTAAATAAGAAATTAAATACTGTGAAATCCTGTGGACCCATGGCCTGTTTCCCATGTGCTGACCATGTGACCCGGGCTCTAAGCAATGATTGACTTCAGGTGATCAAGATGCCGCTGACATAAAATTTCAGCAAACTGACCATGCTCCAAACAAAGGAAGTGACATCCACAGTGACCTGATAACATGGAAGTCGAGCAATCTTTTAGTGCCAGAAACTGCAATGCATGCGTAATGTCGGCCATTGGTGACATCACGATGCGGAAACACTAATTGCCAATCACACCTTTGTATAAACTTGGATGGGATTTATACATTCCCAACTACCAACCCAATTATATAATGCATCCTGTTACTGCACAGCATTTACTGAACAGTGAAACTCTGATAACCCGTCTCTGTGATAAATTGTCAATCCCACAAAACTAGTCACTCACTCAATATTCTGGTTATTCAAGTGCTTTTTACTTTCGGGATACTGTACTTTGGATAACTGGTCAACCCTGATAAGCAGTAATTTGAGCTATTTCCCTTGGGGTGGTGAGTATATTAGAATACATTAGTTTCACTGTATTTATTTACATGAGGGTAATTAACAACTTAAGGTGGTTCCTAATAAGGATAGCTGAGGCCAGAATGCTGGATTCATTCAAGAAACAACTTGATGTGGAATGGAGATAGCTTTAGACTGTAACATTGCCTGCAAATACCCACACCACAATAGAACCTTGTGAAGCTCTTTGAGATATTTCAAGCACAAGGATTATTTATTTAAATAGTCATTGAGCAAGTTACATTTGGGGTGCTTTTAATCTTCCATTAAAAGATCACACTGGCAAGATTGATAAATTTACCAGCCATCAGAGAATCAGCACCCAAGATGTCTAATTCTGTAGAATAGTGAGATTGTTTTATCCAACTGTTATCTGTCAAATTGATTTTACAGTCACTGTCAGAAAGTTACCATGCTATGCTTTATACATTTATCCACTTTGAAGCATATGGTTAGAAACAATGGGGAATCATATATTGACAAGTTCTTTTTTCTTAGTGATAACAATACAATATTTCATCATATAAAGTGCTTTGAGACCTCCTACGTGCAAGACACTATAAACATGCAAGATGTGATTATAAGTGAAAGATTCTGTACAAGTGAAAGACTCTATATAAGGGTAAGTTATTTTTATGGATGGCGTCCAATCCTTAAGATTCTTTTCCTGTAATTCTGGACTTTTACATTCACATATCTATTGTTCCCTTCTGCTTATGAAAACACCCTCTCATTTGTTTTTTATTACTTACAGACGACAAGGGTAGTCAGCTCACCCTGACACACCATTGGCAATTTTCACAATAGAAACTGACAAAAATAATACTTTGCGTATGTTAAACAGCATTGCAAATTCTTAAGGAATGCATTCCAGGGATGTACGAGTCCCTTGTTGGTTGTATGTGCTTATATGGCTCACTAAACTATCCAAGGACCACATGAATATCTGTAATTTGCAATAAAGTACTCTTTATGTACACAAATAATGAAACATGGCAAGCCTAGAGCTGGGCTCATCTGGTTTGCGATTAAATGTCTCTGGAAGAAGTGTCATTCTCATTCTTAGTCAGTGAAATGAACGCTGCCCTTTGCCATCCCTCTAGTACAAGGCATTTGTAGTGAAAGTATAACCCATTATCAATTGATATTACAATCATCATTTTAAAACCACCTTCAAGTGACCGGTTTGATATCTTGCATTGGCAGAGGACTTCTATGTTAGAAATAACATCATTAATTAATCCTTACCTTTGATATTACTTGTTGGTCAAAGACAGATAGCAAATCTTGTAAAATTAAAGCAGCTATGAAACTGTTCAAAGAAAATGTAGCCCTGTCCAATCTACTATGCCAAATGTATTGGGCGTGTGAGTAACATGCATGATTCCCTCAGGGTGATTTCACAATTTTAGCCATGCCATTGGGTGGAAGTACCAGAGGGATTGGGGTACACTGTTGGGTCAAAACAAAGGCAGCTTTACTCTCCACCAAACCCACACATCCTCAAGAAATATCAGTACTAAAATGTGTGATAAAGGGATAAAGAGGGTAAAGAATCTTCCACTCCCCAACCTCCCCAGATTGCCTGAAATATTTCAAATTATCCCATGGTAGATTTATACACTGTCTGACAGTATTTGTACACTGAACTGGATATTGTCTTTCAAGCCGCAAAAAATCAAACCGCAGTCTATTTTATTAGGTGTTTCCAGTGTGGTATTGAATGATAATCCTTCTAAGCCAGAAAACAGGTCTATGCATGTTCCGATATATTTTGAAATGGATCGAGACAATCTTCCAAATTGAGCTGAACTTTGAGCACTGACGAAACATATTCATGTAGGTACCTCTTTCATCTGAGCCTCTAGTATATTTTGGAAGCTGCTGTTTAATTTCATTCAGGATTACTGGGATGTGGTAAAACCTAGAAGTTATCTTAACTTCCATTTCTTTCATCTGAATAGAAATAGAAATTGAGTGGGTGGCTCTCCATACCTCCATTCATTGCTGATCAGAGATAGTTTGATTTACATCTCTCCTACATACATCTCGAGGCCGTGGGATTTTCTTTCCACATAGCTATTTCAATGCCTTTTTTCCACAATGCCTAAAGAAAGTTTGGATGCTGATAATAAAGACCAGATTACATTATTTGGAATGACGCAATGATTACCATTCAAATATTTAAAAAATAAGTTTTCGTAACTTTTGCTCACTATTGGGTTATAGACACACAAATGTGTATCTCCATTCAGCTGTTTATATTGATCAAACTGAGATTATCTCTATTGAATGTTTTGTTTTTCAGATATTTAGGTTAGAAGGATTATTCCCTTTCAAACAATGTGTTGATTGTCCTTTCAGTAAATGTTTAAAGAGACACAGTTTTTTCTGGTAAAATGTCTTCCATGAATTGCACAATACCAGGGTTCTATTGTGCTGTGATTTGTAACAGGAGTTGTTACATAGCAACTCCTACTTGTAACCAGAAGTATGCCGAACCCACTCACGGAAACACTGTTCTGATACAATCTAAGTCAAGTTACCTGAGTACCGAGGGTTAGCATAATGCACTTCTGGTTATGCAATAGTTAGGCATTGCTACTTGCAACCTAGAGTTGTTATTTGCAAACTCTATTATAAATATTCTGTTTCAGACTGCTATGTATTTGGTGTATGCAATGAAATCTTCAAATTAGGGTTTATATCTGTCCAGACATATCCTTCATCTCTCATGTGGCAATGTTGCTGAAACAAATATAGTTATAACAAGTTCATCTGGTACAGTGCTCTTTGATAGCTAACATTTCAGACTTCAGAGTGTGTTTTCATTGCAGGCTATTCCCAGCTGTTAGAAGAAACACATCTGCCCCAATGCAGGAGTGATTCTTAGAAGAAACAAATCTGCCCCAATGCAGAAGTGATGCTTCCCACATTCCCTCTCCAAATGCTCCTTTTTAAAGATATCTTTTGGATTTCAAAAAAAGTTTCACTTTCTGGGAAGAGGAGCTAGGTCTGATAATTGTCATTTGAATTTCATGAATTGACTGAAAGCAAACACTCTTAAAGGAATTAAAGGATTATTTTTAACCCTAGTGAAGTTTTTTTTCATCTTTAATGCAAGATTAACACACCAAAGTAAACGGGACTAAATCTCAGCCCAAGTCCTTTTGAGGTTGATTCTAAGACATAATATATTGCCACCTAGAAATATTTCTAATGTGCAGAGTTAAGTTATTCTTTGTGGTTCATTAAACTGCAACTATATTAATACAATTTATTTTCCCTAAACAAACAATTGATAAACTTAATGAACTCTTTAATATAATAGAAACTATGTTACATAATATCAAAGGTACAAATCATAACCTGAATTACAGAGTTAGCGGGATGAAAATCATGAACTTTTCTTGTTCATACTTTAATATAATTGTAATCTTTGCATTTGACATAATGCATTATCACGTCACTGAGACATCTCAAAGCACTTCACATACTATAAATTGGGTAGCCTGTCCTTTTGTAGGTGGAAATTCTGTTACAAATAAAATTGATATGTGGACTTAGAAAAAGAATAAAAAAGAAAGAAAATGGTTTTAAATTATTAAAGTCTGAGTGATTAAGAGTCAGCAAATAAGTTTGAAATAAGGAAAGCATGATGATTTGAAAAGAGGGATCAGGAAACGTGCCTCTGTTTACCTAGCAGTAAACAGGAACCCGGTTGTTAGTCAATTGGCGGATCGCTTTTCTGGGGATAATAATTCCTTAGAAATAATAATAATAAATTGGTCACTCAATCCACGATTGTTTGTGGAACACTGCTATGTGCAATTTGCTGCCAAGTTTTGCCCACAAAATATACAGTCAATTAATTTTATAGTATATTCTGTGAGGTGCAGTTGAGACGTCTTGAAGGCATGATAAAGCGCTATATCAAATGCAAGGATTATTATTATTATTGTTGCAAATAAAAGCTGACACGAACACAAAGAAACATTAATTGAGAACAAACAACCTGTATTTTCACTTACTGTTGAAATGGAAATTGCAGACCTTCAGGGATTCAGAAGTGTCAACTATTCTTTCAGGCTGATACTTATTTTGTGTTGTTTGTTATGTTTCACTATTATCTTCTTTTATCTTGTTCCATGAATATTAGGCTGATGTTCTGTGAAGTGAAACTCAAATCGGCAACAAAAATGGGACCATTGAAATCTGAAGGCTTTGGGCTCAAACATTAGGCCCAGGGTGCTGAGCTAATTTGCACACAGCAATGTTTCCCAAACAGCTATGAAGCAAGTAATCATTTTTTTCTAAGGGATTGTTGGCAAGGTCACCCTAAACTAGGATTCCTTATAAGGGAATTCCATTAGAAATCATTACATATTGGACCTCATGAGAGTAAGCAAATAAATACCTGAAGAAAAATAGAACACACAATTCATTGACATTATTTAATTCACAAATCATGATAATTAATCAGAAAATCTGAAGTGGATAATAATGAATGATTTCCCTTCAGTACACTAACAAAAAATCGCATATAACCCAGTTTTCAAAGACCCCTAAGCATCTGCAGCCACTATTTATTCTAGTCACTCACTCACAGTAGGTGCTAATTTGCTGCCTCATTAGTGCTGCACTAATCCTCAACAGGATTCTCATACTTAGAGGTTCTGCAATTCACTGCACCTAGAGTTCCTTTACTGCATCTTTGAGAGATCTGGTGCCCTGAACTGTGGAGTGCAAATGCTAAGCAGCCCACAGTCTACTGTTAGCATTGTTGTATAAAAGTAAAATCTTAACTCTTGACAGATTTGCTAAATTTGTTACAGTTCCTATAAAACATACAGTTAGCGGTAGCAGCATTTTCCAATTTCTCCAATAAATAAAAATGTCTTCTTCAACAAATATCCTAATTAATATTAATCATATTTTAAAAAGTATGTTTCTTTGTAGGATTAGTTATTCATGCAGTTGCTGAAAGTGAAAAATGAGCATCAAGTCTAATGGTGTGACCAAGCTATCCCTTCGATTTATGTCAATGACTTGACGCTAACTGCCTGGGAATTGGAAAGAATTTGTAAATACTGAATATTGTCAGTAAATGAATGTGAACTGTATACTTATGCAGAAGATTGTACTGGAGCAAAGCAATATACATCTGGTCGCTGACAACAATCAGTATTTACAAATACTTTCCAAATCCTGGTCATATAGTCACATATAGTATTGGAATGCAGGGAATTCGATGCACTTCTCTCTTCTGAAGTTTAACCCAAAATCTCTTAACTGTAAAAAAATCTTCTATTACACACTGTCATGCTGAGTTTGAAAATGCAAGAGTTGCAAAAGGCTTCCCAAAAGATTCATAAATATGATTCTTTGCAGGTAGCTGGATGTGCATCGCATGGACCCTCAGGAATTTTGTTCCAGAGTTAAAGAATGGAAATCCCACAAGTTAACTTAATCCCCATCTCGTTACTGACAAGATTCAATATTTTATAAATCCTGAATCATACAGAATGGAAAGGCCCCCAATGGATCTGTGCTGGGTTAGTTGACCTCTTAGGGCAAGGGGATTCCATATACGTGGACATCAGAGATAAGCACATGATCAGGCTCAGAATCCTGAGTTAAACATCCTACAATAAGTTACAAACAAGGTTGCATCAGCCTACATCGGGAAATCAACTATATAAAGTTAGCGACCAGTTCACAGTAGCAGCAGACTGAGCAGATTGGAGGCTCAACCCGAGAACTGAATAAATGTGTGTCCTCTGCTAGCTGGTGCTAAACAAGGACAAATATATTCCTTAACCCTTCCTTAATAAAATCCTACTACAAATATTACCCCAATGTTTCTATCTTTGTGATTTTTTTNCTGAAATTGCATTTGTTCTGCTTGCATCTCACTCAGTTTCTAAATTTTCTTATCCAGAAATGTCTGCAATGTGCATCCTCAAGGCTGGCATTAGATGTGTTGCCTGTCAGCAGAAAGTGTCATTCAAGCATGGAAAGGGAAATTGTCTTTGTTTTCGTTCCTCTCCCCATGTCCAAAGATGCCAAACGATGTCTGAGAAGCTAGAAATACTCAGCATAATCTTCCAGCAGCACCTTTAGTTCTCCAATACAGATAGCACAACAAGGGTGATACAGGGTAAACAGGAAGAAAGATGCAAGCTATTCATTTATAAGTAAGGCACTTGTCTTCTACTTAAAATTTCTATGTCCATGTTGAACAAATTGTAGTCAGCCAATATTTAATACAGCTAGGAAAAGTGAAGCGAATGGATGCAGGCTTTATGAAGTTCACTGATTAGCTTTTTGTAACTTAATCTGACATTTGATCTTTGAGCTGCTCTTGACTGATTGCCTGATTCTTTGCTCTGCAGACATTTCTCTCTCTCCCTCTCTCTCTCTGTCTGCCTACCAACTGTGCACTTTAATTAGTGTGACAACTCAGCATCTGTACACCTAAACCCTAATCTGGTGCACTTGGTTGAAAGTGCAAGGAATATAATTTGGTTGCTCTTTTCAAGAGGCAGTCAGCAAAAATGAGGGGGAGGGGAAATGACAACAACAAAAAAACACCCACTTGAGTGAATAAATGCTGTGCTGCTCAAAGCTTTCTGGCTCCAATAATTGTGCTGAAACCATTAATCTCAAAAGAATCGGTGGGGTCAGGAATCAACAAATGACTCACCTCACTTATTATTTCATTTTGTGACATCAGTGACATTCTCTCCCTTCAAGACCCCAGGCGTGAACAAAGCATTAATCACAAAAGAACTACAGAAGAACATTTGCACTCGAAATACAATTTGAACAAACAACCGATCTCCAATAGCTTTCTGCCTGGTGTGTAGTGTTATGCTGGGGACAATCGCACAGCATGAAAAAAAGATGGTGGCTGCGGATTTCTGATTGTCATCTTCAAATACATACTCAAGTGTGGAGAAAATGGGTGGATTTGCAGCGGAAGAGCATTTTCTTCTGTAGTTTGTGATGATGAAAAAGAACAGTGAGATAAATGGAAGTGCTGTAGATTACATAGCTCTTGGAGCGAGTCATTTCGGAAGAAAAAATCTCAGTAGTGTTTGAGAATCAATAATAATATTTTTGATTTTCTTTAAAAATAAATTAACAATTGCCTGCCCTCGCGAACACACTTGCTCAAGCTAGGTTATTCCTCCCAGTGAATCAGTTGCCCTCTTGTATTCATTCAAATGGCTATTCTTCATGTGCAAGGGTAGACATTGAGACATTGCATTGCGCAGGTTGGTAGTTACTGACCTTGCTGGCAATTATCTATTTGGGGAAATCCCTCATATTGCTAAGGTTGGTAAGTTCACCAACTGGCAAAATGCAGCATCCCTACTGTCTGAAAGCAACTAACTTAGCATAGACCAGGGATTGAACACGAGATAGTCACTATCTGTATAGATGAATTCCAATGGCACTGAAATTACCAACTAACCTGCCTAATAAGCCTTGCATTTGATGTCACAGTCAATTTGCACACAGCAATGTTCCACAAACCGCCATGAGGTACAAAATCTATGTATCTGGAGGATTGTGGTTTGACCTTACAATCTTCTGATTCAGTGGCGAGTGTGTTACCAACTGAGCCACCAATGAAGCCAAGCTGACACTTACTAACTAATTGTATTTGCAATTAATATGCAACTGACTGGAACACAACCTTCTGACCCAGAGACAAGAGGGCTACCAACTGACTCAGACTGAAACCTCTAGTTATCAGTATACTGTGTATTTTAGGGTCTAAATAATGATAATATCAAATGAAGAGGTTAAAAAGCATTAGGATGAGCCAGTGTAAGAAGTCATCTTTAGCTGTGGGCTGAATGCGATTCAGACTGACAGATTTTTGTGGAGGTTGAGGGAGGGAGAAGGTTGGGTCAGGCTTCAAAATTATGGGTTTGTGAATTGTGCAGTCAAGACTGACCAGGACCATATCTTTCTTTCTAGTTCACATGCAGCATCTAAATATGAATCCAGCTAATGAATGTAACTCACTAAATAAAGGATTTGTCGAATATTTCCTGCAGCAGAAGTTCCAGATATCAATCAATAGCAAATTGTTTCTATCCTCACAGGAGCTTTACTTCCGTCCAAAATGCACCCACAGATACAATTGTTTGACTTGATTACTTTAGCTACCTGATTATACACCTTTCACCCAGGAAATACTATTAACTTTTGTTACTGACTATTGCCAACTGAGAAATTAGTGAAATGATCCATTGTGTTCATGAATTATTAATAATCTCATCAATTTGTGCACTTGCTTAAATAAAAAAAATCTAAGTGAAAGCTGGCTAAATCAGCTGTGATGTTCATTTGTTACACTTTATTACAATGCAGCTTGGAAAGTAAAAGGAGGTTGGTAGCTGAGTAACTAATTGCATATTTTCTTGATTTTCAGTAGGTAGGATTGAACACATTTACTTTGTTTTTGAAACTCTTTTCTACAGGCATATTGAAACCCATAATATCTGCAATTATTATCGCAGATTCTACAATATGCAATTATTATTGCAGATTGTTTTTAATAAAAAGATATATTGCAGAATATGTAAGAAATGAACATTACATACTCAATACAGTAAACTCCTGATCTATTGTCACTCCAAGGGAGAAGAGCTCTATATAATAATAATAATATTTGCATTTGATACAGCACTTTTGTCTCCAGTGTGACTATGTAGGTATGTGTCCTCCATGGTTTTCAGGAGCTCTGGGGCTGGGAAAACGTATACCAAGACACACTGCGCCTGCACGGGACAAGCAGCTATCAGTGTGACAGAGCAGTCCGAGCCCCCACAACTGTCAGTTTATGTGTTAAAACTTGTTTAACTACAATAATAATGTATAGTCATATGTGCCTGTAAAATACTTTGTTCATTTTATCCCTTATTCACAAATTGCACGGCCAGGATATTGACAGCATGATAATAATAATAATCCTTGTATTTGATATAGCGCTTTTTATGTCTTCTAGACATCTCAAAGCGCTTCACAGAATATACTGTAGAATAAACCGACAGTATATTTGTGGGCGAAACGCGGCAGCCAATTGCGCACAGCATTGTCCCACAAACAGTTATGGATTGAGTGACCAAATTGTTATTGTTTTTTCCAATTTTTTTTATTATTATGATGATAATAATAATGATGATAATGATAATGATAATAATGATAATGATGATAAAAATGGTGATAATAATGATAATAATAACAATGATAATAATGACAATAATAATTATGATAATAATAATAATGACAATAATAAAAATAATAATCCTTGCATTCGATGCAGCCCCTCATCATGTCGTTGAAACGTCTCAAAGCGCTTCACAGGACACACTGTCAAGTGCAGTGACTGTGTGTGTTATGCGGGCCAAACGCTGCAGCCAATTGCGCCCAGCGCCATCCCCACAAACATATATGGTATAAGACGTGTGATCATATAAGACACCAATAACAGGGTTTAATTACCAGGAGTTCACTGTATTTAGTGATCGATTTCATTTGGATTGTTCTGGGGAGGAAACAGCTCTTGAATTGACCAAAAGGACCAACTTTGGCTCAATGTGAAAACTGTATTTTGTCTGTTTGAAGACATGCAATCGCAACAGTGTGTGCTTGGCGGCATGAGTCTAAAGTGTAAAATCAAGGTATATTAATCCATCATCATAACACTGTTTGATATCCTTCACATTCTTTATGGCTAATTGACAGTAAAACACCGAACAATACTTAAAGTCTCTTTATGAGCCGCAGAATATAAGAACCAATGAATATAGGAATTAGATAAGGCTAGGCATTTTATCCTATTATCCAGGTTTTAATCTGATACTTCATCTTGTGCTTGTTATATCTACTTTCCACAATTTAATTCTGCATACTGCTCCCATGGATTGATGGGAATAATGGGAATCCTTGGATTCCTTCCTTGATTCCACCATAAATCAAATATCCTTAGATTCTTACAGTTGCACTGATCACCAACTGGATAGAACTCTAAATATGTCTACAGGCTTTAGTGCTCAGGCTTAGACATATACATTGTACTCATGCACCCTTGTTAACTTCATAAACTGCCTCTATTCAATTTGATGACAATTTTAATGTGAATTCAATTATTTGATATTTTTGTTGATTCATTTTATTTAATCTTTGGAAAACAATGGATAAATCCATCATCTGGATTCACTGAGCTTCAAGGACCCTGCAATTATTTCCCTAACACATCTATGATGCAACCTTCACCCTTCATTGATCATTAACTTGTCATTGATGGGTCCATTCCTTTTAAAACTAAGCTCTAGTAATACTCCTTGAATTTGATATAGACCCTTATCCCCCAGATCGGGTCCAAATCCCTGACTGTCCAGTGCCTTGGGACGTCCACCTGGCATGAAAGGCGCTAAGCAATGTAATTTTGATCTGTATTGTATCATGCCCAAAACATTTCAAACGTACCCCAACTAAACTTCAAAAAATCATGGTGAGAGCTGGAAGAAATAAGTGCCATGATAAAGTAAAGGTTTTAGAATAAAAACTAGAATCATCATTGCATTTGATAATAATCCTATATTATCAAATGCATATGTTATTGAGGTAGCACCTTATCACATCATTGAGATGTCCCACAGCTCTTCACAGAGTATACTATGAGTCCTGTAGCTTAGTGTGTGGAGTCCTGTAGCTTAATGGTTAGACCACTTGCCTCACAAGTGAGAGGACCTGGCTTCTACAACAACAACAACAGGATTCCATTTATACAGCGCCTTTCAAGTCGGGAGGACGTCCCAAGGCGCTGGACCGTTGGGTCAGGACCCGAGCAGGGGGGAAATGGTCAGGGTGAGGGGAGGGAAGGGAGGGAGCGAGGAGGGGGTAGAGAGTTGAGAGGGGAGCTGAAGGCACGGTCAAAGAGAAAGGTCTTGAGACCGGCCTTGAAGGAGGAAAGGGAGGAAGCAAGGCGAAGGCACTGGAGGATGGAATTCCAGAGCCTACGGGCTGAGAGGCTGAAGGCCCGGCCACCGATAGTAGGGCAGTTGGGGCGGGGTAGGGTACGGGCAGGTAGGTAGGAGATAGTAGGTCGGAGAGGTAGGAGGGAGCAAGGCCGTGAATGGCCTTGTAGGTGAGGATGAGGATCTTGCTTTGGGACGTCCTCCCGATGTGAAAAGGACGATGTGTGGAGTCCTGTAGCTCAGTGGTTAGAGCACTCGCTTTGCAAGTGAGAGACCTGAGTTCAATTCCAGACAGGGCGAAACCTTGGGCAAGTTTCCTTACTCCACACGCCTAATAATAATCCCTCCAAAAATCCAAAAACAATAATAAATTGGTCATTTTCAATCTACGACTGTTTGTGGGACATTGCTGTGCGCAATTGGCTGCCGCGTTCGCCCACAAATATACAGTCAATTCACTTTACAGTCTATTCTGTGAAGCGCTTTGGGACGTCCTCCCGACGTGAAAAGCGCTATATCAAATGCAAGGATTATTATTATTATTATTATTATTAAAAGCGCTATATCAAATGCAAGGATTATTATTGAATTCGATCCTCTGGGGGATGGGGAGCCAGTGGAGGCGAGCGAGGGTGGGAGTGATGTGGTCCCGAAGCCTGGTGCGGGACAGTACACGAGCTGCAGAGTTCTGAATGACCTGCAGCTTGTGGAGGGAGGTGCCGGGAAGGCCGGCGAGGAGAGAGTTCCATAGTCCAGCCTTGAGGTGATAAAGGCGTGAACCAGAGTTTCAGCAGCGTGAGGGGTGCGGTAGTGGCGTAGTCTGGCGATGTTTCGAAGGTGATGGAAGGCGGTGCCAGTTGTGGCGCAGATATGAGGAAGAAAAGACAGCTCAGGGTCGAACAGAACCCCAAGGTTCCTGAGTGGCTTTGAGAGATGGAGAGTGCAGCCTTGGATGCTGATGCTGTCAGCTCCTGAGGATTCCCGGACAAAGCAAAATATTGGGCAAGTTTTCTTACTCCACATGCCTCTGTTCACCTAGCAGTAAATAAGAACCCGTTTTTTAGTCGATTGGTGGATCGTTTTTCCAGGGGTAATAATCCCTTCAAAAAAGAAATATGTATAAAAAATAATTTGGTCACTTAATTCATGACTGTGTGTGGGACACTGCTGTGTGCAATTGGCTGCCCCGTTTCGCCCACAAAATATACAGTCAATACACTTTTCAGTATATTTTGTGAAGCGCTTTGAGACATCTTGAAGAAGTAATGAGGTGCTGTATCAAATATAAGGATTATTATTATATGGTGAATTGACTGTATATTTTGTGGGTGAATAGGCAGAAAATATCAACAAAAATTAAAATTAAAAATGAGACATAGAACAAGGAAGAGAAAAAAAGAAGGAAAAAGAGTGATGATAGAATATGCATCGGTAAAGATTTTAAAATGTTTTATTTTAAAATAAAATTAAAAGGAATCCTGGAAATAACTCCCGAGGATTCTCTGTTGACTACAGTTGTCCAATTAGAACTATAAAACCAAACTCTAAATCTTATTATTTAGCCAATTTACTACTTCCTTCTTTATACCAAGAGCTTTCACTTTAATACATGAGGGACTTTTTCATAATCCTTCCAAAAGTGAAAATATGTAACATTCACTGCATTAAATTCCAGTACGTCCAACCTGCTTGAAAGTATTACCTTTACTCTCATTAAATGCTCTCGAACTGCTTCTTTTATAAAAGTATCCAACACTTTTCCTAATAAGGGATGTCAAGTAAACACATTTAAAATCCCTTTCATAATGCTATTTCCTTTTATGTAGCAGATTGGAAGGTTAGCTTCTCCCCAGTTCTCTCATACTTCGTTATAGTTAGATATTACCCAATATTCTGGTACAAGTTAGCTGTGAAAAATAGCAACTACTTCCTGTGCCTCTAATATTCTAACTGAACATCAACTTTCAGTTCAGTCAAGACTGGAAATTGGCCTGGATTCATCTCATCTTTTGGTTTGAGACCTGGATTAGGTTGGATACCTGCTGGTTAGTAAACATGCCTATAGTTCCACACAACCAATGTTGGTAAATTTATTGATCAGTGGAAGATCATCCCCCTGGAGCTCAGTTATGTTCAATGATATTTTCTTATGCTTAAAAAGCAAATCCTCTGATATGTTCTCAATAATGAAATTCTTGAAGTCGAGCCTGTGAAATCAAACTTCCATCTCACAGATCTTAGCTTTCGACTGTGGTTGGCATTTGATGTTTGTCTCAAAATTGCCTTTTACACTGCAGAATCTGTGCCTTCTTATTCTTCTGCCTTGGTGATGTTTGTCTCGAAATTGCCTTTTACACTGCAGAACCTGTGCCTTCTTATTCTTCTGCCTTGGTGTATAATTCTGAGTTCACTTTTACAATCTTATTTAGAAAGTTGTATACCTCTCTAAAGTCCCCTCTGAGACATTTCTTTTCAAGGCTGAAGAGCCCTATCATATTTAATTGTTCCTTATAGCTCAGCATTGAGATCATCCTCATTTCTCTCCTCCACCTGCTTCTAGTTCCTGAGACATAAACAGCTACAACTGAATCTCCACACTTCAAGCTGGTGGAACCACTACACAACGGAAGGTATAAGAACATAAGAACATAAGAATTAGGAGCAGGAGTAGGCTATTCGGCCCCTCGAGCCTGCCCCGTCATTCGATAAGATCATGGCTGATCTTCAGACCTAACTCTAATTACCTGCCCTATCCCCATATCCCCTAATCTCTCTATTTTTAAACATCTATCAGTCTCAGCCTTGAAGATATTCAAGGACTGAGTATCTACAGCCTTCTGGGGTAGTGAATTCCATGAACTGTGACCCTTGGTTATAGATTCTCCTACCAGGGGAAACAGACCCTCAGTGTCTACTTTATCCAGCCCTTTAAGAATCTTATATGCTTCAATAAGATCTCCCCTGATTCTTCTGCACTCTAGAGAATATAGCCCTAGTTTATTCAGCTTATCCTCATAGGTCAGTGTCCTCATCCCAGGAACTAACCTAGTGAATCTATGCTGCACCCCCTCTAGGGCAAGTATGTCCTTTTTTAAATAAGGAGACCAAAACTGCACACAATACTCTCACCAAGGCCCTGTACAGTTGCAGCAAGACTTCCCTACTCTTGTACTCTAAATCTTTTGCAATGAACGCTAACTTGCCGTTCGCCCTCTCTTAGTTGCTTGCTGCACCTGCAAACTAACTTTTGAGACTGGTATACAAGGACACCCAAATCCCTCTGAACACTAACACTATCTAATCTCTCCCCCTCTGGAAAATAATTTGTTTTTCTATTTTTGCTACCTAGGTGAATAACTTCACACTTCCCCACATTAAATTCCATCTGCCACCTACTCGCCCACTCCCTCAGCCTATCTATATCCCGTTGCAATCTTTTTGCATCATCCTCAGAGCTTACTCTCCCACCTTGTTTAGTGTCATCCGCGAATTTAGATACGTTACATTCAATGTCCTCGTCTAGATCATTGATGTAAATTGTAAATAGCTGAGGCCCAAGCACTGATCCTTGTGGCACTCCACTAGTCACATCCTGCCGATTCGAGAATGACCCGTTTATCCCTACTCTCTGTTTTCTACCCGTTAGCCACTCTTCAATCCATGCTAATATGTTCCCATTTTGGAAGATCAAAGACAAGCCATCCACTATCTCAGTAGCCACCTCTTTTAAAACCCTAGGATCTAGGCCATCAGGTCCAGGAGATTTATCAGTTTTAAGACCTGATAATTTACCTAAAACCATTTCTTTACTATTTCTTTACCATTTCTTATGTGTGGCTGGACTTTGTTCAGGAGGATAGTGGCAATGCTCCAATTGTGTTGCACTGCTCACCATATCTCTTGAAAGGAGTTCCTACTATCTACTATCCTGGTATTAAACATTGACATTGCCAGTATATTGATCCCATTGTCTTCTATTCCATCCAAAAGAATTCTGGGCAACAAACAAGGGCGTGTCAACTTGTGAGAGGACTTTACATTTAGGGATGTACAGGTTGAGCACCTTTAACTGTCCCCACAGAATTACAGCAGATTACCAGTTTTATATCTAATTTATTTCTATCAAAGTGCACAGCAAGCTACACAAGAATCATTACACACTTATAGTCATTCCAGCTACTTTATCAAAAAGTAGAATATTGTCATTCAGACTTTGTTTGCATAACCTTGGACTGTTTTAAGCAACAGCTTGCTGCTGTAATGGGAAGGCAATATGGTGCTGTAAAAGTACATTTTATAATATATATATATTAAATATATTACTCTGTAAAAAATCAATTGAGCAGAAATACAAGTTTTTACAGGTACATTGTGATTGCCTTACCACATGTTATACAAATGTCTTCAATCAAAATAATTTATATTATTCAGCTATGCTGAAACTAACAGTGCTGAGCTCTGTTCCTCATGCCATGTTGATTCGTACTCAGCAAAATGAAGCTCTGCATATCACTGGATCAGATTAAAAACTTGGGGAGCATATTCTCAAATGTAAAATTAGAAAGGCTCTTCTCACCACAGTCCAAATACTGGTGAAGTGTTAATGTTGACAAAAGATTCTCTCTCTGCATGCACACATCCTCCTTACTCAATTCCAGAGAGTATAAGGTGCAAGTTGGCAAGAGTCAAAACTTGATTAGTAAGAATTTTTTTTTGGTCAGTTGGGCATTGTCACATTTGGATACTATGCTTAAGCGTATCCAAAACAAAAAATAATAATAATCCTTGCATTTGATATAGCGTCTTATCATGTCTTCAAGACGTCTCAAAGCACTTCACATATGTATGCCCTCTATGCATGGAAATTTCCCCTGTGTTTGGAATGGACTGTGCACCCTCTCCCCAGAGGGATCCACCCTGTGTACCTAATACTGGAGACTATTTGGTATGGGTTAGTAAGGGGCAAGGCTTGGGGACCGTAAAGTGTGCATTCTGGTACTGCTGGAGTTTAACTGGCTAACTCGCACAGCCAACCACTGAGAACACCAGCTACCAAGCTTCCTGTTGCTTGTTCAGCTAAAACCACCCTATTCGTTAGGGCTTTAGTTTGCAGGATTACTAGGGAAAATTCCTGTCCCCAGTGCCCAGTCTACCCATCCAAGTCTTGCCAATGAGCCAGGTTGTCTGGTCTGTCATCAGCAGTTTCTTGGATTACTGCAGATCTGCCTGGCTCAGGAACCACACTACTGAAACAGCTACGGGGGTTTGACTTGATTATAACAAAAAATAAGATTTAAAATGTTCACTTCATACTGGTTGCAGTTATACTTGCAGTTATACTGCTGCAAATCTGAAGTCCAATTGGTATAAAACTTGTTTTTTGAGGCAGCCTTACATCACCTCCCATTATTCAAATCACACCCAGATCTCGACCTCAGAGCAGTTTGTGTTTCTTGAAAACGGTGTTGTATTTTCACAATTGGTCTTTAAAGAAAGCCCAAATTGGGACTGTTTCATTCTTAAGGTCAAAACATTCTACCTCAGCAAAACCAGGAAAGTTTCTAGCATTTGTGGCAAAGATGATTATGATGTTTGAAAATAAAATGAGAAGAAGTGAAATTCTAAGCTTTTGGATTGATGACAGGTTCCTTGAATAGGCTTAGCATCTTTCACCAGGAGATTAAACGGATTGGATAGTGCACCTGATTGATTGCACATAGTTTGAAGAAAAAATGGAGTGATGGCCTTCTGATATCCCTTGTATTCTTGTTTTTAATGCTACAGGTAAAATATGTCTTCTGAATGTAAATAAATATAAGAATAATGACGTTAATATGGAAAAATGCAATGTTGTCAAGTTTTGAAAAAAATAATCTGAAAAGCACCATAATGTGTATAAGACAACTGTGTAGAACATCAATATGGAAAGAGAGGGAATGCTGCCAAGATCGGATGTTACAAACTGTGCCAAGTATTTCCAGCAGGAAATATCTGTGATTAAATGAGTGTTGCAAACAAAAAAAGAGACATTCTTCAACCAGTCACAGCAGTAAATAAAGGCTGGTATTTCCAACATGAAGACAGCTGGATGAACAAAATTTTAAAAATAGGATATGGTACATAGGAACATAGGAACAGGAGGAGGCCATTCAGCCCTTCGAGCCTGCTGCACCATTTAATTAGATCATGGCTGATCTGTACTTGTAGTCAAATTTAAAACTAGGTCACTGACATTAAAGCATCATATTAATAAACTGAAAATAACTGGTAATCTTGTATTTTATGTATGTTTCTAAGTGGAAATAACGCATTGTTGTTTTTAAAGTAGACGGGGGCTCAATGCTTTTGACATAGGTCACTTTGGTAAGACCTTGATTATAACTTGCATTTGGTTTTCTAAGATTATGGTTAACATCATTGTTTGATACCCAGGGTGTATGTAAGGACTGGGAGCAATATCTTGATTGATCTTGAGGAACGTGTTTTAAAACTTGGACCAGAAAAGGGAGTTGAAATCTGTGTGTTTGGGTTCTGTGACACATTTGATATGGATGGATGTTGTTCCTTTCCTTATTTGGAAGCTTGAAGGTCTACCAATAGTGTGTGATATCCCGTGGATAGAACATTGTCCTGATTAATTGAACCCTTGGTACCTTGCAGTCTGGTTGGGAAAAGATTTTACGACTTTAAGGTGTCAATTGAAATAATTAACTGGTGAAGTGAACTTTTCACACTTGTTATCAGAGGTTTGGAGAACAATTTCCAAATTCCTGAGATTAAACATTGATAATCTATGGAGTACCCTGAATAAGGAAATGTGATTGGATGAACCAGTCTGGGGATATGATTGGCTATTTTGAATTTTGGATTTGATTGGACAAAACAACCTTTGAATTCCATTTTTGGTTGTAAGGGTCACATGGGCTAAATTGGGGTATAAATGGAAGAAGTAACTTTCAAATAGTTAGAATTATGTAGAGGGTCAACGAACTTCCCAGTGATTCTCAATATTGATTCTACTGTATCTGTGGTCTGTTTTAAGAATAAGTTAAGCTATTTGTATTACTTAATAAACCTTGGACTATTACACCACCGTAATGGCTGTCTCCATCCAAATCTCTTCTAGCTGTTTCAGCAACATAACATGATTAAAGATTAATGGTGGCTTACCAAGAACAGTCCAGGAGGATTCTGCTGTCTGTGGCATAAAATGAAACAAGCCTAGGACTCATTGCAAGATCCAATCTCAGAGCGCGTGGCAGATAAAGTACTTCATGCTCAAATGCACTTAATCTTGTCTGGACCTAAAACGTACTTGTCTAAGCTGTTATTTTTCAGGGGATTTTCATGCTGCACATGTTTTCTTGCACATGTACTCTTCTTATGTGTGGCAAGAAAGAGCTTTCAGACACCAGGCAGTCTTTTTGCATCAGGTATCTTGCCCCAAAATACTATTAGGTAATTTGCATTAGGTAATTTGCTCTAAACATAAGCAGAAAAGTGATTTTTTTAGTTTCTGTGGCTGATGTTAGTGGTTATAGAAATGCTGATAAGATGGTTGTTGTTCATAACTGAAGGTTCCGTGGATCTGAGTTGAAAGCAGATTTTCCATGGTTATTAATAGCCAGCTTCCAATTTAAGACAGTTTTGAAGAATGGTCTTAAATTTTAGAACAAAATAGACTTGCAGACTTGATTAATCAGAATTCTAGGCCTCTCTAAGGTTTTCTAAGGTTGAACCCATTTTTAAAATACTGCACATTAACTGCAGGCAATTATTCCTAAAGTCTTTCTATTCAATCAATAACCTTATGGCCAAGGCCTTTCTTCTTCAGGTGTCCTTTCTTCATCAGGTTACTCATTTGACCATCGCAGGAGTGTTTTCAACTGTTGATATTACTAGTAGTGCTTCAATACTGCTCCATTATGCTCTGCTGTCTGCCCTTGTGCAACTGACTGACTGAATTGACTGACTGATGACGATGATACATTTGGCATCTCATTTTACTACTAGTCATGTTACTCTCCCGTGTCTTTGAATCTATATCATGTTAATGCAAATTATTCTAAATTTGAGTAGAAAATCTTGTAATTGGCACAAAGATGCAACAAATTATAGGTTTTTAACTCAAACTATGCAAATAAAAAAATTCTAATTTTAAGCAGTTTAAACATTATCACTGTACATAATTGGCAGCTACCATACAAATTCATTCCTTACAATTACCATGGTCAGATTATGTTGACGTGAGTCTCAAGCAGCCATACCTCAGTACAAAGTTAATAGAAAGTCAAATTACTCTCTTTATGTAATATCTTTCTGACTCTTAAGAACAGGCTCCAAATAGTGTATCTATTATGTACTAAACCGTTACCAGTGACACTATCCATTCCCTTTTCAATTAAAGCACCATTATTCACTGAATAAACTGTACTGCTGATTGTGTTCAATTGAATTTATGTTGCTTCCAACAAAGACCTTTACAAAAGAGTCCATTAAAGACAATTGCGTATGTGAAACAGAGCATGATTTTGTTAATTATGACCATTATGCTTCAACATTATTATTTCCACTGTATTTTTCTTTTCAAATCCCATTGTCTGAACTCTAGCACTCAGGTTGGTACAGAAAAATAATTATGACTCTTTTTCTGCTTACACTAGTGGGTGTAGTCTTTCAAAATCTTCACATATTTACAAATGACAGCAATAACAATACCTAGACTGCTATTAACTATAATTAAATTAAATATAATGAGCATTAACTGCAGGCAATTATTCTTAAAGCCTTTCTATTCAATCAATAGCCTTATGTACAAGGCGTTTCTTCTTCAAGTATCCCTTCTTCATCAGGTTACCCTTTTGACCATCACAGGAGTGTTTTCATCTGTTGACACCACTAGCAGTATTCAGTGCACTATAAAGACATAAAGACTCAGATTTCGGCTACAATATGAGGTAAATGGAAATGAGAATACAGCATTGGCTTATAGGTCATTGTACCTCATTGGGTTAGCATTTTACCCTGGAATTGAAATAATTCTAAAAAAGCAGTACAACATTATCCTGCATGGGACAAAGTGAGGAATAGTATGGGGCTGGGAGCTTTATACTGGGATTTTCACACCATATTACAACTTTAGTAGCATGAACAAGATGTGAAAATTCTACTCTAATTAATTCACATTGTTTGGGATTATATTGAACAAACTTAATGTTACATTTATGAGGCCAAGTGAAACATATCCAGTTTCTCATGCAATGGGAATTTCAGCTTTATAACAGGGAATAAAGGATGCATTCCGTCTGGAGTGACAGATTGGCCCTAACTGACATATTCACCTATGGTTGGTGTTCAATTTGCACTCAATTTTTATGTTTCTTCACCCATTGTTAATGTGTATCGAGCCATTGCTCCCCACCGCTGTATTCTCTTTGTTGTCTTTCATGAAGATCCAAACAGTTATCTTGAAACCAACTCAATTTATTTTTATATGTTTAAGCCAATTTGCACACAGCAGCCATAAAGCGAATTACAAATTTATCTGGGAGATTGTTGGCAAGGACACAGGAAGAAACCACCTACTCTTTTTGAATAATGTAATAAATCTATGACATTCCCCTTAACAGGCAGAAGGGACCTCAGTATAATAAATCATTCGAAGATCGGTACCTCCGACAATACCGAACTTCCCTGTACTGTAGTGGAATGTCAGCCTTAGAAGTCAACTAAAATGCAATTCGATATCCAACGATATGAGTGAGGAATGAAGATTGGTAAGCAATGCTTCCCGCTTCTTAAATTCGCTGATTGTGTTTACTTTGTCTGCATGTCTACTAGGCATCCGATATGCTACCTCACATGAAGGAACTATATAATGCAAGTTATTGTTAAATTTAAAGTTTAATTTTCATGCCTATTAAGAAAAAAATCAGACAGCTTCCCCAATGGTTCAATTGATAAAATCACTGGCTACACTGGTCAAGGTAGCAAAAAATGTCTTGCACTGCAATAATATATCTCAGTATAAATCAATGCTTTTAAAATTAGATTATTAGAGGAGGATAACTGTATATAGTAAAATCATCAAATTTTAAATAATATTCTCCACAATTTCTATTTGTTTTAAATCTTCTCTTCTATCATTTGGATTACTCTAAATCATGAATATCCCCAGAGCATAAACTAATCTCCAATAACAGGGTGACAGACAATCTGCTTCAAGGCAGTATTACAATGAGATGAGGAAGATCGCCCCAGGTTGTTTCATTCTGCTGTTTCTCCTATTTGTCACAGAGGGTAAATTCACTGCCCCAGTGACATTGCTAAAATTACATCTGTGGCCCTGTAACAGTGGGCATATCAGTCTGTCACCATGACATCCAAGCTATGTATTCAAGCAGCTTTCGTTATGAATTCATATTATTTCAGTATCCTGGTTTCCAGTGATACTGTGGCTTTGGTAGTTGCTCCTGTGGCTGAGTAATAATGAGTAACACTGTCTTAACATTGGTAGCTTGATCATCAGTTATTGTCCTCAAGATAAGGTTCCCACTTATGAGAGATCAGTAATTAGTAATACACAAGTGTTCCCATAGAGATGCACACTGTGGCCTGAATAATCTACTGGAAATAATTCACTGCTAGAACACCAGAACACCCAGACAATAATAGCAGATAAAAGAAGCCACTCTGATAAATTTATGACGTTTCTTAGTGAATGACTGCAGAATACCTTACAAAATAATTTTAAAATACTTGAGCACATTGCTCAAAAATATCAAGGCTGAACAGTTGTCTTCCTGGCTTTGTGATTACAATAGCTAAGCCATACAGGTTTGGAGATAAGACAGAAATGGAAAGCATTTTAAGCTTAAATGAAACAGCTGGAGGTATCACCAGTTTACATGCATCTCCCAACCTGCAAACTGAATCTTCAAGCTTTAATTTCTAGCACTTTGTTAAGTTATTGAAAAGCTTCAATTTCAGTTTCTATCATTCCTATCAATATGCTCGGGGAGGAGGGAAATTTTGAATTTTAAGATGTTTGCAACATTTTGATTCTTTTTATCTTCAGGTGTAAGACATTTTCATCCACCCACAGCTTTCCAATACACAAACTGGTGCATCACATCTAACAGTTAAATCTGATCTTGCATTAGTTCACTGTGAACATGTATTAGCATAAGGTACATACTAATTGCCAGCAATAAAATCCCCCCATTCCACCCTGCTGTAGTTCTCTGAGTTTAAAAAGGTTACAACACTCATGCCACAACATTCAGAAAACAAACGCAATTCTCTTGATAAACAAGTAACATTATGCTTAACCTCAGGGTAATGCCTATTTCTAAATCTATCTGCTAGCGGCTAATCTCCTCAGTGATTCACAGTTATGCCCGTAGCAGAGGTGTACGGTGGTAATGATTGCTGCAAGGTACCTGCTATTTTCTGGCACAAATTTGCACATGTGGCAAGAAAGATAGCACTGACAGAGGTCCTCCTCTGTCCTTCATGCTTTCTCCAGCAATGTCACATTTTAACACATAATAATAGGCCACCGAAAATGTCAGCATTTCATGCCTACTCAAATGACAAATCTTCAGTCGATAAGGCTTGAGAAACTGGTGATAGGTTTTTACATTGTTCCACCTTAACATAGCAGTCACACGTATAAGAAAGTGCTACAATTTGATCTAACTCATGTATCACCAGGTTTTACTTGAAGAATTCAAACGGACACAAAACTAGTTTTGCCTATGTAAACAATAGGGGTTACTCAGCTCCATTCAGTAAGAGCTATATAGCAAATCTTTCAATGAGCACTTAAAATCGAATTTCCCATCGAAATTATTTTGGAATAACTCCCAATATGTCCACAAGCTTTTTTGACCCATAAGTCTGCTGAGACCATTGAACAGATGACATGATGTAGAAACATGCAATTCATTTTAAAAGACTTTAAACTACATTAGGTTCTGTGAGGGGTTAGTGCAGTGAATTTAAAGTAGCAAAATGCATAGCCATTAACATCAGGAAATAATAGGGTCATCTGAGTCTCTTTTTCAAAATGACTGAGACATATTCTTGCCTCTTTAATAACTTTGAGTTGTGTTTATTTTTAGAGTAAGAAAGAAATATCAAATTTAAGTTACATTTTCAAATCAATTGGAATCAATCTCATTTCAAATGAGTGAGAGTTGACAAGTCTCGCTAAGAGGAATGGAATGGAAATGTCCAGCAGTGAGGAACGTGAAGCACAACAATGAGCAGTTATACTAGGCCCAGGGCTAACTGCAGAATAGCTGTCATAGAAATGCATCAATTAGAGGTTTGTTCTGTAACCTCTACACAAACTTTGAAGCAAAACTTTCAGAATTTCATTGCTGATGTGTATAATAGCTCTTATTCTGACTTGGCAAGGAATGATACCTACCTCGAAAAGTTTGAGGTATTAAGATAGAGATATAATACAAAATTACATTTGTAAAGCACCTTTCACGTCGGGAGGATGTCCCAAGGTGCTGAACAATCAGGGATTTGGACCCGAATAGGGGGTCAGGATCAGGGAGGGCGGAGGGCAGGAAGCGTAGGAGGGTGGCTGAAGGCACAGTGAAGAGGAGGGTCTTGAGTCGTGCCCTGAAGGAGGAAAGGGAGGGAGAGAGGTGAAGGGAATGTGGGATGGAGTTCCCTCTGCTTAGTGCACCCTCTTCCAAAATGTACTAGAGCAGGTGCTCTTAGGTATTAATTGCAACCTTTGAAATGCTGTCATGTCGAAGGAAATTCATGTCTTCCTAAGCTAAATAGTTTTGTCAGTTTTCAGCACACAGACGCCTTAACAAATATAAATACTACACAAATAAAACTACTCAAATGTTAGATGCAGATTAATCAAATGAATGCTGTAATATTAAATATTTAAATGTTCTTGTCTATTTTCTTTGTTATTGTCTTCCTACTTACATAGAGTAGGTCTGATTATGTGTAGATTGTTTTGTAGGTTTATCAAAATGAGGTGTTGTTCTTGACACAATGCTCCAAGCTCCAATTAGAGAATATAACTTTCTTTTACTGCCTCAACAAGTGTAAAAGTACACAATCAACATACAAGTAGAGATAAGATTGAATATTCAATACTAATTCAATTGTACAAGTCAGTTTTCCAGTTGATTTTTTGGCGTGTGTTCTCACAGTTCTCCCTTTTATCAGTTGTGTTGAATTCCGATTTGTCCAGAGTTTTACACCTGGTACCTTGAATTGATGTTTTCAACAATTACACAGATAACAATAATAATAATAATAATCCTTACATTTGGAATAGAGCTTCATCATGTCTTCGAGATGTTTCAAAGTGCTTCATAGAATGTACTGTAAAGTGATTTGACTGTATATTTTGTGGGTGAAAGGTAAGAGCTAAAGATAAGAGCTAATGATAAAAGGTAAGAGCTAAAATCAAGAGAAATCTCAATAGATAAGGACGCTTCCTTTATACTTTTATATAGAAGCAACCAGCTTGTTTCTGCACTGGATGCAGTAATTTACTTCCTATTTGGTTTGTATGTTACAAAATCAACACTGATAGGAAAAATAACTATAAAGGGTTTTGAAAAATAACTAGACAAGTTTCTGGAAATTAAAAGAATTCAGGGTGTTAGAATGATGGGACAGATGTGTAGAATGATTTAGATGTTGGATTGGTAAAATAAATTAGACCAGTGTCTATGCCTCTGATAACATTACTACATAACCAGTCTGAGCTACACAACACAATCTTATCCCTTACCTGAAAAGTTCTCTAGCTCCATTACATGAGTTCAGTGTTAGGGAATGTTCTGGTCTCAAGCCAAAAGGAAAGAACATGTTATTCCATACTGAGCTGCAATGCTCAGTCTACTTTTGGAGGAGGAGAGGAAATAAATTCCCTTAAATTAAAGATTCTGTGTTACGTCATGACAGCAGTGCAGAAAGGAACACAGTGTTCTCTACGAGCAGATGTGTTGGATGATCGGCTCGGAGCTTAGAAGGATCAACAAGATTTCTGATCTCCTTTTGGCTGATTAATTTTAAAAGTAAATCACATTAAATATACTTATGACCGCTAACTGCAAGAAGTGTTGGCACTTACCTCTTCCTGAACAGGGTAGGTCAGAATTTCCTTTACATTTTTTAAAACTGCCTTTGAGTGACAAGGGGCAGGATACAGGGTGCTCACACATCTTGCCGGTCCATCCTACTTTGCAGGTACATTTTCCGCAGTTGCACTGCCCATGACCTTCGGTTTAAATCCAACAGTCAGCTATTACAATTCAGTTTTTCATCATCATAATACATATTCATCAATTGCTATCCTTTGCCTCTGCCCCCATGAAATGAATGGGGTAAAACTTTCAGATGGGACAATTATGGGACAATATTGCCCGCCACCACCACCCATTCATTTGAGCACAGCTAAATGCAGGATACCGACATAACTTGGTATCATGTGAAGCAGTGCTCAAGTGATGTCGCCGGAATTGAAAACAAAGTCACGTGTGTGGCAAACTGGCAGGCAAGATAATGGCAAGCAATTTTCAAATCATGAATAGGAGCCAAACAATATACCTTAAAACTCGCATAAGTCTTATCTATAATAAATCGTATAATTGTCAAAGTCATACATTCACCTGAGTCCCATTCAATTTCCTATCAAAACCACTTAGATTTCTTTGCACTTCTCATATTAATCACCTCCTAACTCGTAATGCTGCCTCCCTCCCCTCCATTACTCATTACTGCAATGAATCGCTGGAAATGACATCCTGACCCATCAACGTATGCACATTTACCGGCTGTAGTGACGAACTGCAACATGTGCACTTACCAGCTGCATACAATTACGCATAGGCAATATAGCTTATTGATTAAATTGGATTTTTTATGATTTATACAATTTGCCTGCAACTCAGACTTCATGTACGTTATATTAAATGTCCTGACTGTTTCGACTTATATGAGTTTTACTGTATAAACACACGAGGTTAGGAGGTTGAGAGAGCAGGAGCTAGTTCCATGGCCAATGTTTAGGAATGGATTAAAATGTTATGTGGTAAATCATAGCAGATTCTATGTCCAAATTATCATTGATAATTATCACAATAAAAACTTTCTGCCATAATATTCTTGCAAGCAGAGGAATCAGTAGGAAGATGTTTTGTTTTCTCACTTCTCTGAATCCCAGTGTGATTTCTGTCTGTCCCATTATTTGATTGTGTTTTGGCCTCAGCAGAGCATAAAAATGTGTCATCTGTTTCGCAGGCTACCAATAAAAACAAGTAGAATCTGTGGGACATGTAGTACTCTTTCAATCAATAAATTATAAATAATGCAGATTGTGAATAATTATTTGCCTTTTCTCTGGCTAGATGGTTACAAATTAAAACAGGAAAAAAAATCACAGAGAAAACAATTTCACGTGTTAGATCTTAAATGTCAAACTTTGCTCAGAGTAGAGTCCTGGAAACATTTGATGGATAACAGAATCCCCAGAGTAAAGTAGGTCATGTGCAGGACTATTTCACTAACCAGAGGCTTATAATATCTCATGGGCTTAGCCTTCAGACCATTGCTCAAGACGTATTTTAGAAAATTATTAAATTATTAATTTGATGAGATGGTTTCTAAATTAAGACACAATTTCTGTTTTAAAACTGCAAAAATACCACTTCCAAATTGAGAATGGATTTAAGAATTTTCCAAAAATCTACATGCTATACAAATGTAATTTTGTTGTTGCTCTTGTTGATTTGAAATGTTAAACTCCTGGTTGTAGGGCTAAGAATGTGAGAAATTCAGACTTTGGGTTACTGACATTCTGGTAAAGACGTGGACAGCTCCAAATAGTGACTTCTTCTCCAAGCCCATTAGTGCAGATGAAACCGTTCCGAACGTTACGAAATATATTAAATATATATAACACTTATTAAAACACTTTCATGCACTTTTAACAACTAAGGACTATTGGAACATGATGAACCTTCATGTAACATAATCTAAGAACCTGATATCGGTGTCTGTATCTGGCTGACCTAGACTAAAGTACAGGGTGACCAAACAGTTATGATATCTACCCTATTATCTGAAACAAAACAAAAATATCATCATTCCTTTAAGACTTATTAGACATTGTAATTGTATCACAACATTTTTGTCACCCTGTATAACATTGAGTGCTATGGAAGTAAGTCACAGAGATTCAAGAGAAGATGAGATAGTGTGATTCATTGACTGCTTCATAAGTTGTTTACCTGAACAGAATTCATCAGCGTATCTGTCGTATAGTGAAAGGCAGTTTCGCTCATCACATTCACAGAATAGTCCGTGAATATCACCATAATCCCCACTAGGATCCAGATCGTAGCAAATGCACTCGCCACAAATGCAATTCCCTGAAGAAAAATAGTGTGATCAATAAATGCACTTGTGCTGGAAATCTATGATTGTATTTCATGTACAGCAGTAACTACTGTCATATCAAGAACATTTAATGTGATAGGTAGGTTTTACTACAATTTTAAGTACATTTAAAATTAAATGTTATCAAAATTATGATATAAAATGGTAACGTTACAGAAATATGATAAGAGGTGTAATGGAAGTTAATTGTTGCAATGTGAAAGAAATAGTCTAGACCTATAGGCTGGGGTATTTTATACTATTTTATTACAGCATAAAATACAGATCTAAGGTTAATGATGCTTAGTGGAGGGATTTAGCTACTCACCAGATGTGCAAACATATTACAATGACCTAGTCTGTGGCTAGTGGATAAGAAAAGATGGGAATTACTGCACTAAGCTAAGGGGTGTTAGGAATACATAGAAAATGTTTTTCAAAGGGAGAAAAAGCCTGTGTTAATTTTTTAGTTGACATTAGTGAAGTGAATAATGTACAATAGTGGTTGCATCAATCCAACAATTAACAAACCCAATGGCTGTGATCAATGTTGTGCTTTAATCTACACATGATGTAGGATGAATGCCATGAATGCCAACAGCCTGAGGTTGAAAGCAAATTTAGCAAAACTCAAAGACATAACGTAATTTCCCATTCGATCTTCACTTTTTGCAGTCTATCATGGTAAAATCATTCAATGAGCTACAATAAGATAACAAACAATGGCCATACCATGTAACTGCATGTATGTAACTGACTACTGCAGGATTTCATTTAGTTAATTTATATTTACTTTGCCCAATGCCATCATTAAAGTTAGGCATTATACTGTCTTTTTTTTATATCATTTTAACACTTTCATTAATCTTCAAATAAACAGGCATCCAATAACAGTGCTAGATTTTTCCAGTGCAAACATCCATGATGTACTACTTCCCAGATTACATTAAACTGTTTAGCTTCTGACTACATAGAGTTTTCAAAAAAATATTGAAACTGAAGCAGAATACAGGTTTAAAGAATCACAAACTTAGTTGTGTAGCTCTGGGAAATAATATGGTCTAGGAAGTGAGTTGGAACCCATCAGAAAACACACAATATTAGTACACTTAGTTGCAAGATAATCCCCTGTTTGACAACTACTCTTGGGATTCCTGTGACTCAGTGTACTACGCACTGGTGGCACAAGAGTTTATAATGTGATCCTGAATACAGTGAGCTCCTCATCTCAATTATGCCACTGTGGGCAGATGTCAGGTGGAATCCAGACATACCACCACATGAAGAAATAAAAATATAGAACTAATAGACTTACTGAATCAACAAACAACAACAATAAATTACATTTGTATAATGCCTTTCACATTGGGAATAATTTTATCTTTAATGCAGCTCTTTCACTGGATTATGAAAGCTGGAATAACCATGCCTACTATTAGCATTCCTTCCTATTATTTTGCTAGATAGCAAATAAAGGAGAGAAAAAAGTACTGATCCTTAGCAAAATCGATATCTCATAGCCAGGCTAGCGATCAATGAAATCTCATAGTTGCATGCAAAAACGATGTGGCAGATAAGGAGCTTGAGAAAACATTTATACAACCTGCTTTCAAATTGCAAAAATATCCCTCCCAATGTAGACTTAATGTAAGGAGATTCTTGGCAAATGGACATAGAATGAGTATCACTGTGGTAAATTATTTGCAGCTGTTTTACTCCAATCATACCATTAATAATAATAATAATAATCCTTGCATTTGATATAGTGCTTTCACATCTTCTAGACATCTCAAAGTGCTTCAAAGAATATACTGTAAAGTGAATTGACTCTATTCGTGGGTGAAATGCGGCAGCCAATTGCGCACAGCAGTGTCCCATCAACAGTAGTGGATTGGAGTGACCAATTTTTTTTTCTTGAGGGTTTATTATCAGGCGTGTAGAGTAAGGAAACTTGCCCAAGGTTTCACCCTGCCAGGAATCGAACCCAGATCTCTCACTTGCGAGGTGAGTGGTCTAACCACTTCTACGACTTCCATGGAGATCGAAATAGCCTTTGATGTGTGTAATGCATTTTCAGTTCAAGTAAATACAGTATGATACGGCATGTAAGTACAGTGTGATATGGAATGGCCCTTTCATTTAGCTGAAGAGTAGTAGATTCTGGTGTAACTAAGAATCGCCTTGCAATGAGATTACTCCAAGAGGAGTATTTTTGCAGTTTGAAAGCAGATTCTATAAGTGTTTCTTCAAGCTTTCTATCCACCACATCAGTTGCACAAGTGTAGCATGCATGTGGGCAGTTGTGTGTGTCTGCATTTCCATGTCTTTTCACTCTAGTGCATTTGCCTCGATAAAATCATGCACTTCATTTTTAATGAATCTTATTCTACGAACCGCTCCAAGACTTTATGTTTACATGAAAGACTCTATATAAATGTAAATTGTTGTTGATGGTGCCTACCCTAAAGCATCTAACATTGGAGTAAACATTCAGGCAGATAAGAGTATTAAATTTGCTAAAGAGCTAACTTTGCTTCAAGTACAGACATTTTTTCTCCCCATTCATCTTTGTGTCACCAAATTCCTTTTATTAATGCAGTTTTCCTTCACTGCAGTATATCCCAATAATGTTCCCCCCTACAGCCATAGGGAAAATTCACTATTCAAAGAATTAATAATAATTGTTAAAAAAAACACTGTCTGTATATCTGATTATTTTCATATATTTGCTACAGGGCTCTACAAAATGAACAACAGACTACAGAATAAAAACATCTCTGGGCAATGCTGCTGCTGCACCAAGTTTGATCGCTTCTCTGCTGTGAGTCCAGTCTTCTTAGCAAGTATAATGTTCATGTCTGCTTTTTTCCAAAATAAATCACAGAGCTTTGTCAGTTAGAATCACATTCTCACTGGCAGCACTCTGAATCTTCCTCACATTCCCAGTGAGAAAATCACTTGGTGCCCTTGAATTGTTTTCATCAAAGCCAAATTGGCTATCAGGGGTGTACATACTTGATTCCAGTGCACAATGCAGCCAAATGCCAGCTCAATGAATTTCATTTGATTCAGGGTTTAAATGTGCCTATAATTAACATAAGTGTTCTCTAACCAATCTCAGGCAATTTTTCCTGTGGTTATGGTACGTGATTACCCTGATGATACACTTTTAGGTCGGGAACTACAGCCGTGCAATTTTGCTACACTGTAATAGTTTTTGGACAGCAGCCAGCACAGGAGCCTTCTCAATTTGACTGTCATTTTGGAGAACCCATGCAGAACGGCTGCTGTAATGGTGTTCCTTTGACTGCTTTTTTTTTGGATCCAGCACATCCATTAGCCTCTTTTTTGTTTCAAATGCAAATCTGGAGAAAATAGTTTTCAGACAATAGGCTTCAAAATACGCTTGTCTTAAAAGTGTTAAAATGATAAATATTGCAGATGATAAAGTGGATTCCCTCAAGTATCCCGAAGGGCACAAGGTCATACCTGAACCCTGCTGTATCAGATAGTTTCAGACCAAACTAATCACAGAAAGTGGGTGACATAATTCATTCCAGCAGATGACTAGCAACATCTGCATTTGAAGTGTTTAAAGACAGACCTCTGTTACTGCAGATCTTGCCATCTGGAGACGAGCATCTTCTCTTGCTCTCCCGAGGGGTAATGTCACACTGGAATTCGCATTTATCTCCATGCCAACCAGGCGCACAGTAACAGTTACCACAGTAACACTTTCCATGGCCTTAAACCATAACAAATATTAGAAAAAGCAATGAATTCACAATTCAAGAATATCTCAGCAACATTTAACAGGCTTTTTTCCTATGGAACATAATTACTCTGTTGAAATACTGAACAATTTGATACATTTCCAGACAGATAATACCTCCATCTTGCATTCACATCTCAAATTATTTTTGTTTCCTGCACAAAGCACAAGTGTCTCATGCTTGGAAAGGTTCAGAAAATAAACTGATTATGCTGCAAATCCAATTAAAAAGATATTGAATTAAAAATAAACTCAGATAAAGTTCCACATCCGCCCCCAACCCTGCACAACCACCCAGCCAGCTTAAACAGATAACAGTATGAAGTCAACCTGTACATGTGAAATAGGTCAATAATCTTAATTTTGATAGAAGTACCCAGCTTGTTTCAAGGACTACAACATGATGCAAAGAGGACATAATGTATACATACAATACAACTGACATTTATATAGCATCTTTCACGTCAGGAGGACATCTCAAAGCGCTTGACATTGCTGGCTGAGCACCCAAGCTGAGAGTGAGAGCTGAAAGGAATGGGCGGCTGGGGAGGGAAAAGATGACCAAAAGCATATGTCTCGAGATGGGCCTTGACCGAGGGGAGAGAGGGAGCCAGTTAGAAAGACTCTAGCTTGGAGATCCAGAGATCGGGGGTACAATGGCTGATAGGGCAGGAGACATGAACCTGGCCAGTGTTCATTGAGGCCATGAAGAAGAAAGGAATAGAGGAGTATAGGAGAGTAAAAGGAGAGGGAAATAGTATGGGTGGAGGATTCATGTAAATATATACAATCTCAAGAATATTTTCTAAAGTTCCTACCAAGACAAGTAAGATATGAAAAAGATATTCAAAGAAAACAAAGACATAATAGTATTCCCTGAATGGATCAATGGGTGAATGACCTTAATGTTTGGTACTGATCCTATATAGCAAATTCCAGATTGTAACATTGCTACATTAGTGAACTAGCCAACCTCTGCTACGATTATTTGTAATATTTCACCATAGATATCTTCCCCTGTTGGCTCAGTTAGTGAAAGCACTGCCCAGTGAACTGACCCACACAAACAAGAAGGATCACGAGATTGATCCCTCATCTGTCCTGAGCTAGTAATTCATAGCCAAATGAAGCACTATAGTTACCCTCAGTGTCTCAAGGCAAGGGAAGTCAGAAAACAAACAGCCAAGCTTTGTCCTCCTTTCATGCTAGAAAGTGCAAGCAGTTGAGTAACAAGATCAGACTTAAGTCTGATTCCTTGCATAGTCTGCAGCGCTCACCATCTAAGCTGATACATACAGAACAACGATTTGAATGTTGGGCTGGAAGGAATTTGATGCCCATAGAATCCAGTGAATCAGGAGAGAAAGGGAGAACATTTGAGGGGAGAAAATGTTTTGGGGTATCTCTATATTGAAATCTTAAGCTTTAACCTTCTAATGTTGCCAAAGTTTTAAACAGAAAGTTTTTGAAGCAAAGGTCACAGGAAAGCTCAGCACCCAAGGAACACAATAGAACATGAATATTTTAACATTGATAAATATTTTGTGGAGTATAATGCAGAGCAGCAATGGTTAAAATTCAGTAGGTCTACACATACCTCCACAGATCTCGCCAGTTTCATCATCAATGCATTCGCGGTCATCACACTCACAAAACTTTCCATAAATCAGTTTGGCATCTTCAGAGTTGTCACAAATGCACCTGCCACAGTGACATGTGCCTGAGAAATGTGAAAAACAACATTCTTCAGTTCCTGCTGAATGTGCTCTGAGGCCGCAGTTCACATTACTTACAGCTGTTGCATTACATTGTCTACCCGGACATATGCCATAAAAATAGATAGAAAAAACAGTCTTGGCATATTTGTTGGATTATAAAATAACAGGGTGGAATTTGAAGCCTGTGATTGCTAAAACTTCTGTCCTGTCAATAACTAGACATTAACTGGTCCCACCCTGGATGAAACTCCCTCCCATCCTGCCTCCATCACAGTATTCAGGCCTGAAGTTGGCCATCTCCTGAATTAGACTTGCTGGCTGTGGATTGCAGCATTGAACTGCCAGTTAACTCTAATTTTTGTTCAGTTTAGTCTGTTGCTATCTTGCTAGCCAGCAAGTCCAATGAGTGCTACAGCCAGCTCTGTTTCAGTCTGTTTCACTAACGGTTTCTCCTCCAGCCCCCGCGCGGTCACGTCTAGCATCCCCTGGGTTCTGTCCTTGGCCCTCTCCTCTTTAATATCTACATGCTCCCCCTTGGTGACATCATCAACAGACATGGGATCCACATGGATGACACCCAACTCTATCTTTCTGTCTCCACCCTCAACTCCAGGACCACTGCTGTCCTGACAGACTGCCATCGGACATCAAGTCCTGGATGAGGGCAAACTTCCTACAGTTGAATGTGAACAAGACTGAGGCCCTCCTGATTGGCTCACTCCAACGCATCAGCACCTCAGGCTCTGGCAGCATCAACCTCCATGGTTGCACACTACAACTCACCACACCAGTCAGAAACCGAGGTGTCTTGTTCGACCCTCAACTGTCTTTTCTTCCCTACATCCAAACCATGACCCGCACTGCCTTCCCTCACCTCCGTAACATTGCCCGACTCCGCCACTACCTCACCCCTCAGGCCATTGAAACTCTTGTTCATGCCTTCATCACCTCCAGGCTCAACTATGCAAATGCCCTGCTTGCCGGCCTTCCCAACTTCTCCCTCCATAGGCTGCAGTTAATCCAGAACTCTGCAGCCCATGTCCTCTTCCACACCAAACTCTGTGACCCCATCTCCCTGACTCTCGCCCAACTCCATTGGCTCCCTATCCTTTGGAGGATCCAGTTCAAGATCCTGATCCTCACATACAAAGCCCTCCATGGCCTCGCCTCACCCTACATCTGCGACCTCCAATTGGTTGCTGCGTTTTGCGCACAAAATATATGAAGAAAATATATTCACTTTACAGTATATTCTGTGCAGCGCTTTGAGACTTCTCAACAATGTGATAAGGCGCTATATCAAAATGAAAGGATTATTATTATTAATATATTACTAGAATAACTTTTTAATTTAAGATGTTTAAGCTATATAATTATTTTGAGCCTACTAACTGGTGAATAAGCATAAAATCTCCTTGGGCCCAATGTTGAATTTTTGGAATCAGTCAACCTCATCAAAACTAGTGATAATTATTACTGCAAGTTTCCTTCTATATAACTTTTACATTAGCTTACATAAACTATAGCTTTGGGCAATGATCTCTTATTTTTTTGCTTCAGACACTCACAATAGTTGATTCAAGCCAAAGGTGAAATCATTCACACAAATGTTTGCTCATTGATATCAGTCAGTAGCAGAGTAAGCTAATGCCAGCAAATTATGACAAAAGCAAGATTTCTGAACATGAACAAACATAGCAAATGTGCAATGATTGCTTCCTACCATCAGTTTGCAGCTTCCACCAAGAACTGACATTAATGTTACTCTGATACTTATGTATTAACACAATTTTTGTGTTTATTTTCTGTGCTAATCATCTTGGAACATTACCAATCTTTCTGAGTGACTGTAAGACCCAATCTATGTATGGAGACAGAAACTATTATATTGTTAAGGGTGAGTGGAAGGACTTCTCTTTCTAAATTTATTTTAGTTAATCAGTAATTTTTATATATTCCACATTTCTAAAGAGGGAATATGTAGCGTGATTGGAATATATACTATCAAATAGCTAGATGAAAAAAAAATTGTTCTTACCTGCGTTGGAACATATTACACCCTGTAAATCTTGACACATCTCATTGCTTTTTTTCTTTGGGATGGCACAAGTCTTTGGGTATTGACAGGCATCCCCAAACCAGCCTTTGTCGCACTTACACTTTCCACAGTTGCAGTTTCCGTGCCCTGGGTGCAGCACAAGGAAATCAGACAATAAACTACCCTCAAGACAAGAGAAAACAATCTGAAATGAAGAACCTACTACATTTATTACACCCTGAGCAACTGTTAACAATTCCAAATCACAATAACATCAGCTAAGATTTAAATATTCATCTTTAAAGTACACTGACAGCATTCCAACATATCTAAATTGAAATAAACCAACTGAAATAAATGCTGAATTTTGGATCCTATGAAAGAAATACAGTAATTCAGAAAGATTGAATGAGTTTACAGGATTTCTACATTTCTTTAGTTAAAGAGAAAAATGTGATATCATTATGTCAGTTAATAATAATCAGCAAGACATCAATTGTGACTCAGAATTCTTAAACGGGGTCATCATCAGCAAATTGAATTGAATAACACATTACTCAGCTGGATTAAAAACAGGTATATTTCATTCTCAATGTATTTTACTAAAAGTTAAAGCAGGGGCATGTTTTGTGGAAATATATCAAATGAGCATGGCTGAGCTTAGTCACATTAGCTATGTGACCCTATGAGCTGACCGGGTATTCAATAAATAAACAGGAAAGAATAGGCCTTTTATGTGGAGAATTCTTCAAGGCCACAGGTTTGCAATTTTCTGGACAGACACCAGGAATGTCAGAATCAAACTACTGGGGTTTGGTGGGTGGGGGTGTGGGTGTGGGTGTAGCGGGGAGAAATTCCACCTGGGCTAGATTTACTCTATTTATGTAACAGTTCAGAGAATCCAGAATTTGGCAAATTCTTTAATTTAGTCTTAACTTTGACACCAGCCTCTTATAATTCTTCAAAGAACTAACAGAAAAAATGCCTTCAAAATTAAGACATAATATAAGATTTTGGCAAAATCTGCATGCTCTCTTATCTACTACAAAAATTGAGTAACAGTTCTATCTCCGGATGCTATGCAATTAAAATATTTTAGAAGTTAACCAATACTATATTCCCATGAAAACAAAGGCAATGTCTGAGCATTCTTTTTCCGTCAGGCTCTAAGTTAGAAAGTTTTGTTTACCAATTTCAGAGCATCGTGATGCTACTGCTTGTACAGCAGTCTGTCTATGGATAGACAGAAAATGGAGCAGGTTTGCTGTTATCTTTCTCATTGAACATTGTTTCTGACAGTCTTACAGAGAGATTCTGTAAAGCCATGTTAATGCAAAAATCTCATTTCAGAAACTGTCAAAAAAAACTTTTAATTTAAAAGTCATCATGATCTTGGAGCAGCAGATCTCGTGTGTTAGGTTCTGGTCTCTGTGAAGTAGCAGTGTTTTGAAATTTTTTAGAAAATTTGCATTTTCACAGCACGTCTCCCACTGTTACACAGATAATTACTGTCAAGTGTAGTGACTGCTTTTATAGGCAAACGCTTCATATGTAAAAGCTTCCAATTCATGATGCCGCTAATGAAGATACAGTTGTCAAAGCAAGTCATTATTTCTTACTGTTCAGTTCTTCCAGTGTGGCGCTCTGCTGAGGTAGTAAGAGCATGTCAACAGTGAAATAAATGTATGCAGGAAGCCAAAAGATGTGGTGTAACCTTGATAAATAAAAGTTTCAAAGCGATGTGACACAAGGTTGTCTCCACTAGAATATCACAGGAGGCATTTTCTTCTGTAAATCAGAATGTTTAAAAGACATTTTAAGACACTGGCTTTTATTATCTGAGTACAGAGGATGCATACGCCTCACTAGCAAAATTGACAGCCAACAGTGTTTGGAATCATTAAAGCAGACGGTAACCATCAGTTTATTTTACCAAGAAAACTGTACAGAATCTAAACATAAATATCGTATAATTGGACCTGATCTGCTATGAATATATCTGAATACACCCCCAATGCTCTGTGCAGGTCAGGGGACCCAATTCATGGGAACGCCTGTCCATCCCCACACACCCAAATTCATCAGAAGAGATGTGCATTGAAACTGCTGATAATTAGCCCAGCTCATTGTCTCTACATGATGTCTCTGAATGAAGAAGAACTATAAAATGGTAGACTTGATTTTGAGACCCACGTGGCACATATACAATAACAACAACAACAACAACAAGAGGACATCCCAAGGCGCTGGACAGCGTACAGCATTTCAGACCCGAGCTGGGGTCAGGGGGGGAGAAGGGAGGGGAGGGGAAAGGGGGTGACCAATGGCATGGTCGAAGAGGAGGGTTTTGAGGTGGACTTGAAGGAGGTTAAGGAGGGGGAGAGGCGGAGTGATTGGGAGGATGGAGTTCCAGAGGTTGGGGGCTGAGTGGGTGAAGGCTCTCCCGCCAATGGTGGGTCGGGTGGGTCAGGGGACGAGGAGCAGGCCAGAGCCGGCTGAGCGGAGGGAGCGGGTAGGTTGGTAGGGGGTTAGGAAGTCACAGAGATAGGGTGGGGCAAGACCATTGAGTGTTTTGTAGGTGAGGACCAGGATTTTGAACTGGATCCTCTAAAGGTCAGGGAACCAATGGAGTCGGGCGAGAGTGGGAGATGGGGTCATGGAGTTTGGTGCGGGAGAGGACACAGGCTGCAGAGTTCTGGATTATCGAAGCAGCCTGTGGAGGGAGGAGTTGGGAAGGCTGACAAGCAGGGCATTTGTATAGTCGAGCCTGGAAGTGATAAAGGCATGAACAAGAGTTTCAGCGGCCTGAGGGGTGAGGTAGTGGCGGAGTCAGGCAATGTTACGGAGGTGAGAGAAGGCGGAGCGGGTCATGGCTTGGATGTGGGGAAGAAAAGACAGTTGAGGGTCGAATATGACACCTCGGTTCCTGACTGGCTTGGTGAGTTGTAGTGTGCAACCATGGAGGTTGATGCTGCCGGTGCCGAGGCGCTGGGACAAGCCAATCAGGAGGGCCTCAGTCTTGTTCACATTCAACTGTAGAAAATTTGCCCTCTTTCAGAACTCGATGTCCGACACGCAGTCTGTCAGGACAGCAGTGGTCATGGAGTTGAGGGTGAGGCAGAAAGAGAGAGTTGGGTGTCATCCACAAACATATGGAAGTTGACCCCATGTCTGAGGATGATGTCACCAAGGGGGAGCATGTAGATATTAAAGAGGAGAGGGCCAAGGACAGAGTCCTGGGGGATGCCAGACGTGACAGTGCGGGGGCTGGAGGAGAAACCGTTAGAGGCAACAAAGTGGAGACAGTGATAGAGATAGGAATCGAAGCAGGCAAGGGCTGGTCCATGAAGGTTAATTAAGGAGGAGAGGCGGTGTATGAGGATGGAGTGGTCGACAGTGTCGAAGGCGGCAGAGAGGTCGAGGAGGACAAGGAGGCAGAGGGAGCCCTGATCACAGATGTTTAGAATGTCATTCGTGACTTTGACCGGGGCTGTATCTGTGGTGTGGGCAGTGCGGAAGCCGGAATCGAGGGGTTCAAAGAGGGAATGGCGAGAGAGAAAGGAGCGGAGCTGAGAAGCGACGACTTATTCCAGGACCTTGGAGAGGAATGGGAGGTTAGATACGGGGCAGTAGCTGGAGAGCAGGGGTGGGTCCAGGGAACGTTTTTTCAGGATGGGGTTGATGACAGCTGTTTTTAGGGAGGTAAATATATTGAGGGAGGTAAATAATTTGCACATAAATATTTAATTTATCCCTGTACAAATCAGCAATATGGCATACCGAGACAGCGTTAACTAAGTGGCTAAGTGAGAACATTTGAAATTTCAAGTAATTGTGATAATACAGCTGAACATATTGCACAGTTAGTGAAGCCATGCGTTAGTGTAACGTTACCTACAGAAGCATAACTATCAAGTTCAATTGCTTGACATCAGTCATCATTTATAAAGATGGACAAAGTATTACCATTTTCAAAGATATCCCCATTTGTGACTCAGGCTCCTTTTTCATCACGTATAGACAATGAAAGAAATTTCAGATAATTAAGAATACATCTTACAAAACATTCGCCTCGTTTTTTTTATTTTGGGGCGGGTGACATTTGCTATTCCTCTAAATGGTGTCAACATTTTCCTGTCAAAATTCTGATTTTAGCAAATAGAAGGGGAGTGGTGGATGATTACACTAACAAATTATTCAGTATGGCTCTCGGCATTCCAACCTTTCAAGTACAGCTTACACATCGCTGTGCAAACGGAGAAAAAAAGACCAATTTACAGTTTGTTACAGACCTTTTTAAAGGCCATTTGGAAGGAACTTAGGCAAAATTCCACACATGAAAAGGCAAATCGCTAGGGGAGTAATTAACACTAGGTTAGAGCTGGTGATAGTCAATGTTTTCATGGGAAAAAGTCATAAACTATTCATTAAAGGCTGATAGGAAACTTGTACAGAAGCTTTACATTCGGAGAACATTCAGAAAGAACATACTGTTTATTAATATTAAAGTGACTAGCTTTCAGGCCCTGATTCCATGTTTCAGATTGTAAGGGTTTCAAATCTGAAATGTTTAGAAACAAAGAAATATGTTTCTTTCATTGTACAGCTGATATAGTACTATTTATTGCACCACTAATGTTAATTTTGGCAAGATTCTATCATTGTGAAAGAGCTTGGTGTATTTAACTGCGTAATGTGTGATGGCATGTAAACAAATAGCAAGCCTTGAACACCAGTTCATTATGCTATTGTCTAGGATAGAAAAGAACCACAGAAGGAAACTTTTGAAGCAATCAAAGTTTCACTGTTGCAAATGTATCCACTGGAGATAATGACTCTAATTCCAGTTCCCTGATTTTTCCACGTACCCTTTAATATTGTTGCTTTTCAAATGTTTATCCAATTTTCCATACATGTTATCATGCCACAAGCCCAATTAGCCACTTGTAGCAAAGCGCGTGATGTTTGAAAAACGTACTTCTTGAAAACATCTAGTCTAGCCTTAGCTCTTCTAGTAACAATCATGACCGTATGCCTTCTGGTTTTACATATTTATCCACCAGCAATAAAATGTTTTCATTGTTTATTCTTTCAGATCGTTTCAAAATTTTAAAGTCCTTTTCTGTCCCAGTGAAAACTCACTGTACAAAGTAAATTAATATATGTCTTCAGTTCTGTTGTAGCAGTGTACAAAAATTTGGTCACTGAATTCACTACTATTTGTGGGACACTGCTGTGCCCACAAAGTATACAGTCAATCCACTTTCCAATATATCCTGTGAAAATCATTGAGACATCTCAACAACATGATAAGGCGCTGTATCAAATGCAAGGATTATTATTTCTTTCTTTCTTTCTTTCTTTCTTGCTTTCTTTCTCGTCTTTCACGTCGGGAGGACTTCTCAAAGCGCTGAACAGTCAGGTGTTGGGGCCCGAGCATGGGGGATGGCGGGTATAGGGGTGAGGGAAGGCAGAGAGGTGGGAGGGAGACCAAAGGCATGGTCAAAGAGAAGGGTCCTGAGACCGGCCTTGAAGGAGGCAAGGGAGGAAGTGAGGCGAAGGGACCGTGGGATAGCATTCCAGAGTCTTGGGGGCAGAGAGGCTGAAAGCCTGACCACCGATGGTAGGGCGGGTCAGTTGGGAGACATGGAGCAGGCTGGAGCCCGATGAACGGAGGGAGCGGGCAGGTTGGTAGGGAGTCAGCAGGTCAGAGAGGTAGGAGGGGGCAAGGCCATGGGTGGCCTTAAAGGTGAGGACGAGGATCTTGAACTCAATTCTCTGGGGGATGGGGAGCCAGTGGAGTCGGGCGAGGGTGGGAGTGATGGGGTCACGGAGCCTGGTGCGTGAGAGTACACGAGTTGCAGAGTTTTGGATGATCTGCAGCTTGTGAAGGGAAGAGTTGGGAAGGCCAATGAGGAGGGAGTTCCGTAATCGAGCCTTGAGGTGACGAATGCGTGGGTGAGGGTTAAACTTCAGGGCTAATAACGAGTGTTGCAAACAAAACTGGGAATCAGACCAATCTGGTCTGTATGATGTTACTGCAATTTTAATATTCACTATGCAATAGGTCGAGTTCATACACTCAGACTATGTGCTAAATCCACATGTACAATCTACGTAATTATATCTATGATGCCCTATAAACACATTCCTGTAATTTTAAAAGATAAGTAGTAAAACACATCACTGTTTGAAAATGTAATTGGTTACATGATCCATTTGAGATTTTTAAATGTTTCTATGTAATATTGAGATTTCAATGCCCACAATATTTACAAATTGAGTTGGCATCGATCCAACAATCCTAAATCCTAAATTCCATCATTTGAAAGAATTAGCATTGCAGGATTAGCGCCAGCACTATTAGATCTTAATCTTGCATACAGTAATTAAAATTCCTAAATATAGTCCATAGCAAATGTGATTTGTTTTGAAATTAATCCTCCAGATTCGTCACTCTTTTCAAAACTAAATTAATTCAAGTTTAGGAGCCTGCAGCTTTAAGGTCTTCTCAAAGCATGACAATTATTGTAACATTATAGTGTAAGGAAAAAAATCCCAAATTGAGAGTATTGTAAAACGAAATAGAAACTTTTCAAACAGGTCCATTTGGCACAAAGTTTCACGCCAGCATACTTATTTAAGCTGCCATCTGTATCAAATGTAGCTGAATAGTTCAAAGCAAGAGACATTTTGCTAACAAGTCTTTAGTTACTACACTAAAAGGGAGAAAAATAGCCAATGTCACTGTGGACATGTGTAGCAATACAAGAAGAGTAATTTGACATCTCTCTGATGTCACAATCAATAGCCGTATTGCCCTCTGGAGGACACTTGAGCAAATGATGCCAACAACTATGTTTCAGTCAGGATGTTTTCATAACATATGTAAATTTGCCATCGGTGATACTACCAAAAACTGAGAAAGATGTTAAAATTCATGAACATTGGCTTCCTATTAATAAGAAGTGATGTCTTTAAACAGGGTCCAGTTTTAAACAGGAAGTCCTGGACCAAAGCCAACTTCCTCCAGCTCAATGTTGGCAAGTCAGAAGCCCTTCTGCTTGGCTCCCGGCAGCGCTTACTCACCTCAGCCACTGACACTATCACCATTCATTGCTGCACTCTTCACCTCACCAAGCCAATCCAAAACCTCGGTGTCCTTTTCAACCCTCAGCTATCCTTCAAACCCCACGTTCGCACCGTAACCCGTTTGGGCTTTCCACATTCCCACCTCCGCCACTGCCTCTCCCTGCAGGCTGCCGAGACCCTGATCCACGCTTTCATAACATCCTGGCTTAACTACGCCAACTGCCTACTCACTTGACTTCTCAACGTTTGCCTCCACAAGCTGCAGATTATTCATAACTCTGCAGCTCGTGTCCTTTCCTGCACCAGGCTCCGGGTACTTATCACTCCCATTCTTCACTGGGTCCCCATTCCTCAGAGCATAGAGTACAAAACCCTCGTTTTTACCTTCAAGGCCCTCCACTGTTTTGCTCCTCCCTACCTCTCCACTGTATTGGTTGAACAACTCTTTGCAGTGAACTTAATAACCTGTCGTAAGCATCAATTTGATTTGATGAAAGATATAATTTTGATATACATTTGTTTACTAATCTTTTATTAAATTTTACTGCTTAAAAAAAATTGTGTCAGTTCATACTTCACCGCAGGGTCACAAGTTTATTAAAACCTTACACTATGTCCCAGTTTGTGGGAAAAACTTATTTTCACATTGTAGATAAAACCTCAAGAAATGCTAAAAAATCAAATATTCACCTCAATAATTTAAGTATTGAACATTAGGGATCATTAGAACCATAAAACAATGTAAATTTATGGCACTGAAGGAGGCAACTCAGCCCATCATACTTTAACTCAAAGAGCAATCCAATTAATCTCATTCTGTCTTTTTCCCATTCCCCATTTTATTTCTCCCTTTCGGATATATATAACCATTAAAATTGAAAGATCAAAAGGTAATGGTTCAGCCATCCATTTTAGCCATTAGAAGATTTGCTTTCTAGTCTGAAATGGCAGTAGCAATAACACCTACATCTTAGGTCATTCTAAAGATAAAACACAGATGAGATTTGTAACCATATCCAAAAATAATACATTATGTGTGAAGACACTCTACACGTCAGGGTTCAGAAATTTAGAAAGAACACCTTCAAAATTTGTTTCATCAGATTCATCGTCTCTAGAATATTATAAACCTGGTTAATGTTGGCAGGTTACTTTTTATCATTCAAAATGATGAGAGAGAGTAAGAAGCTGACACACTAAAATTAGATGTTTTGTTCCTTTGCAGAATAATATGATTTGCTTTTTTTGCCAAAGGGAAAATTGGTTCGGCAGGAAAGACTCTTCATTTGATGCATTCTGAAGGCAATTCGATGGCGTGGGTGGGATCATAGAATTAATCAGTGCTTAATATGCTTTTGTTCACTTTAAACATTCAATGTGATGATTCATAGGTACTGTGCAATGAAAATTTCTTCGGGGGGAATTTCTGAGCGAGAATCCAGATTTCGAATGACAAAGAAATGATGCTTAAGTCATCATGAAGAAACAACAAGTTATTTTGGGAGCTGCTGAGAACAGCTTTAAACTCAGAGTATATTCTTACAGTTCCTGAAGAAAGCCTGTGCTCTGAATGAAGCCCATTTCTCTTTTGTAACATCATTTCTTATTATGGACAATTTGCACTTAGAAACTGACTTTCACATAAAATAAACACATTAATAATAATAATAATCCTTGCATTTGATATAGCGCTTTTCACGTCGGGAGGACGTCCCAAAGAGCTTCACAGAACACACTGTAAAGTGAATTGACTGTATATTTGTGGGCGAACGCGGCAGCCAATTACGCACAGCAATGTCCCACAAACAGTCGTGGATTGAAAATGACCAATTTATTATTGTTTTTTGTTTTGGAGGGATTATTATTGAAGTCTTTCACAGAAATGATAGGGAACCCTGACTCTGGAGGAGAGAGAAATATTTAACAGTGTTCACCAAACAATCAATAGAATTTTCCATTATAATTACACATATTCCAAAACATGTACCAAATGTTCTAGCACACAGAATAACACTCCCATGAAAATGCATCAGAACAAGAATTCATGGAAATTTAGCCCAGAAGGGGATAATTTGCCTTGCATTGTATATTCTGTGCCAGCTCTCGCAGTGGAACTATCGACTCTAATCAGTTCCTTACTCTTTCTCCTTGTTGATCTTAATTCTTTAAATGTTTATCTAAATAGAAAAAAATCAAATTTTCTTTTAAAATTTGTAATTGAAACCTTTAAAAGATGCTTATGGCAATATGTTTCACATCATCATACCTTTTTGAGTAAAGTCTTCTAACTTCTCCCATTATACTTCCAATAATAATCTTGATGTTGATGATAATAATAATGATAATAATAATAATAATAATAATCCTTGCATTTGATATAGCGCTTTTCACGTCGGGAGGACGTCCCAAAGCGCTTCACAGAACACACTGTAAAGTGAATTGACTGTATATTTGTGGGCGAACGCGGCAGCCAATTGCGCACAGCAATGTCCCACAAACAGCCGTAGATTGAAAATGACCAATTTATTATTGTTTTGGGTTTTGGAGGGATTATTATTAGGCGTGTGGAGTAAGGAAACTTACCCAAGGTTTCGCCCTGCCTGGAATTGAACTCAGGTCTCTCACTTGCAAAGCGAGTGCTCTAATCACTGAGCTACAGGACTCCACGATCCTTTCCTGTCAGGAAGGTGTATGAATGTATGTCACAGGATATACTGTTAAGTGTTGTGACTGTATTTTGCAGGTGAACTTAGTTGCTAATTTATGTTCAACAATGTTCCACAAACACCCATGAAGTAGTTTTATTTGAAGAATTGTTAGCCAGGACGCCAGGAAAAACTCCTTTCTCTTTTTGAATAGTGCCAAGAGATCATTGATGTGCCACTGTTGCTATCTGTGAAAAAAAATCTGTCACTATTCTCTTGAAACCCTTTCATATTTTGAACCCTTCCATTTGCTATCCTCCTTAGGGGGGACATAAGCAGAGACTCCTTGAAGCTGAACTGGCTCCAAGGTAACATGCCTGGCAATGGAATGTCGGAATGCGGGTCCACAGTATTTTAGGGCTCTACAGCACAGCCAACCTGGCTTATCAGCAGCACCTGGAAGGGCAGACCAGTCACTGGGGGCAGGGAGTCATCCCACTCAGCTCCTGTTAACCTTGTGAGCCAAAGCCCTAATGGATCAGGTGGTCCTAGCTGGACAAGCTGGAAAGTTTGTCAGACAGCGATACCAATGGCAAGCTATGTGGTTTTTAGCTGGTTAGATTCCAGCAGTACCCCAGGGCACCTTTGCGGACCCCAAATCTTGGCTCCTGCCAACCTGCACCCAATACTTTCTGGAATTAGGTAAGCAGGATCCTGGTCATCACCTTCAAAGCCCTCTTGCTACCCCCTACCTCTGCGACCTCCTAACCCCCTATAATCCTGCTCGCTTCCTCCGCTCAGCGGGCTCCGGTCTGCTTCACGTCCCTCGCCTCCCACACCCCACTAATGGCGGGCGGGCCTTCTGTCACTCTGCCCCCACCCTTTGGAACTCCATCCCGCAGTCACTCCACCTCATCCCCTCCCTTGACACCTTCAAGACCCATCTCAAGACCCCCCTCTTCGACTGTGCTTTCGATTTCCCTGCTTTCCCCCTGCCCTCCACGCTCCCTGACCCCGAACCCCAGCTCGGTTCCGAAACTTTGTCTGTCCAGCACCTTGGGACGTCCTCCCGACGTGAAAGGCGCTTTACAAATGTAATTTTATTGTTGTTGTTGCCTATAGAGTAATATTCACTTTCCTTTCTAATTAATTTTATTTTGTGAGGCACTTCAAGACATTTACTCTATGTGAGGCCATTATGTAAGTGCAAGTTATATTATAATAGGCAAAGCTTCACTATTCATTTTTCCATGAACATGTTTAAAGAGTATTTTGTGAGGATAATGGGGCCTTGTTCCCCCAGTGCCTTCGCCTTGCCTCCTCCCTTTCCTCCTTCAAGGCCAGTCTCAAGACCTTTCTCTTTGACCGTGCCTTCAGCTCCTCTCTCAACTCTCTACCCCCTCCTCGCTCCCTCTCTTCCCTCCCCTCACCATTTCCCCCTTGCTCGGGTCCTGATCCAACTGTACAGCGCCTTGGGACGTCCTCCCGACGTGAAAGGCGCTCAATAAATGGAATCTTGTTGTTGTTGTTGTTGTACTGAAATTAGGTGGCTGAGCTATTTTATTTTAACGTTGTCAAAGATTGATCGAGATTTAATACTGCCACGTGACCCATCAGTTTGCATTCATTTAGAAAATGTCTTCTCTGCTGTTAAGAGTATTGTTCTTTCACAAGATTATAAGAGCAGATCAGCCCATTTGATCTCATCCTTCCAGCATATCCATTCTACTGTCTTTCCATCAAGCTGTGCTTTTAGTGTCTTGGCATTAATCAACTAAACTTCCTTTGCTTTCTTAAGTGCTTCGAGACATTATCCTACATGAAGGGTGCTATTTCAATGCAAATTATTGTTGGTAACCTGTTCCAGTCATTCATGATTCTTTGGATAAAGAAATACTTCCTGGTTTTAAGGAGGAACAGAAAAATTGGAATAGGCAAGTATGGAGAAGGGATCAAGATGAGCGCCAGATCCATGTGAAAATCTGCGACTATTAATGAAATGTGTGCCTATGTCTGAGGAACAAGATGTCAAGAGTTAATCAAGGATCATACTTATTGTGAAATGCCAATGCTTGGCTCCAGTTGGAGGGTGTGTCAGTGGCTCCAATTGTTCTACCATTTGAGTTGTTGAAGCAGTAATGACTATGATTGAGACAGAATTCAGGAACTCCCAACAGCTTGGTGCAAAGCCCTAGCATTAACAAGAGAAGTTTGTGATAACAACAGTGAATGTCCCTTCAGTCGAAGAAATCTCTGTTGCCAAAGAACTGAGTTCACCATATGTTCTCATTAATTCTATTTCAGGAAGCTCATTTTACACACTGAAGAATGCTGCTGACAACTTCACATTTAGCATATGTACTCACACAAAAAAAACACATAGAATTGTAATCAGATCAGGCTAATCGTAATCTAATTAGGTGTCAGCATGGCTCAATTGGTAGCTTTTCCCTCTGGGTTCTAGTTAAGGGTTCAGTACCATGTTAAGACTTGGAGGCCATGGTCTAGGCTAAAACTTAAAAGCAGTGCTAGGGGCCCTAGTGACACTATAGTTATATTAATTGTTAATTAATAACATGGTGCTGTATTTATCAGCATACATATATAGTAGAATATATTGTAAAGTAAACTGATCGTATTTTGGGGCATTTCGCCCACAAAATACACAATACACAAAATAAATTGTGAAATGTTACACAAAATAATTCTAGAACATTTTTTGCTGACTTATAAATGCCAGTGATGGAAAAGTTCTATTTTCTTCAGGGGTTTTTGGATCCTTTCTTGCTCTCTATTGATATGAGAACACTTGAACCTTGAACTGGATTTTCCAATTTCAGAAAATCCAATCTAAGAATGGGGAAAATCCAAATGTTAAATTGACTTCAGTGCATATTTGATGTAATAATATTAATCCTTATATTTTGTATAACACCTTGCACATCAGGAGGATTCCTCAAAGTGCTTCACAAGATATACAGGAGATAAAGTGGCATGACCATGTGATTTATAGGCTAATGTACCAAGAATATTACTCTTACAAACCTGCTTTTGTACATTATGTTAAACTGACTTAAACAAATCTTGTTACCCAACAAAAGTGTTGAAAGATCATGAATTGAATATCTCCGCTTGACAGTTGATTTCACAACAGAACAGGTGACAGAACAGGCACAAAATTATTCAAAAACATTATGTTTGTTACTGTAGATCCATTGACAAATTTGAATCGCTTTCTCAAAAGTTGTCTTTATGGTGGAAAATGTTTCAGAAATTTACAAATGGAGCAACATTTATTTTCTTTCCACTACATTTTGTTTTAGAGACAATCCAAAATACATTTGAATGAAATGAGTTGAGCAAATGTGTCCCCCGTGATTTTATTGTGAGACCAACCAAAGTGGCTTAATTTGGTTCTGGTGATGCATCTCTGCTTCCTCAGCACTGATAAAGGAAACACTTTCAAATTTTGCAAAATGTTAATAAGTACTATTTCAGTATGAGAGACATCTTAGAGCAAATAAAGGTTCTCAACCACTGAATCATGTACTGCAACTGTCAGATCTAGTGGGTTTTTGAACATGCCAAGCACTTTCCCACAAAGCCAAAGAGAAAACTGGAGAGTGAGTCCCCACACCTCCTCACCAAACATAATAATAATAATCCTTTCATTTGATATAGCTTCTTATCATGTCTTCGAGACATCTCAAAGTGCTTCACAGAATACACTGTATAGTGATTTAATGAAATACGACAGCCAATTACGCACAGCAGTGTCCCACAAACAATCCTGGGCATTGAATGACCAAAGTTTTTTTAAAAATTTAGGGCTTAATAACCATGAGCACTCTAACCAATATGCTACAGGACTCCAACCATGTAGGCAGGAGTTTGTGAGAATCTTCTTTGAGGGTTAGCTATTTTTTCCACCAATATTTTTCTGCCACATTTTTCCATCCAAAAAGCTCCACTTCTTTTCATTATTATTATTCACAGTGCACGATAATCCTCTGATACTTCACCAAAATGGGCATTATTGTGTGTCACGATGGGTTGGTAACATTCTTGCCTCTGAGTCAAAAGGCTGTGGGTTCTAGCCCCACTGTGAGACTTGGAAATCACATAGTCTAGGTTGACACTCAAATGCAGTCCAAGGGATGGGCTTCTTTGTTGAAGGTGCCATCCTTTGGATGAGATATTAAACCCAAGGACCTGTCTGCCTGTTCAGATGGACATTAAAGATCCCATGGCACTAAAGGAGTTTCTTCCAATATCTTGGTAAACAATCCCCAAATAAAATTTGATCATTCACTTCATCCCTATGGCGGTCTCAGTAGTCTGGTTCCTGAGCCAGGCGGGTTGGCAGTATTCCAGGGCACTGCTGATAACAGCACAGTCAGCCTGGTTCATCAGCAGGACCTGGAGGGCAGACCAATCACTGGTGGCAGGGTGCCATCCCACTCAGCTACTGTTAACCCTGCAAGCCAAAGCCCTAATGGGTAGGGTGGTTCTAGCTGGACAAGCAGTGGGAAAGCTTGCCAGACAGCAATATCAATGGCAAGCTATGCGGTTTTAGCTGGTTAGACTCCAGCAGTACCCCAACGCACACTCTGGGATCCCCAAGCCTTGGCTCTTGCCAACCTGCGCCCAACACTTTCCAGAATTAGATAAGCCGGATGCATCCCTCCAGGGAGAGAATGCTCATACCATTCCAGCAATCTATGTCTGGGATTTCCATGTGTAGGTGGGATGCATGGAAATTTCAGCTTGGTTTGGATACTGTTAAGCACGTTGATGGGTTTCCACATTGTTTTGTGCAAATCAGCTGTTGCATTGTGCCACAAAACACACAGACAATGCATTTTGCATTGTATCCTGGGAATGTAATAATAATAATCATTGCATTTGATATAAAGCTTTTCATGTCTTCCAGACATCTCAAAGCGCCTCACAGAATATACTGTAAAGTGAATTGATTGTATATTTGTGGATGAAACGCAGCAGCCAATTGCGCACAGCAGTTTCGCACAAACAACCGTGGATTGAAGTGCCCAATTTATTTATTTTTTTCTTGAGGGATTATTATCAGGCATGTGAAGTAAGGAAACCTGCCCAAGGTTTTGCCCTGCCGGGAATTGAACCCAGTTCTCTCGCTTGCGAGGTAAGTGCTCTAACCACTGAGATACAGGACTCCAAGAATGTAAAAAGTCTTATACCAGATGCAAAGATTTTTATTATTCAAGTGCGATTCTTCACAGGCTATTCATCAAATCTTGCTATCACCTTTCATCCACATAAATGCACCTTCCAGACGGAGTTTCTAAATAACAGCATAAAATAAAAACTCTGGCTCCCTTCGATAAACGCATGATGCTATTCAAAAAGAATGTTGTCCATCCAGTGATAGCTGCTTTGTTTCCCTACAGAAACAGTCACTAAGTGCTCTGAGACACCGTCCGGCGTGGAGGGCGCTATATAAATGCAAGTTGTTGTTGTTCTTGTTGTTGTTTTGTACATTTTAAGTGTTTTGAGATGTTTTAACATGATAAGGTGATATAAAATGAAAGTTATTTTGTTGCACACAGGACAGCTTATTTTCAATGGAAAAATCTAAATAATAGCAACAACAGTTTGCAACATTACACAAGAGAAATGTCTTGTTCAGTGATGGGTGCTTTATAAATAAATTAGTCAGAGAAACAACCGTTCACCACTACTCTCTGCTTTCTGTCCTCCAGCCAGTTTTGTATCCATGCTGCCACTGTCCCTGCGAAACCGAGGGCTACAATTTTTCTAACAAGTCTATTGTGTGGCACTTTATCAAAAGCCTTTTGAAATCCCATATATACTACTTCAACTGCATTAATTCATCCACCTTCTCTGTTACTTCATCAAAAAACTCTATCAGGTTTGTTAGACATGATTTGTCTTTAACAAATCCATGTCGACTGTCCTTTATTAACCCATATTTTTCTAAGTGAAAGCTATAGAAATGTAATTTTGCTGTTGTTGTTATTTTGTCCCAGATTATCTTCTCTAGAAATTTCCCCACTACTGACGTTAGGCTGACTGGCCTTTAATTCCCGGGTTTATCCTTCTGTCCTTTTTGTACAGGGTAGTAACATTTGCAACCCTCCAGTCCTCTGGCACCACCCCGGTGTCCAAGGAGAATTGAAAGATTGTGGACCGAGTCTAGGCTATTTCAACCCTTACTTCCCTCAGTAACCTAGGATGCAACTTATCCAGACTTATCTACCTTGAGCACCATCAACCTTTTTAGTACCTCCTCTCTGTTTATTTTTATCCTATCCAATTTTTCTACCCTTTCCTCCGACATTGTGGAATTGGCTACATCCTCTTCTTTTGTGAAGATTGATGCAAAGTACTCATTCAGTACGTCAGCCATGCCCTCTGCCTCCACAAGAAGATTTCCTCTTTGGTCCCTAATCAGCTCCACCCTACCTTGGACTAACCTTTTATTCTTTATATGCTTATCAAATACTTTAGGGTTCCCTTTTATGTTACTTAGTATCTGACCTTTGTTTACCACGGGGCAAATATAGGGATACATTTAATATCTATCACATCAATGAGAAGTATTAAAAAAATTAACATGAGATCAGTGGGTACTTGGCACAGAGCCATTAAAACTAATGTTCTGTCAAAGGCCTTATATTTTGGACTTGGTTATATCGATGTGATGTTGGAGAAGACAGGTCTCTGTGCCTGTGCACTCAAATCCTTCTCTTCAGCCCTGACAGGTCAGAGAGACATTTGATGACTGATTTGAGCTGAGGGCATACTCAGCTGTTTTCAATCATTAAATTGTGTACAGCAATATGTCTTGTGTGAGCCCTATTTATTTTGCAATTCGGCACCAATATGACATGTAAATGGCATTGAATCAATAATAAAAATGCAGTACAAATCAGGTTTGCAAAACCTTGACACAAATTGTGCTGCAATATTTTATTATTCAAGAAAATCGAAAACTAAGCAGCATTATGCTCTAGTTAGAAAAGCTGCACATTTACTCAGGTTCACGTATACCAAGCTCTCCTCAATCCTTGCTCAGAATTACTTCACTGTGGGAAACAGTTCCAAATATAAATGAAGCATTGATTTATCTCATCTTAGGAATAATTTAATGGTAGGTCTTAAAGGAATTTCTTAATTAAGAAATCGGGATGGGACTTTCTGGTAATGGGAAGTACATCACATGTATTACACCAACTCCAGGGAATCCAACTCCGAAAATAGATTGAGTTGGATCTGCGTTCCAGAGCTCACTGTCATTGGAACACTGATTAATTACTTCATGAAGCAATCCCATTAAGAAATCCTGCAAAATTGATCCATTGCCCCATACACTCACCTGGGCAATACTATACAATAGGCTTTGCCTCCACTTAGGTTTTGCAATAAAAATCATGTCCACCAATATTGGAAATATTAAAATATTAGCTTTTTGTTCATCTCTTCCAGATAAGTTTAGCCATGCATAACCCCATTCAAAAAAATACTAGCATCCAAATAAAAGAATATATATCTGGAAATCTTTATAATGTATACTGAAGGTCAATCCATAAAACCAATACTTTGCTGCTCACACTTCATAACAGGGAGCAACCCACATATTACATTGAAAGAAAGAAGTTGTGCCATTACCAATATAGTACATTGGCCTCCCAAGTTGACTTCCAAGTGTTAGCTTGTTTTTCTGATTGATAATTGTTCAAGTACTGTATTACTTTGTAATCAGCTTTTTTTTGAGACAAGTAGAACTTGGCTTTTAGAAAATTCTGCAAAGTGAAGTGTGTTTATATGAGAGCCAACAGCATTGTTACCATGGCAACAGTGTAGGAGTGTTAGGCTTTGGAGTTTCTTCAGAGTGTGAAATCGCTCTTCTTCAAAGCCTAAGTTTTTATATCTATGTGAGACAGCCTTGTGTCTGGAACTTAATTTGCCACGCAGGGGTCAATAATGAACTCTATGCTGGTTCTAACAAAGTTTATATTCCTTGCTTATAATGGGACCAGCACTTGTGGTATGCACACTCTTTACTGAACTTGACTGTGTTGGTATGGAAAGGTGCTGAGGGGAGGCAATTGCTTCCCTGAATGACTTAATTTAATGTTGGCCAGATTAAGGATTAACATGTACAACAGTTGCAATTAAGAATTCTAGAAAATAAAGTCAGAGGGGTTTAATCTATCCTTGTATATTTACTAATCTTGACGTCAAATGAGTATTATTCACCAGTCATCCAGAACTCTGCAGCTCGTGTACTGTCCCGCACCAGGCTTCGGGACCACATCACTCCCACCCTCGTTCGCCTCCACTGGCTCCCCATCCCCCAGAGGATTGATTTCAAGATCCTCATCCTCACCTATAAGGCCATTCACGGCCTTTGCTCCCTCCTACCTCTCCAACCTACTATCCCCCTACCTACCTGCCCGTACGCTCCGTTCCTCTGGCTCCGGTCTGCTCCACGTCCCACACCCCAACCGCCCTACCATCGGTGGTCGGGCCTTCAGCCTCTCAGCCCCCAGGCTCTGGAACTCCATCCCCCAGTGCCTTCGCCGCTTCCTCCCTTTCCTCCTTCAAGGCCGGTCTCAAAACCTTTCTCTTTGACCGTGCCTTCAGCTCCCCTCTCGACTCTCTTCCCCCTCCTCGCTCCCTCCCTTCCCTCCCCTCACCCTGACCATTTCCCCCCTCCTTGCTCCCTCCCTTCCCTCCCCTCACCCTGACCATTTCCCCCTCCTCGCTCCTTCCCTCCCCTCACCCTGACCATTTCCCCCCTGCTCGGGTCATGACCCAACTGTGCAGCGCCTTGGGACGTCCTCCTGACGTGAAAGGCGCTTTATAAATGGAATCTTGTTGTTGTTGTTGTCTATAATTTATCGACTTTGTTCCATACTTTTCTTTATCTTGCTTGCTTGCCTTATTGTGCTCCATGTGCATCTCTAAGTATTTTTTCTTGCACTAATATCAGCCACTATACGCCACTCTCTGGAATTCCTTTCCTGAATCCCTCTGCCTCACACTCACCTTCGCTGTATAAAAAACCTTCTAAAAAAACAACCTTTTGGGATATGCTTTTGGTCACCTCCCTCATTCTCCTATATTTCACATCGTGTTCACGTTTTCACACTGCCGTGTAAAACACTTTGAGGTGTTGTCTTAAGTGAAAAGAGCTACATAAATGCAAGTTGTTATTGTATCGGTAAGGTTGTTGATAAGAAAGAGAATAGCCCTCATTTAAGCGGCTTTACATGAATAACCCAATCATTTTATTTTGTAGATTGTGAGTCTGATGGATACCCACCACAGAAAACTTCCTTTTTTCTCTAGACCACCACAAATTAGACAGCTGGGTTAATATGTGACCATGGCCTCACCTTCCTCCAATAGGTTATCACATATTATAATTAATTTAAAACATAGAAAAAGAATGGATATTAACAAATATTTAGTCAGTGCCACAAAAAAGTAATTCCCTCCCACCCATCCACACTCCCCAGTAGTCAGCATTGTTTTAGTCAGCAGTTATTTTTTATACCTGTAAATCAAGTCCCACATCAAGACTTGGAATCATATAGCTTAAGGTGAAGCTCCAGTGCAGCGCTGGGGATGCTGCATCGTTCTTCATGCAGTTCTTCAGATGAGATGTTAAGCCAAGGTGGTCCTGTCTGCCTGTTCAGGTTAAAGCTCCCATGGCACTACTCGAAAAGAAAAGGGAGTTTCTACTGGTGTCCTAGCCATCAATCCTTCAAATAAAATTGGTTACCCGTTCCATGACTGTTCGTGGGACACTGCTGTGCACAAATTGGCTGGCGCATTCGCCCACAAATACACCGTCACGCCACTCACTTCACAGTAAATCCTGTGAAGCACTTTGGAATGTCTTCCTGACATGAAAGGCACTATACCAAATGCAAGAATTATTTATTTATTATTTATATCTAACATGTAGCAGCCACTCATCTCTGTTCAGAACCAGAAGCCCCCCGCCTTCCAACTCCACCTTCCCCGTTTAAGAAATACAAAGGTATACAACAGGCAGAGTAAGATATTTCATCACTTTCCCCATTAACTCCTCAGTATTCTTTGAAAGTTACAGGTCAACTGCCTCCTAAGATTTTGATTTAGTATAGGTTCAGAATTCAGTGCAGCTGCCTTCCCTAACATAATGCAAAATCTTATTATTAGTGCATCAAGGAAATATATAAACTTTTCTGCCACAACACAACTCATTTGTGCTATTCTTTCTTGCAGTTCTTTTTTTAGTGCTCAGTGAAAGAGGTGTATGGGGAGCTGAGACTGATTTAATGCAATGCCTCCAGGATCAAAATGTTTATTTTAAGGCTACAGCAACCAGCAGACTTCACATTACTCCACAAAACTGCCATTAATTTTTTTTACATGAAAATTCCCATTACATTTTCAAAACCAAACAAGGACAACTAGCAGGTTGGGTTTGCACCTGGGATTCTTCACAAGGTGAATTCTGATCTCAAGTGTGTCATCCACAGACGCACAGAGGAACTCTGTGGCTTACCACAGGGGCAAGGAAAAGTTGTGTGCATGAGTCATCGTGCCAGTCAAGCATTGTCATGCAGCCACGTAGATATTTTACATGTGGTTTATACATATAGCAGTTTACATTTTGTGTAGTGTTCTGCGAGGAAAACCCCAGCCCATCCTCTTACCTATGGTGAAAATGTAAAATAAACATGAGGCAAAATTGTCGAGGAATCAGAAGTTCAGAAGGTTGCGGAATCAGAAAGCTCAGGCTGAAGGTAACCCTGATAGTGGCTTGCTGAAATTGCGAGATTAAAAGGACTTGCTTCTGGGATTTGGTTTATCTTCTTAAAACCACACGAATTAGGGACATGTGTACAGTGTAGAGCCTAGAGCTGGCAGTGACATCTATTCTGTTATAATCCTTCATCTGATGGTGGTCTGCATTTCTTCCCTGTATGATAGAAGTTGATCACAGCTCTATAAATGCATGTAACTTTCTACTAATACAACATTATATTTAGTAGCATCAAAGCAATAGAAACTGCTCTTCTCTCACTCACTGTCCAGATGTCAAACACATATTTATTCCATGGTTTTTATAAGTTTTAATTTTTATTTGCCCCTGAAGCTTGGTAATTTCTCCCTGATTGTTCATGAAGTATATGAATGGTTTGTTATGTGAGTTTATTTTGCTGGAATACAATTAGCTTCAGCATTCAGAGCCATTCCCACAGGTTACAATGTTATTTATGAGGTACAATATTTTGTGACAAGGTCAAATCCTATTTAGACTATGACGTTAGTACAAAATATTTAACATTACTTTTCTGTTGTGGAAGTGCTGCATTATTGGAGGCGACGTCCTCCATTTGAAACATTAAACCAAGGTCTCATCTGTCTGATGAGGTGGATGTTAAAGAACCGTGACATTATTAAACAAAGCCAAGGAGGTTTCACTTCGGGTCTTGGCCAAGAATCCTCTCGATAAAATTGGTCATTCAACTTTGTGGGATGTTGCTATATGGAAATTAGCTGTCTACAAATACACAGTCACTACACATAACAGTAGTTGATTTAGATGTTTTGATGTAGTCATTTGCTGTATTAATGAAAGGATTATTATTATTGTTATTACTATTATGTTATTACAGTTTAGATCTCTCCATACAGGTACATTTCTAAGTGATTATCAGTGATGGGTCAGCCAGATCAATAACTCTGTAAAATTACACTTGAATGGATGTCACTTTTCTTAGTATATTTGAACTTCCCAAAATAACTACTTTTCAAAATAATAATAATCCTTACATTTGATATAGCACCTTACCATATCGTTGAGATGTCTCAGGGTGCTTCACAGAATATCCTGTAGAGTGGATTTACTGTGTGCATAAATTAGTAAGAATTTGCTAGACGACAGAAGACCAAGGTCCATCCAAATCGTCTTCCACCATCCTGACAGTCACTTGACATGTCGTGTCCCAAACTTTATATTGCATCCTGAGATATTATTTTCTAACAGAAATATATCTAAGTGTATTTTGTGGGTGAAACGCAGCAACCAATTGCGCCCAGTAGTGTCCCATAAACAGTAATGGATTGAGTGAGTAAAATTTTTTTTGAGGGATTATTACCTCTGGAAAGTGATCTGCCAATTGACCTTACTGCTAGGTAAACAGAGCTGTGTAGAGTAAGATCCTACTTTCTGTAGGGGGTGGACATTTTGTGCACCAGGCATCTTGCAAAGCCATTTCTGAATTGTCTTATTAACAGTCCAAGTTGCACAAATGATTATCAGAACTATGCTTACCTTCTGCTGACACATGCGTCCACATTCAATTTGTAGGTTAACATATTTCCTGATTTTCTCTAGTTCCTTATTTCGTATATTGTGGCTGGCTATCCTGTTGTTACTATTATTATGTTATTACAATTTAAATCACTCAACAGAGGTAGTTTCTGAGTGGTTTTCAGTGATGGGTCAGCCAAATCAATAGCGTTGCCTACTATTATTATTATTATCATTATTATTTACTGAGATGTCAGAATAGCGGTAGAGGTAGAAAACGGACGCAGAGAATAGAAGGAGGAAGCCTGACAAGGGAGAATGCAAAGGGAATTCTCACACCAATGATAGGAGGGGAAATCTCGTCAAGTGAAAATATGAAAGAATCCCACACGAGAGAATGAAAGGGAATCTCTTTACTTAGATATGATTGTTTATATTCTGCTCCCTCTGGAATCTTTCTAGAACACTGCCTGTTAGGCAAACTGCTGGTATCCACATTTAGATTTTTTTTAAATGTTGTTTAACATTTTCAGTTTATACAACTGAAAAATAACATTGCTGTAACAGTGAAGTGGATCAAGAGTGCTACAATAGGGGCAAAGGGGACAACGGAATCAGTTTTGAGTTGTTTCAATGTGATAAGTTAAGTGCTATATCAAATTCAAGGATTGTTATCTGTGAATTATTATTATTGTGATTTTATACTGGCAGATGTTCCCATGTTCCAAGTAGCATGAAGTTTCTTACAAGATCCAAATCACTTGCAGGCAGCAGGTTTATGCCTGCAATCTCCATTTTATGAGCTGCTAGGAGCAAAAGAAATCTCATTAGCAGCTCTCAGTTTCATGACTGTGTTTGGATGACGTGGGCTGCATGTTAAAGGCATGGACTTCCCTTTGCAAATGGAGGTATAATTAAAATTCATTGAAGCAGCACTTGCTGGGCATTTATAAATATACAAATATTTATATAAATATACAGTCAATTTACTTTACAGTGTGTTCTGTGAAGCGTTTTGGGACGTCCTCCCGACGTGAAAAGCGCTATATCAAATGCAAGGATTATTATTATTATTATGATTATTATTATTATTTGGGCTGAAATTCTCAAAACATCAGCAAATAAAATGTCATCCACTACAGTAATCGTGTATGGAAGCATCTCAATGTTTAAGTAACCATGAATAGTAAAATCTATCTTTTAGATCACATTTAAAACCTCAACAACAACTATCCAGAAACGTTTCAACTATTCAATTGAAAGGATGTTCGAGGTTTGTTTAAAAAAATTGGGAAGTTAGTTGAGGACCTATGGTGCAACACATCACCAAAGCTCAAAAGAGTAAATTAGATAAGTTGGTTTGTTGATACTAAGCTTAGGTTTTATAGTTCTGTACATTGTAGGAAAGATGGAAGACAAAGAGAAGTAAAACGTTCTACATGCAGTTCTTCCTGGGAAATAAATGATTCAGAGTAGGAAACAGCGCAATGTGTTTGCTTTTCAATACAGAAGATGCAGTGAGGAGAAACTGCAGGTAGAACAATGTATTGGAGTTTGGGAGGAACGCATTATATTATTCATTTTATTGCTGACCGGAAGAAGTCCCAACTCAGGAATCACATTAGAAATTGGCACTTGTGAAATTGTTTTAGACTTCAGTCAAATGTCCTATCATGTAATCTAGTAGTTGGATTATCTTTATTGACAGCAGCTTCATTTTGTCTGGAATCTCTGGTGAATAATCAATAATCACACACTTTTCTTCTCCACCTCTATTAATGCATTTCCCTTTGCTATTTCTTGTTAAAGCTCATCTGCTGCTCTGTGACTCATCTGATTAATGGTCCAGATCTTCCCGAATGTTTTTCTATCCTACTCGTATTATTTACTTGCCCAATAAGCTTGACATCCACCGACTCCTGACTAAGCTTGACATCAAGCTTCATGGTGTCAGCTTGGTTCCGCTGGTAACACTCTCGCCTCTGGTCACGAGTTACGGGTTAAAGCCCCACATGGGACTTTCAGCTCATAGTTTAGGCTGACACTAGTGCGGCGGTCGTTGGGGGGTGGGGGGGTGTGCCATCCTTCAGCTGAGAGGGCTTGAGGTTTCGTCTGTCTGTCCAGATGTTCCATGGCACTATTGAAAAAAAGAGTTTCTCCCAGAATCCTGGCCAACAATCCTCCAGAAGAAAAATATAGCCATTCACTTCATTGCTGTGTGCAAACTGGCTGCAGTGTTTCCATGCAAATACAGTCACTACACTTTACAGGAAAAAAACTCTATGAAGTACTAAAAGGTAGTTGATAAGGTGCTAAATCAAATGCAAGTCTTCTTTTATAACGGAGTCCTGTAGCTCAGCTGTTAGCGCACTCACCTCGCAAGCGAGAGACATGGGTTCGATTCCCGGCAGGGCGAAATGTTGGGCAAGTTTCCTTACTCCACACGCCTCTGTTTACCTAGCAGTAAGTAGGAACTTGGTTACGTGTCGATTGGCAGATCGCTTTTCCAGGGGTAATAATTCCTTCAAAAAAAATAATAATACTAAATTGGTCACTCATTGCATGACTCTTTGTAGGACATTGCTGTGCGCAATTGGCTGCTGCGTTTTAAAAATACAGTCAATTCACTTTACAGTATATTCTGTGAAGTGCTTTCAGATGTCTCGAAGACATGATTAAGGTGCTTTATCAAATGTAAGGATTATTATTATTATTCCTTAAATTCCACTGCAAGGTTGGATGCAGCATCTATTGGTTTGAATACAAAGGTTAAAAGGCAAGGGCAGGTGTATAGATAGCACCTCTGTTTCATTGTTCTTTAAAGATATAAGGTGGACACCGTTTGGCTATCATCACTGTCACTTACATTGTGACTGTCATTAGTACTACACTTGTCTAAAGAATTTATCCTGTCAGAAGCCTTTTCTGCATACAGGCAGTTGGCAGTAGGAAATATAACCAATGCAGTAATCAAATCTGGTAGCTGTCCAACACTACAACAACAACAACTTGGATTTATATAGCACCCTCCACACCGGACGGCGTCTCAAAGCGCTTCACAGTAACGGATCCCGGCGCCGAGCCAGGGGGATGGGGAGGAAGGTGACCAAAGGCGTGGTCAAAGAGAAAGGTCTTCAGTATGGACCTGAAAATAGGAAGCAAGGGAGCGAGGCGAAGGGAGTGAGGAAGGGAATTCCAGAGCCTTGGGGTGTAGTGGCTGAAGGCACGGCTGCTGAGGATGGAGTGGAGGACTCGGGGGATGAGGAGTAGGCCAGACCCGGAGGAACGAAAGCAACTGGTACCTTTTTGAGGAGAGAGGAGGTCAGAGAGGTAGGGGATTGCACAGGAGTGGAGGGATTTGAATACAAGGGTGAGGAACACTATTCATAAAAAATCAGTTTTCCACAAAACCTACTTGATCCAAGTATATAGGCTGGCACAGCTTCATAATGTTTTTCAACTGGAGATTTCAGACAAGGGACAGAGAGTTTAAGAAAAAGCTCTTACCACTATATTGGAGGTATGCTTGAAATCATTATAAATATAATTTAAAGCAACAATTTCTACAGGCTCAATTGTGAAAGGCCAACTAAATTAATACTAGTATTAGGCTGAGGTCTGTTGCTTAAGAGTATTCAGATATTATATCTGCAGAGTTTATTTTCAAGGTGTCAAGATGTCGCAAGGCCATTTTCAGCTTGTATTTGGCTACAAGTTCGCCGTGTGATTATTTAGCATTATTATCTATCTATTATCTGAACCCCCTTTTGAATTTTCTCAGTTGTGGGTTTGCAACATTAATAATAATCCCTCCAAAACCAAAAAAAAAAAATAATAAATTGGTCATTTTCAATCTACGACTGTTTGTGGGACATTGCTGTGGGCAATTGGCTGCCGCGTTCGCCCACAAATATACAGTCAATTCACTTTACAGTATATTCTGTGAAGCGCTTTGGGACGTCCTCCTGACGTGAAAAGCGCTATATCAAATGCAAGGATTATTATTAGTCAACATTGAAGATGCAATGTTTTTTAAAACCTTTGCAGCCTTGCAAATTGTTAGGTTGTGATAGATCCCGTGAAACAAATGCAATGTCACATTGCTTGACGTTTGTTGGTGTTCTTTAGTTGCTTACTTGTTATTCCCTTGTGTTAGAATGAACTGCTCTGGGTGTCTGGGCTACTAACATTGTCAAAATTATCCTAACTACTCATATGTCAACTTGCAATTTCCACAACACGCTGACCTGGTTCACCCTTAGAGAACTGTAAGTATCACAGAGTCACAAAGTTTGCAGAATTAATTTCTGATCACATATGTATGATTATGTTTCCAAACAATTTTCATCTGTACATTGCAAATATATACTACTCAAATCCCTCCAGTCCGTTTTTCACCCTGGCCACAGTACAGAGGCAGCGCTTGTCAAAGTATTTCACACCATCCTCCTCCACCGCCTCTCCTCCCTCATTCACCTTAGAGGGATGCACTTGCACGGTTCGAGTCCTACTTGACTAACCACCAACAATACATCTCGGTAAACAGTTTCTCCTCCCGCCCTCCCCAGTCACCTGCAGGGTATCCCAAGGCTCCATCCTTGGCCCCCTTCTTTTCCTCATTTATATGCTCCCTCTCAGTAATGTTGTCTGCAAACATGGGATCAATTTCCACATGTATGCTGATGAACCCCAAATCTACTTTTCCTCCTCCTCCGGCTGCGACTCCCAGTCCACTAGTGTCCTGCCAGCTTGTCTGACAGATATCAAGGCCTGGATGAGTGCAAATTTCCTGCAGATGAATGACGGCAAGACAGAAGCCATACTCATTGGCTCTTGTCAACATCTTTCCTGTGGATCTGAACTCCTCAACTCCCCGGACTCTCCCTCAGATTAACTGAACCCATGCGCAACTTAGGCGTCAGGTTTGATCCCCAGCTTTCTTTCCTACCCCACATCCATTCCCTGACCAGGACCACTTTTCTCCACCTCTGCCACATTGTCCGCCTCTGCTTGTGCCTCACACCCACAGCAGCAAAAACCCTTGTCGACGCCTTTGTCACTTCCCAGCTGGACTTTTCAAATGCCCTCCTCGTTGGACTCCCCAGTTCGACCATAAACAATATTCAATTAATTCAGAATACCGCTGCCTGGATACTACCCCACACAAAACTCTGTATCTCCATCACACCAATCCTTGCCAGGATGCACTGGTTCCCAATTACCGAATGGATCGAATTCGAGATCCTCTCTTGATTTTCAAATCCTTTCATGCCTTCGCACCTCCCTACCTATTCAATTTGCTCAACTGCCACTCCACCATGCACTGCCTCCACTCCACTGGCTCTGGCTTCCTGTTTGTCCCTCATCTCCTCTGCTCCACCATCGAAGGCCGTGCTTTCAGCCACTACCCCACAAAACTCTGGAACTCTCCCCCTCAATCTGTCCACCTTGCCCCCTCCCTCACCACATTTGAATCCCAGCTAAAGACCTTCCTTTTTAACCGTGCTTATGGTGACCTCCCCTTCCCTCTCATCCTGGCTCAGGGTCAGACTCCGCCACTGTCAAACTCTCCGGGATGCTACTCTGCATGAAGGGTGCTATATAAATGCAAATTGTTGTTGTTGTATATACTTCAGAGGTAAGGATATAAAGGAATATGGAGAAAAGGTGGGGAATGTGAGCAAAAGATCTGCCATGATCTTATGAAATGGTGGAACAAACTCGAAAAACTAGATCACCTTCTCCTATTAATACATTTAAAGTTACAAGTAGTTGAATTCCAATGAATTTTCTATAATAATTCCTGGGTTGGGGGAAAAGGAATCATTAAAAATTGAGGTTGCCTATTTGTGAAAGTTTGTTTTAATATAAATATCTAAAATGGAGTGGTATCAGAAGTTATTATAGACTCAGCTGTATGATGGCTAATACGTGACTCATAATTAAGGACTTGAAAGAAGTGGAGAAACCTGCAGAGGTGCTGTGTCTATGTTGCTGATTTTCAGCATTACTGCTATGTCTGTACATCATGGGCTTTGCTCCATAGAATAAATGCTGCGTTTTTCTTTTCACCAAATCATGAACAGATTTTTGAAAGGAAAGATATGTAGAGTTTAAAAACAAATTGTATTTCAGTAACCAGAATGCAGTGGTCCAATCATGAGAATGACATGACAAGATTTTGATCTATTTCTAACAACTAATATGTGCTATAGCCCTTGGTATCTGGAACATATGTGGAATAGCAGGAAAAAATAGAAATACCTTAAATATCTAAACATCACCACAGATTGTCAAGTAAGTCATCTGGATTCTCTTCCTTTTCAGGAAGTATTTCCTCAACAGTTGGGGTTCTCAATCTGAGATCTACGGACCCCTCGGTGAGCCACAAAATAGTTTCAGGGGGCTAAGTAGAGTTGCTGTTGTTAGGCAATTAGGGTTAATTTGAATACAACAACAAACAAGAAATTATATTTATATAACACCTTACACATCTGGAAGACATCCTCCCGTCCCTCAAGAACACGAGCTGCAGATTATCCAGAACTCTACAGCTCATGTCCTCACCCACACCAAGTACCGTGAGCCTATCACTTCAGCTCTCGCCCGGATTTAAAATACAAAGTTTCTATACATGTTTTTGCATTTATTCTCAGTAAGCATCATTAAGCATTTTCCACATTAAGTTTGTTATTTGTAGGACTTAACGCGATTATTATATTGTGTTAATCTTTTATGTTAGAGCGCATTAGTGATTCTAACCTTGATATGTGCAAAGGGGCTTGGTTTGATGTTAGCTTTTTAAACATTAAGCATTTTACTCCCTGCTTGTCAGTCTTCCCAACTCTCCCCTCCACAAGCTGCAGATTATCCAGATCTCTGCAGCTCGTGTCCTTGCCCATACCCTCTGGAACTCCATCCCACGGTCCCTTCACCTTGCCCCTCCCTTGCCTCCTTCAAGTCCTGTTCTCAAGACCCTCCTCTTTGAATGCACCAGGATGGAGTTTCAGAGGCTGAGGGCAGAAAGGCTGAAGGCATGAGTGCCGACCTTGGAGCAGACAGGGCAGGGGATGTGGGCAGGGGATGTGGAGCAGGCCAGTGCCTGCAAAGCAGAGGATCGGACATGTTGGTGAAGTTTTAATAGGTCGCAGAGGTAGGGTAGAGCATGACCATGGAGGGCATTAAAGGTAAGGACAAGGATTTTGAACTTGATCCTCTGGGGGATGGAGAGCCAGTGTAGCTGAGCAAGGTTGGGAGTGACCGGCTCAATAAACTTAGCGCTGGAGAGGGCACAAGCTGCAGAGTTCTGAATAATCTGCATGTTATGGAGGGAGGAGTTGGGAAGTCTGGTGAGCAGGGAGTTTTGTGGTTAAGCCAGGATGTAATTAAAGTGTGGATAAGGGTTTCAGCAGCCTGAAGGGAGAGAGAGTGCCAGGGTCAGGCAATGTTGTGGAGGTGGGGGAAAGCAAAATGGGTAGTGGCACAAACATAGGGTTTAAAAGACAGTTGAGGGTCAAACAAGTCACCAAAGTTCTGTCCTGGCTCAGGTGGAGAGTACGTCCATGAACAGTGATGCTGTCAGCGCCTGAGGGATGGAGGGGTTGATGGGAGCCAAGCAGGAGAACCCCGGAGAGCCTCTGTCTTGTCAACATTCAACTGTAGGAAATTGGCTTTCATCCAGGACTTGATGTCTGACAGGCAATTCATCAGGATAGCAGTGGTCCCGGAATCAAAGTTGGAGGCAGAGATAGAGAGCTACTGACATTAGTATAACCACCTCACGGATTGATTTAGGATTTCCCCTAGTTAGTTCTTCAGTGCTGACTCTAGCATTCACTGCTGCAGCAAAAATAAATATTCACCAGATGCACAGAGATAGAGGGAAAAAAACAAAATGATGATGGTAAACTTAAACTCATATTATCTGTTAAGAAAGCATTGCTGAAGGACTGGTTTCCTCGCCAAATACAGACAGTATTATGAATAAAAATGCACTAATTTATGTATTGTGTTAGTCATTTCTTACTACATATTTTGGAAGTAAAATGCCGATAGTAAACATTAATAAGGTATCTGTATCATTTGTTACAGCATAAGTCATTTTTATAATAATAAGATAAGATGATGTTTGATACTTTTTTAGGTTATTGAATTGAATGTTTTGCAGCACACAGTACAGTATAATGAAAAGAGGAGATCAAAAGAGTTGTGGTGTTATTTCAGCTGCCAGAAAGCTAATAAATAGCAGGGAATGGAAATAATCGGCAGTGAAAAATATACTTGTCTGATATATATGACCATTTTAGTGGAATATGATTGCTGAACTGCGTTTTCCATGTTATGTTGAATTTACATTCCAAAGCATAATATTGAATTGTAGATATTTTTCCACCACAGAATCTGACAGGAAACAGTGGGAAGATTCTTCTGGCACAATGGAAACCAAAATCTAGGTTGTGCACATAGCAAAACATTTCTGCTACTTTAATCAGTGAGCCACAGCTTCTGCAAAATCAGGTTCTAGCATTTAAAAGAAACCTTCAGAATGAAATTTCTGAAATGTATAGAGAGCTAAACTGAATATCATTAATCATTCACTGTAAAGTACATTTTCGTATAATGTTGGGATGTGGATGCAAAAAATACTTGCCTCTAAGTTGCAAGATTTGCAAACGGATCAGCTGGTACACATCTGCGATTCACTATTTTCCAGTTCTTTGGTTAATCTCACATGTTTGAAATTTGCGTCTGTAATTTTTCTTCAAAATTCCACTGCAAAAACATGCTTACTGCGCAGAGGCCAAAACAAAATGGATTTGACTATTTCTCTACTACAGCAACAACAACAACAAGATTCCATTTATAGAGCGCCTTTCACGTCAGGAGGACGTCCCAAGCTGCTGTACAGTTGGATCAGGACCCGAGCAGGGGGGAAATGGTCAGGGTGAGGGGAGGGAGCGATGAGGGGGTAGAGAGTCGAGAGGGGAGCCGAAGGCTCGATCAAAGAGAAAGGTCTTGAGACTGGCCTTGAAGGAGGAAAGGGAGGAGGCGGCGAAGGCACTGGGGGCTGAGAGGCTGAAGGCCCGGCCACCAATGGTAGGGCGGTTGGGGCGGGGGATGTGGAGCAGACCGGAGCCAGAGGAACGGAGGGTACGGGCAGGTAGGTAGGGGGATAGTAGGTCAGAGAGGTAGGAGGGAGCACGGCCGTAGATGGCCTTGTAGGTGAGGATGAGGATCTTGAATTCGATCCTCTGGGGGATGGGGAGCCAGTGGAGGCGAGCGAGGGTGGGAGTGATGTGGTCCCGAAGCCTGGTGCGGGACAGTACACGAGCTGCAGAGTTCTGAATGACCTGCAGCTTGTGGAGGGAGGTGGCGGGAAGGTCGGCGAGGAGAGAGTTCCCATAGTCCAGCCTTGAGGTGATAAAGGTGTGGACCAGGGTTTCAGCAGCGTGAGGGGTGAGGTAGTGCTGTAGTCTGGCGATGTTCCGGAGGTGATGGAAGGCGGTGCCAGTTGTGGCGCAGATATGAGGAAGAAAGGACAGCTCAGGGTCGAACAGAACCCCGAGGTTCCTGACCGGCTTTGAGAGGTGGAGAGTGCAGCCTTGGATGCTGATGGTGTCAGCGCCTGAGGTGCGGAGGCGCTGACGTGAACCAATCAGGAGGGCCTCAGTTTTGCGCAGGATTCTGACAAAGGGACAAACCCAAAATATTATTCTATTTTTGTTCTTTTAAAAGATTAACCTGTTGTCGTTTGCCAGTATTTTTCGTTTTTACTTTGCAGGCTATGTATCCGATATTCACAAATATGATACTTTAATCTATCTGCCCCATGTCGCTCATCCTCTCCGCTCCATATATGGTGGCTGCGCTTTCAGTCGCATTACCCTGAATCTCTGGAACTCCTTGCCTCAATCCTTCCTTCCTGACCCCTCTTTGCTTGTCTTGAAATCACACATGAATACTTTCCTCCTCAACTGTGCTTCCAGTACCCTACCCCCACCACTCTAGCTTGCTGTCAAGCCATGCTGCTGTTAAGCACTCTGAGACGCGACTCTGAATGGAACTATGTAAATGCAAGTTGTTGTTGTTGAATCGTGAGCAGAGGTAGGAGAGTGCGGGGCGAAGCTGAGGTCTAGCTGGGTATAAAAGCACAGCCAGGTGAGGAGCCACTCAATCGGGAGCGGAGGTAGGAGAGCATGGGTGGGGGGGGGGGTTAAGTGATGCGATGGAGCGATTCACAAAGTGACGTTGGCGTGACGTCATAGTTAAAAAATGAAAAAGCTATTTTTAAAAAAAATTTTAAAACCCAGCAACAACAACAACAACAATGGCCTGGCCCCTGGCACTGCCATCCCGGCCATGACCTGGGGGGCTAAGCCTGAGCGCTGATGCCGGCCCGATGATGGCTCTCTCCCGGTCTCTGCGAGCGCATTTTGGCTGCCACCCCGACCTGAGCCTCCCCCTCTACGCCAAATGTCTCTCCTCCCACCCCCCTCTATGTCTCTCCTAACACCACCCTCTATCCGCTACTCCCCCTCTATCCTTCTCTCCCACCGCCCTCCCCGCCTTCTCTCTCTCCTCGACCCCATCACCACTTCCCTCTGCTCCAGTCTGGGCATCCTCCGCCGGGCCCATCGTGGCTCCAGGCACTGGCTGTCCCAGAGCAGCAACCCCACGTGTCCAATCATTCACGCCCTCCACTCAAACCACCTCCTTAAGGCAAACCCAACTTCCCCTTCCCTCATACATATCCTCCCCAACTCTCCACTCACATCACTCTCCACAACCATCTCTTCTGTACAACCCAAAATCCTCTCAGCACCACTCTCTCCTCCCTCCCCGCACTCCAGCAAACCCACCCGCATTTCCCTCCAAAATGTCCGTTCCCTCTCAAATAAAGCTCTCACCATCCACAACCCCATTCTGGACGAGTACCTTTACATTCTTTGGCTCACCGAAACCTGTCTCTCCCCCAATGACCCCAGACCCCTAGTGAAAGCCTCCCCTCCAGGCTACACCTTCCACCACAACCCCCATCCAAACAAACATGCTGGTGGGGTGGCCTTCATTTCCAAAGCCTCCCTTGGTTTCATCCCCTACTCCTCTAGCTGCTTCCCCTCCTTCAAGCACCTCACCCTTTTCCACCCCTCTCTCCCTTTGAAAATCCTCCTTGTCTACCCCCCCCCAAGCCCCCCAGCTCCTTCCACACAGACATCTCTACTCTTCTCTCTTCCCTATCCCTCTGCTCCGAGCGCCTACTCATAATGGGCGATCTCAACCTCCACCTAAACTCCCCTTGCACCACTTCTGCCGATTTCACTTCCCTCCTCTCCTCCCTAAACCTTACCCTTCATATAAATTCACCAACCCACAACCGTGGTCATGCACTTGACCTTGTCATCACCCATGGCCTTGACATTTCCGACCTCAGCATAGTGGACAAGGCCATCTCGGACCACTTTTTCATCTCCTTCTCCTCACATCCTTCTCTCCTCCACCAAGCCCTCAACCATCATCTACGGCCCTTGGAAAAGGCTACCCCCTGAGACCCTCAAAAAGGCCCTCTCATCATCAAACATCCTATCCCTCTGACCTTCCACCTGCGGAGATCCTTGAAGCAGCCATCCAGCTGCTCCATGATTGCCTCTCCTCCACCTTCAACTCTCTCGTCCCCCTAAAATTCAGGACCATCTCCAAACCCACCCATCCCCCTGGTACAACAACCATCTCCCCTGCCAAAAAACCCAAACCCGTCTGCTCGAGCGCAGATGGCGGAAAACTGGCCTGACATCCTTTCTATCTGTGACCAGGGCTTCCTCTGCCTCCTTGTCCTCCTGGACCTCTCCGCCGTGTTCGACAGAGTCGATCAGGCCATCCTCCTCCACTGCCTTTCTTCCGTCATCTACCTCAGTGGGACCGCACTCACCTGGTTCGAGACCTACCTCGCAAACCGCCAGCAGTACATCTGCACAAACGGCTTCTCCTCCCGCTCTCACCCGGTCACCTGCGGGGTACCCCAAGGATCCATCCTTGGCCCCCTCCTCTTTCTGATCTTCATGCTCCCTCTTTGGGATGTCATCCGCAGACATGGGGTACATTTCCAAATATGCAGATGACACCCAACTCTATTTTTCCACCTCTCCTTGCGACCCCCAGTCCCCTGATGTTCTGTCAGCCTGCCTGTCAGATCTCAGAGGCTGGATGAGCACAAACTTCCTTCAGCTGAACGTTGACAAGATGGAACCCATACTCTTTGGCTCTAGTCAACGTCTAAATTCTCACGGCTCTCACCTCCTCCACCTAACCCCTAAAACTCTCTGAACCCGTACGCAACCTAGGCGTTGGGTTCAACCCCCAATTATACTTCCTCCCCCACATCCGGTTCCTCACCAGCACCGCTTTCTTCCACCTCCAAAGCATCGCCCGTCTCCGCCAATACCTCTCCCCAAAAGCCGCTGAAACCCTAGTCCATGCCTTTGTCACCTCTCGGCTGGACTACTCTAATGCCCTCCTCGCCGGTCTCCCATCCACTACCATCCATAAAATCCAAATCATTCAAAACTTTGCCACCCGCATTCTCACCCGCACGAAACTCCACTCCCCGATCACCCCAGTCCTTGCCAGACTGCACTGGCTGCCTGTCCCAGAGAGGATTGATTTCAAGATCCTCACCCTTGTATTCAAGTCCCTGCCCTCCTCTGCACCCCGCTACCTCTCTGACCTCCTCTCTCCTCACAACAGTGCCCATTGCCTTCGTTCCTCGGGGTCTGGCCTCCTCCTCGTCCCCCGAGTCCTCCGCTCCACCCTCGGCGGCCGTGGCTTCAGCCACTATGCCTCGAGGCTCTAGAACTGCCTTCCTCACTCCCTTCGTCTCGCTCCCTCGCTTCCCATTTTCAGATCTTTGCTGAAGACCTTTCTTTTTAACCGCGCCTTTGGTCACCTTCATCCCCCTCCCCATGGCTCGGTCCCAGGATCTGTTACTGTAAAGCGCTCTGAGACGCCATCCGGCGTGGAGGACGCTATATAAATCCAAGTTGTTGTTGTTGTTATAATGGGTGAAAAAGTTGTAAAATCCATCCAAGAAAAACTCAGTTCATAACAGCAAATATGTGCGTAAATTCTGTGAAGCGCTTTGAGACATCCTCACAGCATAAAAGGTACGATATCAAATGCAAAGAATATTTTTATTATTTATAAAAGAGATCCGTTACAGATACCAGAATAGGATCATTCATTTTGACCATATGAAAAGAATAGGAAAATCTTAAGTCATTGTTATCTGTATCAAATTCATGCCGCCTGAATTACAAATACTTACCTTCTGTATATTGCTTTATGTGATATATTTTAGTTCTACAATAAGAAAGTATGGAAAAAAAATTGAAACTTAACTTTTCAACAAATTCAGGAGAAGAAAAAAGTGCTTATAATGTTATTTGAAGTTTTATGTTCCATCATTTCTAAAATCAAAATAAAATCTGTTCTAAGTGTCTCCTCATTTTTAAAATTCTACAATTACAAGTGAAAGTATATAATAAATTTAGAACCTGGAATGGCAACTTCAACAAGTATGAAGGTATGAAACCCATTTTATGTTTCTAAGTGGGAAATTATTGGATTAATAATAATAATAATCCTTGCATTTGATATAGCGCTTTTCACGTCGGGAGGACGTCCCAAAGCACTTCACAGAACACACTGTAAAGTGAATTGACTGTATATTTGTGGGCGAACGCGGCAGCCAATTCGGCAGCTCACAGCAATGTCCCACAAACAGTCGTGGATTGAAAATGACCAATTTATTATTGTTTTGTTTTTTTGGAGGGATTATTATTAGGCGTGTGGAGTAAGGAAACTTACCCAAGGTTTCGCCCTGCCTGGAATTGAACTCAGGTCTCTCGCTTGCAAAGCACCACTGAGCTACATAACAGTCTATGGTCAAGGAACTTAAAATGGAAACTACAAACAACAACAACAACAACAAGATTCCATTTATAAAGCGCCTTTCACGTCAGGAGGACGTCCCAAGGCGCTGCACAGTTGGGTCATGACCTGAGCAGGGGGGAAATGGTCAGTGGAGGGGAGGGAGCGAGGAGGGGGGAAATGGTCAGGGTGAGGGGAGGGAAGGGAGGGAGCGAGGAGGGGGAAGAGAGTCGAGAGAGGAGCTGAAGGCTCGGTCAAAGAGAAAGGTTTTGAGACCGGCCTTGAAGGAGGAAAGGGAGGAGGCGGCGAAGGCACTGGGGGATAGAGTTCCAGAGCCTCGGGGCTGAGAGGCTGAAGGCCCGACCACCAATGGTAGGGCGATTGGGGCGGGGGACGTGGAGCAGACCGGAGCCGGAGGAACGGAGGGTACGGGCAGGTAGGTAGGGGGATAGTAGGTTGGAGAGGTAGGAGGGAGCAAGGCCGTGAATGGCCTTGTAGGTGAGGATGAGGATCTTGAAATCAATCCTCTGGGGGATGGGGAGCCAGTGGAGGCGAGCGAGGGTGGGAGTGATGTGGTCCCGAAGCCTGGTGCGGGACAGTACACGAGCTGCAGAGTTCTGGATGACCTGCAGCTTTTGGAGGGAGGTGGCGGGAAGGCCGACGAGGAGAGAGTTCCCATAGTCCAGCCTTGAGGTGACAAAGGCGTGAACCAGGGTTTCAGCAGCGTGAGGGGTGAGGTAATGGCGTAGTCTGGCGATGTTCCGGAGGTGATGGAAGGCGGTGCCAGTTGTGGTGCGGATGTGAGGGAGAAAGGACAGCTCAGGGTCGAACAAAACGCCGAGGTTCCTGACCGGCTTTGAGAGGTGGAGAGTGCAGCCTTGGATGCTGATGGTGTCGGCGCCTGAGGTGCGGAGGCGCTGACGTGAGCCAATCAGGAGGGCCTCGGTTTTTCGCACGTTGAGCTGAAGAAAGTTGTCTCTCGTCCAGGACCCGATGTCGGACAGGCAGGCTGTCAGGACATCGGTGGTCGTGGAGTTGAGAGTAGAGGAGGAAAGGTAGAGTTGGGTGTCATCCGCATACATGTGGAAGTTAACTCCATGTCTGCGGATGATGTCACCAAGGGGGAGCATATAGAGGGTGAAGAGGAGGGGACCGAGGACAGAGCCCTGAGGGACTCCACATGAGACAGTACGGGGGGTGGAGGAGAAGCCATTCGTCGAGACAAAGTGAAGACGGTGAGAAAGGTACGACCTAAACCACTCAAGGACAGGGCCTTGAAGGTTGAGGTGGGAGGACAAGCGGTGGAGTAGGATAGCGTGGTCGACCGTATCGAATGCTGCCGATAGGTCGAGGAGGACGAGGAGGCAGAGGGAGCCCTGGTCACAGATGGTCAGGATATCATTGGTGACCTTGACCAGGGCAGTTTCTGTGCTATGGGCAGCACGGAAACCTGACTGAAGGGGTTAGAAAAGAGAATGGGTGGAAAGGAAAGAGCGCAGTTGGGAGGCGACAACTCTTTCCAGGACCTTGGAGAGAAAGGGGAGGTTGGAGATGGGCCGGTAGCTTGATAGCTGCGACGCATCAAGGGAGGGTTTTTTCAGGGTGGGCGTGATGATGGCAGTTTTTAAGGGAATGGGGACAGAGCCAGAGGAGAGGGACAGGTTGATGATGTCGGTGATACAAAGTCACATCCATATTACTTAGTGTTTATTACTAACAGCATAGCAGCATTCTAGAAATATACTCCAAAATAGTGAGTATTTCTCATTCTTCTGACAAACAAACATGATGCTGAGGACAGTGTCATTTGAGATTTATCTCTGTCTAAAAAATAATCTTTCACAAACTCTTCATACTGTTCTCTCTACTCTTTCCCCACTGACTAATTTTAAAATAACATCCTGTTTCCTGAGTTGATTGTTGACAATCTGTTACATCTTCTCTGTTCTCAGTCCACTAAAACTTGTCAGAAGTTCCTTCCCTCTGCAAATCCCCTTTGCATAGAGTCCTTTCTAACACTGGAAATTCCCAAACCGCTTGTCACAGCCAACTGAAAGTACATGTACCATGTCAAATCCTGTCATTTTTTGTCCAATTCAAACTTGGAATTCAAGTTATGTAACTGTACCTAATCTCATGCACTGTCAATCAAATCAGCACCATTCAGGTCATTGTGTGCCTTGTTGCCCCCATACATCCCAATATAAAATGGAACAGTTTGAAATGACAGCATGAAGCACTTTCAAAACAATCAGAACATGAATTGGGTTAAGCTCACATTGTTCAAACTTTGTGATCTATCACATGCTTATTGATAACACTAGCAACCCAAGTCTACAATAGAATCTTTGATTCAATTTTGTTTCATGTTTACAATGAAAAATCCCATTGTAAACGCACAATGAAAATAATTCTGATCTTGGAGAGAAGCATTTTGTGGAGTCCTGTAGCTCAGTGGTTACAGCACTCGCCTCTCAAGCGAGAAACCTGTGTTCGATTCCTGGCAAGGCAAAACCTTGGGCAAGTTTCCTTACTCGACATGCCTGATAATAATCCCTTAAGAAGAAAAAAATAATAACTTGGTCACTTCAATCCACGACTGGTTGTGGGACACTGCTGTGCGCAATTGGTTGCCGCGTTTCGCCCACAAATATACAGTCAATCCATTTTATAGTATATTGTGTGAAGCACTTTGAGACGTCTCAAAGACATGAAAAGTGCTATATCAAATGCAAGGATTATTATTTTTTATTTGGTAATCCCAAACTGTGCTTTACATTCACTAGTGTACATCAAATACATGAAATACATAACTCCCTCTCCTCCACCTACATATAAATCAACAACAACTTGCATTTATATAGAGGCCTTCATAAATATGAACTTTATAGACAATGAATTTGACAATAGGATTTCATTAATTCCTATGGATAGATTGACTACTAATGCGATGTGCACACAAGATGAAAGGTCCTCTCAAAAAGGTGATGACCCATTCTCTCCTAGATCAACGTTTAGTAAACACATTTTTTATCAGTGGGTCAACATAGACAAGTGACTAATTTATGTCATGGATATCGTGGCTGAAACTGCCAGGAAAGATGCTTCTTGTGTAAAAAGTGTTTCTCCTTTGGAAAAGTTTTTAATAATAACAATACAGCATAGAGTCACAGGTTCTCAGCTCAATGAGATACTGAATAATAGCTAAAATCTTGTGATTCTCTGTGTTACACATTGGCTTCTATGGAAAAAATGCTGTGCATGTCGGATGGTGTTTTGTTAGTCATGCACTTTTTAAGGTATCATCACTCCTGAAGTTATAAAGACTATTATTTATGCTTTGACCATGCCTTCGGTCATATTCTCCCACCACCCCAATCCCCCGTGGTTCTCCCCAAACCAACTCCCAGGTGCAAACCCTCAACTATCCAGTCCCTTTGGACATTCTCCTGAGGTGAAAGTTGCTTCATGAATGCAATTGTTGATGTTGTTGCAAGATATTCTAAAATGTGGATTCAAAGTCCAGGCATAGGGCTATTGGTGAAACAATGTCCCAGAATTCTTGTTTTCAACTTTGAAACTTGGGTTAGATTTGACCAGTTATAAGATGAAATTCGTCTTTCTCTCCATTTGCTATATGTGCCCTACTTAAATGTATTTTAAATGTTTCTCATCAACAACTAGCATCCATAGAATCATAGAAATTTATGGTAGAATTATAGAAATTTATGGCACAGAAGAAGACTATTTGGCCCATCGTGTATGTGCCAGCTCCTTTAAGAGCAATCCTTTCAACTTGAGATCCATAACACAAAACTACCTATTATTTGGTATTGTGGGCACAGATAAAAAGATCATATTGGTGTAATAGAGAGTACGTTGCACACTTTTATGGATTAAAAATCATGAGGGCTTCTGTTAGGGTAAATTGTGATAAATTAGTTCCGTTGATATTGGAACCTGTAACTAGGGGTCATAGCTCTAAAGAATAGCAGAAGGAGAACTTAACAACACAGCAACAACAAGATTACATTTGTATAGTGCCTTTCACATCGGGAGGACGTCCCAAGGCACTGGACAGAGTACAGCGTTTCAGACCCGAGCTGGGGTCAGGGGGAGGGAAAAGGAGGGTGGAGGGAAGGAGGGTGGACGATGGTATGGTCGAAGAGGAGGGTCTTGAGGCAGGACTTGAAGGAGGCTAAGGAGGGGGCAAGGCAGAGTGACTGGGGGATGGAGTTCCAGAGGTTGGGGGCAGAGTGGCTGAAGGCTCTCCCGCCAATGGTGGGGCGGGTGGGTCAGGGTAATGGAACAGGCCAGAGCTGGCTGAGGGGGGGAACGGGCGGGTTGGTAGGGGGTTAGGAGGTCGCAGAGGTAGGGTGGGGCGAGGCCATGGAGAGCTTCGTATGTGAGGACCAGGATCTTGAACTGGATCCTCTGAAGGATAGCGAGCCAATGGAGTCGGGCGAGAGTGGGGGAGATGGGGTCACGCAGTTTGATGTGGGAGAGGACATGGGCTGCAGAGTTCTGGATTATCTGCAGCCTGTGAAGGGAAGAGTGAGGAAGTCCGACAAGCATGGCGTTTGTATAGTCGAGCCTGGAGGTGATGAAGGCATGAATAAGAGTTTCAGCGACCTGAGGGGTGAGGTAGTGGCAGAGTCGGGCAGGTCATGGCTTGGATGTGGGGAAGAAAAGACAGTTGAGGGTCGAACAAGACACCTCGGTTCCTGACTGGCTTGGTGAGTTGAAGTGTGCAACCATGGAGGTTGATGCTGCCAGAGCCTGAGGTACAGAGGCGCTGGTGCGAGCCAATTGGGAGGGCCTCAGTCTTGTTCACATTCAACTGTAGGAAGTTTGCCCTCATCCAGGACTTGATGTCCGATATGCAGTCTGTCAGGAAAGCAGTGGTCTACTCAAACTCCCTGCTTGTTGGCCTCCACAACTCCTCCTTCCATGGGCTACAGATCATCCAGAACTCTGCAGCCCATGTCCTCTCCTGTACCAGGCTCCGCGACCCTATCACCCCCATGGCTCCTTGGCTTCCCATCACTCAGAGGACACAGTTCAAGATCCTGGTCCTCACCTTCAAAGCCCTCCATGGCCTTGCGCCCCCCTACCTAACACCCTACCAATCTGCCCACTCAGTCTGCTCAGTGTGCTTTGGCCTGCTTCATGTTCCCGCCTCACTTGCCCCACCATTCGACGGCGGGCCATCAGTCACTCTGCCCCCACTTTCTGGAACTCCATCCCTCAGTCGCTCTGCCATACCCCCTCCCTTGCCTCCTTCAAGGCCCTTCTCAAGACCCTCCTCTTCGACTGTGCCTTGTCACCCTCCTTCCCCGTCTGCCCTCCACCCTCCCCAATCCCAACCTCCAGCAACGGTCCAAAACATTGACTGCCTTGGGACATCCTCCTGACGTGAAAGGCGCTGTAAATATGCAATTTTGTTGTTGTTGGAACAGAACTCTGATCCATTTATAGTTCTATGTGAGAGCTATTATGCAGAGTGAGCTCTGTAACTAAACAGCCACAATGACTACCTGTCACTGCAGCGACATAGCTCTGTGACTACACAGCACCATAATTATATAGAGCTCTGTGACTAAGTAGCAGAATGAGTACCTGTCATTACAATCATGTAGCTTTATAACTAACTAGACAGCATTTGCATTAAATGCTACAATGAGAATATAAGACATCAGCTATTTGTGAGTGAAAAAATCTCTGGTAATGCAGCACTCTGGTAGTGCACTGTTCTAAAAAGCAGTAAGTGGCTGTTTTAGAATATAAAAATGACCAGTTTTTAAAAACAAATTTTACCCTAAACAGCACCACTACCCAAAAAGTCCAACATCAAATTCAAGACTGAGAGATTTGATTAAAATATAATTAATTTATTAATCAGTAATTATTAGAATTTCTCCCAACCAGAATTCATCAACATTTTTGAATTTTGTCTTCATTTGGAAGCCAGATCCTTTCAAGAACTTCAGAAAACTGACTTTCAAATTAAAACAGAATTTTAAGATTTTTTCATAATTCATAGCAATTTTAACTTTTAAGTCAGAACACACTTAAAATTTGAGACTAGATACAATTTGGGTGCCACTGGTGAATTAACTTGTGACTGGTGTCACTCGGTCCAGTTGACAACACTCATCTTTGAGTCAAAATTTGTGAGTCCAAGCCCCAAGTCAAAACTTTAGTCCATAAACACTAAAGTTCAGTGTAGTAAATTGGGTACAATAATTAAGCAAGAAACTATCAATCAGTGGAATTTGATCGGCTAGAAGTAAACAATTCAAATCTACTGGTTACATTTACACAAAGGCAACTAATTTATCATTAATAGAAAGTGAAATGCTACAGAAATCTAATAAACACTGCAAATATGACACAAAGATAAACCAGCTCAACAAAATTAAGTGTTGTGGTTAAATGCAACACTAATTTGTCTTGGAATATTCTTTCTCTGGCTTTGTTTATATTTAGAGAAATACTTCTGGTGCATCACAACCAGTCAGTTCTTTGCTTTCAATATAATGGGTGTATTAGTGTGGTGACTACAACCAATTTAATATGATAATATGTTGATAAATTACCCTGGGATTTATTTTCCTATTTTTCTCTTTTCCTCGTTGTTCTTTGTTATACAGAGCTTTTATTTTCCACTGAGCTCCAATGAACCTGAAAACGAAACTATTAAGTTGTTCATGTTCCTGCCAAAATGGTTACTACAATTCACATTTAACAAAACAAGACAAATCAAAGCTCAGCATGTAGTAAGCATGAACTGCAGCATGATAATTACGAATTCCTGAACTTAAACCAATCATGAAATACCCTAGCATAAATCTATGAGTGATCATGAGCTGTGCAATATGATGTACAATTGTATGATCTGCAATGTCCCAATGTGTGTATGAATACAATGATACTGTGTTGCAAGACACAATGCAGAATAGATCAGAGCAAAGAAAAAAATGAAGTAATGCAGATCTCCACGATTGAATCTACCAATGCTACCTGAGAAACATTTATCAAATGCCAACATCAGTTGGCTTTGAATAGGATTTTTACTTATAGCTCTCACGTTCTTTGGCACCCGTGAAAAACTAAAACATATGCAAACAGTTGTCATATCATATCAGCCATCAGACCTTAACTTCAGAAAATTAAATGTTTGAGCCAATCTTTCTGTTGTATTTGGGTACTTCACAGAAGATGTACTTCACTCACGATCTCCTGTGTGAAATCAGGGTTGCCACCCATTGAGCTTGTCACTGTTTTTTGAGCAGGTTATTCAGAAATATCACAAGTCTTTATTTAAAAGTGAATCAATAATTCCACTAAGTTCTTTGTATTCATTTGAAGAGAATTTCTCCTGGTACCCAAGTCAACAATCCTAAAATGAAATTGGTCTTTCACATCATGCCAGTTTTTGAGGGACATTCTGTGTGTAAATTGGCTGTCGTGTTCACACACAAAACATAGTCACTCCACTTAAGAGTATATTTTGTGAAATGCTTTGAGACTTCCACCAAATGTAATGAGTTTTATTATCAAGAGATTCAATAAGGAACTCAAAAGTCAGAATGGAAATCATGATACTACTGTTTGAGACTTGGCAGAAGATAGCAAACTTTTATCATGCAGTAGAAAACAAATTTTATATTCTGTTATTATTTTCAGCTGCAGATACATAAGTAATATTTCAAACTTATCCTGCCCTACTTCAGTAATCATGGAGAGATGTAAGGGGCAATATATGTGGCATAATGGGAAAGAGGTGTAAAAAACACTTTCCATGCTTACATAACGGTCCTGAGTAAATTTCAATCAAAAATAAAATAATTTCTATGGAAGATCAGGCAAGAGTTATAAATAGCACAGAATAGAAGACAGTGAAATATGACTTTGATTCCCACTTATGTGACACACCATAACTCACTAGCAATGTCAATGCTCTGGAGCGATCAAGTCTACTTTACTAATGGAAATAAAAATCCTATCTCACTGTCCTGCTTACTGCGCTCCCTGAATAAGTGAAATCCATTGCTCATACTGATGTCATATAAAATTGGCATAAAATCACAATTTAAATGTAAATAAAAATCAAAAAACCTAAAACTATGAGCCGGAATGGAAATGGGTACTGTCTGAGCTACTGGAGGAATAACAGTAAAACTAAACACAGTTGAAAGCAGAATGAGAATAAAATATGAGCAGAAATCTGAATGTATGAAATTTAGATGTGAGTGGAGCTATAAATCAAATACAAGTGCAATAAAAATCAAAGAAGGAGCCATGTACCATTAGAGAGGAGTCATCTCCAAATATGTATTTTTTTCCATTATTTTGTAGCTATTCATCAGGGTAGCTCGAGCTGCCAGATCTAATTTATTCTAGACTGTGGGGAAACTACACAAGCACATGTTTTGTGAATGTCGGCCAGGGCACCAGGCAGGATTACCCGCCTGTTCACTTCAATTAGTAAACTGAGATCATTCAATGCGACTGGCAGAAGGAGTTTCAGCTTAAAATTTACAGCCACAAGCTGAAAGATTTTCAAGTTTAAATAAAACAAGTGGTGATTATATAATTTTTTTTGAGTTATCTGACAATAATAATGTGGGGCCTTGGAGAATAAAAACAATTTGGGGGCTTATTAAATAATTTGGGGGTTTATTCCCCTCCAACTCAGAACTTGCACTATTTTTATGGATGTTACATCCAAGGACAGAATATGTTTTTCACTTCTGGAATTCAAGTTTAATTCCAGAGAATACTTTTGCTGCACATAAATTGGCCATTCACCTTCAAAATACATAATCACTACACTTAACAGTAAAATCCTGTGAAGCACTTGTAGAGTCCTCCCAACATAAAATGTGGTACATGAAATCAAGGATTATTATTATTATTTTATATTTAATTCTCTTCTATTATCACTTTTGAGGGTAAATTAACAGATTCACTCAGGAATAAGAAAAAAAATTGTAATGCTGGTGAAGTAGATATTGTTTTCAAGTTGGCAAGTTGGGCTGAATTTCACATTATCAGTTATCATATTGCTTCAAATCACTTATTTTTGCATTGCAATCCACATTTTAAAACATGACTTTAAAACATAATATAAACATGAACTATCAATTGACAAAGCAAGATAACAATGTCCATTGTCTTGCTTTGTCAATTGCTGAAACATATACTCATTATGACCATTGAGAAGCTGATCCATCTGCTGTGCATTTCCAGGAATTTCTGTTTATCACAACAAATGAACCTACTAAAACCTCTTTCCTTTAATGTTCCTCATGATTCCTTTTGACACTTTGAATTATTGCCATAAAGTTAGCAAAAGGTTCAGAATCACCTGTGAATAAATGTAGATTATAGTCTGTATATATATCTGTGATATAATCTTCCTTAAAACTTACAGCCACAAGCTAATTACATTTTGTACAACCCCTTTCACGTTGGGAAGATGTCCCAAGGCACTGGACAGTCAGAGATTTGGACTCGAGCTGGGGGTCGGGATCGGAGAGGATGGAAGGCAGGGAGGGTAGGATGGTGGTCGAAGGCTTGGTCGAAGAGGAGGGTTTTGAGATTCGCCTTAAAGGAGGCAAGGGAGGGAGCGAGGCAAAGGGACTATACGATGAGAGTTCCATAATGTGGAGGCAGAAAGGCTGAAGGCCCGGCCACCGATGGTGGAGTGGGCTGGGCGGGGGACATGGAGCAGGCAAGAGCCTGCTGAGCAGAGGGTGGGGACAGGTTTATATAGGGTCCACAGGTCACAGAGGTTGAGAGGGGAAAAGCCATGGAGGGCCTTGAAGGTGAGGGCAAGGATTTTGAATTCTATCCTCTGGGTGATGGGGAGCCAGTGGATCCGTGCAAGAGTGGGGGTGATGGGGTCATGAAGCCTGGTGCAGGAGAGGACATGAGCTGCAAATTTCTGGATGATCTGCAGTTTATGGAGGAAAGATTTGGGAAGGCCGACAAGGAGGGAGTTAGTGTAGTCGAACCTAGATGTAATGAATGCGTAGATGAGGGTTTCGCCATCCTGAGGGATGAGGCAGTGGCAGAGCTGGGTGATATTGTGAAGGTGGGGGAAGGCAGAGTGGTCATGACACAGATGTGTGGTAGAAAGGACAGTTGAGAGTCAAACAAGATGCCAAGTTTCTGGATTGGCTCAGTGAGGTGGAGTGTGCATCCTTGGATAGTGATGCTGTCAGTGCTTGAGGTGTGGAAGCGCTGACAGGAGTCAATCAGGAGGGCTTCAGTCTTGCTGATGTTCAACTGTAAAAAGTTAGCTCTCAACCAGGAGTTAATGTCTGACAGACAGTCTGTCAGGACAGCAGTGGTCCTGGAGTCGAGGGTGGAGGCAGAGAGCTAGAGTTGAGTGTCATCCTCATACATGTGGAAGTTGACCCCATGTCTGATGTCACCAAGAGGGAGCATATAGATGTTGAAGAGGATGGGACCAAGGACAGAGCCCTGGGGAACGCTGCACAAGATGCTGCGGGGGCTAGAGGAGAAGTCATTTGTGGAGATGAAGTGGAGATGGTGTGAGAGGTAGGATCTGAACTATTCAAGGACAGAACCATGAAGGTTGAGGTGAGAGGAGAGGCGGTGGAGGAGGATAGAGTGATCAATGGTATCGAAGGCAGCAGAGAGGTCAAGGAGGATGAGGGAGGGAGCCCTGATTAGAGATGAACAAAATGTCATTTGTCACTTTGTCCAAAGCTGTGTCTGTGCTGTGGGCGGCACGGAAATCTGATTGGAGGGTTTCATGAAGGGAGTGGCGGGAGAGGAAGGAGTGAAGTTGGGAAGCAATAACTCGTTGCTTTAACCGTGATAAATGGTTGAAGGTTAATTCAATCCCACACTAGATTCCAGACTGAAAATGAAAAAAGAAATGATCAAGAAACAAATTAGTAAAGCCATAATGCAAAATACTGCAGATGCTGGAAATCTGAAATAAAAACAGAAATCACTGGGAACCCTGAGCAGGTCACGCAGCATCTATGGAGGAAGGAAACTGAGTCAATGTTTCGGAGCCATGAACCTTTATCAGAACTGGGGCATGTTGGGAGGGAGAGGCTTTTAAGTACTAACAGAAAAGGGGGAGGCAGGGCATGGAAGACAAAGGAGAAAATGCAGTAGAGGAAGGGGATGATGGGTTAAAGTGTTAATAATGCAAAACAAAGGGGGGGAAACAAAACAGTCTTATTTAAGAAGGAAGGGGGAGAAACCAGAAAACTACAGACTGTCAGCTTAATGTCAGTTGCAGGGAAAATACTGGAATCCATCATCAGTGACAGAGTGACTGAACACTCAGACAGGTATCAGCTAGTTAAAGAGAGTCAGCATGGGTTTGTGAAGGGTGAATCGTGTCTGACTAACCTAGTTGAATTTTTTGAGGGGGGTCACTAAAATGGTGGATAAGAGAGTGTATATGGATGTCGTTTATATGGATTTTCAGAATGCAGTTGATAAGGTTCCACACAAAAGATTATTAGCGAAAATGGAAGCGCATGGAGTCGGAGGTAACCTTGTGAAGTGGCTTGGTAAATGGTTGGGAGGCAGAAAACGGAGAGTAGGGATAAAGGTAACATTCTCTGATTGGTTGGACATGAGAAATGTTGTCTCCCAGGGGTCTGTACTGGGATCCCAGCTGTTCGCCATATATGTAAATGACTTGGATGAAGGAATAGAAAGTTTTATATCCAAGTTTGTAGATGACACTAAGCTAGGAGGCTCAGTAAATTGTGTAGATGGGAATACGAAGTTACAAAGGGATTTAGACAGATTAAATGAGTGGGCAAACCTGTAGCAGATGAAATTCAATATAGGGAGGTATGACGTCATCCACTATGGATCGAAAAAAGATAAAACAGAATACTTTCTTAATGGGGAGAAATTAAGAATTGTGGAGGAGCAGAGATTTGGGTGTCCATATCCACAAATCACTAAAAACTAGTTCCCGGGTGCAAAAAGTAATCAAAAAGGTGAATGGAATGTTGGCCTTTATCTCAAGGGCCTGGAATACAAAGGAGAAGATATGATGTTTCAGCTGTATAGAGCGTTAGTCAGACCCCATCTGGAGTACCGCGTTCAGTTTTTGCATCACACCTCGGGAAAGATATATTGGCCTTGGAGGGGATGCAGCGCAGGTCCACCATAATGTTACCAGACCTAAAAGGGTTAAGTTACAAGGCAAGGCTGCGTAAACGTGGATTGTATTCCCTTGAGTTTAGAAGGTTGAGGGGCGATTTGATTGAGATAATTAAGATGATAAAGGGATTTGATAGTGTATATACAGAGAAAGTATTTCCTCTGGTGAGGGAAATCCAAAACAAGGGGGCATAGTCTTAAAATTAGAACCAGGCCATTTAAGAGTGAAATCAAGAAACATTTTTTCACTCAAAGGGTGGTAGAAATCTGAAATTCTCTCCCCCAAAAGCCCGTGAATGATGGATCCATCCACACCTTCAAGAGTAAGGTTGATAGATTTTTGGTAGGTCAGGGTATCAAGGGATATGGGGAACATGCGGGAAATTGAAAGAATTAGTTGAGGTACAGATTAGCCATGATCTAATTAAATGGTGGAACAGACTTAAAGGGCTGAATGGCCTCCTCCTGTTCCTATGTTCCTATGACTCTGAAATATATATCATACCTTTCCAAACTTGTAATCTTACAATATCATTAATTATACTATCTAGACCAAATTATATCTCTAAATGCAAATCTGGTGAAATAGTGCACTGTACATTGACTTGAATTTCTACGTTAAGAACATAGCATGTAGAATGAGAGAAGGGTTCATCAGGGATAAATTACATAGATAAATTGATAAATTGCATAGAATTTGCCTGGATATAATTTATTTAATTCACTCAATCACCAAAGACAAACAATTACAGTGAAACCTCTAAAAATATATTGCTCTGATATTTTTCTTCAGGTCATAGATAATCAAGCAAAAGTAAATAATATTTTCTGGACATTTTCCCCTTTCCTCTTCTCTCCTCTTCTCTTTTCTACTCTTGCAACTAAGGTTTTGGTTCAATGGGAGTTGGTGTTCCTTGTATCTCATCACAAGTGCCATTATTCTAGTGTGATCCTTAAAGTCAGTGTCAACAGGCTAACTCCAGGGATCATTGTTTATTACTTCTATTTGAAGTCCACCCATGTGTACCTACATTAAAGGTCATTGGGTAGTGATCAAAAGTGATGGGAACCCTGACTGATTTCCCCCAATTAAAGTATTTACAATTGGACTGCAAGACCAGTTGTAGCACTCCAGCTATTGTCTTACTTGAGATCAGCTCAATATAGATCAAGGATAAAACCATGGATCATTTAATCTTTCTAGTTTGTCCATGGTTTCTGCAGTACATGAATTATAATTGTATGGAGAATTAGAGCGTAGATATTTATTCTTATAACCATTAATTCGGTTCTTTACCATATCTTTATTCTGCTCTTAGTTAAAAGCATTTAATCAATACAGATTGTTTTTGCTGAATGGAGTTGGTTCCATATATCCACTCTTCTGATCTCTGGTCTCCACCTGAGGCTTGCTAAATTTCTACTTCTATTCTCCTGTTCTGTGATCATAGACTAAATTAAATAACCTGCTTAACTCATTATTATCCGTTCCTTTTAATATTTGAAATATGTGAACCAATCAAGACTAATGCAGTTTGGCCAGTGGAGAGATGCTCAATTTGATGGAAAACTACAGAGGAAACTGATGAAGATTGATGATGCAAAATAGCACATCTACACATACCAATACATTCAAAGACAGATAAAAATGTGGAGGAGTATAATATCCACACTTTTTCTTAAAGAAATGCAAAACAAACTTCCACTACTTCTTTCTCTTTTGTTATTGGTTAGTACTGAATTAGGAACTCTGAAATATTACCGCCAGATTTTACCCAAGTCTGTTCTCTGTTTTACACATATTTATTTGAAGAAGATGCCAAATCACATGCACGTCTGTAAATCAATAGCAAATAACTTTAAGAATGTGCAACCAGAATTATTTTTATGTGAAGAGTGGTGCTTTGATGAAAACTTATGCACTATATTTTTGGCTTCTATATATTTTGAGTTACAGCCTATGTAAACCATTAACAGGAAAAGTTGGTCTTGGGATAAAACACTGTTTTACATTCTTCCCTTGAAAATTTCATTGTAGTTTTGCAATCCAAAATTAACATGCACACGTGTACACTTTCAGACATTATTTCAACAACTGAACATCTGGTTGTACGCGAGCTTGTTATTTTTGGCACTATGGAATAAAGCAATGGAAACTGAAGGAGACACATATGTACAGCAAAATCCTTTCTCTGAATCACTCCTTCCCTCTTTTAGTTATAAAAACTAAAACTGTAACAATTCCAACCCAATATATAATATAGGCCCCATTTCTTTTAAAAACATTATCAGACATGGTACTTTGAAACATCTTATTCTCCTTGTAACTTACGATAATTTGCTAACCAGTTTATCTATCTTCATAAGGAATGGTAAAACACTTTTAACAGTAAATATGTGTGCATATTTATTTTCTGAACTAAGGATTTATTTTCAGCAGCCATATTCCTACAAGGTCACACAAATAACAGAGAGGTTTTTGAACAATTACTTGAAGTTGTGGGCTTGATGGGCATTATTTCTTCCAAGTTTTTCATTGTTTTCATTCTAAGACAAGAGCATTCTGAACAGCTGAATATAAATAAGAATACTGTGTATGAACGTCAGAGGACATTTTAATCACATAAATAGACAGAGAAAGGCAATTGCATTATACAGTATTAGAAAGAGGGCCACATGGCAATGTGATGGATAGAGCTGAATTTTATGAACCAGGAACTTACTCGTTAAGCGCTCTGAGATGCCGTTCGGCGTGGAACCCGCGCTATATAACTGTTGTTGTTGGTGGTGGTTTGAAGTCCAATCTGATCTTAGCTGGGGATACATGGGAGGTTAAATTAGCTTGTGAAGGATGGCCATTTGGGTGGGATACTGCAGGGAAACCAATGCTTGTGGAACCATACCCAGCACCAGAAGACTGGGGAGCAGAGAGACAATGTGCCAATGGAGAGAAAGTTAGACGCAGTTAAAAAAGCAGAGGAAGTTCAATAAATGCCAAAGAACTGACACTTACAGAAGATGTGAGAGCTGTACAAGTTTTAGCTTTGTGCTTGGAGGGAATCATTAACAAGATATTGTTACGTTATGACAAGAAATATCCTCTAAATCCGTCTCTTTGCATTGGCTTGAATTTAATAATTTATCAAGCACGCTACTCAATTAAATTCATAGTGAATATATTTCTGAATCGTATACGTATGTAGGGTCATATTTGATGAACCATGTGTGACAGACACATTAGAATTATTTACAAATAGTTTATGTTACTTCTTCATTAATATTCAGACTATTTTCATTTTCTTTTTCTGCGAAATCATCCCAAAACTCCAAGGTCACCTTTTCTTTCAGAATCAATGCAAGGAGATTCTCAGCCCAGCACCCAGCACAGCTGAATAGCAGCAGCCCACATAACATCATCAAATGCACAAGGAATGGCAAAGACATCTCCCCTAAAAACTAATACAGGGAATGTGCACAATCTCAAACACAGTTCACAGAATCATAACCTAAATCATCACCAGATTACACAAAATGTCACTTTTTCTTGGTCAGCCAGGTGTCTAATACTTGTGGAAACTCATCATCATGCTTAAGTGTATCAAGTCAGAGTTCCATACATCCCTCCAATACATGAAAATTTTCAAGCCATTAATTCAAATGGAATGCACACGGTCTCCCTGGAGGTACGCTTCCAACTTACCTAATTCTAGAGGTGCAAATTGGCAAGAGCCAAGGCCTTGGAGGCAAAGGATGAGTTGGAGTACTGTTGTAATATTAGCTAAATATTACAACTAGCTAAAACCACATAGCTTGCCATTGGAAGCACTATCTGGCAAGTTTCCCGCTGCTTGACCAACTAGAACCACACTACCTGTTAGGGCTTTGGCTTGCAGGGTTAATGGGAACTGAGTGGGAAGAGTCCTTGACTTCAGTGACTGGTTTGCCATTCAAGTTCTGCTGATGAGCAAGGCTGGATGGGCAATCAGCAATGCCCTGGAGTACTGCAGACCCTGGCTCAAGAAATGGGCTACCAGAACTACCACAGGAGGTTGGCTCGATTCAGGAATTTCTTTGCCAAACATATCACCTTGGAGCCTGTTCAGCTGCAACCAGATCCCACTTACCTCCCCCACCCAGGAAGATAACCCAACTAACAGAAAATGTCACTACTAGAGGAGAATATGGGCTAATAGGACCACTTTCTACATTCAATAAAGACAACAACATAACAAGGAAGAACTTTGAACTGGCTTACTTTAATAGGAGTTAGATATAAGCATCAGAGACCTGGGCTTTGATACCAATTAAGCAAGAAGAAATTTGCTCCACCTTTCACAATGATATTGTGCAAAGGTGAAGGTATGTATGCAAGATCTGCAAAGCTAATGGCTTGCAATGAAGTACAGTACTGGATTATTACCAGACAGAGTCACAGTCTACTATATGGAATAGTTGAATTAAGACAAATTAACAAACTGCTCTCATTAATGTTGACCTACAATCTATCTTGCAGCTGAGCTTTACTTATACACAGGCCAGAATGCATTCAACTCTTTGTTGATTTACAGGATTCTGAATGATTTGCCATCTTTGGGTAAAAGGTGTGGGTGATGCACAATAATCATTAATAGAGTTAAAACTTTTGAACAGCAAAGCATCCATTATTTAGAGGAAAAATAAGAAGTGTAACAACAATGGCAAAATAGATAAGATCAAGGCAAAAAGCAGTAACAAAAGCTCACTTGCATGTGTTCAAAAGATTCGATTCCTGCATAGTGCACCAGGGACACATAGGGGCTCATCAAATCAACTGACACATGGACTCAGTCATCTTCAAAATCAGAGATTATCTATATGTCTTGTAGCTACAAAATAACAATGGGTCTGTAACTTTTTTTTAACATGAACAAAATTAGTTCTGTGAGTTTAATCCAGGGAGACACAACCTTATTCGACCTACACATTTTACCCATTGCAGCCTCAGATTCCCACTAATGTTTAGTTTCCAAGGCAACCCTTATAATAACTATGGAATATTATTACTTGATTGCACATTGTTCTTTTTCACATTTCCATTGTATACCAACAATACAATCCACCTCCTCAAACAATAACACTTACAACATGAAACTTGTGTCCATTCAGAATCAATTTTGGCCTTTCCTGACAGTGTGAACAAAACACTCTGCAATGGGTCAGGATTATGTTGACTAGCTTTCCTGAAGCAAAACCAGAAATCTAAGTACAACAACAACAAGATTGCATTTATAGAGCGCCTTTCACATCCCAAGGCGCTGGACAGTTGGGTCGGGAGCAGGGGGGAAATAGTCAGGGTGAGGGGAGGGAAGGGAGGGACCGAGGAGGGGGTAGAGAGTCGAGAGGGGAGCTGAAGGCACGGTTGAAGAGAAAGGTCTTGAGACTGGCCTTGAAGGAGGAAAGGGAGGAAACAAGGTGAAGGCACTGGGGGATGAAGTTCCAGAGCCAGTGGAGGAGAGCGAGGATGGGAGTGATGTGGTTGCGAAGCCTGGTGCGGGACAGTACACGAGCTGCAGAGTTCTGAATGACCTGCAGCTTGTGGAGGGAGGTACTGGGAAGGCCGACCAGGAGAGAGTTCCCGTAGTCCAGCCTTGAGGTGATAAAGGCGTGGACCAGTGTTTCAGCAACGTGAGTGTTGAGGTAGTGCCGTAGTCTGGCGATGTTCCGGAGGTGGTGGAAGGCAGTGCCAGTTGTGGCGCGGACGTGCGGAAGAAAGGACAGCTCAGGGTCGAACAGAACATCGAGGTTCCTGACTGGCTTTGAGAGGTGGAGAGTGCAGCCTTGGATGCTGATGCTGTCAGCACCTGAAGTGCGGAGGCGCTGACGCGAGCCAATCAGGAGGGCCTCAGTTTTGCGCACATTGAGCTGAAGAAAGTTGTCTCTCGTCCAGGACTCGATGTCGGACAGGCAGGCTGTCAGGACATCGGTGGTCGTGGAGTTGAGGGTAGAAGAGGAAAGGTAGAGTTGGGTGTCATCCGCATACATGTGGAAGTTAACCCCATGTCTGCGGATGATGTCACCAAGGGGGAGCATATAGAGGGTGAAGAGGAGGGGACTGAGGACAGAGCCCTGAGGGACGCTGCACAAGACAGTGTGGGGGCTGGTGGAAAAGCCGTTAGCGGAGACAAAATGAAGACGGTGGGAGAGGTAGAACCTAAACCACTCAAGGACAGGGCCTTGAAGGTTGAGGTGGGAGGACAAGCGGTGGAGGAGGATAGAGTGGTCGACTGTATCGAATGCGGCCAATAGGTCGAGGAGCACGAGGAGGCAGAGGAAGCCCTGGTCGCAGATGGTCAAGATGTCATTGGTGACCTTGATCAGGGCGGTTTCCGTGCTATCGGCAACACGGAAACCCAACTGGAGGGCTTCGAAAGGTGAGTGGGTGGAGAGGAAAGAGCGCAGCTGGGGGGGCGATGACTCTTTCGAGAACCTTGGACAGGAAGGGGAGGTTGGAGATGGGCCGGTAGCTTGATAGCTGCGACGCATCAAGGGAGGGTTTTTTCAGTGTGTGAGTGCTGGTGGCAGTTTTGAGGGGAATGGGAACAGAGCCAGAGGAGAGGGACAGGTTAATGGTGTCTGTGAGAAGTGGGGCAAGGAGGTGGAGCTGGGAGATAAGGAGTGGAGTGGGGATGGGGTCCAGGGAGCAGGTGGTGGGTTTCAAGGACAGGATGAGGTTGGTGACAGAGGGTGGGGAAACGGGTTCGAAGGTGTGTAGGGGAGGATGGGTAGGAGTCGGAGTGTGGGAGGGAAGGGGTGGGGGGTGGGTGGAAGTTGGAGGGGCAGTGACCGCGGAGTGGATTCCCTTGATTTTGGATTCAAGGAAATCCAGCATCTCCTCGCAGTGAAGGTTGGAGAAGATGACCTGCGCGGGGTGGCGGGGGGAACGGAGGAGTCGGGATGTGGTAGAGAACAGAAGCCTGGGGTTGTTCTTTGCCTCCAGGATTATCCTGGAATAGAAGGACGACTTGGCCGAGGCTAGAGTGGAGCGGTAGATTTTGAGGAGGTCCAGACAGATTTGCCGGTGGACTTTAGGCCAGATTTGAGGCAGGTGCGTTCAATGGCCCGCACCTGGCTCTTCAGTGAGCGGAGGTGGGTGGTGAACCGGGGGGATGAGTGAGAATAAGAGATAGTACGGGAGGTGATGGGGGCAAGAGCGTCGAGTGTGGAGGAGAGGGTGTTGTGGAGGAGGGTGAGAGCAGAAAAGGGGTCAGTGAGGGATGAAGGCCAGAGGGAGAGGAGTTCAGAGGACTCCAAGGCAGTGGTTAGGGATTGTGGGGGTAACTTCTTCCAGGGGCAGTAGAAGATGGTGGTGGATCTGGTGGAGGTAGGGAGGGGGGTGGACGTGGTGAAGGAGATGAAGTGGTGATCGGAGACGGCCTTGTCGGTAATGGTGACATCCGAGACACTGAGGCCCCGGGTGATCACCAAATCAAGTGGGTGACCATGAATGTGAGTGGCAGAGTTGATGTGGAGGGAGAGGTTGAGCGAGGAGAGGAGGGAGGAGAAGTCCAAGGAGCTGGAGAGGAGGGGGTGAAGTGCAGGTTGCAGTCACCCAGGATGATAAGATGATCAGAGCAGAGGCAGAGAGATGTTAGGAGAGTAGAGATGTCGGAGATGAAGGTGGGGGAGGTTTTAGGGGGCCGGTAGAGGAGGAGGATTTTTAGTGAGAGATGGGAGGGGTGGGAGAGGGTGCGATGCTCAAAAGAGGGGAAAGACCCAGAGGAGTAGGGGGATAGGGCAAGTGGTGTCCTTGAGATAAGGGCAACTCCACCGCCACGGCGGTTGGGGCGAGGGATGTGGTGGGAGGTGTAGCCAGGTGGTGTGGCCTCCGTGAGGGGGAAGGTGTCGCTTGGGGTGAGCCAGGTTTCCGTTAAGGCCATGATGACGCTCTCATCAAGGATGAGATCGTTGATGACCAGGGCCTTATTACAGAGGGAGCGGATGTTTTGTAGTCCGATGTGGAGGGAGCAATTGACAGAAGGGTGTGTGGGGAGGGAGGGGGGTCCAGCTTGTGAGGCAGGGGTGGGGGGGATGGGGATGAGGGAGGAGAGGTTGGCTCCCCGGGTCTGTGTCCGGGGTGGCTGGAGAATGTGGTGGGGAATGGGGCAGTCGGTGGCTGCTGCTGGACAGCCAACGCCGAGTTCCACGGTGAGCCCGGCGGAGGATTCCCAGGCAGGAACAGAGGGAGGTTGTGGGAGGGTCAAGTGGGGATAGAAGGCGAGGGGGGCGCAGAGAGAGGAGGACAGAGCGGGAGAAATGCAGAGGGTGAGGGTTTGGGGGGAGGGAGGGTGGGGGTGAGGGTCAGAACGGCAGTCATAATGCGCACGCGGGGACTGGGAGCGAGTGGTCAGGTGGGCAACATTAGCCCATAGGCTGGAGCAGCCAACCCAACAGGAACATAGTGTTCCCTGGTGCGAACCCCAGGGTGGGCGCAGAGGATTTATTTTTTTGTTTGTTTTTTTTGTTTTTGCGCGCGCACACTCCTAAACCTGAACTATGATGTCAGCGGTTCCCGCGCTCCACCACCCCCACCACCACCCCCGAGCTGAACTCCCTGCCACCTCGAGCTTTATACTACCTGAAAGGCAGGCCCAGGCTCCTCCCCGCACTGTCCTGCCGCAAGTACGTCATAATTGGTGTCACCCTGGCTCACTCTTGCCTATGAGTCAGCAAATTGTGGGTTCAAGCTCTGCATCTCGAGACTTTGAGCTCATAGTCTAGGCCAGAGATGGGCAATTATTTTGGCTGGCGGGCCATTTCATGAGCTTTGGTAAGCTTCGCGGGCAACACACTTAATATAGATGCAAAAGCTTAATAATAGCTCAAAATCAAGTATTTCACTTGTATATGTATAAAATAAAGTCTATATAATTGACAGTCATTAAAATTAGGTTAAATAAAAACAACTCATTGAGCAGACATTTATTCGAAATTTATTCATTTATTCACATATTGATGAGAATGTGAAAAGCTTACTCAATGGGAAGAATGAAAGCGCTGAGGTGCGTTAACCAGACAATTGAAGTCAGGCATTGTCTCCGTTGTTGCAATGCAGAGTACTGCTGGAAGGTGGTCATCAGTCATCACAGATCTATGTTTTGATTTATTGAATTTCATCACAGAAAATGTCTCCTCGCATATGTACGTTGATCCAAACAGCACAAGCATCCTCTGAGCATGAGCCTTATTCTTGGAAAGGTATATTCATTAAGACAGGTGTAAAAACTGGGAAGTGTCACTGATTTGAATTGCTTCGCAAGCAATGAATTACATTGCAGGTCAATAAGCTTGAGTTAGAGGTCAAATGGGGCTTTGTCAACATCAAATGAGAAAGGTGAAGAGACCAAAGACAGGTCATTTTCGATCAAATTGAAATCCTGGAATTGGTGAGAAAATTCGGCTTGTAGGTCAAGTAATGACAAAGTATACTTTTTAAGGCTTTGATCACAAACAGTAATCTGCTGCAAAGTTGGAAAGTGGGCGAACAGCCTGTTTCCTATCTGATGCGATAAAATAAATAATTTTGTCATAAATGACTTGACACTGCAATACAAGTCGTGCACAAAGGTCCCCTTCCGTTGCAGTTTTGAATTCAGTTCATTCATGTGGCCCATGATATCAACAGCAAATGCGAAATCAGAGAGCCAATTCGCATCATTCAGGTGTGGAAAATACTAATCTTTTTGTTTCATGTCCAAAAATAATTCAGTCTCTCTTCTCAGTTCCCACACTCTTTTCAAGTCCTTTCCTAAACTAACATTCGTGTGATACAGAACATCCATGTGTTCGGATTCCAATTCCTCAAGCAGAGTTACAAATTGCCTGTGGTTTAATCCTCTTGCTCGAATGCAGTTGACCACTTTTGTAACTGTGTCCACGACATTGCTTAGTTTTAGAACACTCTTACAGAGGACCTCTTGGTGGATAATTCAGTGTACAAAAACAATATTCTGTTCTGGATTTGTTTCTTTGACTTGATCTTGAATTCTTTTCAGTAACCCAACATTTTTGCCTATCAGATTTGGGCTTCCATCAGTAGTCACATTCACCAATTTTTTTCCACTCCACTCCTAATTTTAAGATACACTTATTTACTGCCTCCAAAAAGTCTTCTCCAATTGTCGTATCTTTCATTGACTGCATTGATGCCAATTCTTCTGTGAGCTCAAAATGTTTGGTGATACCTCGAATAAAAATTATCAACTGGGCTGTGTCTTTGACATCATAACTCTCATCGAGTGCCAGTGAAAAACATGCAAAATTGCTTACTTTATTTTGTAACTGCACACTGTTTTTATTTTCTTTATTTTTTAAAATTTATTTTTATTTTATTTATTTTATTTGTTTTATTTTCCACCCACACTGGTAAAAAAAAATTCGAAGTCCATTCTTTGTTGAATATTTGGCGTTCACCATCCACTTCTTTGATAAACTCATTTCGAATTAATGTCCTCTTCGGTGAAAAGTATTGTCGCGGTTGCCGCTGAAAAGTATTGCCGCGGTTGCCGCGCTTGTTTGAAAATTTGCCGATCTGTACATTTCTGACGTCAGCCTGATTCAACACTTAAGGGAGCGTGGGCACAACTAAGCAGTGTGATTGGCTGATGTTCCCGGTCAGATTCAAATGCGAAAGTTGTACGATTTTCTGGGACTGAACAAACTATAATTTTTTCTATTGCTAGACACAATGACGGGCCGGATAGAATCATTTGGCGGGCCGGATATGGCCCGCGGGCTGTCTTTTGTCCACCCCAGTTTAGGCCGACACTCCAGAGCAATCTGGGGAGATGCTCTATGGTCAGAGGTGCTGTTCTTTGAATGAAATATTAAACCAGGGTCACATCTGCCTGTTCAGGTAGACATTAAAGTTTTCATGGCCCTATTGAAGAAGAAGAAAAAGGAGTTTCCACTGGGTATTCTAGCCTTCAATCCTACAGATAAAATTGGTTATTCATTTAGTTGCTGTTTGTTGTGCTTATATTAGCTGTCACTCTATCAGATAAATAGACTTTTCAGTAAAATCCTATGATGCCCTTTGAGAAGTTTATATAATGAACAGAATGTGGTTAGGAAGAGCATAGTTTTGACCCTCAATGTTTTCAAATCCAACATCAGACCAGTTTTTAAAAAAGAAATACAACTAATTATCATTACTGTAACTTTAAACTTTAATTTCTATCCAGTTTCATTTAAAAGTATTTCTGTTTAAATATGTTTAACCACGAATATTGATGATATCAAATGAACTGACTTGGAGGTGCTCTACAACATGACAGAGATGAATTAACATCAAAGCAGATATAGAATGGGATCATCCTCACCACAGTAATGTACCTGCCTAATTACCAATTACCATGGAAATATTATTTTGGGATTAACTCCTATTTCAGTTAAATAATCAGCTCAAACTCTACAGTAAATTAAAATTGTCACTGTTTTCATCCATTCCAAGACTAAAATTAGTCAACTTTTGATTCTGAATGCTATAATAATTGGAATCAGTCCTTGGAAGCTCATTATTCTCTGAGGGTGTAGAAATGCAACTGCAATTGTCAAACCCTGAACACTTTGATAGAATGAAAAACAAAGAAGAGACAGCACCGTGTAATTTACCAAAAATACAATTATCATTGACATTTACTTTTATTTTGAAGTGGTGATTACCATTATTATTTTTGTGGCCAGCTAGCATCAAAGCCATAATTTCAGTGTTCCTGGATTCGTAGCTATCACATGATATTGCAAACAGCTGGCAAAATACTACTAGGGTATAATTTGAAAATATGTGATCTTTCAATTTTAGTTTTTGCGCTATGACTCAGTGCAGCTATTAATAATTGCTTTGATAAAACTTTAAGTATGTTAATAAAACTGACTGGTAGACATACATCTACAGCCATATTACACAAAAATTGCTGACAAGACAGTCTGATGAATCTTAAATGTAAATACAATTACTTTGCGAGTGTCAGCATTGCTGCATTGATGACTCAGCTTAAAAGCTCACTTGCCATTGAATCAGAGGATTGTAAGTTCAAGACCCACACCGGGACTTTGAGCTCATGCTCTAGGCTGGCACTCCAATACAATGGGAGAGAACTATATTGTTAGAGATACCACCCTTTTGATGAGATGTTAAACAATGATCCTGTATACCTGTTTGAATGGAAGTTAAAAATTCCATGACACCGAAAAAAGAGTTTCTCCTGATAAATCCTCCAGTCATTCACTTCATGGCTGTTTTTAACAAATTTTCTGTGTACATTTTTTCCATGTTTGCCTAAAATACACAACAACAACAACAAGATTCCATTTATAGAGCGCCTTTCACGTCGGGAGGACGTCCCAAGGCGCTGGACAGTTGGGTCAGGACCCGAGCAGGGGGGAAATGGTCAGGGTGAGGGGAGGGAAGGGAGGGAGCGAGGAGGGGGTAGAGAGTCGAGAGGGGAGCTGAAGGCTCGGTCAAAGAGAAAGGTCTTGAGACCGGCCTTGAAGGAGGAAAGGGAGGAGGCGGCGAAGGCACTGGGGGATGGAGTTCCAGAGCCTGGGGGCTGAGAGTTTGAAGGCCCGGCCACCGATGGTAGGGCGGTTGGGGCGGGGGATGTGGAGCAGACCGGAGCCAGAGGAAGGGAGGGTACGGGCAGGTAAGTAGCGGGATAGTAGGTCGGAGAGGTAGGAGGGAGCAAGGCCGTGAATGGCCTTGTAGGTGAAGATGAGGATCTTATTCGACCCTCTGGGGGATGGGGAGCCAGTGGAGGAGAGCGAGGGTGGGAGTGATGTGGTCCCGAAGCCTGGTGCAGGACAGTACACGAGCTGCAGAGTTCTGAATGACCTGCAGCTTGTGGAGGGAGGTGGCGGAAAGGCCGGCGAGGAGAGAGTTCCCATAGTCCAGCCTTGAGGTGACAAAGGCGTGAACCAGGGTTTCAGCAGCGTGAGGGGTGAGGTAATGCCGTAGTCTGGCGATGTTACGGAGGTGGTGGAAGGCAGTGCCAGTTGTGGCGCGGACGTGCGGAAGAAAATACAGCTCAGGGTCGAACAGAACACCGAGGTTCCTGACCGGCTTTGAGAGGTGGAGAGTGCAGCCTTGGATGCTGATGCTGTCAGCGCCTGAGGTTAGACAACAATTACCTGTGAAATGCTTTGCAGTTTTAATGTTATAAACACTGTATCAAAAGTGCAAGGGTTATTATTATTTCAACTGCTTCAATACAGACTTTATCTTCTAAGTTTGTATTGATTTGATGAACATAAAACATAAGCCTATATCCCACCTTCTCGATTCGCATTCAGTCTTTGCCTCAATCATTTAAAGCTCTGGATTTATATTTTGGCATTTGGGTACAATATAACATCAAGAGGCAGGTGATAGCTGCAGCGAATAAGCAATTGGTGAAAGGAAAATGAGCACTGACAAAGTTATTACTAAGGGAAAGAGATGACCATGGTGGGGCAGGTCAGACAGGGGACATGAAACAGGCCTGTGTTTGCTGAACAGAGGGAGTGGCTGGGGTGGTAGGGTTGCAAGAGGTTACAAGGTAAGGTGTGCCAGGCTCTGAGGGATTTGATTGCAAGGACAAGGATAAAAAAATTCAGCTAATGCTCTTCTCATGTGCGTCCACCCTCCCCTCTCACCAACCTTCACATTTGATCAGTTACAGTGCTACTACCAAGGTAGATGAACCACAAAGTCATAGACCTGAAACGTTAACTCATTTTCCTCTCTCCATCAATACTGTCTGACCTGCTGCGTGTTCCCAGCAACTTCTGTGTTTATATGGATGAATAATTTAACTAGTTCTGAACCTGATGTACACATCATCGTTCCAATCAAAATATTGTAGCACATCTCACAGGGTAGCAGCGAAATACAACATGAAAAGCTTCGGAACAATCATATTTCCTTGTTTCATTGCAATAGTCACTGGGAAAACTCCTTAACAGTCTCCAGATGAGCACATCATCCTGGCCCATTTCCAATATGGCAGCATTGATAGGCCTTCAGCATTTGAAAGATGCCTAATGAAAAGAGAATATGGGAGCTACTGCTTTTACAAATCTGTTTTTTTAACGAACAATGGTGTCAGCCTGGTGGCACCCTCACCTCAGACTCATAGGTTGTGGTTTGAAGCCCTTCCCCTCCTGCCCCCCCGGAACGTTGAGCTCATAGCCTAGTCTGGAGGAGCACTTCATTGTCTGAAATGCCATTCTCTGAATGAAATATTAAGCTGAGACCCTGTGTGCATGTTCAGGAGGACTTTAAAGATCTCATGATACTTTGAAAAGAAAAAGGAGTTTTCCTCAATGTCCTGGCTAACAATTAGACATTTACTTCATAGCTGTTCGTGGGACATTGTTGCGTGCAAATTAGCTGCCATGTTTACTGAAAAAAGTATAGTCACTACACTTCAGAGCAAATCCTGTGAACGCTTTTAAATGTTTCAGCAAAGTAAAGTGCTATATTAAATGCAAGGATTATTATAATCCCTGGCTCTCAAAGAGACTTTCCAGTACATTCCCATCAATCTTCCAGCAAATGGAATTTCCTTCTCCTCTGAAATCATTATTCCAGCTCATTCCTGATAACCAAGGCAAATGAACATAAGATACAGTTATCCCATTCAAAATTACTTCATGCATTTCTCAGCCTCTTGCTTTGATGTCTGTATTCAATAAATGTAATTTTAACTGGAGGGGAGATGTGATTTTGGAGACAGCAAATTTTCTAATTGATACATGAATTACAAAGTGTAAATTGCATATTAGACCTCATTGAACTAATTATCACCAATTCATGTGAAAATGGCAATATTAAATACTGTTTCTTATAATTGTTATTCGTATGGTTCATATGGTTCTGTACTCTAAGTGGCACACATTTGAGCAAGTACAACATATCAATTTTTACAGGCATATTTGTGGTCCATGTTGTGGGTTCTTGTTCAAAATGAAGTTTTGTTTCACTATTTTATGCTTGTTACAAGCTAACAGTCAGACAGATATCAAAGTGCAGCATATGTTTATGGAGGAGCAGAGGCAGGAGGATAGGAAAGTGCATAGCATCTGTATTGTGGTAGGAGCTTTCATCCTGGAGAGCAAATATATAGGATGAGGCTAACCTAGTTTGACATATCAGTGGAAACAGTGCAGCAGTAAGCTGCAGTTACCATGAGAAGCTGTCAGAGAAATTTGGCATCTCATTGCGGAAGATCCGTGCAGTGAATCTACTGTAAACACAGCTCTGCCAGTGGGTTTAACTGTTATCACTGCTTAAAATTTTCAGACACCTGGGCCATTCTAGACACCTGCTGGTAGCAGTCAATATTTTGTGGCTTGTAGTATTTAACAGGTTGAACAAATCCTTTCTACGCAGAGGTGTACAAATATATAATTTCTTACAGAAATAACAGAAGCAGTTGGAGACACAGATTTTTTCAACATAACCTGAATTGTTAAAAACAAGGATGCCAAACTGTACGTAAGGCAGCTATCACAAGTATTAATTGTAGGAGCTTTCAGTTTTCCACTATCCTATCATGTTCAATGCAAAATATCCTGGTGGTAACATATGCTTTATATTTTATCTGCTTTCATTGCATGAGATTTATTTAAAAGTTGTTGTCACATTGGATGGATGACTGATTGAAGACTTGGGTTATTAGCATCATAGTTAGTACTGCCTCATAGTTAATATAACTTGCAGTAGCAGAGATTCCCCCAACAGTAGAGAACCCCCAGCTGCAGACAACCTCAGGAGCAGATAGCCCCAGATGGCAGGTAGACCCCAATGGCTGTAAAAAGTTGAAAGAAATTAAGAATTCTTGTAAAAAATGAATATCAATTGAAACTAGTTATCATTTGTATGTTTTATTTTTCCTCATTCCTGAAACACCATGGTTCCCCAAAGCACTAAACTATTTGTTTTGTATTAATAAAGACAACCAATAGAACATGTTTCCAGCTCTCGTTTGATGGAACTTGAGACTTTGAAGTATAGTCTCTCTGAGCCTGTGACCAAAACAAGAATTTTCCAGAAGGGGGAAACTTAAGTTTTTGTTTTGTTTTCCTCCAGAAAAAAAAAACAGATTAATCCTCTGCGCAAACACAGTCAAAATGTGAAGCTCATTGACAGTTGACGTCAAGCTCTGCCAGCCATCGGCAGCACAAAACAAATCCTGAAACCTCAAACATAAGATTCAAACAGTGCCGAAAATAAACAAGAACTGTGCCACAGGGTGAGTCTGTGCCTATAATCCAATCTCGTGCTTATAAATCACTTGAGCTTTGACTTTGAGAGTTTACCTTTTCATTTGAGTCTGTCAAACAATGTCTTTTCCAGAGATCTATTCTGGGGAAAGATATTTCCTGGTAATCAATTACAGATTTGTTTGCTGATTTCCAACTAGATTTTCCAGGTAACTGGAATATAAAAAGGTAATTCTAGATAATTTCCAGTAATGTCATTTTAGTCATTATTCTTCATGCACAGATATTATTTACATAAATAAGTTTCCTTCTAGATGGACTCCCATCGCTAGGACAAATGATGTCTGTTCTATTCCACATGACACAAATAATAATTTTTTCAATTTCAACTCATCTCACTTTTCACATAATAAAAATAATCCTTGCATTTGACTTAGCGCCTTATCATATCATTGAAATATGCGATCACTATTTTGTCCTTATGTCTATAAATGCAATGGCCTGTGATAGTTGTACCTCTCAGTTACATTATTTCCTTGCCTTCATCGCCAAGTATGAAACCCTCAATATTATATCCATTATAGAAAAGACATCAGAGCCATGGAAAGGTTAAAGCAGCATGTTCACAAGGAGCAAACCAAGGAGGCTTAAAAAATTGTGGCTGTTTCGTAGGAACAGACAAGGTTAAGAGGGGGTCAAAGTGAAGGTGAGGTTCAGACTTTAACATTTAAAATCGAACTAGATAAACATCTGAAAGTGGTACAATATAAAAGGGCATATGCAAAAAAAAATTAGTTTAGAGTTCTTAAGCTAATGAAAGAGTAGGTGTCAGCATAGGTAAATTGGTTGAACGTGATTCCTGTGCTACAATTTCTATGATTCAATATCAGCATTCCCAGATGCATTTATAAATCAGAAACCTATTTGCACAGCTCAGAATAGCTACAGTAAAAGACTTCTTTTAAAATATTTTCTTAAGAATAATTAATTTCTCTAATAGTTTCTGGGAGTAGGAAAGTCAATCATTCCAGCTGCATATGTCTGTAAATTTTCCATATTTGTTGCGCATTGAGAACACTGAATAAGATAACCATATGCGACTAATCATTACAGTCTGCTGCAGTTACCTACTGAGTACAGACTGCAGTCATTACAGTTTTTTGCTGTTACATACTGAGTACAGACTGCAGTCATTACACTCTCCTGCAGTTACCTACTGAGTGCAGACTACAGTCATTGCAGTCTTTTGCTGTTACCAATTGAGTACAAATTGTAAACCTGGTGACTGCAGAAGACTGTAATGACTACTGCAGCGTGTAGACATTTTGATAACCTTCTTTATCTATTTACAAGGCAGTATAACCCATGCTTGGGCCCCCAGCTTTTCAGTGAAGTTGCTCAGAGTTGTGCTGAACTTCCCAGCAACTTGCAATGATCCTGATGGATTTTTTTCTGCCATTGTTAACGTGTAAACTGATAACGAAGAATGAAAGCAGCTGGCTATTTCAAAACCAAACTAGTTTGAAAACTATATTAACTTAATTCGTCTTCTGATCACCATCCAACAACTGCTGAATAACCATATGTGGAGCTGTGTGAGGGCAGGATTGGATTTGGCTGTGATACCCACAGCAGTTGATGGCGTTCATTGTGGAAGCACACACATGAAAAATGCCTGCTTTCACCCACAAAACATAGTCGCTCTATAGTATATCCTGTGAAGCACTTTGCGGTTTCCTCTTGACATGAAAGCCGCTAAACCAAATGTAAGAATTATGATTATTATTTTTATTATTATTATTATGTACCAGAGGATGCCCATGGACTTCAGTAAAATGTAAAAAANGCAAATGTTTTCAGGAGTGAAAATTGATCAGAGCAAACCTAAATAAACAAAATCACTTCTTTCTGTGAATGAATCTCTTCCTAAAATGTATTCCTTTCACTTCCTTATCTATACATCTCTCCATGCCCTAGCACCTCCTTATCTCTCTCATCTTCTCCTAACCTGCTCCTCTGCTCAATTCTTCCACTCAGCAAACTAGGGCTTGAAAACTTCTATTAAATCTCCTCTTAACCTTCTCTGTTCCAAGGAGAATAATCCTAGCTTCTCTACAACAACAACAACTTGGATTTACATAGCGCCCTCCACGCCCGACGGCATCTCAGAGCACTTCACAGTAACGCATCCTGGGGCCGAGCAAAGGGCATTGTTTTGAGGAGAGAGGAGGTCAGAGAGGTAGGGGGATTCAGAGGAGTGGAGGGATTTGAAAACAAGGGTGAGGATCTTGAAGTCGATCCTCTCTGGGACAGGCAGCCAATGCAGTCTGGCAAGGACTGGGGTACTTGGGGAGCGGAGTTTGGTGCGGGTGAGAACGCGGGCGGCAGAGTTTTGTATAATCTGGATTTTATGGATGGTAGTGGATGGGAGATCGGCGAGGAGGGCATTTGAGTAGTCCAGCCGAGAGGTGACAAAGGCATGGACTAGGGTTTCAGCGGCTTTCGGAGAGAGATATTAGCGGAGACAGGTGATGCATCGGAGGTGGAAGAAAGCGGTGCTGGTGAGGAACCGGATGTGGGGGAGGAAGGATAATTGGGGGTCGAACCTGACGCCTAGGTTGCATACGGGTTCGGAGAGTTTTAGAGGGAGGTCAGGAAGGTGGAGGAGGTGAGAACCGTGAGATTTTAGACTTTGACGAGAGCCAAAGAGTATGGCTTCCGTCTTGTCAACGTTCAGCTGAAGGAAATTTGAGCTCATCCAGCCCTTGAGGTCTGACAGGCAGCCTGTCAACCTCTCCTGAAAACTGAAGTCCCTCATTCCTGGTACCATCCTGGTAAATCTCCTTTGCAACCTCTCCAATGCCTTGACATTCTTCCTAAAGTGTGGTGCCTAGAACTGAACACAGTACTCTAGCTGAGGACTAACCAGTGTTTTATAAAGGTTCATCATAACTTCCTGACGTTTGTATTCTATGCCCCTATTTATATGCTTTTTAACAGCTTTATCTAACTGTCCTGCCACCTTCAAAGATTTACTTATATGAACCCCCAGGTCTCTCTATTCCTTCACCCCCTTTAAGATTGTACCATCATCTTATATTGCCTCTCTTCATTCTTCCTACCAAAATGCATCACTTTGCATTTCTCTACATTAAACTTCATCTGCCACGTGTCTGCCTATTTTACCATTCTGTCTACTTCCATTTGCAGTTTGCGACTATCCTCCTCACTGTTTACTACTTTTCCTAGCTCAGTATCATCTGCAAACTTGGAAATTGTACTCCCTATACCCAAGTCCAGGTCATTTATATAGATCAAAAACAGCAGGGGTCCCAATACTGATCCCTGGGAGACATCAGTGAACACTTCCCTCCAGTCAGAAAAACAACCATTCTCCACTACTCGCTGCTTTCTGTCTCCCAGCCAGTTCTGTATCCATGCTGCCACTGTTCATTTAATACCATGGGCTTCTATTTTGCTTAGAAGTCTTTTATGTGGCACTTTATCAAACACATTTTGAAAATCCATATAAACTACATCAACTGCACTATCTTCATCCATTCTCTCCGTTACTTCATCAAAAAACTCTATCAGGTTTGTTAGACACTATTTGCCTTTAACAAATTTGTGTTGGCTGTTCCTTATTAAGTCATATTTTTCTCAGTGAAAATTTATTTTGTTCCAGATTATAGTTTCTAGAAGTTTCCCGCTACTGATGTTAGGCTGACTGTAGTTTCAGGTTTATCCTTCTGCTCCTTTTTGTACAGGGGAGTAATGTTTGCAACCCTCCAGTCTTCTGACATCATCCAAGAATGATTGAAAGATTGTGGCCAGAGCCTCCGTTATTTCCACCCTTACTTCCCTCAGTAACCTGGGATGCATCCTATCCAGACCGGGTGACTTATCTACCTTGAGCTCTGACAACCTTTTTAGTACCTCCTCTCTGTTTATTCTTATCTTATCCAATTTCTCTACACTCTTCTCCAATATTGTGCCATTGGCTGCATCCTATGCAAAGTACTCATTCAGTACATCAGCCATGGCCTCTGCCTCCACAAGAAGATTTCTTCCTTGGTCCCTAATTGGACCTACCCTACCTTAGACTGACCTTTAATTCTTTATATGCTTTTAAAATACCTTAGGGTTCCCTTTTATGTTACCCGCTAATCTTTTCTCATTCAATCTCTTTGCCCCTCTTATTTCCTTTTTCAGTTCTCCTCTGTTCTTTCTATATTGTATTTGATTATCTTCTGTATTTTGGACCCGACATTTATCATAAGCCTTTTTCTGTTTTATTTTAATCCCTATTTCCTTATTCATCCAGGGAGATTTGGATGCCCTACCTTTTGTGGAAATGTATTTGTTCAGTCCCCGAACTTTCTTCTCCTTGAAAGCTTCCCATTGTTCATTAGCTGTTTTACCTACCAATCTTTCTTTCCAGTCCACCTTGGCTAGGTCCCTTTTTAACTCACTGAAATTAGCCCTCTTTCAATTAATTGGTGCAAGATTGATTTGAATCTGTCACAAAACAAGGATTGCAGCATATCATAAAATATGAAATATACTAAGAACACAATAGAAAGCAAACAAATAAATAATGGGACATCGATCTATTTGACTCTGTGTCCTGTCACGGTCACCTTATTTAAACTGACACTTTACCTTTTTATTGAGGCTATTATTGTCGATATTCTGTATATATTGAGATTTGGGGCAAAGTAAGATGCTTTTACTTTAAGTGCATTTATGGTCTAGGAACCGAAATATAGTTTAGAGTGGTAACGACAGCCTTGTCGACAAGAAGTCTATGACTTGGGTGAGTTATTGAAAGAAAAAAGCAGGAAAGGATCATGTGGGTCGTGGAAGGCTACATTGAAACAGGAGGAGATATAAAATGGAAGGGAAAAGTATCAATGCCATACACTGGAAAGGAGAGTAGTTAGGACAATATAAAAGGAGGGGTTTTGCTGAACTCAGGGTCACTTTTTGCCTTGAGTGTCGTCTAGGAGATAGGTGCCTGACCTGAGATCCTTGCCTCCAGGTCAAGATTGTTTTTGCTTTGTTAGCTAACTTTCGGTAAAGCTGCTAGTGTCATAGTTTAGTGTCAGGGTATATTCTATTCGTTAATGTGCAACAGTTATCATGTTCCGGGTAGTGTAAGTTAGGCATAGGGTTAAGGACTAATAAAACACCATTGAGTTTTCTATACACTACGTCTCGAGTCTCTGTAAAAAAAATCAAGGAGGAAGCAAACACAAGCATGTTTTTGCTGAAGTCAGCTGGCTGGTAGTGTGAAGGACGTTGATGAATGCATCTCTTTGTTTTGCAAAAAGGCATTGGGATCACCTGCCGGCTTGTATATTATCATTAGTGGAGTTTCACTCAGAGAGGGAACTTGCACGATACAGGATTCCCTCGATTTTGGACTCGAGGAAGTCCAGCATTTCCTTGCAGTGGGAGTCGGAGGAAAGAATCTGTGAGGCATGGCGGGAGGGCAGAGGAGCCGGTTAGTGGTGGAGAACAGGAGTCTGGGGTTGCCCTTTGCCTCCAGGATTAACCTGGAATAGAAGGACGATTTAGCCGAGGCGAGAGCGGAGCTGTAGATTTTGATGAGGTCCAGCTAGATGTGCCGGTGGACAATTAGGCCAGATTTGAGCCAAGTGTGTTCGGCAGCCTGCACCTGGTCCTTGAGTGAGCGGAGGTGGCTGGTGAACCAGGGTGAGGATCGGGAATAGGAGGCAGTTTGGGAGGTGAGGGAGGCAAGGGCATTGAGTGTGGTGGAGAGGGTGCTGTGGAGGAGAGTAAACACAGAGGATGGGTTGGTGCGGGAGGTGGGCCAAAAGGGGAGGAGTTCAGCTGACTTCAGGGCAGCGGAGAGGGCTGCGGGAGATCTTCTTCCACAGGTGGTAAAAGATGGTGGTAGGTTTGGAGGCAATGGGGAGAGGGATATAGGAGTTGAGGGAGTTGAAATGGCAGTCAGAGATGGCCTTGTCGGTGATGATGACATCTGAGATGCTGAGGCCGGGTGATCACCAGGTCAAGCGGGTGGCCATGAATATGGGTAGTGGAGTGGATGTGGAGGGAGAGGTGCGGGTATATATTTATGGGTGAGAATTGTCGCAGTACTGAAGAATTAGAAACTGTTTACCTCCACAGATGATGCCATCGTAGCTATCACAAACCCAGTTTTGACATTCACACCGAGGTCCATAGAATTTGTCTGGTTCATGAACAGAGCAGATGCATACTCCACAAACGCACCGTCCTCTACCGCTGCAGATCAAACCATTTTGAGACTGGCAATGTTTTTCAGATGTTTCCCGTGAAAGCTTGCAAGAACCTGATGTAAGCCTTTATATCATATGACAAAAACAGAATGCCACATTTTAGGAAACTGAAAACCCTTAAATATTGAATTTAATCAGAAATACCTCAAATAATAGTCACTGCAAATGCAAGACATTTTCTTCACTATGAATATATGCACATCAAATCTACAAATTGAAGATTGAGTTACTTTCGCAGATATAATATTATATACTAAAGATCGTGATGTGGTTATGGATCAGCTGGTTGTGACTGCCTATCTAAATGCAGGAAAGATGAGATTAGGAAGAACTGACTTTTACATTTTTCTTTACAATTAACTTTTAATTCCCTGGAATTATTTCTCACTCTCTCTCAATTATTACAGCTGCTTCAGCTGAGCAGAGGGACAGTCCATGACTGCCATCAATATTGCTTCATGACTGGCCAGTAGGAGTCCCAATCAATCAGTGAACTAGTTTGCAACCAGCTCTTCTCCCTCTTAGTTGGACTCTTTCACTTCAGTATGACATTTTGTTCAGAAGCCCAGCAAAGAAATCGCAAATCTTACTTCACTAACATTTTTAAATCAGTAGGAATCAAATATTATTGTCCAACATCTTGAACTAATACTTAAATTTCAATTAATTGAGTCTAGTATTTCTGATATATAGGATATATATATCAGAAATACTAGACTCAATTAATTGAAATTTAAGATATATATATATATATAACAGTAAATGCTGATAACTCATCACTCCAAGGGAAAATGGCTCAGGAACCAGAGTAGTTAATTAGGCATAGGTTCTTTTGGGCTACAAAGTGGCATTGTGACTGGTGAGGGCACTCAGTGGAAGTTGGGCATGCAACTGGCTGCTGTGTTTCACTCAAAAAATACAGTCAAAACTATTCTACAGTATATCCTGTGAAACGCTTTGAGATGTCTTTACAATATAAGGCGCTATATCAAATGGAAGGATTATTATATTATTAAAATCTCAGTTTGGTTTAGTGGTAGCACCCTTGCTTCTGAATCTGAAGGTTGTAGGTTCAAGCCTCACATTGAGACTTTGAACTCATAGTCTAAGATGACACTCCAGTGCAATGCTAGAGATGTGCTGCATTATTGGAGGTACCATCCTTCAGATGAGATGTTAAAACAAGGTCCCATATGCCTGTTCAGGTGGACGTTTGAAATCCCTGGCCCTATTCGAAAAGAGAAAGGAATTTTTCCCACTTTGCTGGCCAACAATACCCGAAATTGGCAATTCACTTCATGGTTATTTGTGAAACTTTTCTGTGTGTAAATTGACTGCCGCATTTGCCTACGAATACAGTCACTACACTTTGCAATAAATTCTGTGAAGTGTTTTAAGACATTTTGACAATGTATTAAGGCACTATATCCAACACAAGAATTATTAATTATTGTATTTTAATTGAATACGAAGGCTAACTGGATTTATCAGAGTATTTATAGTGCTGCACTGGGCTAAAAAAATCGCAGTCAGAAAATATTAGTAATATAGCCTCGATGCCAGATAAATTAACTGGAGTATGACAAAATATGACTGCTGTAGAGAATCTCCATGCACAACCATGGTAACTTGGCTTTGACTGTTTTTCCAACAGCTGATTTTGCAATCGGACAGTCATTTTGTTAAATCTTTTTATAAGATATTTAGCCCTCTTTACTTAAAACATGAGTTTCTGGTCAGTTGATATTGGCATTCCCATTCTGAAAATTTACTGCTTAATACTTAATTTCAATAGTGTTCAAAATTTTAATTCACATCCATTGTAATACAACCTCTACAAAACAGAGCTTAGATCACTAATCACTTCTTATTTGAGTATAGTATCTGAATGTCTTGAAGAAATTGAACAGACTGCACAATCTGACATTTGATCACCTGAATATTGTAGCAATTTAAACAGTTATATTTATAAATATTCCTTGAATCATAAGGATTTGTGGCATTCTTGTCTCTGTCAGCTAACTGTAATAATGCATAAAGATTAATTTCACTGCATTAATTTGATAGGAGACAAATATATTATTTTGTTTGAGACAGTTTCTTCCTTCATAGATGAAGATGAAAGTTGACAAAAGTGAACACTTTGGTAGATATTCAAGGACCTTAAAAATAACAGATCAAAATCTCAAAACTTTGGGAAAACATTATGAAATTGCTGTGGATTTTATTTCATATTCGCTTTTTACAATTAGATAATAAAGAAGCATTTCCATGTTTTTCACAGCAAGATACGTGTTACCATTTAGAATCTTCTTACTGGTATTGCTGGCAACATGCAATCAGAATTTCACTGTTTGCTGTGGTGCTGATGAATAACAAAAATACAAGAAAGCCAGACTCACCTTGAAGCATGTGAGAAGCTTTGAGGAAGAAATACCAGGATTACCAAAACCAGGGAAATGACCACTGACTTCACCAAAACGTCCACATGCATGTTGAGGCTGAGCAACAAGATTCTTATGCCTGGAGGAGTCTCAGATACTTTGTAACAGGCAGGCAGTTCGGCTGCAGAAGACTAGCTTCAGGCAAGCCAAAATCAGTTCGTCTTTGGAAGCCTGTTGCTTTTCCCTTACAAGTGTATTTGATTAATTTTGACTGTACTAAATGTCTGTGCCAAAGAACCAAATTCCAGAAACACAGGGAAGGTAATTAGAAACATTTGTAGACCCAGATGGTCCACCATTTACAGTCCAACAAATATTCACTTCCAAAAGAAGTTGTGGAAAAATCTGGTTTCTTTTTCTGCACATCTGGGTTATGGAAAATAAATGTATTCCTAATTTTATGTAAAGCTTTTGAAATGTGAATGATTGCCATCATTATGTTACAAACAATAACTAATAACATATTCGCCAGTAAATCACAACTTAGGAGTTCTTGTTAAAATATTAATATAACAAGCTAACTCTTTAATATGGTTTTAACTGCTAGCAATGATAAAGTAGCAATAGTGAAATTCTCCTCTATGTAATAGATTAATCCAGATTAAATAGATTATATTAGACTCGACAATAACAGGCATAGTTTGTTGCACCAACACTAATTGAATCAAAAAAAAAAAAAAAATCAAAAAAAAAAAATTTAGAATTACTTGTATTGGTTTTTATTTACAGGTAATTCTATTATCATGCTTAATAATAAAATACTAATCCTTACATTTGGTACAGCACACTTAACAACAGGAAGTGCATTAACTGTGTTTTGTGGATGAACATAGCAGCCAATTTTGTGCACAGCAATATTCCACAAACAGCCATGAAGTCAATGACCAATTTTTTGGTGGGGATGGTTGGCCAGGACACTGGGAGAAACTCCTGTTTCTTTTTGACGTGTTTATAAATAGGAACCAGTAACGAGTATTTAGAGGTTGACAAAAGCAAAACAAAACATGGTAAAATGTACCATATCAATCACTTTGTTTCAAAATTGTACTTGTAATTTTTTTTCTAAACACAAACTATTAATTGGCACCAATACACCCAGTATTGCAAGTCATAAGACATGATTGAAACCATGACTGTACAGTGGATTTCATAAAAGTGAGATATTTTAACACATAACATAAATGATCCATTTCCCAATAATGTAAATTGGCAAATTTCAAATTTGACTTATTCACGTTATTTGCTGATGTCACCGAACTGTTTGCAATGATCTTTATTATAAATTGTAGCTTGAAGCCTGAAAAGAGGAAATATGATAACAGAATATTCAATATCTATCTCTAACTGAATGGTACCATTTGAAAATAATTGGAAATCATGTATGACTTTGTATCTGATAAATCCAGTCACCTTCATTCACTGAAATCAATTTTTAAAAATTATTGGAAGGAATGAAGAGCACTGAATTGTCTCTCCGGAAGATAATTACCAGTTTTTTATGTATTTCTTATTATGTTACATTAATGCACCTATTGAATTATTAATCTATTGAACATTTGTAGAAAAAACATAGGGTAGTGAAGTAGAACAGCACATTGGAAGTCTGTTTATGTGAGCCATCATTAAGAGATCTTAAGTGGATTATTAGGAAAGAGAGAAAATCCCACCCGTCATGTTCTATGTAATGCTCATTGGAATTTTGTGAATAGTCCAAACTATCTGAATGATGCAAACAGTTATATCAGTTCCAATGATCTAAGTAAGATGTTAAAGTATGATGTAATTGGTGAGCTACTGAACTGGATACATGATTTCTTCGCAACAGCAAACTATGATGTTTGTCTCTCCACCTCTTATCAGAAATCAATGGACTGGTCCCTATTCTACTTCTATTTGCTAATCGCTTCGAGAAAATCACAAACGTACTTTTGCAATTCTGGTTGATGACAAACCTACAGAATTGAAGAATGGATAGACAAATGTAGCCTTCGGGGCTGAGAAGACTAATAGCTATCAAGAAAAATTGATGTTGTCTATTCACGTTTACACTATAAGGGATTGTATGCTGTCTTCAGTTCTGAACACTCAGCTCCATGGCTTATTAATCACATTTGATCTATACCAAACAAAGTGATAAAGATGATTAGAAAAAACTGCTGTTTGAGAATACTCAAATAATTATTTGTTACTGTCTGCAACTTCAGTGATCTACAAAGCTTATGACTGCCCATTGATGGTACAATATATACTTCTGATTGACAGGCGGCAGCAAAAAAAAACACTGTTTCTTCCAGAATGTAATATAGTTCAAAGCCATGCTGAGCAGTAACATTGATGAGACTGTCACAGTTTACTCTTTGCAACACTACAGAGAGATGTGCAGGTTATAATTCTCTAAAAAAGGAACACTAGGATCTCTAATGCTTAATCCATCTCAATATGTAGGCATTTGCCTACAAATGCACAGTCACTACAATTTGGAATAAATTGCAAAATTGGTCTGGATAAAGAGGGCCCATCCACTCTCCTCCATCACAACTGCTCTACCATCTCCCATCACAGTATCAAGCTGCTTTTTAAATAGTTCAGAGACATGATGGCGCATGACTGCATGATAAGATACTAAACCAATGAAAGGATTATTATTATATACATTGCTAGAAATAAGGAATTTTGCAGCTTCATTTTAGTGTTCTATGTTAATCTAAAGTGCCTGCACAGATTCAAAAACTTCCATACTATCTCTTCAGTTTGTGTAACACTTTCCCAGATAGTTGCCACCTATAATTCTATTTCTTGCATTACAGGACCATACATTAAAGTATCAGAAATGTATAACTTTCCTTTTGGTATCCCAGCACAATTTCTCTAACTCTCTTTCTGCTTCAATAAACTGGTAGAGTCAAATTTGAACAGACATCTTGTATGTAGTTAGCAGATTCAGCTTTTGTTCTTTTTATGATGTAGCAATAAAGAAAAAATGTGCATTGGTACAGGCCTGATGTCAGGTGAGTGGGTTGTATAAAGCTATATAAATCTAAGATATGATTGATTTTGACTGTGGAGGATAGAAAGTAGCAGAAATACAATGAGTGCTGAAAGCCGACATTAAAGATTTAGAATAAAATTTGCTGGTAGGAACACAAAGGATATTGTTAGAGTAAGTGAATTAATGTTAGGATGGACAACTGGATGAGTAAAATGGAAAGAGAAAGGTGATGAAAGATAGAAATATGCCAACCAAGTAAAAAGCAGCACAAAATGGAAAACAATAGGATGGGGAGCAACAAGATAAAAAGTGACAGGCCAGGAAGGACTATAATAACATGGAAAATTGAAGAGGGACAGATCAGGATGAAGAGCAATGAGATGGTAAGAGACAGGCTAGGAGGGTGAATAATGGAATAACAACAACAACTTGCACTTATGTAGCGCCCTCCAAGCCGGGTGGTGGCTCGAGTGTTTAACAATGGTAGAACCCAAGGCCGAGCCAGGGGGAGGGGGAAGGTGACTGTAGGAGCGGTCGAAAAGAAAGGTCTTCAGGCCAGACCTGGAGATGGGGAAGGAGGGGACAAGGCATAGGGGTTGAGGGAGGGAATTACTAAAATATTATACTAATCCACAAGATATTTACTATTGAGCAAAATAGATTCCAGAACGAGACATTGGCAGCCACTTTCTTCATTTAGTTACTTTTGTAAACATCAAGATTTGTTTTCTTGGAACATACAATGAAGTCAAGAGCAAAGGAGGGTCAAATAAATGTATCATAATAACTAAAAGAATTAAGAAATTCACTAAACTTCATTGCATACCATAGTTGTATCAAAAGCAAATTAATGACCTGAAAAGTTTTTTTTTTAAAAAGCTGGATTTCAATGCCAGAGGCCAAAAAACATTGCCAAGATGGCTTGCCATAAAAGAATAGTTTGGCTTGGCTGAAGGAAAATGTTGGAAAAATCTTCAAAACCATTTCTGTGTGGAAAACATTTATCCCAGATGTCTGGTCATTTTAAATTATTTTCATTTCATATGATAAAAGTAGTTGGAGAAGCACTTGCAAATGCAACACAAGTAGGAAGCAATAGAAGTCTAATTTAAATACAAAAAATCCTTCATGTGATTCATGTGATAATTTGATTGAAAGTTTTTTCCTTCTGCAGCTTTTCAACCTACATTTGAATGTCTTTAGAAAAATAACATCATCAACTGTCTGCCTAAATATGCATAGCAGACATGGTTATAAGTAAAAATCTGCCCTTTGTCCAATTTTGGGAGTTCCATTTCCTGCAGGGTCTGAACCATTGAGAAGTGTCATTGTCTACATTGTATTATTTGTCAATCCACAACACAGTTTAGATTCAATAGTTCCTTTATTTCAACCTTAGACATTCTGTTCAGTTCCTTTCCCAGAATCCTTGTATGCTCCCTGCTTGCTCCTCATTGTCAATCTCCAATTGTCAATTTAGCCTTAAAGCAATATGCAACACCTTCCTTCTTTTAGTTTCTTCTCTTCTTTTCAATCTTGTTCTATCATTCTTTCTGGTCTTTTTATTTCTCTTAGGCATCTGGTTGTTCTTATCGTTTCTGCAATTCCTCGATCTTCCTTCTGCTTTTCCTCCTGTATTTTCTTTATTTTTCTTTGACCTCTAATGATGTTTGTTTATATATCTTTCTTTTTTCATCTTTTACCCAATATGATCTGGGGTTCTTATCTTACCGCCAAATTTTCCTTTTATCCATCCTTCCATTTTTAGGTTTTTCCTCCGAAACCATATGACTTCTCCTTTTTTGAAAGTTTTTTCTTTCTGCAGTTCTTGCCCTTGTTTCTTCCAATTTCTTTTTCTCTCTACCTATGGCCTCAATTTTGTTTCTTTCCTCCCATGTTAACCCATCTCTTAATCTTCTGGACATCAGCATCTGTGCCGGTGGCTGTCCCTGGTCATCTATCGGTGTATTTCGGTAGTCTAGTGATGCCAAATGTTTACTTTTCCTTTGATTCCTCAGCTTTCTTCCACATTTTCTTTATTGTCTGTACTGTTCTTTCCACCATCCAATTGCTTTGTGGATATCCTGGTGACTATGTGCTGCGGTCTATGTCCCACTGTTTCGTGAATTTTTTATATTCATCACTCGCAAATCACTTATTAATTCCCTTGGTATTCCATGCCTGGCTAATATTTCTTTAGTCTTGTCTGTTACTGTTTCTACAGTTGTATGATTTAATTCTGCATATTTACTATACCTTGACCTATCGTCTACTGTCAATAAATAATCTTTCCCATTTTAACAGAACAAATCTGTTCATATTTTTGTTCATGCTCTATTTGGTCTCTGATTCTCCATTAAAGCTTCATGCCTTTCTTTGTTTTGATGTCTCGCACATGTCTCATACTTTCCTATGTAGTTCTCGATTTGTTTACTTATGCCTGGTCAAAATACTACTTCTCTTGCTCTTCTCTTCACTTTTTCTATTCACCAATGTTCTTCATGTAAGTTTCTCAACATTTTTTTTCTTAACTCTCTTGGAATTATTGTCCTATGCCCTCTATATACATTCCTTTTTTCTGATATATTTAATTTCTATACTCCCAATATGGTCGTACCTCCTCTGGTACATCTTTTCTATTATCTGGCCAACTTTTGTTTGAAATCATTTGAATTTCCTTACTCACTTTATCTTTTTTGTTTGCTTGTATTATTTAATTCTCAAGTCTTGTTGTTTTTGTGATTTTCCATACCTGGAACTCCATTTCCTTTTCTAATTGTTTATCCTCCTAGTTCCTATTTTGACATGTGACCCTAATTAATGTATCTGCCATGTATAAGGTAATTCCTGGCTTATATCTAAACTCTAAATTGTACCTTTATAGCCGTATTCTCATTCTCTGTAACCTAGGCAGTGTTTAATTCCTTCCAAAAAATTGTTTCTAATGGTTTGTGATCATTTTCTATTATTACCTTGTTTCCAAATTCATATTGTTTACATCTCCTGCATCCAAATACAACTGCGAAACACTTCTTCTCTAACTGTGCATTTTTTTGCTGTTTCTGATAGACCTCTCGATGCATATGCTACAGTCTTTTTTTATTGAGTTAGTATCACTCCTAACCCTCTATAACTTGCATCTACGGATATTTTATCTGGCGTATGTACATCATAACATTTGAACAACTGAGCTTTTGTTATAGCCTTTTTTATTTGCTGAAATGCTTTTTTCTGTTCTTTTTCCCACATGAACTTTTATTTTATAAGCTCCCTTATTGGCTCGATTATTTCAGTTACTTTTGGAATAAATCTTGCCACCCAATTCACCATTCTCATAAGCCTTTTTTTATTCCTTTTTTAAAATCATCGGTGCAGGCATTTTTGTTATTGCTATTGCCTTTTTCTGATTAATTTTTAACCTTTCTTGGGTAATTATATGTCCTAAGTATTTTACTTCCGTTACTCCTATCCTGCACTTTTCTTTGTTTAGTTTTATATTTTCTTCCAAACATTTTTTTTAATACCTTCTCCAACTTTCATCCTGTTCTTTCCGTGTTTTACCATATATCAAAATGTCATCAATATAATTGATTAACCCTGGTATTTTTTTCCAATATTTGTGACAATTTTTTCCAAAACACCTCTTGTGTTTACTTTATGCCAAAGGGCATTCTTTGGAAGCAATACCTCCCATACGGTATCATAAAAATTGTCAAATACACACTCTCATTTGACAATCTGACTTGCCAACACCCTGAGGAGCAATCTAATATTGAGAAGTAGCCAGCTCCATGTAGTAGAGCATGCGCATCTTCTAAAGTGGGAATTACATAATGTTCCCTTTTTATAGCCCTGTTTAACTGTTGGTTACTCTATGATTACCACTGCACTCACCTACTCAGTGGGTTTGTCCACCTTTTTTATTATTTGGTCCCTTTCCATTTGGTCTAATTTTTCTTTCAGTCTTTTTTTCATTGCCTCTGGTACTCTCCTTAATGGCTGAATTACTGGTGGTACTGTCTTCTAATCTTATTGTGTAATCTCCTTTCATTAATCCTCTGTTTCCAAACATCTGTTTATATTTTCCTACTATTTCTTTCGTCTTCCTTGGTTCACAGTTTTACATTCCCAATTCTTTTTAACATTCCCATTTTTATTATATCTTCCAGTCCTAATGAAGTGTCAGCTTTTATTATTACAATGTAGAATTTTATTCTATATTGTCTCCCTTTGTAGATCACCTCTATCCCCACTCTGCCCACTGTTTCAATTTTGGCTTTGTTATATACCATTAGTTTCTCCATTTTTTCCCTATTTTGTTCTCCCAATTTTACACTGGCCTGTGCTCTTGTATTTAATTTGCACTGAATGACTTTCCTTATATTTTGACACCATAGATATATTATCCACTCATTTTTTTCTTTTGTGTGTACTCTCTTTATGAGTTCAAATGCTTCAATATTGTATTCCTCTTCTTGTTCACTTTCTCTGGATTCTATATCTGAGCTGTCCCTGCATATTCCCTTGATTTAATTTTCCCAATTTTGGTTCTCGTCAAGTTATTTGGCTTCTTGTACTCGCTTATTTCTGTTTGATTTTTCTCCTGTGCTTTATATCTGTCATATCTCTCTACACTTTCTTGTTGTCTATTCCTGCATAATCTTGCATAATGACCATACCTTTTGCATTTATAGAATTCTTTTCTTTCTGTGGGACAGCTCCACGTAGGATGTTCTAATCCGCATTTGCCACATTTATCCATTCTGTTTGGCCTTCCTCTTGATCTGTATATTCTCTGCACTCCATACTAATACGGACTTCATCTGTATCATTCCAACTTTGTCTGTTGGCTACTTCATCTATTTTCATTCCTATTTCTCTCCCTGTGTCTCTCATATTTATTTTTGTCATCTCTTCAATCCTTATCATCTCCGTTGCTCATTCTAACTTCAGATCCCCTTTTCTCAAAAGCTTTCCTCGTAGTCTACTATCTCTTGTGCTAACTACAACCTGGTCCTGTATCATTTCCTCTCTTAATGTTCCAAAATTGCAATTTTTACTTAGGGATCTCAGTACCACACAGTTCTGATTGAATGATTCTGTGGGTCCCTGCTTTCTGTTTCCAAACTTAAATCGGTCAATTATTACATTATGTTTCCTACAGCATCTTTCACAGGTATGTTCACCTCTCTTTCCAGAGTTACAAAGTATTATCTGGCTTCCTCACCTCCCACATCCAAACAAATCATAGATTGCCTTGCAGCAGTTTCATTATATTTGCTGCTAATCCAAAAAAATTAAAGTCTCTTTCAAACCATTGCCAATTGTGCCGTAAACTTCCAACCAACTTCAATGGTCTTGGTATCTGCACATACCTTGGTACGGCATTTAATTCTCCTTCTCTCAGCATTTTGCTTTTCAATCCGTATTCAATCTCATAGTACATTTCACTCCAGGTTCCATTTTTACTTCTGACACCATGTATTATTTGTCAATCCACAACACAGTGTAGATTCAATAGTTCTTTTATTTCAACCTTTCTCTTCAACACTCTGCCCAGTCACTTTCCCAGAATCCTTTTATGTTTCCTGCTTGCTTCTCATTGGTCAATGTCAAATTGCCAATAAAGCAATATGCAACATTTTCCTCTATGCATTATCATCTGCTGAACCTTGGGAAAAACATTGCTGGAACATTTTTTGACCAGAGGTACTTCAAACTTTCAGAGTGCACTGGTATAGGAAAGGCATGTCAGCCACTGAAGGAAATTATCAATCTTGTCACATACTCTAATCACAAGGCTTTAAGGATGAGGATGTGTGTTGTTACATTTCTAGCTTTCTTCCAACATTCCGTAACTTTGCAGAAGTGGATATACACTGCTGATTCATACTATGGATACTGTCCATACAACAACAACAAAATTACATTTGCGCCTTTCTGATTGGGAGGACGTCCCAAGGTGCTGGACAATCAGTGTTTCGGACCCGAGCTGGGGATCGGAATTGGGGAGGGTAGAGGGCAGTCAGGGGAAGTGGATGATCGAAGGCATGGTCGAAGAGGAGGGTCTTGAGATGGCTCTTGAAGGAGGCAAAGGAGGGGACAAGTCAGAGGCACTGTGGGATGGAGTTCCAGAGGGTGGGGGCAGAGTGGCTGAAGGCCCACCCACCAATGGTGGGGCAGGCGAGGCAGGGGACATGAAGCAGGCCGAAGCCCAGTGAGCGGAGGGAGCGGGAAGATTAGTAGGGCGTTAAGAGTTTGCAGAGGTAGGGGGAGCAAGGCCATGGAGGGCTTTGAAGGTGAGGACCAGGATCTTGAACTGTATCCTCTGTGTGATGGGAAACCAATGGAGTCAGGCGAGGATGGGGGTGATAGGGTCACGGAGCCTGGTGCGTGAGAGGACACGGGCTGCATCATGCTGAATGATCTGTAGCCTATGGAAGGAGGAGTTGGGGAGGCCAAAACACAGGGAGTTCGCATAATTAGCCTGGATGTTATAAATGCGTGCATGAAAGTTTCTGTGTCCTGTTATGTGAGATAATGGCGGAGCTGGGCAATATTGCAGAGGTGGGGGAAAGCAGAGTGGGTCATGGCACGGATGTGAGGTAGAAAGGATAGTTGAGGGTCAAACAAGACGCCATGGTTCCAGACTGGCTCAGTGAAATGGAGTGTGCATCCTTGGATGGTGATACTGTCAGTGCCTGAGCTGTGGATGCATTGGCGGGAGCCAATCAGGAGGGCCTCGGTCTTGTCGAATTTCAACTGAAGAAAGTTAGCTTTAGTTAGATAGGAAGGTGGAGATGTCGGGGAGGAAGGTGGGGGAGGGCTTTGGGGACATGATAGATAAGGAGAATTTTGAAGCAAAGTTTGGAAGGGTGATAAAGATTTAGGTGCTCAAAGGAGGGGAAGGTTCCGGAGGAGCAAGGACATAGACTGAGTGGGGACTAGGTGATGAGAGCCACACCGCCACCACAACAGTTAGGTCGTGGGAAATGATGAAAGGTGTAGCCAGGTGATGTGGTTTCTGTCTGGGGAAAGGTGTTGCCTGGAGTGACCCAGGTTTTCAGCGGATCCAGGTTAATTCATACTAGTCAATCCGGTATGAATTAAGGTAGCTGTGCTGCACAGTGCTTAGAGTATAGCTATTCAGACTGTGCAGATTAGATACCGCTCCGAGATATACTTTGTTGCTATGGGAGAGGGAAGGCATGAGATCAGTATTCACATCAAGTATTGTTGATGTAGTCCAGACACTTCAACAATGTGCCTCTCCAGTGAAACGTCTATTTCAGTTTAACTAACACTTCATCAGAATGACCCTGGGACTGAAAAGGTTAAATTATGAAGATATGTTGCATAAACTTGGCTTGTATTCGTCAGAGTTCAGAATCCTTAGGGATGATCTAATTGAGGTGTTTAAAATGATAAAGGAATTCAATAGGGTAAATACAGAGAAACTATTTCCTCTGAAGGAAGAATCCAGAACAAAGAGACAAAATTAGAGCTCAACCAGTTAGGAGTGAAACCAGGAAGCATTTTTCACAGAATGGGGTAGTGGAAATCAGGAATTCGCTCCCACAAAAGGGTGTGGATGCTGGGTCATTTGGGATTTTCAATGCTGAGGTCTATAGATATTTGTTAGTTATTAAGGGATATGGATAAAAGGCAGGTAAATGTAATTGAGGTACAGATCAGCTGTGGTCTAATTAAATGGTGGAACAGACTTAAAGTATTGAATGTCCTACTCCTTGTTCCTATGTTCCTAATTTTGCATTCTGCATAGATTATAAATATTAAAACCCAATAAACTATCCCAAATTATTATGGTACTCATTTTTTACTGAATAATTTTCTACTTATCTGGAATATTATACTAGATTTTGCCGTATTTAATAAAAATCCTTGCTTTTGATATAGTGTCTTTCACATTGTCTCAAACCGTAACCAAATAGCCATGAAGTGAGATTTGGACTTCCCTTTTCCTGTTTTCAATCCAGCCTTTTTTTAAAACAACCGGGAAGGGGTAGTACATGGGTGTCCTTCAGTATGTTGGCTACTTAATAATAATAATAAAAAATAATAATGATAATCCTTGCCTTTGGAATAGAGTCTTATCACATCTTCTAGCCATCTCAAAGCGCTTTACAGAATTTATTGTATATTTGTGGGCGAAACACGGCAATCAATTGTACACAACAATGTCACACAGACAGTAATGGATTGTGTGACCTAATTGTTATTATTTTTTTGAGGGATTATTATCCCTGGAAAAACAATCCCCCGATCGACTAACAAACAGGTTCCTACTTACTGCTATAATAATAATAATAATAATAATCCTTGCATTTGATATAGCGCTTTTCACGTCGGGAGGACGTCCCAAAGCGCTTCACAGAACACACTGTAAAGTGAATTGACTGTATATTTGTGGGCGAACGCGGCAGCCAATTGCGCACAGCAATGTCCCACAAACAGTCGTAGATTGAAAATGACCAATTTATTATTGTTTTTTGTTTTGGAGGGATTATTATTAGGCTCTGTGTGGAGTAAGGAAACTTGCCCAAGGTTTCGCCCTGCCTGGAATTGAACTCAGGTCTCTCGCTTGTGAGGCAAGTGCTCTAACTAGTAAGCTACAGGACTCCACTTACCATCTCAATCAAATTGTGACAGTTTCCTAAATTTTCAGGATGATTCAGTGAGTGTAAATGTTGTAATATAACTCGATCCAAATCAAGAGTGTCAGTAGCTTCTTTTTTTGTCAATCCAAACACTTATAAATCCACCACTCTAAACGATACACTTTATTTTACTTACAGTGTCCTGGATTAAATTAAAATCTTGTCCACCTAAGATTTGAAACTCTTGAGTTATAATAATAATAATAATAATCCTTGCATTTGATATAGTGCTTTTCAAATCTTCTAGACGTCCTAAAGCGCTTCACAGAATATACTGTAAAGTGAATTGGCTGTATATTTGTGGACGAACGTGGCAGCCAATTGCACACAGCAGTGTCCTACAAACAGTCATGGATTGAAAATGACCAATTTTATTATTGTTTTTTGTTTTTTGGAGGGCTTATTATTAGGCGTGTGGAGTAAGGAAACTTGCCTAAGGTTTCGCCCTGCCTGGAATTGAACTCAGGTCTCTCGCTTGCAAAGCGAGTGCTCTAACCACTGAGCTACAGGACTCCACAGAAGTTGAGTACTTTGTCCAATAGTTTGGGAGATGCTCCTTGGTTAAAAATAATTGGATTACTCTCTCCAATTGAATTTGTTTAATGGTTATTTTTAATCAACCAATGGCAACACTTTACCCACCACATTAAATTCATGTTGTGAAATGCAAACTAGCATTGTTGTTGACAAATTCTACTTTTACCCTTGATGCCCAAATGGAAATTGCATGGCATTAGGGGAACATTTCTGTTATTATGTCCTTAGCTTCCATCTTATCTCTTCATGTTCTTCTTCATGTTATTGGATTTTTGATTTATTTGAAAATTTTCTCTAAGATTTATTTTGTACAAGTAAAACTAGTCACCTTAATAATCCTTGTATTGTATATCATACCTTGATTGTTAAAATGTCTCTAGCCTTTACACAGGTTTTACTGTCAAGTATAGTGACGGTATTCTTGTATAGTGACTGTATTCTTGTATTCTTCTTCAATTCTTGATCAATTTATCTGAACGATTGTTGGCCAAGACATTAAGAGAAACTCCAGGTGTGCAAATGAATTTAGTAAAATAAGTTTTAAAAAAATTAAATTCTCATTGTAAGCATATGCAGCAGTTCAACTGTGAGCACCCAATTAAATGTCTTTTTTTAAACAAAAATGTTTTTTTATTCTAAAAGAGGACTGTTTTGAAACCTACTATTGGAACTTGAGATGACATTGAAATATATCATGGTTTGATTTTATGCCATGCCAAAAGGAATTTTCTCTTAAAAATGCTGCTCTACACGAAAAGATGTAATGCACAATAAATATGGTCAGGCACTTTTTTTTGTATATAGGCACTGTATAAGCCTCATGAACCAGTTAGCATCAGGCAATTACAGGTATGCTATCATTACATTTTAAAACCAAAAATAAGAACTCAAACTTAGTAATGATAATTCTTTAAAAATTAACAGAAGTTAACAAACTGAGGTCAGGTGATTTCTTTTTAATTAAGTAGAAGCTCAGTCACAATGTTGATAAGTGATTTATTTTTAATTACTATATTAAACTGTATGAAATATTACTTTTTTAAAATTGATAAAGATTTTAATCGTAGCAAACTTAATTAAGGAAGCAAAATTAGAGAGATTAAAATAATACTTAAATAATACACAGAACATTTTATCAAGTAAAAGGGTATAGAATAATTGCAATGTGAATGTCAAGAATGTTCTTTCTTCAACACAAAGACTACCTTTCAAAACAATTTGAAATTAATTATTGTGAGCAGTTATTTCAAAACAGTAAAATTTCCTCACACTGGAGCAGTGCAATATTGTTTTGTAGACATTTAACTATTGTGATACCACATTTTGTGAGACCACTGTAGACCATGATGTACATTAAAGGCAATCACTGCACACTATCACTAACCTCATTATTTATATTACAGAATAATTATACAGCACCCAGGCAAAGCCTTTACATGCCATATTTTTTGCCGTTAGCACCAGTGTCACCTTTTACTATTCATCTCCATAACCTAGTCCGAATGTTATTTGCACAAATTGCATTCATTGAAATGTAATAATAATATAGTCATCCTTGCATTTGATATAGCGCTTTATCACATTGTCGAGGTGTCTTAAAGAAATTCAGGGGATATACTATAAAGTGGTTTTGAACGTGTATTTTGTGGGCAGTTTGTTCACAACAATGTCACACAAACAGCAATGGAGTGAGTGACCAATTTTATTTTAGAGATTATAGAGTGGAGTCCTGTAGCTCAGTGGTTAGAGCTCTCGCCTTGCAGCCGAGAGACTTGGGTTCGGTTCCCAGCAGGGCGAAACCTTGGGCAGCTTTCCTTACTCCACATGCCTGATAATAATCCCTCAATAAAAAATAAACAAAATAGTAATTTGGTCACTCAATCTGCAACTGTTTGTGTGCTGCTGCTGTGCGCAATTGGCTGCCGTGTTTCACCCACAAATATATGGTCAATTCACTTTACAGTATATTCTGTGAAGCACTTTGAGACATCTAGAAGACATGAAAAGAGCTATATCAAATGTAAAGATTATTATTATTATAAACTCAAGGGAATACAGACCTACGAGTGTCACTCAAGCAAGTGATTGGTTGTCAATTGGGTCCTTGAATGAAGTTTAGTGAGTGTGTGTGCTCTAGAAAATTACCAAACTACTTTGACAGATCTTTGGCAATGAAAGATCTAAATCAAGTCAATTTTCTGTGGAGGTCTTGGTAGTCTGATAGTTGAGCCAGGCAGGTCTACAATATTACAAAGCACTGTTATTGACCAATTAGTTTGTCTGGCTCATTAGCAGGTTTAGTCACTGCAAGCTGGGATTCCCAGTGAGCTCCTCTTAATCCTGCCAGCCAAAGCTCTAATGCATAAGGTGGGGAATTTTTCAATGTTTGCATTTGTACCTCAATCCATAAACCTCCCCAAACCTCATCTCTTGCCATCAGCACTTAAGTTCACTGAAATTTTATGAGCAGGATGCATTCCTCAGACGGGTTTCCGTGTTTAGTATGAGACAGTGTGAGACAGCAGAGGTTGTTCTTTCAGGACCACATTGAGGACAGTGTGAGAGAGGAGAGGTTGTTGTTTCAGGACCACATTGAGGACAGTGTGAGAGAGGAGAGGTTGTTGTTTCAGGACCACATTGAGGACAGTGTGAGAGAGGAGAGGTTGTTGTTTCACGACCACATTGAGGACAGTGTGAGAGAGGAGAGGTTGTTGTTTCACGACCACATTGAGGACAGTGTGAGAGAGGAGAGGTTGTTGTTTCACGACCACATTGAGGACAGTGTGAGAGAGGAGAGGTTGTTGTTTCACGACCACATTGAGGACAGTGTGAGAGAGGAGAGGTTGTTGTTTCACGACCACATTGAGGACAGTGTGAGAGAGGAGAGGTTGTTGTTTCACGACCACATTGAGGACAGTGTGAGAGAGGAGAGGTTGTTGTTTCACGACCACATTGAGGACAGTGTGAGAGAGGAGAGGTTGTTGTTTCACGACCACATTGAGGACAGTGTGAGAGAGGAGAGGTTGTTGTTTCACGACCACATTGAGGACAGTGTGAGAGAGGAGAGGTTGTTGTTTCACGACCACATTGAGGACAGTGTGAGAGAGGAGAGGTTGTTGTTTCACGACCACGCTAAGAACAGTGGTCCTCTGCAGTATAAGTGAGCAGAGGATGACCGACTGTTTCAGGACCTCACTGAGGACAGAGTGAGAGAGCAGCAGAGGATATGGCTGTTTCAGGACCTCACTGAGGACAGTGTGAGAGAGCAGCAGAGGATATGGCCATTTCAGGACCACATTGAGGACAGTGTGAGAGAGCAGCAGAGGATATGGCGGTTTCAGGACCTCACTGAGGACAGTGTGAGAGAGCAGCAGAGGATATGGCCATTTCAGGACCTCACTGAGGACAGTGTGAGAGAGCAGCAGAGGATATGGCGGTTTCAGGACCTCACTGAGGACAGTGTGAGAGAGCAGCAGAGGATATGGCCATTTCAGGACCACATTGAGGACAGTGTGAGAGAGCAGCAGAGGATATGGCGGTTTCAGGACCTCACTGAGGACAGTGTGAGAGAGCAGCAGAGGATATGGCCATTTCAGGACCTCACTGAGGACAGTGTGAGAGAGCAGCAGAGGATATGGCCATTTCAGGACCTCACTGAGGACAGTGTGAGAGAGCGGCAGAGGATATGGCCATTTCAGGACCTCACTGAGGACAGCTCCAGGTGCGGCTCCCGCGACACGTCACGCTGCACCTGCTCTTACGTCACCGGAAGTCACGCCTCCGCTCTGAGTGACGCGCTGCACTTCCGGCGCCGCCATCCGCTGACACAGCCGCTTGGAAACGGCGAAGATTTTTTTCCCCTCCGCAGCCTCCGGTCCACAGCCCCCAGACACCTGCCGGGAGCCGGCGGGTGAGTAGTGCTGCCGCCGTGTTGTGTCGTGTTGTGTTTAGAGCCCGTCTCACGGCTGTCGCTGTCTGCTGGAGCCGCAGCAGCAACTCGAGTTGTAACCCCAGACCCTTATACAACAACAACAACAACAACAACTTGCACTTATGTATCGCCCTCCACGCAGGGTAGCGTCTCAGAGCGCTTTGCAGTGGCGGAGCCTGAACTCCGAGCCGGGTGTGTGGGGGTGGGGTGGGGGGGGTGCGAGGGACGGGCAGGAGGCCGGTGCCAGTTGAGCGGAGGCGCCGGGTGGTGGATTGGGGAGTGAGGAGGTCGGAGAGGTAGGGAGCTGCCAGAGAGTGAAGGGATTCAAACACGAGTGTGAGCGCCTTGAAGTCAATCTGTTCGGTGATGGGGAGCCAGTGGAGCCTGGCCAGAACTGGTGAGTTTGGTCCGGGTCAGTATGCAGGCGGCAGAATTCTGAATGAGCTGGATTTTTCGAATAGTGGACCTGGGGAGACCGAAGAGGAGTGTGTTGGAGTAATCTGGGTGGGAGGCATGCACGAGGGTTTGGGCTGCATTTGGGGTAAGGGATGGTTGGAGGCGGGCAATGTGTTGGAGGCGGAAGAAGATGGTCCTGGTCAGGGACCTGATGTGGAGGAGGAAGGGCAGCTGGGGGTCGAACCGGACGCCTAGATTGCACATTGGTTCGGTGAGTGTGAGGGAGAGCCCTGGGAGGTTGAGGAGTTCAGATCTGCCGGAGTGAAGACATTGATGGGAGCCAAGGAGTATGGTATCCAATCGGGTTTCCGTGCCGCACACAGCCCAGAAATAGCCCTGGTCAAAGTGACAAATGACATTCTGTCCATCTGCGACCAGTGCTCCCTCTGCCTCCTCATCCTCCTTGACCTCTCTGCTGCTTTCAACACTGTCGACCACTCTATCCTCATCCACCGCCTCTCCTCTCACCTCAACCTCCATGGCGCTGTTCTTGACTTGTTCAGATCGAACCTCTCATAACGTCTGTACTTCATCTCCACAAACGGTTTCGCCTCTAGCCCCCGGACTGTCTCGTGGGCATTCCTCAGGGCTCTGTCCTTGGTCCCCTCCTCTTCAACATCTATATGCTCCCTCTGACATCATCCGCAGACATGGGGTCAACTTCCACACGTATGTGGATGACACCCAACTCTAACCCTCTGCCTCCACCCTTGACTGCAGGACCACTGCTATGCTGACAGAATGTCTGGCAGACATCAAATCCTGGATGAGAGCTAACTTTCTTCAGTTGAACGTCAACAAGACCGACGTTGACTGCCAAGACCGCCAATCTCCTGATTGTCTCCCGTCAGCGCCTCCTCACCTCAGGCACTGACAGCATCACCATCCATGGTTGCACACTCCACCTTGCTAAGCCAGTCCGGAACCTTGGGGTCTTGTTTGACCCTCAACTATCCTTTCTACCCCATATCTGTGCCAGAACCCGCTCTGCCTTTCCCACCTACGCAACGTCACCCGGCTGTCACTGTCTCACACCGCAGGCCGCCGAAACCCTCATTATGTCGAGGCTCGACTGTGCAAACTCATTGCTTGTCGAACTCCCCAACTCCTCCCTTCACAGGCTGCAGATCATCCAGAACTCTGCAGCCCATGTCCTCTTCCGCATTAGGCTCCGCGACCCTATAATCTCCATCCTTGCCCAACTCCGCTGGTTTCCCATCACACAGAGGATACAGTTAAAGATTCTGGTCCTCACCTTCAAAGCCCTCCATGGTCTTACTCCCCCCTACCTCTCGGACCTCCTAACCCCCTACCATCCTGTTCGCTCCCTCCGCTCAGTGAGCTCCGACCTGCTTCACGACCCCCGCTTGCTTGCCCCACTATTGGCAGGTGGGCCCTCACCCTCTGGAACTCCATCTCGCAGTCCCTCCGTCTCTCCCCCTCCCTTGCCACCTTCAAGACCCATCTCAAGACCCTCCTCTTCGACCGTGCTTTCAATCTCCCTGCTTAACCCCTGCCCTCCACCCTCCCCCACCCCGACCCCCAGCTCGGGTCCAAAACTCTATCTGTCCAGCGCCTTGGGACGTCCTCCCGACGTGAAAGGCACTATACAAATGGAATTTTGTTGATGTTGCTGTTAAAGAGGCCCAAGGATGTAGCCCTGGGGTACCCCGCAGGTGACCCGGCAGGAGCAGAAGGAGAAACCGTTTGCCGAGATAAAGTAGAGACAGTTGGTTATAGCAGAGATCTATAGCCTGTTACACTGGTGCCCCAGCCCCCCGCCTGCCACCAGCCCCTGCGTGCCACCTCCCCTAAGCGCCCCGTCTGGTATTCCATGCTGCGTCTAATAGCAATTGCAAGTATTACACATAATAATAATAATCCTTGCATTTGATATAGCGCCTAATCACATCTTCTAGACATCTCAAAGCACTTCACAGAATATACTGTAAAGTGAATTGACTTTTGTGGGCAAAATGCAGCAGCAATTGCGCACAGCCGTGTCCCAAAGACAGTCGTGGATTGAGTGACCATATTACTTTTTAAACAAATTTTTAAGGGATTATTATCCCGGAAAAGCGATCCGCCAATCGACTAACAACATTGATTACATTTGTCTACAAAAGACAGTCTCTACACTTTATAGTAAAATACCATGAAACCCTTTTACACCTCTTCTCGACACAAAGCTTGCCTAATCAAATATTATTAAATGCACTTAATGCTATATGTACACTCAATATTATATGTGCTTTTAATATGTTGAACGTCAAATCACAGTGAATGCTGATTTAAAAAAATGTATCTTAAAAACTCAGATTTGAGGGTTTGTTGCCACGGATAAAACTTTGAATTATCGCAGAAAGGGCAGGTGGTGAATGAGAGGGAAAGGTTTTATTCTTCAAAATAAATTGCACCACTTTCTTAAATCTGATACCATTTTCTGATAATTTTTCTAAATGATTTTCTTCCCCTATTATGTAACTATTTCTGTACTCCATTTGCAGGTTCAATAAATGTAAGGTTTGTTTTTGATCTAAATACAGTCATTTTTTCCTTGAAATAAAATCCATAGCGGTGGATCATATCAGTTGTACCCATATGACAATGTATTGCTGGTTAATTTACAAGTGTAAAACGGAAATAGATTCCCAGCACCATATGTTCAAGTGAGCTGTTTCCATTTCACACTTGTAAATTCAAACTACAAATGCATAATTTGAATGTGATGTTCTTCTCACTACATGTTTATGTATCCCTACCCCAACTTAAATACAAACATAACTGAAATGAACAGAATTAAATTGACAACCAATTACTATATTTATTGGATGTTTGTCAACACGTATCCTATAAGTACATTGCTCATTGTTTCTAAAGCAATTCTACAAAAAAAGAACTGATTGATTCTCAAGGTTTCTGGAACTGTTCTAGCATGACTTCTTGATTCTGCCTAGCTTTATTTTAGTTGTCCATCTTGTCTGAGTTTGAAAGCAAATATTTCCAGATGAAAGATCATTTGTTTTAATAAAGTTACTCGCCACCAGAAATTCTCAAATGAAGGAAATGTTTCCTACTAGTTTCTCCAGCATTTATTGCCTAATTAAATACAATAGAACTCCATAGAGACAAGGTTTTCAAATGCAATCTCTTTACCTTCCTCACATCTATTTTTCTGTTTCCTGTGGTTTGATGCATTTACAACAATATTTTCAAAGAGTCAAAATTTAATGTCTGGTAGAGATGGTAGACATGTCTTCATTACCCACAATGACATTGCAGTTCTGAAATCTGAAATGTATTTTGTTTTGTCAATGACATTGTTCCCAAACCAACTATTTTGGTTTGGTGGAGTCCTGTAGCTCAGTGGTTAGAGCACTCGCTTTGCAAGCGAGAGACCTGAGTTCAATTCCAGGCAGGGCGAAACCTTGGGCAAGTTTCCTTACTCCACACGCCTAATAATAATCCCTCCAAAAAAACAAAACAATAATAAATTGGTCATTTTCAATCCATGACTGTTCGTGGGACATTGCTGTGCGCAATTGGCTGCCGCGTTCGCCCGCAAATATACAGTCAATTCACTTTACAGTATATTCTGTGAAGCGCTTTGGGATGTCTAGAAGACGTGAAAAGCGCTATATCAAATGCAAGGATTATTATTATTATATTATTATTATTATTTTCTGGAAAAATATTATTTTTGTATTTAGATATTTAAAAACCTGAGATGAATGTAAGATAAAATCTAAGACATCAAAAAAGATGCTTCACCCTTTGAAGTATCAGTACCCCAATATACATGTTGAAACAAGAGCTCTCTAGGAAGTCAATTACATAAAAATGAAGAGTAGGTTATGCTGACCATTCGAAATTCCCACGTTGCTCTTTTATTTTGCCCCATTATTGTCTTCCTAAATAATCCATCTTGCATAATTTTGTTCAATCTTGAATTTCTAACCTGTTATCTTTAGCAGTGTTCCCACTTTGCCAGAAAATGTGTTTCAAAGAAGGAGGATAAATACAAACAGCCTCACAAAGCTCAACCAGTGGAATCTCTTGTTCAGAAATTAATACTTCAAGTCGTTGATGTCTCAAAGTGCTTCACAGTGGATTGACTGTGCATTTTGTGGCTGATTATTAAATGTTTTTTTTGTGTTTTGCATAGTCAATAGAAAAGAAATTGCATGTGGTTCTCAGGTTTACTTCACGTTACAGAGCTTCCAGAATTTGGAAAAAAAGCAAGTAGGTTCTTCTGAATATCTTTTTTTAACGAATCTACGGAAACCTTTGCTTCAACGTTGAGGCGTGGAGTCATGTAGCATATTGTTTGGCACGCTTGCCTCACAAACCAGAGGAGCCGGGTTTGATTCCCAGTCAGGGGGAAACTTAGGCAAGATTCCTTACTCTATATGTCTCTGTTTACCTAGCAGTAAGTTGCAACCTGGTTGTTAGTCGATGAACGGATTGCTTTCCGGGGGTAATACTCCCTTCAAATAAATATATAGAATAATTTGGTCACTCAATCAACAACTGTTTGTGGGACACTACTGTGCATAATTGGCTGCCACGTTTCACCCACAAAATATACAGTCAATTCACTTTACAGTATATTCTGTGAAGTGCTTTGCGACTTCTCAATGATGTGATAAGGCGCTATATCAAATGCAAGGATTATTATGATTCCTACAGTTCTATATCTTAAAATTATTTTTAACATTCAGGAATTCACTGTTGGAATAAACACCAAATAGTTATTATTTTTGATTGTATTACAGATTGCTTTACAGAAGTGAAGATTTTTTTAATTTAAAGGGAGGATCTGTGCAATTTTATCAAATCATTTTATCAAAAGTACTACCACAGCAACTTGCATTATATAGTGTCCTTCACTCTGGGTAGCGTCACAGAGCACTTAACTAGTCGATGAATGATGTGCCATAGTTTGCAAAAGTGCTGGAAGCTGTTTGCCATTTTCAATGTCATTAGTGTATACAGTACAAGGTGAAGAATTGGAATTGTTCACTAAGCAATAACCTTACAATCATATTAAATCCGCATTGTCAGATCAGCATTGTAAATGGTATAAAATCTATTAACTATTGCTCAATTATTGACTAAGATACTAAATTTGTTTTGATTGAAACTTTGGATTGAAACCATCCCTAAAGAGGAAGTTCAGTCAGTCTTGTACAGGTGACAACTGTATGGAGGGAGATATTTGTGGTTCTTAAGGTGTTTGTAGGTGTATTGAATTGCTTTACTGATCAAAGAAGATAATATAATCGTAATTCTAGTATTTTTACTTTCTTCCTGTCCCACATTTTGTCTCCTCTAGAAATAAACAAAAATATATTGAGCATTGCACCACTATAATAAACTATAATTCTCTATTTTCCTTCACCTGTTTTCCTATAGCTCTTCATCTGAGATTAGAAGTTTTTGTAATTTAAAGATGCATCACTTAGCTGAAAGGGAAATACAACCAAATGGAAATATCAAATAAAAATAGAACCTTTATTGTGTGCATTTAGAATATTGGTAAATATGGTTTATTTTGTTTAAAAATCCATTCTGTGACTAATACTGTTTATCTGCTCAGTATTTTTTTAATACATTCAGATCAGACTATTTACTGATAGATTCTGACATTTCCAAGCTTGTGCTGGAGGAACTCATCTTAAACTCCATTGTTTACCGCATGGCGGCTGCCTCGTCATATTGTACATTGGTGTTAATCCCTTATATCCAATTGGGATCAATACTGATCATTTCTGCATTATCTATTATTGATAACTGATAACTTAAATAGTCATTTGCTCAAGTAGCTTGAACTTGGCATAATTTTAAAATCTGATGTTTTTCCACATTGTTCACTCAAATCAGCTTAACATTCATTGCCCTCCTTTTTTAACATCATTCATCGTTTAATGAATCATGTTCTAAGATTTTTTTGTTTGCTGTCATTTTAGAAAAAGTAGACCATTGTACTATGGATCATCAATAAATTGCTGTTGTTCCCCGATTGCCTTTTTGTACTGTACTTTATTTAAGTACCCCATTATTATTTAAGTGCCCCTCGACTCTGCAAAAAGAGCACTGTATAAATGCAAGTTGTTCTTAATGTCAGTTGAATTTGAATAAGGTTTGTTCTTGTTGTCACTATATGTTACGATTTTGTTTTTTATCTCCATGATTATTTGGTTGAAACCAGCTTAATTATTGCACTTTGCTGTTGACCTTCTTAACCAAAAAAATGACCCTAGGGTAGGATGAATTAATGAGTGGTTTAAGTAAACAGTACATGGAGGAAGGAATTGAATCAATTAGTAAGTTGTACAGGAACGTATAGAGGAATGAAGATCTGCATATAATGGTAAACAAAGTTGTTGCACAAAGTAAAATACAGGAATTGTATTGGGGGGCGGATGGTGGGAGGGAGGTAAGTGGGGTCTCCTTAGAGCTGAACTGACTCCAAATTCACATGTTTGCCAATGGAATGCCGGAATCGAACCTTCCCCCTGTGGCTAATCGGTAGCCCGGTTTCTGAGCCAGGTAGGTGGGCAGTACTTCAGGGGAGTACTGATGATAACAGAGCAAACCTGGTTCATCGGCAGACTTGGAAAGGCAAACAAGTCATTGAGGGCAAGGAATCATCCCATTCAGCTCCTGTTAACCCTGCAAGCCAAAGCCTTAATGGGTATCCTAGCTGGACAAGCGACAGGAAAGCTTACCAGAGAGTGCTCGCAATGGCAAGCTATCTGGTTTTAGCTGGATAGACTCCAGTAGTACTCCCAAAACACATTCTGTAGTCCACAAGCTTGGTCTCTTGTCAATCTGCGCCTAATACTTTCTGGTATTAGTGGTCCTGGAGTCGAGGGTGGAGGCAGAGAGATAGAGTTGGGTGTCATCTGCATACATGTGGAAGTTGACCCAATGTAGGACTGGAGGAGAAGCCAACAAAGTGGAGCCGGTGTGAGAGGTAGGATCTGAACCAATCAAGGACAGAAACATGAAGGTTGAGGTGGGAGGAGAGGCGGTGGAGGAGGATGTAGTGGTCAATCGTATCAAAAGCAGCAGAGACGTCAAGGCGGATGAGGAGACAGAGGTAGCCTTGGTCACAGATGAACAAAATGTAATTTGTCACTTTGACCAAGACTGTTTTTCTGTGCTGTGGGCAACACGGAAACCCGATTGGAGGGTTCGTGTAGGGAGTGGTGTGAGAAGGAGAGGGGTAGGGATGTGGTTCAGGGAGCAGGTTGTGGGTTTCATGTGGGTTATTAATGGTGGTGAGAGAGGATGAGGAGACAGGTTTAAAGTGTGAAGAGAGGGATGTTTAGGGGCTGGAATGTGGAATGTGATGGGGAGGGATTAGCAGTTAGCAGGAAGGGCAGAGGAGGCTGAGCAGATCCCCTCGATTTTAGTTTTGAGGAAGTCCAGCATCTCCTCGTAGTTGGAGTTGAAGGAGAGGATGGGTGAAGTGTGAGAGAGTGGGTGGAGGAGCCGGTTGGTGGTTGAGAAGGAGACTGGGGTTGTCCTTGGCTTCCAAGATTAACTTGGAGTAGAAGGACGATTTAGCAGAGGTGAGGGCAGAGCAGTAAGTTTTGATGTGGTCCAGCCAGATTTCCTGATGGACTGTTAGATTTGAGCCAGGTGTGTTTTGGGCACGCACCTGTGCCTTGAGGGAGCAGAGGTAGCTGGTGACTTGCGGCAAGGGCATCAAGAGTGGTGGAGAGTGAGTTGTGGAAGAGAGTGACCAAGGAGGATATGTTGGTGTGGGAGGAAGCCCAGAGGGGGAGTAGTTCAGATGACTCCAGTGCAGCGGAGAGGGAGTAGGAGAGTTTTTTTCCCCAGGGACAGTAGGAGATGGGTTGGGTTACAGTGGGGAGAGGGATTGAGGAGTTGAGACAGATGAAGTAGTGGTCTGAGATGGCTTTGTCGGTGATGGTGATGTCCGAGATGCTGAGGCCCCGGTTCAAGTGGGTGGCCATGGACGTGGGTGGCAAAGTGGATGTGGAGGGAGAGGTTGTGAATGAAAGGAGAGAGGACAAGTCAGTGGAGATAGAGCAAGAGGGGGTGAAGTGCAGGTTAAAGTCGCCTGGGATGTGGAGGCATTCAGAACAGAGGCAGAGAGGAAGGTGGGGGAGGGTTTGGGGGTTGGTAAATGAGAATTTTTGAGGGAAAGATTGGAGGGATGGTAGAGAGTAAGGTGCTTGAAGGAGGGGAATGAGCAGAAAGAGTATGGATATAGGCCAAGTGAGGACTTGGAGCTGAGTAGATACATTTATGCAGTTGAGTGGAGAATTGGAATTACTGGTAAGGGAGAAAATAAGAAGAACTGAAGGAAAGATAACAGAAGATAACTTTATCTAGTTAAAACATTTTTTAACGATAAGAACAACAAAATAATAATTAACAACCACTTTTGTTTTCCAGCTCAAGCTTAACAATTAGAGAGTGAGCAGCTAAGATAATTAAGATAGGCCATTTGAAATTATAAATTGATTGTGGGAATTTCAATTTTGTAGAATTAGTTATCATTATGGTGATAACTAGATGGAGACTTTCTGAGAATTTTATAACTGTTTGCTTCTTAACAGGACTGATAATATTTAAAACAGGGCATCAGAGCATATGCAAAATAGGTTTTATTACTTAACAGCAGACTATAAATTTTGCCTTTAAGTGGGTGATCATTTATTTAGACTGCAATGATTATTTTACAGTTTAATATATTGTAGTATTGGATATAGTTTGGAGTTCAACGCATATAATTATTTTGGCACTGGGTTTTAGTGATGATAAGCTTATACCAAATTGCTAAATTTTGATGGAAATAGTCTTTAATTAGGAAAAATAAATTTCAAGTGTTCTAAATAAGTATTGTCATATACTGTAAAGTGATGTGTGTCGCTTTAGAGTTATCTGGTTATAACAACAACAAATTACATCTATATATCACTTTTCATGTCTTGAGGTCAGTGAAGGGTTTGCACCCAAGGTGGAGTTGGAGTCATGAGGGGTGGAGGGCAAGGTTGAGGTGGGAGGGTGACCAAAGGCAAAGAAAAAGTTCTTGAGATAGGTGTTGAAGGAGGTGGGGAAGTTCTCATTACGTATGTTGGTTATATCATTTATCATGGCTGGCCCAGACTTGTCTTCAAGTGCGCAAATCATTTTAGCATTAAATCTGCACCAGAGGTAAGTTGATGTAGTGACACTAAGTAGCTGTAGATAATTGATAATAAATGGTAATACAACTTTTCCTATTTTCCCCCATGTATTGTTTTTGTCTGATCTTGTGTGGGTTCAATTAGGATCTGACTGCTGAGATAATTAATTAAAAGTTGTGGGGTGAGAGGGTCCAAAACCAAGGAATTGACTTGAATTAAATAAATCTGTCTCCAAAAGCCCACTGAGCTCTTCTTATCACTGCCCACTTTAGATATGGGGATTTAAAATCACTGTTCTATTAGATCAAATCACACCATTGATTATAAAGGTTTACCTGATTATTTACTTTTAAGTATTTTAAAAAAACAACAATGCTTCGATCTTAGTAAACTCTTCAAAGGGTTTCAGAATAGTCCAATTTAATCGATTTCCATAGGGAATGGCATAGACAAGTGGTGAAACAAAAGCTTCACCATGGTTACTCGAAGAGACTGTGGTACAAAACACCTGACTGCTAAAACAGATGATAGTCATTATAAGGTGCACTAAATTGGAATTACGAGTTGGTCAGAACCTATTTGGAGAAGTACATTTTATTTGAAAAGATCAGATTCTTATAGTCCTAAAATAGTCCTACCTAGTACTTGTGTTATGGGCATTGTTGCCCTTGTCATCTGAATTCAATGCATGATATTAAAATTAATTGTTTGCTTTAATTGTGTCAATTTTTGATTTCCATTATGAATTGTGTTATGTTTTCCCCATGCAATTATTGCTGTATCAAAATTGTAAAACTACTTGAAATTGACATGAAAAAAGTAGTTCCATTATATTTTCTTTGCAATTTGTCAGGAAAGATTAACCATTTTCAATATTAACATAAACATGTCTTCATTAGTTTCTTTAAAACTATTTGCTGTTTTTGTAAACATGAACATTTGTCTTCAATCCATATAGTTATCTGCAAGTACAATTATAAAAACATTTAAATGTATAAGTACCTAAATGTATGTGCACTTCAAATTACAAAAAAAGTTCCCTGATGGTTAATCATTGCAGTAGGTTTTTTTCTGCCATTTTCTCCCTTTCTACCATTTTCCATTGTGAATCTTGACACTATAACCAAGTGTTTCACTTTGTAAAAGTGTCTGAGTATAATTGGTAAGAAGTTGTAGCATAGTGTTTGAAAGAAATCTAATTAATGTTTGATTGACAGAAATTCCACTTAGATCCAGGCTTACTCTTTTTTATGTATCATTTCAGAGCTTCCAGATTTTGCCATATACATTTAAATACAGTCCCAATTTTAACAGAAATTTGGTTACAGAAAACCGAAAACTAAATACATCAATTTGCCAAACAATGGATGCTTTGAAATGTAATGTAAATGGAACAAATCTAAATCCATCTAGAATTTTTCCCCTTGAGTGTCCACTTGAGTGTTGGCCTAAGTAATCTTGAGGCAGATAACAAGTTACTGTAAAGCAGACAAACATTGTTGTGTGTCTTATTCATAATGCTGTTTTCTATCAACAGAATACATTTTTGCCAGAAGTTTCTGTAAATATGCTGAAACGAAAACAAAGTTCAAGAGTGGAAAGCCAGCCTATTACAGACTTTGGTCCAGATGAGACACTTGCAGACAATGCAGACATTCTATGGATTAATAAACCAGTAAGTCACAGGCATGGTTAAGATCTCTGAAATCCTCTTACAAATAATATAAGATGCAGGGATACAGAAAAGGAGTTCCTCGGGTTTGAGACCTGAGGCCCCTAGAATCTCGGCCACCGATGGTGATGTAGAAAGAGCAGGCAACATGTTGCAAGGCCGATTTAGTCATGTAGCAGACTATGAAATGGATAAGGGGGTACTAGGATTTGAAGAGATTTACAGGCAAAGGTGGAGAGATTTCCAGACAGTCAGAGGACTGGGGGTGATGGACATGCAGAGTTTGGCGCTAGTGAGAATGCTATATTTATGCAGCCTAGTCTTATAAGCTTATAAGCAGCACAGAAGCATAACAGAATAGAAGATGAAGAAGTAAATCTAGACAGCTGAATGATAAGGGAACATTTCATGGTTGCTGAGAGAGGCATTGCAACAAAACAAGAGGGAAGAAATTAGTAACAAGGGCAACCAAATGGAACTTGGCAATTGACCTTCAACTCAAGCTGAACAGCAAGACAGAAAGCAGCTTATGGAAGCTGCAGAGCATAACAATATGATAATCATAGGAATTTTAATTTCCCAGAAGAGTTGTGATAAAACAAAGGAAAATACGAAGGAAAGAGTGAGTGTGCAGAGTTTTGTTCAATATGCAGAAGAATACAGCAATCCATGATGCTAAGAGTGCAAATGTTAGTATCTTATGTTCTTATAGAGACGGTTGAAGCAGGAAGTGTTGATTCTTTCAAACACAGATAGATAGTTTTATTTTAGGAAGTAACATTATGGGATATAGTACATAGTTTGGGACATATGTGCATGCGACTGCCAGGAAGGTAGAAGGCGAGTTACATGGACCTTGGTCTTTTCTCGTCTAGCATTTCTTATGAGGTCTCTAAAAAGGATTAAGTTTGATACATTTGTGGAAACTAGAAGAAAAGTAGAATTCTTTTAAAATCAGCTTAAGAGCACTATGTGACTCGAAGAAACCTTGTTAGACAAAAATAAATGTCTGAACAAGGAACTGAAAACTAACATAAAACCAAATAGAAATATTGAGCATCTGACCAAACAAAATATTGAAGTTGTTGTATCAAGGTTAAGTGTAAGAGGTTGTTATAAAAGTGAATTGCTGAGAGTTTATGTCAGCAATGATATCGTAGTTTATTCTGCATCTGCTACCCCCTCCCCATCTCCTCTGCCCACCCCAGATCCTACCTATTCTTCCCTACACACCTTTAAACCTGTCTCCCCCTACTCTCTCATCACCACGATAACCTGTATGAAACCGACCACCTACTCACTCGCCCCCATTTCTACCCCTCTCCTTACCTCCCAGCTCCACCTCCTTGTCCCTCTGCTCACTGACATCGTAAACCTCTCCCTGTCTTCTGGCACTGTTCCCACCCCATTAAAAAAACGCTGTGTCCTTAAAAAACCCTCCCTGGACCCTTCTCTACTCCCTAACTCCCACCCCATCTCCAACCTCCCTTTCCTCTCCAAGGTCTTCGAACAAGTTGTTGCTTCGCACCTTCCTCTCTCGCCCCTCCCTTCTCGAACCCCTCCAAACGGGTTTCCATGCCGCCCACAACACAGAAACAGCCTTGGTCAAAGTGACAAATGACGTTCTGTCCATCTGCGACCAGGCTCCCTCTGCCTCCTCGTCCTCCTTGACCTCTCTGCTGCTTTCGATACCGTTGATCACTCTATTCTCATCCACCGCCTCTCCGCTCACCTCAACCTCCACGGTTCTGTCCTTGACTGGTTCAGATCGTACCTCTCACTTAGCCTGCACTTCATCTCCGTAAGTGGTTTCTCCCCTCGACCCAGCGTTCCTCAGGGCTCTGTCCTTACTCCCCTCCTCTACAATATCTATATGCTCCCTCTTGGTGACATCATCCGCAGACATGGGGTCAACTTCCATCGGAATGTATGTGGATGACACCCAACTTTACCTCTCTGCCTCCACCCTTGACTCCAGGACCACTGCTATTGGACATCAAGTCTTGGATGAGAGCAAACTTTCTTCAGTTGAACATCAACAAGACCGAGGCTCTCCTGATTGGCTCCTGTCAGTGCCTCCTCACCTCAGGCGCTGACAGCATCACCATCCATGGTTGCACACTCACCTTGCTAACCCAGTCCGGAACCTTGGGGTCTCGTTTGACCCTCAACTATCCTTTTTACCCCACATCTGTGCCACGACCCGCTCTGCCTTCCCCATCTTTGCAATGTCGCCTGGCTCCGCCACTGTTTCACACCGCGGGCTGCCGAAACCCTCATACATGCGTTCATTACACTGAGGATAGACTACGCAAACTCATTGCTTGTCGGCCTTCCCAGCTCCTCCCTCCAAAGGCTGCGGATCATCCAGAACTCTGCAGCCAGTGTTCTCTCTCACTCTAGGCTCCGCGATCTTATCACCCCCATCCTTGCCCAGCTCCACTGGCTTCCCATCACGCAGAGGATACAGTTCAAGATCCTAGACCTCACCGTCAAAGCCCTCCATGGTCTTGCTCCCCTCTACCTCTGTGACCTCCTGTACCATCCTGCTCGCTTCCTACGCTCAGCGGGCTCTGGCCTGCTTCACGTCCCCCGCCTCTCTCGCCCCACTATTGGCGGGTGGGCCTTCCGCCACTCTGCCCCCACCCTCTGGAACTCCATCTCGTAGTCCCTCTGCCTCGCCCCCTTCTTTACCACCTTCAAGACCCATCTCAAGAGCCTCCCCTTTGACCGTGCTTTCGATCTCCCTGCTTCCCCCCCTGACCTCCACCCTCCCTGACCCCGACCCCCAGCTCGGGTCTGAAACTCTGTCCAGTGCCTTGGGACGTCCTCCCGAAGTGAAAGGCATTATACAAATGTAATTTGGTTGTTGTTGTTCCATATCATTCTTGCACATCAGCATAAAATAGATTATCTGCATTCCCTATTCTATTTTCCTTATTTTGAAGCTAAGCATGTTTGTGAAATGTTAGGTCAGACAACATATTCCTTCTGTCTGACTCACTAGGTGTCTTTCAAGCCTCTGGGACAAAGTTGTGGGTTCAAGTCCTGCTTCAAGAATCGAGCTCATAGGCTGACATTCAAATACACCTTACAGTAAATCCCATAAAGTGCTTTATGACTGCTCAACGATATGATAGGCACTGTATCAAATGATAACAAGGATTATTATTAATATACTATAAGCACTGTGAAAGCATTTGTTGTCAATGTGTTAGCCTTCCAATGAGACATTCAAAGAACGGTCTGCCTGCCTGCTCTTCAGGTGGTTTTTAAAGATTCCAAAAAAGGAAAGGAGTAGCCAACAATCCCCCTGATCAGTTGATCATTCACCTCCTGTTTTTTTGTTGGACCTTGCTGTCTGCAAAATGGCTGCATGTTTGCCTCGGTAAACAGACACCACAGTTGACACAAATTGTTAATAAAGCTCACTGTGATGTTTTGATGTGATAAGGTGATATAAAAGTGCAGTTTCTTATTAATTCCAATAGAAGGGTATTATAGAAAATAAATGATAGTTAAGAATGTGTCACAAGGATTTTATGCTCTTGAGGGAGTTCATTCAATGTACAGACATTAAACTTTATAGTATATCCTGTAAAGGGCTTCCGACATGAAAAGAGTGAGATAAAATATAAATTTTTTTTAATTTATGATGATGCTTGAATGGTTGGCAGCCACTAAATCTCAAGTGTTTTACAGTCTTAAATACACTTAAGCATATATATATATTTCATGTGCAGTCTTCTTAAGTGTTTCAATTTTGGAGTTTTTTTCCATTGGACTTCATTTTCTGGTCTGTTCAAAGGTTTCACTGGCACTTAACAACAGCAACAACGAAATTACACCTATAGAGCGCCTTTCACATCGGGAGGACGTCCCAAGGCGCTGGACGGTCAGGGGTCACGACCCAAGCATGGGGAAGGGGTGGGGTAGGGGTGAGGGAAGGCAGAGAGGTGGGAGGGCGACTGAAGGCATGATCGAAGAGGAGGGTCTTGAGACCAGCCTTGATGGAGGCAAGGGAGGAAGTGAGGCGAAGGGACTGTGGGATGGAGTTCCAGAGTATAGGGGCAGAGAGGCTGAAAGCTCGGCCACTGATGGTAGCGTGGGTCGGACGGGAGACATGGAGCAGCCCGGAACTCGCTGACCGGAGGGAGCGGGCAGTTGGTAGGGGAGTCAGCAGGTCAGAGAGGTAAGAGGGGGCAAGGCCATGGATGGCCTTGAAAGTGAGGTGAGGATCTTCAATTTGATCCTCTGAGGGATGGGGAGCCAGAGGAGTTGGGTGAGGGTGGGAGTGATGGGGTCATAGAGCCTGGTGCGCGAGCTGCAGAGTTTTGGATGATCTGCAGCTTGTGAAGGGAAGAGTTGGGAAGGTCACTGAGCAGGGAATTTCCATAATTGAGCCTTGATGTGATGAATGTGTGGGTAAGGGTTTTGGCAGCCTGAGGGGTGAGGCAGTGGCGGAGTCTGGCAATGTTGCGGAGGTGGTGGTAGGCAGTGCCAGTCATGGCGCGGATGTGGGGGAGAAAGGACAGTTCAAGGTCGAACAAGACACCCAGGTTCCTGACTGGCTTAGTGAGGTTGAGTGGGCAGCCGTGGATGCTGATGCTGCCAGCGCCCAAGGTGAGGATATCCTGGTGCGAGCCAATCAGGAGGGCCTCGGTCTTGCTGATGTTCAGCTAGAGAAAGTTGTCCCTCGTCTAGGACTTGATGTTGGACAGGTAGTCAGTCAGGACGCCAGTAGTCCTGGAGTTGAGGGTGGAGGCAGAGAGATAGAGTTGGGTGTCATCTGCATACATGTGGAAATTTACCCCATGTCTGCGGATGATGTCACTAAGGGGGAGCATGTAGAAGGTAAAGAGGAGGGGATCGAGGACAGAGCCCTGAGAAATGCTGCACGAGACGGTGCAGGGGCTGGAGGAGAAGCCGTTTGCTGAGACGAAGTGGAGGCAGTGTGAGAGGTAGGAACTGAACCAGTTAAGGACAGAACCTTAGAGGTTGAGGTGGGAGGACAGGTGATGGAGGAGGAGGAGGCAGAGGGAGCCCTGGTCACACATAGTCAGGATGTCATTTGTGACCTTGACCAGAGCAGTTTCTGTGCTGTGGTCAGCACCGAAACCTGATTGGAGGGGCTCATGGAGTGAATGGGATGAGAGGAAAGAGCGAAGCTGGGTGGCAATGGCTCTTTCAAGGACCTTGGACAGAAAAGGGAGGTTGGAGATGGGTTGTTAGCTGGATAGCTGTGATGGGTCAAGGGAAGGTTTCTTCAAGGTGGGAGTGATAGTGGCTGTTTTGAGGGGTAGGAACAGTGCCAGATGACAGGGAGAGGTTGATGATGTCGGCGAGTAGTGGGGCAAGGAGGTGGAGCTGTGATTTAAGGAGAGGGGTGGGGTTGGGGTCCAGGGAGCAGGTGGTGGACTTCATGGAGGACATGGTGGTGATGATAGAAGAGGGGGTGACAGGTTCAAAGTTGTGGAAGAACGGATAGTTAGTGGTCGGAGTGTGGGGGAGGGGGAAGGAGGGGGTGGAAGTTGGGAGGGCAGTAGAAGCTGAGCGGATTCCCTCAATTTTGGACTAGAGGAAGTCCAGCATTTCCTCGCAGTGAGAGTCGGAGGAAAGAATCTGCGAGGCATGGCGGGGAGGGTGGAGGAGCCGGTTGGTGGTGGAGATCAGGAGCCTGGGGTTGCCCTTCGCCTCCAGAATTAATCTGCAGTAGAATGACGATTTGCCCGAGGCGAAAGCAGAGCGGTAGGTTTTGATGAGGTCCAGCCAGATGTGCCGGTGGACAGTTAGGCCGGATTTGAGCCAAGTGCGTTCGGCAGACATCCAAGACACTGAGGCCGCGGGTGATCACCAAGTCAAGCGGGTGGCCATGAACGTGTAGCAGAGTGAATGTGGAGGGAGAGGTTGAGGGAGGAGAGGAGAAGTCTAAGAAGGTGAAGCAAAAGGGGGTGAAGTGGAGGTTGAAGTTGCCTAGGATGATGAAGCGGTCGGAGCAGAGGCAGAGGGAAGCTAGAAGGGTGGAAATGTCAGAGATGAAAATGGGGGAGGATTTGAGGCGGGCGGTAAATTAGGAGAATTTTGAGTGAGAGATGAGAGGGGTGGCAGAGGTGTTCAAAAGGGGGAAATGAGCCAGTGGAGTAGGGGATAGGACAAGTGACACCCTGGAGATGAGGGCCACACCACTGTGGGGGCATGGTGGTAGGTATAGCCGGGTAGTGTGACCTCAGTGAGGTTGAAGGTGTCACCTGGGGTGATCCAGGTTTCCCTGAGGAATATCAATATGCTCATTGAGGATGAGATCATTGACGGCCAGGGTTTTATTGCAGATGGAGCGGACGTTTTGAAGGCTAATGCGGAGTGGGCAGTTGGCAGGGGGATGTGTGGGATGGGAGAGGGTAGTGGATTGGTTGGCAGGGAGAATGGGGATGCGGATGAAGGAGGAGAGGTTAGCCCCTGGGTTCTGGGTCCGGGGTGGCTTGCGGCGGTAGTGGGGAATGGGGCAGTTGGTGTGGACATCCAATGCTGAGTACCACGATGAGCCCGGCAGAGGATTCCCAGGGTGGAACAGAGGGAGGCAGTAGGGGGCTCAAGCAGAGATAGGAGGCAGAGAGGGCGTATAAAGAGCTGGACAGAGCAGGAGAGTTGCAGGGAGGGGGGGAATTTTGAGGGAGGGCCAGCTCGGGTCGGGGGCAGAAGCCAAGATACGCACGCTGAGACGAGAGGCGTGGATTTAGTGGGACATTGTCATCCCGCAGGAGACTGTGGGGGCTAGAGGTGGCGCAGATGGGGGAGCGCGCTCATTGTGATGCAGGGAAAGGACAGGGGAGGGAGGGAGACACACTGGTGGCCTCCCAACTGAATATTTTTTTCTGTTGCAATCTGGATATTTAATAAAATACATGCTATTTATTTATTTATATGGAATTCTATTCCTATTGATACAGAATTTATATAGAAATGTATAGAATTTAATATCTGTGAGTATGTCACTTCCATCCTTGCTTGACTCCACTGGCCATAACAGATCGAGTTCAAGATAATAATAATAATAATCCTTGCATTTGATATAGCGCTTTTCACGTCGGGAGGACGTCCCAAAGCGCTTCACAGAATATACTGTAAAGTGAATTGACTGTATATTTGTGGGCGAACGCGGCAGCTAATTGCGCACAGCAATGTCCCACAAACAGTCGTGGATTGAAAATGACCAATTTATTATTGTTTTTTTTGGTTTTGGAGGGATTATTATTAGGCTCTGTGTGGAGTAAGGAAACTTGCCCAAGGTTTCGCCCTGACCTGCCTGGAATTGAACTCAGGTCTCTCACTTGCAAAGCGAGTGCTCTAACCACTGAGCTACAGGACTCCGCATACTCACATTTAATTCCCTCCATGGTCTCACCCATACTCACATTTAATTCCCTCCATGGTCTCACCCCACTCTACCTCTGCAGGCTCCAGCAGTCTTACTAATCCAGCAATTCCCTTCGCTTTATCGGTGATGGTCTACTCCACATTTCTCCACTCTGTTCAGCCCCACCTTTGATGGACAGACTTTCACCCACTTAGCTCCCAGTCTCTCAAACTCCATTCCAAGTCCGTTTTCTCTTTCAAGGTACGATTCAAAACATACCCCTTTCTTTGACTATGCTTTCAGTCATCATTTCCCTCCTCACCCTCAGTTCCCTCCTTCAGCTTTAATGCCCAGCCAGAACTATCGAGAGCTTTGGGGCATTCATTACAAGTGAAATGCTCTATATAAGTGTAAATTGTATTGTATTTACAAAGCTTTTAGGAAATGATTGTGTGCAAGAGTTTTTTCCCCCAGTGAATATAGTGAGCAGAAGCTACTGCTGGAGGCATTGGACTTGGCACTGTTGTGACCTGATTCAATGTTTCCAATTTTCCCAGAACTTTCAAACAGTATAAAATGTCTCCAATTGAGATTTGAGTATGTAATGGAAAACAAATCTTGTGGCTATGTGTTTATATGAAGTGCTCTGGGTAAAGTCATATTATTATTTATATTACTATATTATGTAATCTAATTATGGGATTTTTTTGTTCACTTTCATCTTAATGTTCACTTTATAATAATCCTGAACTTTCATAGAGTGCCTAAAACTTCAAAATTTCTCAAAATGTTTCACAGGTGAATGCTGTCAACTGTAATGACCATGTACTTGTACCCAAACAGAAAAGCACATATCAATTGCAATATGAATCAACAATTTATCCCAATGAATGTTGGCCAGGAGAGTAAGAAAAATTCCCTTCTCTTTTGGAATCATCCTACAGGATCTTTAATGTCCACTTGAACAGGCAGGCAGAACCTCAGTTTAGTGTCTGATTTGAAGGAAGACACCTCCAACAACACACCAATTCTGCACTGGAGAGTTAACATGGATCATGAGCTCAGGTTGCTATGTGGGACTTGATATCACATCTTTCTGTCCCAGAGATTGAAATGATATCAACTATACTCTGCTGGTGCTTGTCAGGCTACTTATTTATTCAATTGGATTTGGTAGGCAGTAAACCCAATAGAAAGTTATTACATTAGTATTACACAGGATGTTAATTTTGAATTCTTAATTATTAACATTGTAGTACCTTGCTTTGGTGATTGAAGAATACAATGAGATTGGTACTGTTCTCCTCCAACCACTGATAGACCTCTTGAGGACTATATGATACTGTTAATTGATATCTGAGAGGAAACCTGCATCACTAATAACTTTTTTTTGTTTGTGTAGTGGGTACACTCCTTGCTGCGGGTATGTGCCATCATCAGTGTTATTTCAGTCTGCATGAACACCCCGAAGACCTTCCATTACTATCCACCTCTTCAGTATGTAACCTTTGCCCTGGATACTCTGCTGATGTTTTTATATACTTCTGAGATGATTGCAAAAATGCACATCCGTGGTATAGTCAAGGTAAGGGTCTTAGTGCAAACATTTACCCCAGAATTGGATGATCACAAAAAAAGCATTGCATCATTAGTAAGACTGGTGTGGTGAGTGTGATGTGTGTGTATGTATGTGTGTGTGTGGTGTGTGTTGTATACACAGATGCACACACTCTTGTGAGCTGAAGAGAATGACCTACTAAGAGACATATTAACTTGAAACAGGATTCACAATTCCCATATGGTCATGCTACAGAAATATAACCAAAACTGCATTCTTTAAAGATTACTAAAATTAACTCACCAAAAATATGAAGCGTATGTTCTTTCTAATGGAAAAAGCAAATGATCTCATATAGATAAAAACTCTCTTTATCCAGGAAAAAATAAAATTGAAAAGCAGGGTAAAGATATTGAACTATTTGATTTAAAAAAAAGAGATTGTGCTTTCCACTGACTAATCCCTTTTTAGGTGAATTAATGTTTTTTTAGTGAATTTTATTTTCAGGCACCACGACCACCAACAGCAAATGACATTTGTAAAGTGCTGTTCACGTTGGGAGGATGTCCCAAGGAGCTGGACAGTCGGGGATTTGGACCCGGTTGGAGTCAGAGGGGGGGGAGGGCAGGGAGGATAGGGGTAGGAGGATGACTGAATATGCGGTCAAAGAGGGGGTTCTTGAGACGTGCTTTAAAGGAGGCAAAGGAGTGAGAAAGACGAAGAGACTGTGGGATGGCGTTCCTATGAGTGGGGGTAGAGAAGCTTAAGGCCCGACCCCCCGATGGTGGGCAGGCCAGGCAGGGCACGTAGAACATTGTAAAAGTTTGAAAGGGTTAGAAACGTTATGCTACTATAATAAAAGAGTAGATTAAATTATTTTCCTCAGTTTTTCACTGAATGAACCAAGATAAATGCAATTTATAAAACATAATGCTGTAGGGTTCTTAATACAGCAACAATAAATTATGTTTGTATTGCGCCTTTCACATCAGGAAGGCGCAATACAAACTCAAGTCAGGCAGCAAAGTATGGGGAAGGAGAGTGACTGAAGAGGAGCATCTTGAGACGTACCTTGAAGGAAGCAAGAAAGGGAGCAAGGTGAAGGGACTGGGTTCCAAAGGATGGGGACAGAGATGCTGAAGGCCTGACTACCGATGGGAGTGGAGCAGGCCAGAGCCTGCTGAATGGAGGGAGTAGACAGGTTGATATTGCGTTTTCAGGTCACAGAGATAGGAAGGAGCAAGGCAAGGAGGGCTTTGAAAGCAAGGATGAGGATTTTGAACTCTTATCCTCTGGGGGATGGGGATACAGTGGAGCCGGGCAAGGGGAGGGTGGGGGTGATTGGGTTACGGAGGCTGGTGCGGGAGAGGACATGAGTTGTGAATGATCTGCAGCTTGTGAAGGAAAGAGATGGGAAGGCCGACAAGCAGGGGTTTGACATAGTCGGGCCCAGATGTAACAAATGAATGGATGAGGGTTTCCGCAACCTGAGGAGAGAGGCTGTGGCAGAGAAGGGCGATGTTGCTGAGGTGGGGAAGGCAGAGCGGGTCATGGCATGGATGTGGTGCAGAAAGAACAGTTCAGGGTCAAACAAGATGCCAAGGTTCCAGACTGGCTCAGCGAGGTGGAGTGGGCATCCATGGATGGTAATGCTGTCAGTGCCTGAGGTGTGCAAGCGCTGACTGGAGCCAATCAGGAGAACCTCGGTCTTGCTGATATTCAGCTCATCCAGGACTTAATATCCTGCACTGTTTGTGGGACGCTACTGTGCGCAATTGGCTGCTGCGTTTCACCCATAAAATAAACAGTCAGTTGACTTTACAGTGTATTTTGTGAAGTGCTTTAAGACTCGAAGACGTAACAAGGCGATATATCAAATACAAGGATTATTATTATTATTATTGATGTCTGACAGATATTCTGTCAGGATAGCAGTGGTCCTGGAGTCGAGGTGGAGGCAGAGAGAGAGCTTGGTGTCATCTACATACACGTGGAAATTAACCCCATGTCTGTGGATGATGTCGCCAAGTGGGGTCATGTACATGTTGAGGGGTGGACCAAGGATAGAGCCCTGAGGAACGCCGCAAAAGCGTGCGAGAGAGGCTGTTTGTAGGGTCAAAGCGGAGCTGGTGTGAAATGTAGGATCTGAACCAGTCAAGGACTGAACCATGAAAACTGAGGTGAGAGGAGAGGCATGGTGGACGATAGAGTGGTCAACGGTGTCAAAGGCAGCAGAGAGGTTAAGGAGGACGACGAGACAGAGGGAGCCCTGGTCACAGCTTGATAAAATGTGCTACACATGTTCTAGCGAAGAATGCCTCGGATTGGAGGGGTTCGTACAGATAGTGGCGGGAGACGAAGGAGCGAAGCTGGAAGGCTACAACTCATTTCAGGACCTAGGAAAGGGAGTTTGGAGATGGGGCGGTAATTTGAGAGCAGGGATGGGTCCAGAAAGGGTTTTGGAGGAGAAGGGTTATGAAGGCTGTTTTTAAGGGGGTAGGAATGCTGCCAATAGACAAGGAGAGGTTGATGATGTCTGTGAATAGAGGGGCAAGGAAGTGGATCTGGGAGGTAAGGAGAGAGGTAACAGATGGGGTTGATAGAGCAGTTAGTGGGTTTCATATGGGTTGTAATGGTGATCAGAGAAGAGAGGGAGACAGGTTGGAAGGTGTGCAGGGAGGGATGGATAGGGGCCGGAGTGTGAGGTGGAGATGGGGAGGGGGTAACAGTTGGATGGGCAGAGGTAGCTGAGCAGATCCCCCTTGATTTTGTCTCGAGGAAATCTAGCATCTCCTCGCATTGGGAGTTAGAGGAGGGGATGGGTAAGGCATGATAGGATGGATGGAGGAGCCGGTTGCCGGTGGAGAAGAGGAGCCTGGGGTTGTCCTTGAATTCCAAGATTATCTTGGAGTAGAAAGATGATTCACCAGTACTGAAACATCATTTTTGAGCCTTATTCTTTGAAGTACTAGTTTAAACAAGTATAATCCTGCGAATCACTTTGAGACATTCTAACAATGTGATAAGGCGCTATCTTAAATGCAAGGTTTATTATAGTTAAACAAACATCTTTTGTAATTTTAGGAAAGTGGACTAGAGGAACATCGAGGTGAATGGGAGATTGAATTGGTTAGAGGCTAAGGGGCTGATTTTGATTGAAGAATCTTAATTGTTTAGAAACGTCTCAACAGTAATTTTCCTTATTTTTTGTAAATATTGTCCTTGCTTTAATTTTCATCTGTAGAAAGTAGAACTCTTGCATCTGAGTCAGAAGGTTGTGGATTCAAGCCCCACGTCAGGACTTGGAATCACATAGTCTAAGTTGACATTCCAATGCAGTATTGCATTGTCGAAGATGCAGTCCTTCGGCTGAGATATTCAACCAAGGTCCCATATGCTTGTTCAGGTGGATGTTAAAGATCCCATGGCACAATTTGAAAAGAGAATTTTTCCTGGTATCCTGGCCAACAATCCCCCGCAAAAATAAAAAAAAATGGTCACTCGTCCTATAACTGTTTGTGACACATTATTGTGCGCAACTGGTTGCCGTGTTTCGCCCACAAAATACACAGTCGATCCACTTTATATCCTATGAAGAGCTTTGAGACGTCTCAATGATGTGATAAGGCGTTATACCAAATGCAAGGATTATTAGGAATATTTATTAATTTTTCTACTGTTACTTATTTCAGTTACATCTCTTATTATTTAGTGTAGCGAATTACATATAAATATGACAGGAAATATAAAGATTCTTGGCAAAGACCTCATTGGAAAATTCTTCACATATCTAACTTGGTTATTGAAAACGTTTATTCTCTTATGAGTAAGCTAATTAAACATTTTCAGTGGTCTTTACTGTACAATTGTATCATTAAATGTCCCTAATGCTGCACACTTATATGATTATATATACAGGATTTTAGTTTGGAACCCAGGTGCTGAGCATCATTATGATCAGAAGATATCAAATGTTGGTCTGTTTCACAAATTATTTTTGAGTTTGTTGTAAAACTATTTTGAAAAGGAGAAATATCATTAGGAATATTCTAACTTGCTAGCCAGTTAAATGGATTTTGACTTTACTAAAATAAAATGACTAATATTGAAGCTGCATATTAAAATACACAGTATTGAAGTTTTATTGTTTCTACTTTGATAAACTGTAATGCACTGTTTTTAGGGAAAGATGATTTGTTCTACTATCTTGTTTTAATGTTTTGAAGACTCCAGTTCTACTATTAAAAATGAACCTTTCTACTCCTGCATGTGTATTCAAAAGCATAAATTGGGTTGCCTCCTATGACACAAAATAAGTTTCAAGCAACTTAACCTCATGTTTCGCTGGATGATGTCTTGTGAAACGAATGTCATGATCCAATACTTTGTTTTTCTTCCCTTTGTTTTCTTTATTTTCATTTTTGCAAAGTTTAATTAAAAGTGGAGATTTCCTGCCTTCTATCTTTTATATTGCTTTATCAATCTAATTTATCACATGTAATTAATTGGCTATTCATCTTATAGTTGTTTGTAGGGTAACACTATCATAAATTAGTTGTCACATTTGCTTCCATAACCTTCTCATCATTCTAATTTATCTAATTCATAAAGCGGTTTGAGACATTTCTTTATGTGAATAAATGCAAATTGATAATTTCTCACCCTCAAACACGGGAACTCCTCATTCTTACAGAGGTATCAAATTATACCTAATCTCATGCCTGGGAAGATCAAATACACAGGCGCATTGAGACATTTTGACATGATAAAGTACTGCATTATATGCAAGGATTATTTTATTATTTTGCCCAGATCTTGCCCCGAGGTACGTTATGGTATGTTATTAATGAAATGAAGAACAATGAGGAAAACAAAATTATTTGCAACACTTGCTGGAAGATCAGAAAAAAGTTCAAATGTTTTTTTTTCTGAGTTCAGGGAAGAGCTTTAAGAAGCTTTCACTTTCTGACTTTCTGTTTGATAATAAAAGTATTATAAAAGGAATGTACTTTTGCAAGAGAGGGAAGAAGTTAGTGACCAAATTGAGGCATGTTGATTTGAATGAATACTCCAATGGGAGCATGTAACGAACTACTGAAGCAAGGATGCCAGGTTAGCATGTCAGTAAGTGGCTGGCTTCTGATCATTTCATGTTATGCCCGAAGTATTGTCCACATATCTTGTTGCATTCAAAGCCAGACTTGAAAGTGATAGTAAGCATTACAGTACTCCTGAAAACTCACAATTGATTATCTAATTGATAACTATAGCATTCGTAAATTGTATGCATGGTGTAATAATAATCCTTTCATTTGATATAGCACCTTATAATGTCGTTGAGACGCCTCAAAGCATTTCACAGGATATACTGTAAAGTCTTCTTACAGTCAGGACCTGAAACTCACATAGTCTAAGCTGACATTCCAATGCATTGCTGGGGATGAGGTAGGTGTTGCATTATCGGATATGCTATCCTTTGGATGAGACTGAAGATCGTGTATTTTGAAGGAGGAGCATGACAGCCAGTTTACACACAGTAGTATCCCACAAAAAAAGCCATGGAATGAGTGACCAATTTTATTTGGAGGATTTGTTAGCCAGGGTGCCAAGAGAAACTCCTCTTTTCAAATAGTACCATGGGATCTTTAACCTGAACAGGCAGATGGGACCTCGGTTTAATGTCTCATCTGAAGGACAGCACCTCCGATAGTGCAACACCCACCCCCAGCACTGCATTGGAGTGTCATTTTAGACTACGTGAGCTCCAGGTCCCGACTGTAAGAAGATGCACTCCAAAGCACAGGTGTGTTAGATAGTTTGTTTATTATCAACTCAAAGCAGTCCTGTCCTCTAACCATAATCCAGACATACTCTCTCCTCAGTGTCCCTTTTATATTTCCTGTTTTCAGTGGAATGTCCTCACGACACGAAAGGTGCTATATAAATGCAATTTGTTGTCATTTACAGTTCCTTGCCTCTTTGTCAAATTGGTTATCACTCTTAAAGGGATATCCCACACTGACGTGGGTCTTGAACCCACAACCTTCCGACTCAGAGATGAAAGTGCTACCACTGAGCTAGGCTGACATGGTACGTGAACAATGGCAACTAAATCATAACTATTTTCTTTCCTTGCCATTGATCACATTGTTGTCTTAAACGTATACTGCAAGCTTGTAGAAATTGTTGACTGAACATTCACAGTCTGTCCCTGGAGAATCTTAGTTGTGTCAGCCCTTCAAGTCGGTAGGGTTTCAAGGAACTACACAACTGCAAAGAGATAAGTCACGAGTTACCTTGACATACAGTGGCTTGGAGGAATGTGATGCAACATCAAATTAATGGGTTCCATGATCCAAATCATTTTTCCTCACATGAAGCTTTGTTTTGTGTCTGAGTCAGGCAACTCAGTAGATAGGTTGATTTGCTAACCAGGAAAATCATTAAGAAATGTGTGGCATTTTTATAACACAATTAGATCTTGTTTAAAAGTAAATTACAGTATAATGCAAAATTACATTTGTAAAGCGCCTTTTATGTCAGGAGGATGTCCCAAGGTGCTGTATGGTCAGGGATTTGAACTCGAGCTGGGGAGAGTTGTGATCAGAGAGGAGGGAAGGTAGGAAGGTGGCCCAAGGTGCGGTCGAAATATGCCTTGAAGGAGGCAAGATAGGGAGCGAGGGGAAGGGAATGTGGGATGGAGTTCCAAACGGTTGGGGCAGAGAGGCTGAAGGAGGGCCGGGCAGGGGACGTGGAGCAGGTTGAGCGGAGGGAGCAGACAAGTTGATATGGAGTTAGCAGGTCACAGAGGTAGGAAGGGGAAAGGCCGTGAAGGGCTTGAAAACCTCCCAAAAGAAAATATCAGAGCAGTACAGGGTGCACAAGTAGCGTACAATTCTGTGGACACATATTAGTTGGAATGAATGTAAATAACTTACTCTTATCGGTGAAGTTTCCTACTGGCATATTATCAGATATCCTGTGTATTTTCTCACTTAAGTACATGACAAAATATTTTTATGATTTCTTCTGTGAACTGGCAGTCAGATATGTAATGGACTCAATTACAAGAATGAGATTCTGAAAAAGTTAAGGTAGAAAAATGAATGCATGGGATTTGTTTAGAAGTAAAACAATAGGTTAATGTAGGTGCTTTTGCAGCTTGTGTAGACAGCTGGTATTTGCAGTTTCAAAGTTGATTGAGGTCCATCTGAGATGCTTTTTTTTACCAACAATAAAATACAGTACAATCTCAGTAATGCGTTTGATGCTGCAGTTTGCATTTTGAATGCTTTCCACAGATAGAGTTATAGAGAAGGTTGCTGTAATATAAATTTATTGTGGATAATTTCAAATTATCTTGATATTAAAGAGTAAAAAGAGAGATCTTATGCTAAAACATTAATGGAACTACAGTATGTTGAATTGGTTTAAAATCTTTTAACATTGGCTATACTTGTTTATTTGTATTGCTAAACTGGAGAGGTTTGTGAACTGCAGATTTTTACAGCAAATTTGTATGAGACAGATGTGTTGGTTGTACTTTATAGCAGGAGCCTGACCACATCCAGAATAACAACTAAAAAGGAGCACTTCACTCAATTGGTTAAGGATATCCTGTCCTGCAACCCACTTGTTTTATCTTTACTTCCAGTACATTGGACCAAAACTGTTGAGCAAGAACTTGAGTTATTCAGCTGTGAAAAATGTTATTTTACCAAAATATTCTATAATTTTGATTTCAGGCTTCAGTTTACTCCATCTGTGATCTTTTTCCTGTTGTCCTCTGTATACTGGGCCAAATTTATGTGCAGAGAATTATGGACATGTGTTTATGTTCTGCTGACTAGCTGCACTACAGGTTGCTGCAGAACGTTTATCCTATCCTTGGAAAGTATTCCAACACTTCCGGATATACTGATGACAGAAGTCATCATCACTAGTGAATAAAGTGTCATTGCTTTAAATAATCTAATTTACAATGTAAATGACAGGAATTTTTTTGATTAGCAACATATGTGCTTTAAGTAAAGCAGACATCTGCCCATTATGGCCACCAATGTCCAATAGCATTAAAGGGACCATCTGTCTACAATGACGTAGGGTACCCAAAGGTTATTCCTTCAAGGAATTTTGTTTGTTTTCTCAGTGATTGTAGTATGAATATGATTATTTTAACCCTTAATTCAAAATGCAGATTTTATAATGGAGTAATACTTTCTGGAATTAGGTAGGCAGAATGCATCCCTAAGTGCACCTTCCATTCCAACAATGTATCTCTGGAATTTCCATGTGTAGGTGGGATGCGTGGAACTCTCAGTTTGGTCCTGATACTCTTAAGCATGGTGATGGGTATCCGCATGTGTTAGACACAGCTGACCAAAAAAAATAAAGATACTGTGGTAGTTTTTTCTATTGTATGTTATCTTTTCCTTTGCCCACATGTATGGCTAAGAATTATATTCACACACGTGTTTCCTTTGCACAAGCAAAGTAGCCACATGTCAACAAAGGATGTGATCAACTCCCCACGCATCCAATCCGAAGTTCTTGCCTAATCATCCACTGTTTCTGTTCTGAATGCAAGGGAATTTTTGTTATTTGAAAAACAGTATAAAAGTAGCACTATTGCCTCTGAGTCACAAGGTTGTGGATTCAAGCTCCATGTCAGGGCTTTGGACTCATATAGTCTAGGCTGATACTGCAATGCAGTACTAGATGTTGATGGAAGTTAAAGATGCCATGGTACTATTCAAAAAGAAAAAGGTGTGGGGGTGTGTTCTTCCATGTTTGCCAACAGTCCTCCAGATAAAACTGGAGCATGAGCATGTCCCTTGTGCTCTCTGTTCCACGGTCGGTGGCCGGCTTTAGCTACTATGCCCCCAAGCTCTGGAACACTCTTCCTCTATCCCTCCGTCTTGCCCGTTCCTTCCCCATTTTCAGGTCGGGCCTGAAGACCTTCCTCTTCGACTGTGCCTATGGTCACTTCCTCCTGGCTCAGCGTCAGACTCCACCACTGTCAAGCACTTTAGGATGCTACCCTGCATGAGGGGCACTGTAGATTTATAATATAAATAATATATTTTTTGGCTTCCATATTTGCCTAAAAATGCACAGTCACTACACTTCACAGTAAAAGCGTGTGAGAACAACATTATAAGATGCTATATCAAATGCAATGATTATTATTGGTACTGTTTACAGAGGTGGTTTATAGATTTACTGTCTTAATTATGTGTATTACTCTGATTAATTCACAGCAATGTTACTAAGTTCATTTGTTTGTCAAATGGTTACAATTTTAAAAAAATAATAATCTAATAATGTGACAGTGAGTTTTAAGACAGTAGTTGAATCTCAAGATTCTGTTGATCAAAACTACACATGTTTTACTCTCATGGTTCACAACCACAACAGCAAGCTGAATTATAGACTTGCCATTCAATGCAAACTATTCATACTCATCAGTGGCAATTGTGGCCAACCTCTGGCCTGCAGACTGGAAGTGGCCCATGGGGCCATCAAAAAGTGGCTCCCCAAACATTCGCACAATTATAGGTAAGTCCATGTTTGATCGGTAGTGTGTTTTCAGTTTTCTCTTGATTGAATATTTCTTGATTTATGGCATTAATCAAGAAATATTCAATCCAAAAAAATGATTTTGTTGGCTGACCATAAAGATCAGCCACCACTGATCTATTATGTGGAATGAAATGATCAGTTGACAAATTGTTGCAGGATGTAATTGAGCACGCTGTCAGAGCACAAGGATAGGGACACGTGATTATTATCCTGAGGTTGATAATTGCCAAGTTCATCATTACCTAATCACAAAACCAGAATTTGTCAGCACAATCACCATCAGGTGTTTTTCATTTTCAATTGTTTGTTTTAAGACAACATAATAGTTCTGGAATGAAGGATGGCAATAATTAGGTCTATTTGGCCCAAGTGTATCCTTGGTGATTCTGCATGGAAATATATTTGATTATAATTCAGCAACTTTGAAAATAATATGCTAATGTGGTTTCACTTCAGTCTGAAAGCTGGTTGTTGATCTTCTCATTAATACAATACAATCTGATCTGTTTTCTCCTTGGAGCAAAAAAAATTTGACTAAGCAAAAGAAGTCAAAATTGTAAAATGGTTGTAGGAGTTAAGGCATGTAGACATTCAGAATAGACTTTTTTGTGGCTGTTCAGATGGAATATAAATCAATGATTTTTTCTACAGTGCACCACATATTTGTCAAAATGTATGAATATTTTTCTATCCATTCTCTTTCCAGTTTCACTAAAATTCTTATCTTTTCTTGCAGAAAATTGATCTAGTTTCCACAACTTTTAATTACAGTTAGTTGTATTTCAGCTCGCTGCTTTGACAAAATAAACAGCTCTTTTGTTATCCTTTTAATACCTTGGAACATTTTATCAATTCTGTAGGTATTATTGAACATAAATAAAAGGTATTAGATTGATTTGACCTGAAAGCTACACTAAACATGAAAAGGGCTTCTATTTCAGATTTTGCTCTTGGTCATATTAGTCAACCAATAAGTAATAGAAATATGTAATGGCTTTTAAAAATAAGTTTGCTATTCTAGTGGAACATAAGAATTCAGTAAGACTGATCTGAAATTATGTACTTATGCATAGTATGAGGTAACCTTGTTACAATGCCCCACCCCTTTTCCTGCTATAGTATGGTCTTGCTTTTCCAGTGCTGGTGTTCTTTGTACCTGTATTAACTGGAAGGGTGGTACACCCAGTACCACTGACTGACTAGCTGACTTTTCTCGCTATTAGAATTGTGGCTTCCAGGTTGTTAGATCATCTCTGATGTCACTTCTTCTGAGCTATGCACAGGAAGCATTGTGAAGCAATCTTCATTTTTCAAAGGAAATGGGTCAGGGGGACTTGGTGTACATAGTGATCATGTGCATTGCACAGGAAAGGACATTAGCTTCACCAGAAGTGACATTGAGGTGACCTGACTACCTGGAGATTAGTTAGGAACCGAGAACCATATTATAACTGATCACAGGATTTTATAAATCTAGCTATGATATGACTGCACCTAAACTGGTAGATCAGAACATGTGTTCTTACAGTATTTGTAAATGTAAAATGTTCACATTTATGAATATTGTATGAAATAAATTGATAGTTGGGAAATTGTGGTTATGCTTTAATTGGAGCAAGATCTACCGCAGTTCATAGTTCATTCTTTTATTTTGATATGGTGTTTGATGTAATCCAAATGATGAAGGGTAGAAATGAATAAAGCTGTCACCAATGTTACCCAGTAATAGTTGTGAATCCCCAATGAAGGAAATTGGTGAAGAATACTAAACATTTATTGTTTCGCTGAGTTATATCTTAAATGTATTCTTTAAAAAGTGAAAGTCTTTAAATTGTTCAGATGGTTACTGATTTAAAAAATGGAACTAAATGTTTTATTCTTTTATAAGCTCAATGGTTTTCATAGCATCTGTTCTTTTAGCTTTTCCATTAGTCGTTTTGAATTACAAAAATACATTGCATATAATCCCGTGAGCTGACCTACTTTTTCCAGAATATCCTTGCTGTGATTTTACATTAGTTCATTTAATAAGTGGCTTTATTATAGAACTGGCTTTTGTAGACACAGAAGGAGGTCATTTCATACAAGGGCATTGCTGAAAAAGATGGATTAACTCTACTTTTCCAAATGCTGCTCTCTTGGAATTGAAGCTATAATTTTACTAAACCTTTTTGTTGCTAAAGACCACAGATGAGAAATATATATTAAGAGTTCAAAATTGTCAAGCTACGAAGCTACCAAAACGGGTCAAATTTCAGTGAATATTTTATCCATTTTTAGTTCTGCATCACAAAATCATTTAAGATAAAAGAAGTAATAATAATAATAATAATCCTTGCATTTGATATAGTGCTTTTCACGTCAGGAGGACGTCCCAAAGCGCATCACAGAACACACTGTAAAGTGAATTGACCGTATATTTGTGGGCGAACTCGGCAGCCAATTGCGCACAACAATGTCCCACAAACAGTCGTAGATTGAAAACGCCAAAATTTATTATTGTTTTTGTTTTTTGGAGGGATTATTATTAGGCGTGTGGAGTAAGGAAACTTGCCCAAGGTTTCGCCCTGCCTGGAATTGAACTCAGGTCTCTCACTTGCAAAGCGAATGCTCTAACCACTGAGCTACACTTTGTTTGCCAGTGATCAATCCAAGTGAATGTGTGTGGGTCCCTTTGTAAGATCGCTTGCAAATGAATTTCAGTATAGATAAATGCAAGATTCTGCATAGTGGAAGTAAAAATAGGAGGCAGAAGTACTCTATGCAAGGGACAGAACTTGCCAAGGGAGGATTGAAAGAGACCCTGGGATGTTAATTGATTCTCCAATCATATTTAAATTTCATGAGGCAACAATAACCAAAGCAAAAAGGTTGCTGGGCTATATAGAGAAATCAGAGTACTGCTTCCAGTTCTGGTTGTTGTGGCAATAAGCCTTTGCTTGGTACTGGTCTCAATACTGGATAGCCTATCTAGTGAAATGAATATGGTATGAGCTTAGTGTAACTGTATGTTGTATTGTATGACCATTGCATGATATTGATACATATTATATATATAAGCATATTGATATATGCTTATATTTTATACTTAATTCATCTCCTTTTGTAGGAAAAGCAATAAACAATGAGGAGGATAGTAGCAAACTGCAAGAGGACATAGACAAACTGGTAAAATGGGCAGACACATGGCAGATGAAGTTTAAAGTGGATAAATGTGAAGTGATACATTTTGGGAGGAAGAATGAGGAGAGGCAATATAAGCTGATGGTACAATCTTAAAGGAGGTGAAGTAACAGAGAGACCTGGGGGTTCATATAAGTAATTCTTTGAAGAGGACAGGTAGATAAAGCTGTTAAAAAAGCATACGGGATACTAGGCTTTATAACAACAACAACAAGATTCCATTTATAAAGCGCCTTTCACGTCAGGAGGACGTCCCAAGGCGCTGCACAGTTGGGTCATGACCCGAGCAGGGGGGAAATGGTCAGGGTGAGGGGAGGGAAGGGAGGGAGCGAGGAGGGGGGAAATGGTCAGGGTGAGGGGAGGGAAGGGAGGGAGCGAGGAGGGGGGAAATGGTCAGGGTGAGGGGAGGGAAGGGAGGGAGCGAGGAGGGGGAAGAGAGTCGAGAGGGAAGCTGAAGGCTCGGTCAAAGAGAAAGGTTTTGAGACCGGCCTTGAAGGAGGAAAGGGAGGAGGCGGCGAAGGCACTGGGGGATGGAGTTCCAGAGCCTCGGGGCTGAGAGACTGAAGGCCCGGCCACCGATGGTAGGGCGATTGGGGCGGGGGATGTGGAGCAGACCGGAGCCGGAGGAACGGAGGGTACGGGCAGGTAGGTAGGGGGATAGTAGGTCGGAGAGGTAGGAGGGTGCAAGGCCGTGGATGGCCTTATAGGTGAAGATGAGGATCTTGAATTCGATCCTCTGGGGGATGGGGAGCCAGTGGAGGCGAGCGAGGGTGGGAGTGATGTGGGCCCGAAGCCTGGTGCGGGACAGTACACGAGCTGCAGAGTTCTGAATGACCTGCAGCTTGTGGAGGGAGGTGGCGGGAAGGCCGGCGAGGAGAGAGTTCCCATAGTCCAGCCTTGAGGTGATAAAGGCGTGGACCAGAGTTTCAGCAGCGTGAGGAGTGAGGTAGTGCCGTAGTCTGGCGATGTTCCGGAGGTGATGGAAGGCGGTGCCAGTTGTGGTGCGGATGTGAGGGAGAAAGGACAGCTCAGGGTCGAACAGAACCCCGAGGTTCCTGACCGGCTTTGAGAGGTGGAGAGTGCAGCCTTGAATGCTGATGCTGTCAGCGCCTGAGGTGCGGAGGCGCTGACGTGAGCCAATCAGGAGGGCCTCGGTTTTGCGCACATTGAGCTGAAAAAAGTTGTCTCTCGTCCAGGACTCGATGTCGGACAGGCAGGCTGTCAGGACATCGGTGGTCGTGGAGTTGAGGGTAGAGGAGGAAAGGTAGAGTTGGGTGTCATCCGCATACATGTGGATAGGGGCATATAAATAGGAGCATTGAATACAAAAGTCAGGAAGTTATGATGAACCTTTATAAACCACTAGTGAGGCCTCAGCTGGAGTACTGTGTTCAGTTCTGGGCCCCACACTTTAGGAAGGATGTCAAGGCATTGGAGAGGGTGCAAAGAAGATTTACCAGTATGGTACCAGGAATGAGGGACTTCAGTTATCAGGAGAGGCTAGAGAAGCTAGGATTATTCTCCTCGGAGCAGAGAAGGTTAAAAGGAGATTTAATAGAAGTTTTCAAAATTATGAGGGGATTCGATAGGGTGAAACAGGAGAAACTATTTCCACTAGTGGGTGGGTTGGTAACCCAAGGACACCGATTTAAAATAGTTGTTAAAAGAAACGGGAGATGAGGAGAAATTTTTTCACACTGTGAGTTGTTTGGATCTGGAATGCATTGCCTGAAAAGGTGATGGAAACCGATTCGATAACAACATATACTTTCATATACATGTTATATTATTGACTTATGATAAATGGGTTAGAAATTTTTTTCAGTGTAATTGTTTGGGCTCAAAGATTTTTTTATTACAAGTTCAGATCACATATTTCATCCACTGGTTTCCCAAAAGTTTTGTAGTTACTATCATAGTGACAGATACAACATATACTCTACTGCATCTTTACATTTCTTTTAAGGCTTCAACAGTCTTGTGTCAGCTGCCTCAAGTGCCATGTTTTGAGATGCTGTGTAGGCAGTTGGAATAAATAAAAAATAGGAGAAGTTATGAATGTAACTTTTTATTGCTAACTTGGAGCACGCAGTCAGCTAATATTTGGTTTTGAATACTTGTTCTATTAAGATTGAAGTCCATTTTAGTGAACATGATCCTAGAGCATGATACCTCATGTAATTCATATGAATCATTCACATGCATCCTGTTTAACATCATGATGTTTAACATCACTTAATTACACAGAATAGATGCAGAGGGAAGGTACCATACCAAAGCCAGATATTTTCTTGCAAAATAGAAGTGAAGATCAGAAAGAGTTCATTCTACCTTCTCATGGACTTCCATTAATAATGATCTTTACATTTAGTATAGCCCTTTCACGTCGGGAGGACATCTCACTGCGCTTCACAGGATATACTGCAAAGTGTAATGACTGTATTTCTAGGCGAACACGGTGACCAATTTACAGCAAGGTCGACAAACAGCCATGAAGTGAATGACCAATTGTATTGGGGGTGGGGGGCTGGAATTATTGGGCAGGATACTAGGCATTCTCTTTTTGAATAGAAATGTGGGATCTTTAACGTCCACCTGAATAGGCAGACGGAGTTTTACATCATATCCGAAAAGGATGGCATCTCCAACATTACAGCCTCTAATCTCTCATGCTACCGTCCCTTTTCCAACCTACCCTTCCTTGCCAAAGTCCCAGAATGTATTGTTGCAGGTCAATTTCGGTCACCCCTCTCTCTCCATTACCCCTCCTTGAGCCCCTGCAGTCTGGTATTCGCTCTGCCCACAGCACAGAGACAGCACTTGTCAAAGTCACAAACAATATCCTCTTTAACTGTGACCAGAGGTCCCTTTGCCTCTTCATCCTCCTGGATCTCTCTGCCTTGTTTGACACAGTCGACCATGCCATCCTCCCCTACCACCTCTCCTCCCTCATCCACCTTAGTGGGACCGGACTGATAACATAACATATAGGAGCAGGAGTAGGCTATTCGGCTCTTCGGGCCTGCCCTGCCATTCAATCATGGCTGATCTTCTATTCTAACTCCAACTAATAACCTAACCCTGCCTTATCCCCATATCCCTTAATCCCCTTTGCAATAAGAAACATACCCATCTCAGTCTTGAATATGTTCAAGGACTGAGCGTCAACAGTTCCATACATTCACCACCCTTTGAGTGAAGAAGTTCTTCCTCAACTCAGTGCAAAAGGGTGGCCTCTGATTTTAAGGTTGTGGACCCCTGGTTTTAGTTTCTCCAACCAGGAGAAACAATCTCCCACTATCTACTCTTTCATGCCCTTTGATGATCTTATAAGTTTCTATAAGATCCCCTCTAATTCTTCTATATTCTAGAGAATATAGGCCCAAATTGGTCAGCCTATCCTCGTAACTCATCCCCTTCATCCCTGGTACTAACCTAGTACATCTACGCTGCACCCCCTCCAAAGCAAGTACATCCTTCCTTAAACGAGGAGACCAAAACTGGGCACAGTATTCCGGTGAGGTCTCACCAGGGCCCTGTACAGTTGCAGAAAGACTTCCCTACTCTTATCCTCTAATCCTTTCATAATGTGGTTTCTTAATCCTTTCAACATGGTTCGAGTCGTACTTAACCAACTGCCTCCATTTCATCTCGGCAAATGATTTCACCTCCCGACCCTGCCCAGTTACCAGTGGGGTACTCCAGGGATCCATTCTTGACCCCATTCTTTTCCTTATCTATATGCTCCCTCTGGGCGGTGTCATCTGCGGACATGGGGTAAACTTCCACATGTATGTGGATGACACACAAATCTACTTTGCCTCCTCCAGTACCAACTCCAGGTCTGCCAATGTTCTATCAGATTGTCTGGCAGACATCAGGGCCTGGTTGAGTACAAACTTCCTGTGGCTGAATGTGGACAAGATGGAAGTCATACTCCTTGGCTCCCGTCAAAGTCTTCACTCCTGCGGATCTGAACTCCTCAACCTCCCTGAGCTCTTCCTCACACTCACAGAACCAGTGAGCAATCTAGGCATCCAGTTTGACCCCCAGCTCCCCTTCCTCCCCCACATCCAGTCCCTGACTAGGACCACCTTCTTTCACCTCCACCACATTGCCCGCCTCAGACCGTACCTTACCCCAATTGCAGCCGAAACTCTTGTGCATGCATGCGTCACCTCCCACCTGGATTACTGAAACGCACCCCTCACCGGTCTCCCCAGCTCCACTGTTCAAAAGATCCAGTTCATTCAGAACTCTGCTGCCCGTGTACTGACCCGGACCAAACTCCGTAACCACATCTCACCAGTTCTGGCCAGGCTCCACTGGCTCCCCATCACCGAACATATCAAACTCATAGTCCTCACACTCATGTTCAAACCCCTTCACTGTCTGGCACCTCCATACCTCTCCGACCTGCTCACTCCCCAATCCATCACTGGGCGTCTCCGGTCGACTAGCATCGGCCTCCTGCTCGTCCCTCGCACCTTCAAGTTCAAATCCCTTCACTGTCTGGCACCTCCCTACTTCTCCGACCTGCTCACTCCCAATCCATCACCGGGCGTCTCCGGTCGACTAGCATCGGCCTCCTGCTCGTCCCTCGCACCCTCCGACCCATCCACTACGACCCAAAACTCTGGAACACTCACTCAATCCCTCTACCTTACCCCCTCTCCCCTTCTTCAAATCCCACCTGAAAACCTTTCTTTTCGACTGTGCTTACGGTCACCACCGCCACCCAGCTTGGAGTCAGGCTCCGTCACTGCCATGCGCCCTGAGACACTACCCTGCGTGGAGGGCGCTATATAAGTGTAAATTGTTGTTGCAGCACGCACAAGCACTGCATTGGACTGCGAGATTAGACTATGAGTTCCAAGTCCTGCTTTGGGGCTTGAACCCACAACCTTCTGACTCACAACCTTCTGAAGGCAAGAATGGTACCCAACTCATACAATAATCATTCCACTTTACAGTATACACTGTGAAGCACTTTCTCCCAACATGAAAGGTGCTATCAAATGTAAGGATTGTTGTTGCATCCAAACATTTTTTGTATGAAATAATGAATTAGGCTGTCTTATGTTTTTTGGATGAGCTTTAAGGTCTTCACCTTCCCATATAAATCCCTTCGCACCCTAGGAGGTTCCTATTTCTGATCTCCTCATAGCCTACACCTTTGCCCTTCCCCTCCACTCAGCTAACACAGGTCTGTGGCATGTCTCCTGCCCCTTTCACACCACCATTGGTAGTTGAGCCTCAGTAATTACCACTCCCCCGGCCCCCACACTCACCCCACCTGACCCTAGAGCTCTCTGCCTTTATTCTTCTGCCGGACCCTTCTCTATCTTCAAATCCTAGCTCACAAATATCTCCCCCCCCCCCCCCCTTCCTCATAGCTAAGGTTTCAAATCCGCTACTGTGAAGGGCTCTGAGACGTTATTATTCTACTTAAAGGGTGCTATATTCATGCAAATGGTTGTTGTCATGTTGAATGTAAATGTCCCTATGAATGAAAGACTTATGGTGGGTCAGTTTGGAACATTACCTGTGCTCAGTAATTTCTCTCAATGTTGTTTTTTCTTTTGTTTGCTTTTGTTCCTCAGGGTGACAATTCTTATGTGAAAGACCGATGGTGTGTGTTTGATGGATTCATGGTATTTTGTCTCTGGGTGTCTCTGGTATTGCAGGTACAGTTCAATGCTTAGTCATAGAAAACATCTGCTTGGCAGCCTCATCCTCCTGCACCGTGTCCCCTACCACACCCCCATTTTGTCTCCTTCCCCCAAACGCCCCTCAACTCCGACATCGGCCTCCCATCCTACATTCCATTGCCCCCATCTCTCCTTCCTCCCTCTCATCCTCCAATACCCCGATGAAACCCACCACCTGTTGCCTCGACCCCCTCACCACCCAGCTGCTGATCACCCACCTCCGCCACATTACCTCACTCCACAAGCTGCCGAGACCCTTGTCCACGCCTTTGTCACCTCTCGACTGGACTACTCAAACGCCCCCTCGCCGGTCTCTCTATTCACAAAATTCAACTCATCCAAAATTGTGCCGCCCGCATTCTCATCCGCACTAAACCCCACACCCTGATTACCCCACTCCTTGCCAAACTCCATTGGTGAATCGACTTCAAGATCCTCACTCTAGTATTTAAATCCCTCCACTCCTTGGCACCCCCATCTCTCGCCAACCTCCTCTCCCCTCGCAGCACTACCAGCTGCCTTCGCTCTACTGGCTCCGGCCTCCTCCTTGTCCCTCGAATCCTCCGCTCCACCATCAGTGGCTGTGCCTTCAGCCACTACGCTCCAAAGCTATGGAACTACCTCCCTTTCTCTTCACATTGCCCCTTCTTTCCCTATTTCCAGGTTGCGCCTGACGACCTGCCTCTTCAACCATGCTCATGGTCACCTTTACCCTTTCCCTCGCTTGGTCTGGGACGCCGCCCGGCGTGGAGGGCGCAATATAAACGCTTGTCATTCATGATGTTGATACCTTTTTATTACCTCATTCTATACACAATGATATTTGATGCATTTGCTTTGTATTTTTCAGGTATTTGAAATTGCTCAGATAGTTGATCAGATGTCACCTTTGAGCATGCTTCGAATCCCGAGGCCACTCATTATGATTCGAGCATTTCGAATTTACTTTCGCTTTGATCTTCCGCGCTCAAGGATTACAAACATTTTGAAGTAAGATGAAATGCCTTTTCATTGCGTATAATAGGATGCAACTAATTGAAATTACACTATTTATACCTTGTCCCCCTTTTTGTGCTACAGGCGTTCAGGAGAACAAATCTGGAGTGTGTCCATTTTCCTCCTCTTCTTTCTACTATTGTATGGAATTTTGGGAGTACAGATGTTTGGAACATTCACATATCATTGCGTAACTAATGACACTCAACCAGGGTAAGCAAAGCTTACAGGAATTATATTCTTATGACAATAAGTTCACGTCTAATTTGTAAAGGATGGTTTACACTTAATAGGGAGATAAACTGCTGGCACAAAACAAAAAAACAGCGATTGAGTTTCATTCAAACTACATTGGAAAGGGAGGCTGTGGTAGATCAATTTTAATATATCCAGTTTTAACAATTAAACAAAATGGTCTTCTAGTCAAATAACTGGTTTTAATTAAATAGCCAGTACAGATTGTTTTAAAACATCCCTATGCTTTCCATTTCTACATGTAGCCCATACTCAGATTGAAAGATAATCCGCAGATCCTTTGCCCACTTTCGTCATGGGGTTGACAAACTGCACTGTGCCTAGGGAATAAATATCTTTACTATCATAAATGATCTCTGGATAAACATCCAGCAGCAACAAAGATTACATTTACTAGACAGCTGTTTTTGTTGCAGTTTTGTCTGCTGCACCCTACTTTAAATAGGTGGCATAACAACAACAAAATCCATTCATAAGCAAGTTTGCATTTTGCTTGTCAACTGTTCACCATTCTGATCCAAATATTTTAATTTGCTCCAGATGAGTAATGTAAAATTTTCCACACTTGCAGTGCCAGTAACTTCATAGATTCCAGATTGCTTTTGTTGTTTTTGGGGATTACCTTGAATGCTGTTTTGTACTGAACATTTTCCTGGTAAAGCAATGTCCTGCTACAGTTGATTCCCTCTGATCCATTTTTAATGACAGATTTAATTGACGAGGCTTTTTAAAAAAAAAAATAATAATAATAGATACTTGAATAATTACTTAATTTTACAAGTTAAATCAACGTGGAGTCCTGTAGCTCAGTGGTTAGAGCATTCACCTCTCAAGCGAGAGGACCTGGGTTTGATTCCCAGGCAGGGCGAAACGTTAGGCAAGATTCCTTACTCCACATGCTTCTGTTTACCTAGCATTGAAGTAGGAAACCGGTTGTTAGTCGATTGGCGGATCGCTTTTCCGGGCGTAATAATCCCTTCAACATTTTTTTAAAAATTGAAATAAATAATAATTTGATCACTCGATCTACAACTGTTTGTGGGACACTGCTGTGCACGATTGCCTGCTTCATTTCGTCAACAAACTATGCAGTCAGTTCACTCTACGGTATATTCTGTGAAGTGCTTTGAGAAGTCTCGAAGAGGTGATAAGGCGCAATACCAAATGTGAGGATTTCTACTATTATTATGAAAACCTGAATCGTATCTCAAAATTTTGAGGAATATAAAAGTAACGACAGATGAGATAATGGGGAGGAGGGTGGAATAGAGTAAATCCAGGTTGTTGTTTTACATCTGGGGACAAATGAAAATGATATTGCCAGAAAATCTGAGTAGGTAAAGAAATGCATGGTGTTGGTGACCAGTTTTAAAGAAAAAAGTGGTGGTATCTGGGTTGCTCCCTGTAACATCTGGGAGTGTGGAAGAATGAACCAGCTAATTAACATGATAGATAGGTTAGGAAAAGAGCGGGGAAATTATGTGGTAGATAAGAAATTCGGGCCTGTTGACCATCAGGAAGAGATGAGAAATAAAATAAAATGGAGTTAAGAAATAAAAATGTTCAAAAAAGAGAGGAAACAACAAATTACATTTGTATAGCGTCTTTCACGTCAGGAGGACGTCCCAAGGCACTGGACAACTAAATGAAGAGCAGTTAAATCTCAGAAAGCTCTAGATAGCAGGACCACCTTGTATGATGCTCTGATGGGAGGACAGTAGATAGAATATTCTGAAAGGATGAGGTCAAATTGCTGGGAAGGCCTTCTCCTTTGAGCTGATCTTTTGATATTTAGTTTAGAAAATATACTCAATTTAACAACTGGAATTTAAAACTTCATATTCCAGGATACTCAGGAGCTAAGTATTTTTCAGGTTGTATTGTTTATGCTGTAGTGGATTAGCTAACAAAATGTAATTTGGATAAAAAACTTTTGTAATGTACAGCGTGTTATGATGGGAAGTCTTACAATAAATTTGTCATTAGCCAAATTTGGACAGCTTTGGTGGTTAGATACAATGTATATTTTAATTAAATCAGCTGTGACAAAGTGAAAAGTCTGCTCCATGGGTGTTCAAAGTTATGAAATAATTCTTCCTGGATATTAAGACAAAATCGATCCGAGGTTGTTATTAAAAGAGAACAACAGTGCAGAGTAACTGTAATAAGTGGCATGTGCCTATCTCTACATAAGGCCTGTGATAACTATTATGTCTCTTTTTCTAAATTGACATTCTTTTGTTAAGATGTGCATAGTTCCACTCTGATGGAGTTAGTATGGCTTTAGAATTGCACTAGAATTGGGCTGAAGTGCTTTGATACTTATACTCAGACAGCATTTCTTTGGACGGAATAATGTGAATAGCTCAGAGCAACCCATTACCAAAAGAACGTACTCCAACACAAGTTACATTGCTTGAAATGGGTAGCGGAGCCAAGTGCCAAAGAACATTAGAGACCAGAACAACTTGCATTCATATAGTGTCCTTTGTATAGAATAATCTCTCGCACCATAGTTGGACACACAAATCCTATTTAATCTTGTTTCTAAGCAATTGGGCTTCTTATAATAATAATAATAATAATAATAATAATAATATTCTTACCCTGAATTCTGTTCAGTAGAGAGGTTATGTTCAGGATCCAGGAAGAGATCCAAGAAAGATGTATTGGCCTTTTTATTATTATACTTGAGGTAAGCGATATGAAATTTCAACAGTGCATATTTAAGCCTGGCTCAGTTGTTAGTGCATCTCACTTTGAACTCGCAGTCTAGGCTGATATTCCAATACAGAGTGCTGTATTGTCAGAGGTGCTGTCCTTCAAAAGAAACGTTAAACCAAGATCTTGTTTGCCTGATCAGCTGGATGTCAAAGATCCCATGGCACTATTTGAAAAGAGAGGGAATTTCCTTTGGTGTCCTGCCCAACAATCCTCCAAATAAAATTGGTCATTCACTTCATGGTGGTTTGCAGGGCACTGCTTTATGCACAGTAACTACATGTTACAGTAAATATTGTGAATTGCTTTGAGACGGCATCGCATCATGAAAAATGCTATATCAAATGCAAGAGGTATTGTTTTAATTTAAGCCTGGAGTTTTCTCATGGGAGTGCGTAAACTTTACAGGTTTCAACGCTTGTATTTGATGCAAGCAAGAGTTAATCAATTTATTCAACAGCGATCAATAGATTCTAATATACCCACTTAACAACACAAAACTCTACATCTGGAGTGGATTTCCCACAGTTGATAAGGATTCTAGGGAAATTCCTTTTTAAGTAATGTTGCAAATTAGACCCCATATGTTAAAGATGTCAGCATGAGATCAAGCATGTCTTCTTACTAAGAACAGTATGTAATGAGCTATAGTGCTGCTGCTGAAAGGTTGTGATGTAATTCTTGAATGTAGCCAATTGCACCATACTGCTATCTTGGCCTGCCTGCTTAAATTATTACTAAAAGGTTTTTGACTTGTAATCATAGAAATTTCAGCACAGAAGGAGACCATTTGGCCTTTTGTCTCCGTCATGCTAAATGCCCCCTGGAACTATTTTGTTACTAGAATTTCTCTTTTTCAACAACATGTTCAGAGATCAAATCACTAAGCTGTAAACAGACTATATGTTTTGATTGAGGATTTCAATGTCCGTCCTTCCAATACTGTAACAGCCTTCTCAATAGTTTAATCTTTGCCACCCTAAAACAAAGTTAGATACTGTTTGTCCCTCCACCTCACCTCTCTTTACCTATCTTTAAATCCCACCTTAAGACCTACCTCTTCGATCGCGCCTATGGTCATCTCCCCCTTCTCCCTCGCTTGTGTCAAACCCCGCCACTGTTCAATGCTCCATACTCTATTATGCGTGAAGGGCACTATATAAATATAAGTTGGTGTTTGGATGCTAGCCATATGCCATCATTCTGGAGCAGGGATGGAGAAGTGCTAATTTATATAAATCCATAGGCAGAAGTCATTTCTGATCACATTGGGGAAGCAAAATCATTAAAAAGTGATGTTCCTTCATTTTAATCATGTTTTTAAAGCTTTTGTTAATTGTTTTTTCAGTTGTGTTTTAAAGTCTTATTCTTCCAGATTCTTCTGGATAGAAAGTAAATGCTGTAGTGCCAAGATGAATACAAATAGCTTGTGTATGATATATAATATAGCAAACCTCAAGCGAACTGAAAGCTTTCCCAAATCCACGAGGTGGAAAGAACACACTGCCAGGAAGAACTTGGGAGAAACAGTCTGCAGATGGTCTCTATGTTCAGACAATTAAACATTTTACCTAGCCTTGATGGCAGCTTCCCAGGATTTATCTTTCTATGGGCAAAAAACTCTAACTCTTCAGTAATTAACCTATGTATCCAAGAAATGCATTGGGGACATCTGGAAGGAATCAGATTATTTCTTGCTAGATTAAAGAATTGTATCCAAAATTGACCTCCGAACCCTTGGATAGCGCTTCCTCATTACCTTGCATGCAATTTTCCACCTCTGAAGCATCGCCCGCCTCCGCCAACAGCTCTCTCCGAAAGCCACTGAAACCCTAGTCCATGCCTTTCTCACCTCTCGGCTGGACTATTCTAACGTCCTCCTCGCCGGCCTCCCCTTCACTACCATCCATAAAATCCAGATTATACAAAACTCTGCCGCCCGCGTTCTCACCCGCACCAAACACCGCTCCCCGATCACCCCAGTCCTTGCCAGACTGCACTGGCTGCCTATCCCAGAGAGGATCAATTTCAAGATCTTCACCCTTGTATTCAAATCCCTCCATTCGTCTGCACCCCCCTACCTCTCTGACCTCCTCTCTCCTCAAAAAAGTACCCATTGCCTTCGTTCCTCCGGGTCTGGCCTCCTCCTCGTCCCCCCTCCGCTCCACCCTCGGCGGCCGGGGCTTCAGCCACTATGACCCGAGGCTCTGGAATTCCTTTCCTCACTCCCTTTGCCTCGCTGCCTCTCTTTCTATTTTCAGGTTTCTGCTGAAGACCTTTCTCTTCAACCATGCCTTTGGTCACCTTTCTCCCCATCCCCCTGGCTCTTGGCGCCAGGATCCATTACTGTAAAGCGCTCTGAGACGCCGTCCGGCGTGGAGAGCGCTATGTAAATCCAAGTTGTTGTTTTTGCAATTTTCTAAATACTGTATTTTGCCAATAATTCTCTTACATTTCAGCTGTAGGTATCTGGTAGTGAAAATATTGAGCCAATGTTCTGGTAAATCTTGGAGTTTAACTGTCCCATAAACATGGTCGAAGAGCATGATCTGTTCAAGATGCCCAGCAATCTATAAATTGCTTGGAATTGAGAATAATGTAGTATTTGTCTACAAAAACAAGTCTGTTTTTGTTTCAGATTTCAGCATCTGCAGTATTTTGCGTTTTGGTCCAGCCTTCAGCAGATCACCCCTGTTTTGTGATTAAAACAATGTCACCAATATATAAAACTATACCAAAGCCAACAGCCTCAATATGTGTGCTCTGCTGTACTGAACCATAACTATACCAGCTGTCTTCATTTAAAAAAAAGTATTTAATGTTAATTCTGTCTATTAATGCAGCTGCTTTGTCCAAGTGTTTTTTTTAAACTTGTATACAAGAAACTCCTGTTTACACAGCAAATATCCTCATCAACATCCTGTTGTCTTTTCTACTCTGATGTAGTCAGAACAGTAATACAGAGTACTCCCCAGTTGAACGTAGGTTCATCTACTATAGATCTTCACTATTCCAGAAGCACAATACAATCTGGCTTCAAGTGCAAAAAATAGTTGGCTTTTAGGTTGTCAGGTCACCGATGACATTAATTCTTACACAGGAAACTTAATACTGATGTCACGTTCATCATATTATGTATGCGATGTACGTGCAGGAATTGATGTCACTGGTGATCTGATGACCTGAAAGTCTGAGGTTATCTGTGTTTTGTTGTAAAGTCTGTTATATCGGATTCACACCACCATGTTACAATGGGTTGTACTGTATTCAAAGAGGATAGAAAATGCAGCATTGCCATTAAAACCTACAATAAAGTTTTTGGGGGATTGTTTTAAAAGTAGCATCTTTAAATTATTGTTATGATGCATTATATTTTCAATGCAATTTCCCCTCCCACCCAGTTTTGACTATTAATAGACACCAACTTACGATACCTTTTTGGGCCTCTATATCTGCTGTACTTGCTCTTTTGGCTGGTATTGAATCAATAAAAGAACCGCTCTCCACCCTCCCTGATCCCAACTTCCTGCTCAGGTCCAAATCCTTGACTATTTAGCAGCTTGGGACTTCCTTCTGACGTGAAAGGCGCTATACAACAACAACAAGATTCCATTTATAGGGCGCCTTTCACGTCGGGAGGACGTCCCAAAGCGCTGTACAGTTGGGTCAGGACCCGAGCAGGGGGGAAATGGTCAGGGTGAGGGGAGGGAAGGGAGCGAGGAAGGGGTAGAGAGTCGAGAGGGGAGCTGAAGGCACGGTTAAAGAGAAAGGTCTTGAGACCGGCCTTGGAGGAGGAAAGGGAGGAAGCAAGGCGAAGGCACTGGGGGATAGAGTTCCAGAGCCTAGGGGCTGAGAGGCTGAAGGCCCGGCCATCGATGGTAGGGCAGTTGGGGCGGGGGATGTGGAGCAGACCAGAGCCAGAGGAACGGAGGGTACGGGCAGGCAGGTAGGGGGATAGTAGGTCGGAGAGGTAGGAGGGAGCAAGGCCGTGAATGGCCTTGTAGATGGGGATGAGGATCTTTAAATCAATCCTCTGGGGGATGGGGAGCCAGTGGAGGCGAGCTATACAAATGTAGTTTGTTGTTGTTGTGTTAAGAATCCTATAGTATTGTGATAATTTATAAACTGCATTTATCTTGGTTCATTCAGTCTAAAACTGAGATAAAAATAATTTCACCTACTTTTTTAATATTCAATATTTAATAAACGCAGTCGATCACACCATTCTCCTCCACCGCCTTTCCTCCGTCATCCACCTCAATCGGACTGCACTCGCCTGGTTCGAGTCCTACCTCACAAACCGCCAGCAGTACATTTGCACAAACGGCTTTTTCTCCAGCTCTCACCCGGTTACCTGCGGAGTACCCCAAGGATCCATTCTTGGCCCCCTCCTCTTTCTGATCTACATGCTCCCTCTTGGGGATATCATCTGCAGACATGGGGTGCATTTCCACATGTAAGCGGACGACACCCAACTCTATTTTTCCACCTCTCTTTGCGACCCCCAGTCCCCTGATGTTCTGTCAGCCTGCCTGTCAGATCTCAGGGGCTGGATGAGCGCAAATTTCCTTCAGCTGAACGTTGACAAGATGGAAGACATACTCTTTGGCTCTCGTCAACGTCTAAAATCTCACGGTTCTCACTTCCTCCACCTTCCCGACCTCCCCCTAAAACTCTCCAAACCCGTATGCAACCTAGGCGTCAGGTTCGACCCCAAATTATCCTTCCTCCCTCACATCCGGTCCCTCACCAGCACCGCTTTCTTCCACCTCTGACACATCACCCGTCTTCGCCAATACCTTTCTCTGAAAACAGCTGAAACCCTGGTCCATGCCTTTGTTACCTCTCAGCTGGACTATTCTAATGCCCTCCTCGCTGGTTTCCCCTCCACTACCATCCATAAAATCCAAATTATTCAGAACTCTGCCGCCCGCATTCTCACCTGCACCAAACTCCGCTCCCCGATTACCCCAGTCCTTGCCAGACTGCACTGGCTGCCTATCTCAGAGAGAATCAACTTCAAGATCCTCACACTTGTCTTCAAATCCCTCCACTCCTCTGCACCCCCCTACCTCGCTGATCTCTCTCCTTAAAACAGTGCTCATTGCCTTCGTTCCTCTGGGTCTGGCCTCCTCCTTGTCTCCCGAGTCCTCCGCTCCACTCTCGGCGGCCGTGCCTTCAGCCACTATGCTCCGAGGCTCTGGAACTCACTTTCTTCGTCTCGCTCCCTCTCTTCTTATGTTCAGGTCTCTGCTGAAGACCTTTATTTTGACCGCACCTTTGGTCACCTTCCTCCCCCTCCCCCGGCTCAGCCCCGGGATCCGTTACTGTGAAGCGCTCTGAGACGCCGTCCAGCTTGGAGGGCACTATGTAAATCCAAGTTGTTGTTGTTAATATTACAGCAGCATAAGATTTCTCACCCTTTCAAACTTTACAATGTTTACATTCTTCCTCCTCTTGACTTCCAACCTCCATTCTGGCCAACTAAAATAAAACCAAGATTGATTGACATTTTCACTCACTAGGTGCAACCAAGCTAATGTTCAACCTGTATTCCTCACCAACCCAGGAAGGGCTGATTCATGCTCAGATGAGTGGCTCGCAGGGAGTTCGTTGTACCTACCATCCACCTAGTGAGGGCTCAAACACGCGCTTGTTGGAAGTCGAAAGACAACTAGTGACTATTCTGCTTGGGGGGAGGTAAGTGGAGTCTCCTTGGAGCTGAACTGGCTCCGAGGTGACGTGCATGGCAATAGAATGTCAGAATCAAGCAGCCCTCTCTGCTGGTCTCGGTAGTCCGGTTCCTGAGCCAGGTGGGTGCACAGTATTCCAGGGCACTGCTGATGACAGCACAGCCAGCCTGGTTTAGCAGCTCAGCAGGACTTGGAAGGGCAGACCAGTCACTGGGGACAGGGAATCACCCCACTCAGCTCCTGTTAGCCCTGCAAGCCAAAGCCCCAACGGGAAGGGTTGTCCTAGCTGAACAAGCAGCGAGAAAGCTTGCTGGACAGCAATACCAATGGCAAGCTATGCGGTTTTAGCTGGTTAGACTCCAGCAGTACCCCATCACACTATGGGGTTCCCAAGCCTTGACTTTTGCCAACCTGTGTCTAATGCTTTCTGGAATTAGTTAAGCAGGATATGTCCCTCCAGGGAGAGAGTGTGCATTCCATTTCAACAATCTATCTCTGGGATTTCCATGTTTTGGTGAGATTCATGGAAATCTCAGCTTGGTTTGGATACTCTTAAGCATGGTGATGGGTTTCCACATGTGTCAGACACACGGCTGACCAAAACAGGGCTGTTGAGCCCACCAGAACCTGTGCAAGCCTTGGCTGAATAAACCTAACTGTAGTGCTCAAAGTGTTGTAAATTATAACTGAATACTGATGAACTCTTATTAAAATGCAAGACTGAGCTTTCTGTTAGCTGATCAAGCAGGAGAAGCCTTATTAATTTTAACAAGCAAATTTGTCACATGTTTGAGAAACTCAAAGGATGTGAAAAAAATTGGATTATTTTCAAGCTTATTTAATTGGGTTTCAACCGGACAGTTGCACTTGTTACTAGCCAATTAGTCATCGTAATTATCATGTTTATAAAATTGCTACTGATGTATAGCAGTAAGAATATTGAAGATTTTGACTTTTTGAAAGTTTCTTCACTGAGCTGATCCTCATTTCCCTGTACATCTCAAGTGAAGATGAATATGTGTGTATGAGCATGTCAGCCTGGAGTAGTGGGTGCACTCTCGCCTCTTGAGTCAGAAGGCTGTGTATTCAAGTCCCACTCGGGACTTGGAATTGCTTAGGTTAAGCTGACACATCAGTGCAGTGCTGGGGGACTGGGTTGCATTGTTGGTGGTACCATCCTTCAGATGAAATGTTAAACCAAAGTCCCATCTGCCTGTTCAGGTGGATATTTAAGATCACATGGCAATATTCAAAAACAAAAGGAAGTTTCTCTTGGTGTCCTGGCCAACAATCCCTTGAATAAAATTGGTCACTCTCTCCATGGCTGTTTGTGGGACATTGCTGTACACAACTGGCTGCTGAGGTTCACTCACAAAATACAATCACTCCACTTTACAGAATATCCTGTTAAGCACTTTGAGACGTATCCAAGATGTGCTAAGGTGCTACATCAAATGCCAGGATTATTATACAGCAACTGAATCAAATTATTTTTTAAACTTTCAGCAAAACCGCCATCCACCTCTCTTTTCAAGTTCCCAGAACAGACAAAATAGATGCAGTGAGATGAAAACATACTCTTGGGAAAACAAGAAGACTTGTTAGCTGTAGCAGGGTCTGTTGGATAATGTAGATTGATTTGGATTGCCAGATGGCAACAATAACAACTTGCATTCATAAAGCACCATTCACAGACTTTTGAATAATACTATTGATTCAAATCGTCTGTAATTTAATTTAAATCAAATTGTTGACTCGGAAATTTGTGAGTCTTTGTGTAGTCGGGACCACGAGATAATCAACTCACAGACAGTAAAAAGTAACTTTTACAACTTTATATAGCAGTATGCAGGATATAGAAAGGTAGAATTACCCATCTGAAGATCAGAATATTCAGTTGTAGAAGCTTTCTTCTTTGTATCTTCTTCGTAGTAGTTTCAGCGACTACATTTATATCCTCTTGTTTGTTTAACTCTTCCTTTAACTCTAACCATTTAGTTTATATAACAGATGCCACTTCCTTGATTTTATCTTTTCATCTCACAAAAAGCCTCTCAGTAAAACATTCCTTCTCACCTTGAATGCAATTTGATTCCATTAGTAAAAACATGGACTTTGATGAGGAAAGACAATTTTGCGCTAATAAAAAGAGTGAAATGAGAAAAGGAGTCTCAAATTTCTCCCATTAGGATCCCAAGGCCATCCCATTATCACATACCAACACTGTTTCATAGTTTTACCTCTCAAGACAAGTACCATCTGATGGTGCACCCCATCTCCTCATTAACATGTCCATCTAAGCAAGGAAAGGATACCAAGCAAGGAAAGGATACAAACATCCATCAGGTCCATACTGAGTAATATCACAACATTATCAATACAACCTTGTTTGAAAGCATAGCTTTCAAAACATGGAAGATGATGTCAATGCTCTCATACATTTCATGCTGAGTTGTGTTACCCACCAGGAAGCTCACAGGGAGTTCCTGGGACCTACCATCCACTTTGTGAGGGCTCAAACCTACTTATCAGATGTCAAATGACCAACTGGTGACTATCCAGGATGGCTCTGCATCCCCCAGAGGATCGAGTTTAAGATCCTCGTCCTTACTTTCAAAGCCCTCCACAGTCTTGCTCCTCCCTAACTGTGGGACCTACTAACTTCATACCAACCTTTCTGCTCCCTCTGCTCAGTGGGCCCTGGCCTTCTCCATGTCCTATGCTCTGCCCACTCCACCATTAGCAGTCAGGTCTCCAGCCTTTCTGCCCACCTTCTGGAACCCCTTTCTTGAATCCCTTCACCTTGCCCCCTCACTTGCCTCCTTCATGGCTCGTCTCAAGAACTTCCTTTTTAATTGTGCCTTTAGTCATCCTCCCACCCCCATCGGCCCCATTTTATTCCAACCCCCAGCTCAGGTGCAAACCCTTGACTGTCCAGCACCTTGGGACATCATCCCGATGTGAAAGGCTCACACACTATAAAAGCACTTTTTGTGGTTGTTATAGATCACGCTGTGTTAACAGCCAATTTAGTGGTTAGTAAGTTTAGATATGTGACTAATAATTCTGTAAAGTCGTTTTTATTGCTATGTTTATGATGACAGAGTTAATAAAAGTATGTTTGCAATTTGGTATTTCATAAAAAGATATATTGTGGTTTGTTAGAATAAAGTGTCAACTCCACAATGACTATAAGGTGAGATAAGGGTTGAATTTTAGTTTTTATTTATCCCTGTGGTCATTTTTAAGAGGCCTGACTGTGACATTCCGAACATTTAAACATGAAGCTGGTATATTTTTACCTTTTTTGGGAGACGTTTGTTTCATTTAGTCAGATCTGTAATATACATCAGAACAGTTAAATATTGCAATCAAAGTTTGCTGTCCTTTGCCCATTTACCGTATTTTGTGTCATTTGGATTGTTTTATCTGAACTTTAATTGGAAAATATTCCTCTTTTGATAGATATTCTGATTTAACCTAATTTTATGATTTGAAAAAGCTGGATTGAATTTGCCAATTATACAAAACAGATGTTCTGCTGTCTTTGCCCAAGACAACCTTTGGAAATCTGCAATCTTAGCCTTTCTGCCTTCATAAGCCTTGCTTGACATTTTGCACATAAGGAAATTACAAATACCAGTAAATGTCAATAGTTTTGAAGCAAGGTTGTTCTTTCATTTGAACCTTTCTATTTCTATGTGATCGGAGCACAGGAATATTACCTATGTTGAATGAATATGCCATAACTTAAAATAGCCTTTTTTCCTATTTAGTGACTTGGCTTAAGAAGAAAATGTCATGGCAAAATGTAATCATATTGCCTTTGATCTATTTCTGTATGGTAAATGTGAGTGCCAAGTTTAACTGCATTTTTTATAAATTAGACTTTTAAAAAAACATTTTGAGTACATAGTTATGATATGACTTAAGGTAAAATTATTGAAACGCTTGGCTGGATGCTAAGACCCTCATTATTATGCTATGATTATATAGTGCTGATGTTGTTATTTTCTCTTTCACAGAAATGTGACCTGGAATAATTTGGCCATCCCAGACACCCACTGCTCACCAGATGGAGAAGGGTATCAATGCCCACGGGGATTTAAATGCATGGATCTTGAAGATCTAGGGCTTACAAGGCAAGAGTTGGGCTACAGTGGATTTAATGAGATAGGTTTGTTATGGTGTTAATTAAATTTTTTTGTAAAGTTTTTTTCATTCAATTTTTCTCAATTTCTCTCTAGAAACGTCACACTATAGTATTGTTCCATTGGTGTTTTTTCCATTTTGCTCTTTCCAGTGGCCATACTGTCATGTATAGTGAGCATTGACAGGCTAGTCAGTCATTGGAGGGCATCAGAACCAAGGCTGATCAGTTTTCCATTCAACATTCTCACTGTTGCTGGAATGACTGAAGCTGGGACATTTGAAATTCAATGCCCCAACATGACAGTGGATTTACCTCTGTAATAAAGGAGAGAGGCAAGCATATAAGGTGTGGTTTCCAGTTGAAATAGAACCACAGTTGGCATAATTTTCCATAACAAATTATGTGGCCTGCATACTAAAATGGTAAGGAATGATTATACTGCTGTAACTATTATCATCCATGGCAACCGATATGAGGATACAATCTGTTTGTTTCAAATTATGATCATCAACTGTTTTTGGACAGCCCTTTCATTGGGACAGAACATTAGCTTTTACAAAACAGACTATGATCACAGTTTAATTGGTGAACTGAGTTTCCATTAAAATGAAAATTATATAGCTCACAGAAAACAGAGTTAAATGAGCTAGTATTCTTTTTTAGTTTCATTGTTTCTTCTCGGTTCATGTTGGATTTCATGAGATGTTCATTGTAGTAGAGATAAAAAAAAATTCCTGTTGCATTAGGAATTCCAAAAGGAAAGTGAATAGTGTGAATTAATGGCATTGTGAACTGAAAATTAAGCACTTATGCTGGCATACTAATACTCATTTTATTTGCGGTTGTGTGGATGCTTACTTAATAACAATCAACATATGCTTAAAAAGAAACAATATTTAATTTTTTTATTGCATCAACATTGTAAAGTAATACAAACAGCATTCAGCAAGAACCATAGAGGTGTGAAGAGGACATAACAAAAAATTGCAAAATGATTTAAATGCGTTACGCAAACGGGGAAAATACATGCCGAAGGAACAGAAGATAGAAATGCTTTCTAAATGGGTAAATACTAATAAGGGGTGCATAAAACTTCAGGGTGCTCTTTCTCTCATTACAATTCTTTTGATCTCTCTAAAATTATGAAGCAACTCTCATGGGATTCTTTGAAGTTTCTATTAGTGTAGTTTACATGAAAGTCATATCTTTAAACACAGATTAAAGTTTTCTTTTAGAAAATAACATTATGGGATATACTACATAGGTAGTTTGGGACATAAGTGCAAGGAAGGTGGAAGGTGAACTAGATGGACCTTGGTTATTTTTGTCCAGAATTTCTTATGTTCTTATCTGTAAAATCACCTGAACCAGAATTCCCTATAACAGCCAAGTAATGCATAGCTCAGACTCCTGCACCATCACTGCAGCCCCAGTAGCATACAAATGGAGATTATGGCAACCAGGTGCAGTGATATTGGCTTATATGTATGATCACTGCCTGGAAGTGCAGCAAATAATGCTCGGGTTCAGTATAAAATAGTTTAGTTACGCACTAATCTGGTAACTCTCCATCCTCAAATTTGCTCTATTTAACTTACAAGATGAATTTACAACAACAACAACTTGGATTTATCTAGGTCCTCCACACCGGACGGCGTCTCAGAGCGCTTCACAATAACAGATCCCAGCGCCGGGGGAGGGGGAAGAAGGTGACCCAAGACGCGATCGAAAAGAAAGGTCTTTAGCCGAGATCTGAACATAGGAAAAGAGGGAGCGAGACAAAGGGAGTGAGGAAGGGAGTTCCAGAGCCTCGGGGCATAGTGGCTGAAAGCACGGCCGCCGATGGTGGAGTGGAGGACGAGGAGGAAGCCAGACAACGGAGGAACAAAGGCAATGGGCACTGTTGTGAGGAGAGAGGAGGTCAGAGAGGTAGGGAGGTGCAGAGGAGTGGAGGGATTTGAAAGCAAGAGTAAGGATCTTGAAATCGATCCTCTCTGGGACAGGCAGCCAGTGCAGTCCGGCAAGCACTGGGGTAATCGAGGAGTGGAGTTTGGTGCGAGTAAGAATACGGGTGGCAGAATTCTGGATGACCTGGATTTTATGAATGATAGTGGAGGGGAGACCGGCGAGGAGAGCATTTGAATAGTCCAGCCGAGAGGTGACAAAGGCATGGACCAGGGTTTCGGCGGCTTTTAGGGTGAGATATTGGCGGAGAAGGGTGATGCGTCGGAGGTGGAAGAAAGCGGTGCTGGTGAGGGACCAGATGTGGGGGAGGAAGGATAATTGGGGGTCAAACCTGACGCCTAGGTTGCATACAGGTTCGGAGAGTTTTAGGGGCAGGTCGGGTAGGTGGAGGAGGTGAGAATTTAACTATACCAACAGCAATAGAGATTCAGTGCATTCACAAACTCATGCATGTCTAGTTGCTTCAAAGTTGCTTCAAAGTTCAGTTCATTAATTTATTTTTCTGGCCCCTTTCTTGCACCCTTTCTGTCATGACAGGTGGGTGAGAGGTGGTGATACAGAGACTGCATGTTACTTCTGTAGCTGATCAAAATCGGCTAAATTTATACTCATTTGCACACAGCTTTTACTATTAATATCAAGCATTCCAGGTGTTCCTGATTTTCCACTACAGCACATTAAATTATCTTTGGGATTATTCATATCTTTAAAAATATCTAATAGAGTAGACGGTTAAAGATAGAACAAGATCAATCATTTCATGTCAACGGGGTTCTCTTCCAATTCTATTCCAAATTTTAATTGGCTGCCATGGTATTTCTTAGGATAATTCTCTTTCACATTGACAAACAATCAGGTGAAATTAATTTGAATAAGTTAGTACAGGTGCGCTCCCAACATGGAAAAACTTTACTGCAGTTCAAAGCGTTTAATCTAAAGCAAACCTTTGACTATTTAATGTATTTATGGCAGCACAGCAAGAAAAGCAAGATTCTACCTTATAACAAAGCTACTTTTTATGTAAATCCTATATCCTACATCCTACATGCAGCGCCTTGGGACGTCCTCCTGACGTGAAAGGCGCTTTATAAATGGAATCTTGTTGTTATGTTGTTGTTGTTTTAGTTTAAATTTCTTTGGGTATATTTTGTGACTTTCACACTCTGATTCTGACTTTTATAGTCCTATTTCCCATGTTTATTTACTGTAACTTACTTTAAGACTCAATATTATGATTAATTTGAAAACATCTAGAGCTTCTCAATATTGGACCATTTGGTAGTGTCTTTTTCCCTTTAATCTTTTGAATTATTAATTTTAGGAGGTGATATTAAAACCACCCTCATGCAATTTGGCACTTGTGTGGATTCCTAGAAAAAGTCTTCTCACAAAAACTGGAAATTGAAAATCTCATTATAAAGATGTAGCAAAAAAGTTTCTATTTTTAGGCATCATTGTGAAATTGAGACTGGTGCAAAAAGAAGTGCAGATAACATTGTAGCTGCTTGGTTCTATGTGTGTACCTATTTTTAAAGATTTTGGGGCCATGCAAAAATGCAAATTGCTAAAGAATAGTATTTTTGAGTATTTGCAGAAGCATGAAATATGGGGGCATTGTATCACAACTCTCTCATAATGAACGTCAACACACATTTTTTCCTCATGTAGAAAATAATTTTGCATATAAAAGTTAGCCATACCGTGTTTGCAATGTGTGATGTTTGCATACAGTATGTACTATTTTATATGATCGGGCTCAAAACACAGACGTGAGCTGTGTATTAGGTATTTTGGATGTAATGAAAATAGATCTTGGAAAAAATATATATATAATGCAACAATTTGTGTTGATATCTACTGCGGTCAGTTACTGGAAATATGACATTGAGTTTGCCATGAGGTAAATTGATAGAAAGAATCCACAACTGTTGAAACCTTTAAAGTGAATGACATATTTCAATGGTAGTTGTGCGTAACCCAGAAGCTACTTTGTAAATGCTGTTCACTAATTCAGCCATTTAGACAAGCTAGGGCTCTTCAGTCTTGAGAGAAGACAACCTCATAGTTGCATAAAATTTTAAATGGGCTTGAAAAAGCAAGCCTAGATCAATACTTTAGAAAGCATCAAGATAGTAGAAAAATAGGTCATAGATTTAGAGTTGTAAAGGGCAATTTCAGGACAGAAAGTTTCTCTTTATGCAGAGTACAATCAACAACTGCAACAGATTGCTGGGAAAGGTGGAAGATTCATCTTAAACATTTTATTAATCAGCAGCTTCATAGTGGGAGCCTAATCTGCCACATGACATTAAATAGCAGTGTTACACAGTGGAAGAGGATATTAAGCAATGGACTTGTGATCGTTTTGGATTCGGAGGGCGAAGCGAGGACAGCATGGGGAGGAGCCGAGACCTAGTGAAGGGTATAAAGCATAGCCGAGGTAAGCAGTCGTTGATTCGGAGGGCAGATCAGAGGATCTGGAAAAAAAGACAAGTGACATCAACGTAACGTCACACTCAAACAACAGAACCAGAGAAAAACTAAAAATGAAAACTAAAAATTACTAAAAAAAACACTTAAATAAAAACCATAATACAGAGTGAGAGAGAGAGGAGAGAATGGCATTGCAGGTGTTGTGCGATGACTGCAGTATGTGGGAGTTGATGGAGGGCAGCTTGAGCCCGGGTGACTACATCTGCAGCAAGTGTCTGCAACTGAGGAAGCTCCAGCTTAGAGTAGCTAAACTGGAATCCGAAGTGCAGACATTGCGCAGCATTAGGGAAGGTGAGAGCTTCCTGGATAGTTTCATCCAGAAAACAATCACTCCCCTGAGGCTCAGTAAATGTATAGATCCTGCTACTAGTCAGGGATAGGACAGTGTGACTGACAATCAGGCAGGTAAGGGGACCCCAGAGAGAGTGGTGGAGAAGTCTCAGGCTTTAACCTTGTCCAACAGGTACGAGATACTTGCAACCTGTGTGGACAAGGAAGTCTGTAAGGAGGAGGATGGGCAAACTGACCCCAGCACCTCTATACAGGAGGCCACACAAGTGGGGGGAGCAATACGGAATGTGGTTGTGATAAGGGATCAGACACTTCTCTGCAGCCACAACCAGGAGTCACAAAGGCTCTTGCTTTCCTGGTGCCAGGGTTAAGGACGTCTGTTCAGGGCTGGAGAAGAATTTGAAGCAGGAAGGAGATGATCCAATTGTGGTGATCCACATAGGAACCAACAATATAGGTAGGACTAGTAGTGATGACCTGAAGAGTGAGTTCAATGAACTGGGAATGAAATTATAAGGAAGAACTTCCAAGGTGATAATCTCCGGATTACTACCTGAGCCATTCGCAAATTGGTACAGGGACAAACAAATTAAAGAGTTAAACGAGTGGCTGAAAGAGTGGTGCGGGAGGCAAGAGTTTTGTTTTATGGGCCACTGGCACCAGTATTGGGGGAAAAGGGAGCTGTTCCATCGAGATGGGCTTCACCTTAACCAGGCATTCCAGGGCCAATGTCCTGGAAAAACAATTAAATAGGGAGATAGGCAGAGCTTTAAACTATTAAGGGGTTGGGTAGGGAAGATTACAGTTATACTTAAACGTAAACTGACAATGCAAGGAACAGTCAAGGCTGTAGAGCAGAGTAGCGACTTGGGAGATAAAGAACAGAATGTGTTAAGTAGGGACAAAAAGATCAACAAAGGAAATAGGGCATTAACGAGTAGGGGAAATAGTAAGAAGTCAAAATTAAAGGGGCTATATCTGAATGCACGGAGCATTCGTAACTATTCGTATTCTATTCTGGAATGGTTCCCACTATTTAAGAAGGATGGGAGACAAAAAATAGGGAACTATATTCCAGTTAGTCTGACATTGGTGGTAGGGAAAATTCTAGAGTCCTTAATTAGGGACGTGGTCGTGGGGTACTTAGAAAATCATAACATGATTAGGCAGAGTCAACATGACTTTACAAAAGGGAAATCATGTTTAGCAAATCTTTTAGAGTTTTTTGAGGATGTAACTAGATGGGGGGAACCAGTAGATGTGGTGTATTTGGATTTCCAGAAGGCATTCGTCAAGGTGTCACATAAAATAATCGTTATTATTATTACATAAAAGGATGTTGAATAGAGCCCATGGAATATATTAGCATGGATTGGAGAGTGGCTAGCAGGAAGAAAACAGAGAGTAGGGGTAAACAGATCCTTCTCAGATTGGCAGGATGTGTCTAGTGGAGTGCCACAAGGGTCAGTGCTTGGGCCTCAATTATTTACAATCTATATCAATGATTTAGATGAGGAAATAGAACTTAATATATCTAAATTCGTGGACGATACGAAGCTAGGTGGGAGAGTAAGCTGTGAGGATGACACAAGAAGAATGCAAAGGGAAATAGACCGGGCAGGTGAGTGGGCAAGAAGGTGGCAGATGGAGTATAATGTGGGGAAGTATGAAGTTATTGACCTAGGTAGTAAAAATAGAAAGACTGATTATTTTCTAGAGACGTAGTGTTAGTGTTCTGAGGGATTTGGGTGTCCTTGTATACCAGTCATAAAAAGTTAATACGCAGGTACAGCAAGCAACTAGGAAGGCTAATGCCATGTTGGCATTCGTTGCAAAAGGATTAGAGTACAAGAGTAGGGAAGTCTTGTTGCAGTTGTATAAGGCCTTGGTGAGACTGCACCTGGAATATTGTGTGTAGTTTTGGTCTCTTTATTTAAGAAAGGACATACTCGCCTTAGAGGGGGTGCAACGTAGATTCACTAGATTGGTTCATGGGATGAGGGGGTTGACCAATGAGGATAGGTTGAGTAAACTAGGCCTATATTCTCTAGAATATAGAAGAATTAGAGGTGATCTTATAGAACCTATAAGATTCTTGCTGTTCTATGAATAAAGTATCTGTTCTGTACATTTTTCTTCCCTGCTTTTTAATATTTGTTCAGTATTTAATGGGAATAGCTTTTTGCAAAGGACCTGAAGGCAACTCATATTTATTGTAATTATTCCAAAGAATATTCTGTGGAAATAAAATATGGGTAGTGGTACAGTGGCTTGGGATATCCTTCCCTTACGTTGTTGAGTGTCAAGCCACTTTTTTTCTTATCTGCAATTACTGAGTCTGTGTGAGGTATTGAATGGATGTGCTTCTCCTGAGGCCAAAACATTTGGATAGCAGGTCAACCCATACCTTACTTCTGCAGCTCCCAATAGTCAATTAGAGAAGGATTGCCAGAGGCTAAGAATAGGTTTTGTGCACTCTTTGTCAGGGAATGTACATGGTATTGGGACGTAATGATAGGGAACAGAAAAACATAGAAACATATGGGGTGAATGTGAAAAAAATCCCTGTCAGGCATTTCGACTCCAAGTTTCACAATGAAACCAACATCTTTTCACAAACTGTGACAAATAAGACTAGTAGAGTGTATACCATGTTGTGTGCTTGTGTTTGGTTGATTTTATGCTATGTTGTGTACAGGCTAAAACAATAATAATAATCCTTGTATTTGGTATAGCGCCTTATCATGTTGTCGAGATGTTTCAAAGTGCTTCACAGGATATGCTGTAAAGTAGATTTACTGTGTATTTTGTGAGTGAATGTGGCAGACAGTTTGCGCACAGCAATGCCCCACAAATAGCCATGGAGTGATTGACCAATTTTATTTGAAGGATTGTTGGCTAGGACAATCCTTCTCTTTTCGAATAGTTCCAAGGGATCTTTAATGTCCACTTGAACAGGCAGACAGGACCTGTTTAACATCTCATCCAAAGATCGACACCTCTGACTTTGCAACACCTCCAAGCACTGCATTGGAGTGTCAGCTCAGATCATATGATTCCAAGTCCCGATCTTCTGAATCAGAGGTGAGAATGCTACCACTTCGCCAGGCTGACGTATCTAGTGCAAGCCAAATGCTATTATCAGGTCTGAATTACCCAAGTAATAATAGTGATTAATAATGCTTATGTTTGATATAGTGCTTATCACGTAGACAAAATGTTTCAAAGTACTTCATAGGATTTACTGTAAAGTGTCGTGACCCGATATGTAGGTGAACGCAACAGACAATTTGTGTACAACAATCTCCCACAAACAGTCAATGAGTGAATGACAAATTTTATCTGGACGATTGTGGCTAGGGTGCCGAGGAAAAAATGTTCTCTCTTCAACTATACATAATATTTATATTGTGGGAATAAAACTAGTTTTATATTATGTTAATAATAATTATTGCCTATCACGTCAGGACGTCTTGAAGTGCTTCATAGGATTTACTGTAAAAGTACACTGGGTAGGTGTGTTTTTTTGTAGGCGAATGTTCTGGAAAGAACAGATTTATTCTTTACAAGTTTGCATTGCATCATTCATTGTTGTACAACCCCTTCTGAGGATATAATAATGAGATAGACAATGTGATGGTTTCTTACAAAACTACCTCAATAGTTATAACAGTGTAATCATTCCTTACCATTTTAGCATGAAAATGAAATGGGTTAACAGGCAGAATTCATCATGCTTATTAATTGCAGAGTTTGATATTTAAAGCACATACGTAAAATATATGATGGTAATTTAATATCCAAGGACAGCTTACATCCTTTTTATTAATTTTCCATGACAGAAATTCCACTTTTGGAAAAATAAGAAATGTAACTCTTTTAGATTGTTAAAGAGCACTGCCTTGATAACAGTCAAAATATATTGTTTCGGGGCAGAAAGAAAAAGAGGTGCCAAATGATGCAGTAATACTTACCGATACAATTTCATTATTGCTTTCTGTGTTGATGAGCAACTGTGAAAAGGCTTGCTGAACACTTTTTGTGAAGGCAGTATTCCTGTAAATATATTAATGAAAGTCACTGGAACCGTGAAAGACAAATAGTTTCTGTAACCACTCACCCAGGATGTTGGCAGTGGACTCTGCTTTCTCTGTGTACGTCTTGTCTTATTCTGCTGGTAACAAATTGTAGCTTTTCTAACCTTCAAACTTCATTATGCTTCATAGGTCTCTGCTTTTGCTTCCCTTTTATATAGAATGTTACATCATGGAAACGGGCCATTTGGTCCAAATAGTCTGGGTGGTGTTGTTACTCCATATGAGCATTCACCCCCACCTAATCCACTCTCCCAAACCCTCTGTCCCTTCACCTTCATGTATGAGTCAAATTTCCTTATATACGTTGATACTGTACACTTCAAACACAGATTACAACAGTGAGTTCCACATTCTCACCACCCTCTCTCTGCGCAAACCATCAAGTTCTACCAGAAGGTCTTTGTATGATATTTCTAGTTATATAATATGTGAAATCTATAACTGAATTTATTTCAGGAAAGCTTAATTTTCCTTTTTGATATAGAAAATTCCCATCATTTTTTGCATTGGATGAGGTGAAGTATAGTTTCATTGGGTTGAGGTTATTGGCTGGATCTTTTAGGTAATGTCTTCTAAACAGTATTCCTATGAAATTTCCATTCATTTCAGAACTTTTAACATTCTAACATGTGCCTTAGTATCAAAGATTGATATTATTTCAGGAAAGTTTCATTTTCACTTTAATAATAATAATAATCCTTGCATTTGATATAGCGCTTTTCACGTCGGGAGGACGTCCCAAAGCGCTTCACAGAACACACTGTAAAGTGAATTGACTGTATATTTATGGGCGAACGCAACAGCCAATTGGGCACAGCAATGTCCCACAAACAGACGTAGATTGAAAATGACCAATTTATTATTGTTTTTGGTTTTGGAGGGATTATTATTAGGCGTGTGGAGTAAGGAAACTTGCCCAATGTTTCGCCCTGCCTGGAATTGAACTCAGGTCTCTCGCTTCCAAAGCGAGTGCTCTAACCACTGAGCTACAGGACTCCACTTTATAATATGTTCTGTGAAGCGTTTTGAGACGTCTCAAAGACGTGATAAGGCGCCAAACCAAATGCAAGGATTACAACAACAACAAGATTCCATTTATTGAGCGCCTTTCACGTCGGGAGGACGTCCCAAGGTGCTGTACAGTTGGGTCAGGACCCGAGCGGGGGGAAATGGTCAGGGTGAGGGGAGGGAAGGAAGGGAGCGAGGAGGGGGTAGTGAGTCGAGAGGGGAGCTGAAGGCACGGTCAAAGAGAAAGGTCTTGAGACCGGCCTTGAAGGAGGAAAGGGAGGAGGCGGCGAAGGCACTGGGGGATAGAGTCCAGAGCCTAGGGGCTGAGAGGCTGAAGGCCCGACCACCGATGGTAGGGGGATGTGGAGCAGACCGGAGCCAGAGGAACGGAGGGTACGGGCAGGTAGGTAGGGGGATAGTAGGTCGGAGAGGTAGGAGGGAGCAAGGCCGTGAATGGCCTTGTAGGTGAGGATGAGGATCTTGAATTCGATTATTATTATTATGCAAGTTTAAATGCTGTATGTTTCAAACACGGTATTGGTTCCAATTTATCCCGAGTGTAAACTTCAAATTAGAAAAAATGTACTGGACTGGTAATTGTTATTTAATTAAAAGCAAAGTATCTATCCTAAGTGATTTAAAAATGTTCAAGAATACCTGCTTTCTCATTCCATTGTTCATTCAATACCACCCTCATAGATCCATTTTGGTGTGTATGGAAGGCAGTAATGCTTACACAATCTGGAGCTAATATCCACCAGATATTTGTAACTTATATTGACAATAATAGCTATGATTTTTTTTGTGTATTGGGAACTGGGGCACTTACGTTGAGAAGAACTGAAGGCGTACGTATTGCTGCAAGATCTTGGTGATTTATATCACTTGTGATGGTAATGCAATAGCCCCCTTTCCCTTTAAAGTCACACAGGACCTTGTATAAGTGGGTAGTTGTTACAATTCTATCAGCATTTGATAGATGGTGAAGTCCATAAAGGCTGATGTGGCATAGACCACATGGGCCTTTTTCAGGATTTATTTGGATCCACAACAAATTCACTTGTTCATGTCAGTACTTACAAAATAATTTTTAAAAACGGGAAGAAAAACTGCTCATTCCAGTTAAATCAAATCATAGTATTGATCGACCTGCCCGATCTAACAATACCTTGCATTGAATTTAGATGGGTGACTGTTAGCATTGCTCGATACAATTATTAACCCCCCCCACCCTTGCAATCCATATAAGAACCTCATAACCTCATTAAAATCTTTGCATTGATACTCATAACTATTCTAAACTGGAAAAGATGGAAACTAGAAAATGTTGGAAACTGCAGCTGGTTCAACAGTTTTATTAAATGTAATAATAGTTCTGTACATGACAAAGGTTAAAGAAAATAACGAAGAAAACAAGATAGGGCAAATGGAAATCCTTAGATTATACCAAGCTTAGTCTGAAGATAATATGAAGAAATAAAAACTGAGGAAATAAGGAATTATATAAGTTCTGAAATCTTGTAGCCTTTGGGTAGAATTCATTGAGTGCTGCAAGTCAGGAATAATTGAGGTCTCTGGTTCATTGATTTATTTGAAGCCTTTCCAATATCAATCCCTCTGAAAGAGAGAAGTGGGGTCCATCATGAGGACATTCAGGTCATATTTCCTCCAGCATTTTAAGCGATAGAGGCTTATTGGTACTTAGGAGCTTATAGGTTCATGTCACATTTACAACCAGCACCAATGAAGAATTGTTGTTTCAGCCTCACTTCCTCCCATAACAATCATTGCTTATAATAATAATAATAATACCTTTACAATATATTGCTTAGGTCTGAAAGTAGACTATTATTGTAAAAAAAATCTTTTTTATGCTAAAATGAACTTTTTATAAGGGAGAATAAATGAACCTTATTATTTGCTATTACAATATTCTGATGCTCCTTATTGTCTCAGGTGCTTTAGAAAATGATGGTGATAATATCCAGTTTGCTTAAAAATGTGAATGTTTAAATTAAACAATGGAGAAATAAAAACGAAAATAATAATCCTTGCATTTGATAAAAAAAATGTCTTCGAGACGTCTTAGGCCCTTCACAGATTATACAGTAAAGTTAATTGACAGTATATTTTGTGAGCGAAACACGGCAGCCAATTGTGCACAGCAGTGTCTCAGAAATAATCGTGGATTGAGTGACCGATTTATTAGGTTTTTTTTGAGTGATTATTATCCCCGGAAAAGTGATCTGCCAATTGACTAACAACTAGATTCCTACTTACTGCTAGGTAAACAGGCGTGTGGAGTAAGGAAACCTGCCTAACGTTTTGCCCTGCTGGGAATTGAACCCAGGTCTCTCACTTCCGAGGCGAGTGCTCTAAATCCTGAGCTACAGGACTCCACAAACTGTACATTTTGGTTGCATAGTGGTAAACTCATTGCTGATTCATCATGTGTTTAATACAAGTTGAACACTATCATAATTTTCCATATGCCCTACATTAAATGCTTATTTTTTCCCCTTCCTTAGGTTATTGATAAATTGTTTGCTTTCTTTAGTCCAGCCATAACTTGGCAATCTAGTATTTAAAAGCAGCCCATTGAAACTGAGCAACAGATCTTCCTTCCCTACAATGTGGAATCTACTTGCATGATCGTATGGAGTTCCCTATGTAATAAATCACAAGCACAGGTCAGGGCTTTTTTGTGTAGTGCAAATATAATACAGTATATACATATGTAATATATAAATTTAATGTGCTATCAAGCACATTAGAACACTCGCTTCGCAAGCAAGAGACCTGAGTTCGATCCCCAGCAGGGCAAAACATTGGGTAAGTTTCCTTACTTCACACGCCTCTGTTTATCTAGTAGTAAATAGGAACCCAGTTGTTAGTCAATTGGGGGATTGCTTTTCCGGGGGTAATAATTCCTTAAAAATGTTTTTAAAATTGGTCACTTCAATCCACGACTGTTTGTGGGACACTGTCATGTGCAATTGGCTGCTGCGTTTTGCCCACAAAAATAGTCAATTCACTTTACAATATATTCTGTGAAGCACTTTGAGACATCTATTATTGATACACTGTTTTGTGGTTTGCATTTCCTCCCTCTTAATTTTATCCACTATTCTAAAGGTATAGACTTATCCATCAGGCATTGGGTACCTCGCCTAAGTGACACTTTTTCATGTGTAAACCAATTTAAGTGTCTGTCTAGTCCAATTGGTAGCCATCTTATTTCTGAGTTAGAAAACTATGAGTTCAATTCCTATGTAGTGACTTGCATATACTCTAAGTATAATTAATTACAGACTCTTAGTCCAGTTCATTACTGGTGGAACACACTGCATTTCTGAAGGTTCCATCTTTTAGATGAGACTTTAAACTGAGGTCCCATCTGCCTGTACTCAGATGGATATTAAAGATCTATGGCACTATTTGAATAGAGAAGGACGTTTCTCCCGGTACCTGGCCAGTGAAGTCCTGATGAATTTTGGGGGTTTATCTGTATGAAGAATGCCACCTTCAGAAACAATCACTACATGTTAAGTACTATCAGATTAGTGTTAAGTACTATCAGATTTTCAAAGTCATAAGGGCTATAAAAGTTCTTGAATGCTGGCAGGTTATTTGACCATGGTGGGGCTTCCACAGGACAACATATCTGCCTGAGAAAGGATATCAAAAAATCCTTATGAATGCTCTCCCAGACAATTGCATAGATATCATATTTGATGTATTATTAGTTAAAGTGCTTCTTCAGCAGTTTTGATGTTGAAATTGTTTGGAAATTCTTCCATAAGCACAATACAATTCACATTTATGTAATACCTTTCATGTCAGGATGACTTTTTAAAACACTTGACAAAACTGGATAGAAACCTGAGCTGGAATGGGAGATGAGTGGAGTGGGAAGGGTTAAAGATGACCAAAAGCTCAGTCAAGGAAGTATATTTTAAGATGTGCCTTAAACAAGGGAAGGAGCAAATGAGGGGAGATTTTTGTGACATAAGAAACGGGAAGCGTGATTCACTGGCTGTTTAAAGTGATCTTTTGCTACTTGGTCATCCAGTGTTGTCGCCCAATTTAAATGTCAGACTGCAGCTCTGCACTGAAGATAGATGGTATTCAAGAGTACAATCGGAGTAATTACAATAGGAGTGATTTCTCTAACCACAACTAAATATTACTTATGATATGGAATAATGAAATGCTGATAACTTTAATTGGAACAATTAAAACCTATTGAGATCTGGTGAAACCAGCATTTTATCAATATGAATCTTTGTAAATGTGTATTGCAATGCATTGTTATCATAATGCCTCATTCGTACTGTATTTTTACTGTGAGAATTGAATTAAATATTGGTGTAATATTACTCAGCAATTGTTTTTTGAAAATTAAGTTCACAAAATTTGTATGTTTTGGTGAAGCTTCAAGGAGAGGTGCTGTGAAATAGTTCAGTTTCCATAACTCTCAAAACAATAATTCAAACCCAGCTGTGTGACCTCCACCAAACTCCCACACACTCAGCAACCTGCTGTTTCCAGGCGGATCGTATCAGAATAGACTGGTGCACTTTCTACACTAGCATCTATTATAGATTAAGCAACCTCTGCCTTACACAGTAATGCCTCATTTCTGCTGTTGAAAGCGATTTGCAATCGCTTCCAGCAATAAAGCGAATAGGAAATAGCATTTAGATATCTCACTCCAAAATCTTATTCACCAGGGCTGAAAGATCGGCTCGTGACCAATTAAATATATGTGGAGAACTACACTAACTAGTGCTGAATGACAGTTAACTATTATTTTAATGCCATTAAGGAACTATTCATCTGATTGGCTCATTTGTAGTGTTACAAATGGTCCCTTAAAAGTTCTTGGGCGGTCTAAGAGATTAGGCCTTGGTTGAGACTGTATGATTTATGATGCCTGCATTTGTACTGAAGTGGTTCAGATTCATTTACTAATGAAATTGTCTCCTGAAGGTGCTATCTGCTAGCAGCAGAACTTCAACACAAATCACTTGTGCTTAAAACGTGATATATTCTCTATTTTTCATGTCAATTGTGGAGCAAAAAAGCACATTACAGACAGAACATAAATCTAATTACTACAAGTAAAAACTATAAATAAATGTTTTTGATAGATAATCACTTTATAAAATGCTCCCTTTTCTCAGACAAAGTGGACCCTGTTACATCCTTCATAGAGTACTAATTCATGTAAAGAGTTGAGGATTATTTTTTTGACTGCTAGTCAGGAATCTGTTCTTGGAAAACCAGATAACAATAATAATAATCCTTGTATTTGATATAGGGCCTTATCATGTCTTCGAGACATATCAAAACGCTTCACAGAATACACTGAAGTGAATTGACTGTATGTTTCATATATTTTATTGTATATATATATATATTGTATATATCGAAGAGTGGAAGAAGTACTGAGAGCTTCACAATGGGTGAAGTTGTTCAGGAATTGTATCTCAAATTCTTTCTCATGTAATATCTTCTGTGAAGTCTGCCTGTTAGCAAGCAAAACTGTAAATGATAAGCTAGGTGATTGGTAGTGTTACATAATAATTTCTTAGGATAACCTTTGAGTTTGTTATTAAGCATAGCCTGGACCAAAGCCAATTTCCACAGCACCGGGCAAAGCCAATTTCCTGCTCATGCCTCTTCCGCGATCCCAACACTCCCCGCGCTGTGCATGGGCGACCGGAGCCGCTCCGCCCACGATAGCAGCAGCGAGGAAACAGCACGAGAGGCCCGGGGTCTAGCTCACTGTGTGTACAGGCTTATAGCAGAGGAGTATTTGGAGCGCATTTGGAGTGGATTCCGTGGAAAATGTGTGGCCACATTTTTCTTTTGGCCCAGATCATAGCTTTCAGTACAGTAGGTTTTAAACATACCTATGATGAATGGAATCACTTATTCTTCATTTGTTTGATACTGAATTCATAATCGCAATATCAGAAAACATATTCTCGTATATCATTTGTTGGTGCATTTATATTGTTGATTTTCCACAGATGATTAATCTATGTTTGGCAGTAAACATGCAATGTTAAGGTGTGAGAACCTGTTCGGCAGACACATGGCACACAGCTCTCCCCTAGCTCTCCCCCATTTTTATCTATCAGTGACCTAAAAACAGCTATTCCCTCATGTGCTGGTAACCACATAAATTTAAACCACATTGCTGAAAGTGTAGGCTATCGCATTTTTGGTCACTGATGGTGAGAGGAGTTGGAAGTCCATGCAGGCCTGTGAAAATGGTTGTTGCTGGTCTGCACAGATCTTTTCCTGCAATTTGAAGATTGACAGATAATAGCTTTTTCAAGCAGTGGTTCAAGAGTGGATCTGGCTGCTGAAGAAACTGCTCTACAATACAAACTGACTGGTTTCCACAGCAATAGAAACAGCAAATGATATTGCAAACAAATGTAACATAACTCAAATACTCAATTCAGTATCTAAGATTCTCCAATAATTGGTTCTTTGACATTACCTAATATTGCTTTGTGCTGCTTCTCTGGGAGGTTATTGCTTTTATAAATATGATTACACATTATTAGGTGAAAATTCAGTGTAATAATGAACCAATTTTTGTAAACCCAGAAAATGATGTCTAATGTCATCTGCGAAATTACAAGATTTCCCTTTATTGTAATTTAAGCAATATTTGTTGAGAATGCTTCAATTTAACTCCTCTCCCAACCATTTTACTAATCTGTACCTTAAAATGTATTTGAAAAATCACAGATCTGTGAGTTAATTTTATACAGGCAATAATGTTATGTATCATAGTAACATGGATGAAAGGGTTAAATTATGAGGACAGATCTGTATTCCCTTGAGTATAGAGTTTTGAGGGGTGATCTCTTAAAAATAATCAAGGGATTTGATAGGTAGCTACAGATAAACAATTTCCTCTGGTGGCGGAATTCAGGACAAGGGGGAATAATCTTGAAATGTAACTCTTTAAGACTTGTTCCTACATTCAGCTCCTCGAGCTTGTTCCCATTCTAAAAGATTATGGGTGATCTGTACCTCAACTCCAAAGACCCATCTTTGCCCCATATCCCTTGATATGTTTACGTAACAAAAATCTATCCACTTTTTAAGGAAGAGAGTTCTAGATTTCCACAACACTTTGCGTGAAAAAATGATTCTTAATTTCACTCTTAAATATCATAGCTCTAATTTTAAGATTATGCCCCCTTGTTCTGGAATCCCCCATCAGAGAAAATAATTTCTCTGTAGATACCCTATCGAATCCCTTGATTATTTTAAACACCTCAATCAGATCACCCCTCAACCTTCTAAACTCAAGGAAATAATAATAATAATAATCCTTGCATTTGATATAGCGCTTTTCACGTCTTCTCGATGTCTCAAAGCGTTTCACAGAATAGACTGTAAAGTGAATTGACCGTATATACAGCTGTGTCCTCATAATTTAACCCTTTAAGCTCTGGTATAATTTTGGTGAATCTACACTGCACTCTCCAGAGCCAATATATATTTCCTGAGGCGTGGTGCCCACAATTGAACACAGTACTCTATATGGGGTCTGACCAAGGCTCTATACATATTAAAGTGGACATATTAAAAGGGATATTTTATAAAAAAATATATTTTGAATTTTATTTTTTTTAAATCAGAATTTTTTTAAACATATATGAAGATGTTAATATCAACTTAAATGTGCAGGAAAATACCAGCATGTAGGAAATCAGTGCCAATTGTGGAGTCCTTTAGCTCAGTGGTTAGAGCACTCGCTTTGCAAGCGAGAGACCTGAGTTCAATTCCAGGCAGAGGGCGAAACCTTGGGCAAGTTTCCTTACTCCACACAGAGCCTAATAATAATCCCTCCAAAAAACATTTAAAGTTCATATCAGGAAAGAAGCTGCGAATCCTTAAGTGGACATGATTGTTTTGTCAAAGTAAGGATACAACTGGTACCATATAAGAATTCATCAGTTACAATGTTAGATTACAAAATTTGCTAATTGACATACAGAAATCATAGTAAATCTGTCAAAGCAAAAAACTGAAACGGTGACACTACTAATGCATGAGAACACTGATGTGGACTGCTGGTAATTAGAAAATTGTTTTCCATGTAAATGTATTTCAGTGTACCAGGTTTTAAGATGGGACATCAACAATGTATCCACAACAACTACCAATTATTGTATTTACAATTATTTGAGGTTAACCATCCTATAGCACTGTCCCAAAGTCCTGGACAAAAATCCCACCAGATAAAATCAGTCATTTACATCATATCATGGCTGTTTATGGGATATTAATATGCACAAATTAGCTGCCACGTTTGCAGTGGTTTACTTTACAGTAAATCCTGTGAAACGCTTTGTGATATCCCCCCAAAGTGAAAGGCGCTGTATCAAATGGAAAGATTATTATTATATACAATGACCCTTTCACGCAAAAAAATTTCAAAGTGCTTCACAAATGTATTGGTGCACACCAAGCAAGGAAATAAGAAGAGACTTAAAGACGGTTATTGTGAACTGGTTTTAGAAGAGAATTCTAAAAAACAAGGGCCAAGAAGCCATTGGCAATGTGATGGGCTTAGGAGAAATAGGAATGTAATCATGATAGGATGGTTCCTGTGAAGTCGGGCCATGAAGGAAAGAAGGAGGTGAAAAATTAAGTGGTTAATATTGTTGAAAGAAGTAGACACGTTGAGTAGGATGAGGATGGACAATGAGAAATGGTTGTAATTGTATAGAATATCATTGGTGACTTTCACGCGAGCAGACTCACTGTTGGGGCAATTTGACTGTAGAGTCTCAATAATAACAATAATAATAATCCTTGCATTTGATACAGCACCTTATCACATCTTCAAGATGCCTCAAAGCGCTTCATAGAATATACTGTGCAGTAAATTGATTTGTATATTTTGTGGGCAAAATGCGTAAGGCAATTGTGCACAGCAACAACAACAAAATTACATTTGTATAGTGCCTTTCACATTGGGAGGACGTCCCAAGGCATCCTGCAAACAGTATCCTGCAAACAGTCTTGGATCGAGTGACAAAATTATTGTTTTTCTTGTTTTTTTAAGGGATAATTACCCCTGGAAAAGCGATCCTCCAATCGACTAACAACCGTGTTCCTAGTTATTGCTAGTTAAACAGGCGTTTGGAGTAAGGAAACTTGCCTAATGTTTCGCCCTGCCTGGGAATCAAACCAATTCAATGTAAAAAAAAATCAAAGGGTATTGCAATACTTTCAAGTGCCTTGAAAGGGCAAGGTACAGATATCAGAATATTTACATGCTGGATTCAAGCCAAATAATGTTTGGGGATTGTCACAAGAATTGTAAATTATGTGAAAGGAAAAGCCAGCCAAACAAAATCTCCGCTAGCATTTGTAAATTTAGTTAATGGTACTTATGCCCTAAATAATAATGTTAGACTTGTCTTATCAATGTCTGACATTACTTTGTTCACTGAATCAGTTCATGTTCTACCCATGCAACTGGAAGTGGTAATTTTGTGCGATTATAAATATAGGCTTTTTAATTACTAGCACGCAAAAACAACAGTGAAATCCTGACTGGTTCTAGGACCAGTTATGTAACTAATAGAAGATGTTCCTAGAAGCTAAGTGCATTATTTAATAATTTACCTTAGTTCCTACAAAAACTAAGAATAAAATAAATTGGCATTGGAATAGCGTGTTACCAATCACAGCAACATAGCCTACAGTTTAAAAACGAGTGTAAAATCTTGTGTACTGATTATAAAGAAAAAGTATGGTGACTAGGAAATACTCCAATCCTTAGTAACTGGAAGAGAGAAGTCAATTTTTCGGGTGTGACCTACATCAGAACTGAATTGGTGGGTTTAGGAGATCCTTACAAAAAAATTCTGTTCTGAGGAATCAAACTTGAGAGTGGTTGCTTCAGATTTGCTGTGAAGTTTATTTTGGTAAAGTATTGTGTATTAAATGGTAGCACAATGGGAATTGGAAATATTATGATATTGGTAACTGAAACAATGCATTTCTTGTGTATTGAAGTTATATATGGAATGTCTTGATAGATTCTGTTGCAACTAAACAAGGTGTTGCATTTAAACTAGCTAGGTGGACCTTGGTTACCTTTGTTATTCTTCATAAATTGGATAATCCATTTAGCTTCTGTCTCCCACTTCACCACCTGCTGCCATGAATAAGCTTCCAATTAACACTCGCAAACACTACATTCACTACATTCAATGTTTGTGGAACATTGAAGTACGCCATGTACTTATACAATATATTCACTACACTAAATTTTGTAAAGCACTTGGGTGTCTTCTTGACATGAAAGAACGCAAAATCAATGTAAGGATTATTATTATAGCCTTGATTATCAAAAAAAATGGCTGAGAACTTCCTTTTATCACACAAAAAAAACAAGGTTTTATTTGAGATCATATTTAGCATTGCTTTTTGAAGAATCTGGAAGTGAAGATAGCATGCAACCATGTTTACCTGTGAGTTTTCTATTATAAAATAGCATTCTTATTTATCATATTTTGGTAGGTTTATTTAAGATAATCAAAGAATTCTACTGGATTGAAATTTAGACAGATTGGCTTTTACTTGACGTCCTGAAAAAGAGATTTATAACTCCATTACTTTCAGGACCCACATCCAGAATGTTTCTAATCATCTCAGGTTTTTCTTCTCTTTTTGAAAACTGATCTGTCAAAATAATTTTACAAATAGTGGAGACAGAATTCACTATCATGTAAGAGGGTTGTCATAGCTACGATCTTTACCAATGGATATCATCTTTGCTCTAGTCATTGGGTTAATGACACTTGCTGTTAATCCCAGGGGATGCCTCTATGAGACAGATGGCTGTGTACATCTGGTGTACTCAGTCTGGAAGACAACCCTCTGCTTCTGTGATATTTTCTAACAATATCACCAACAAGCTTTTTTTTAAAAAAATACTTAATTGCCTTCCAGAAGTGCAATTGCAATGCTCAGGAATATTTGTTTTATAAGACATAAATAAGCAAGTGTTAAAGCTTGGTTGTGCTGTGCAAAGATAATATGGGACAAAAAACACTTTGCTCGTCTTGGAGGTGAGTGTCAACAATTAATCTGAAAACCATGAATTTGTTTTGTCAACTCTTGTTTTCATGATTTGATTTTCAGTGTTTGATAAGAAGCAAAAGGAAAATACAAGATGCACATAAAATTGAACTACTGTATATGTCAGACTAAATCACAACAGTGATTGCACTATATGCTTACAATAAACAGCAAAATTCAATTTGCTTCCAGTACAACCAGATGGTAATTCTTAAAACATATTGCCAGGTGTCAGGAACAACAGCAACAACAAGATTAGATGTGTATAGCGCCTTTCACGTCAGGGGGATGTCCCAAGGCGCTGGAGAGTGTGCAGCATTTCAGACATTAGCATTTCAATGTACAATTAATCTGTAATCAAATCCAATGATTATTACTATCTTAGTGTTCTTGTGGTTATCTTTACCTGCTTCATATACTGTTGTATTATGGTTCCATGCCTGTACCATCACCAAGGAATATAAAACTATTGTAGCCTGTTCTTCCATTTTATTAGATTATGCGAGATCTTTAAATCCCATCCCAGGACTACTTTCCTCCACCTCTATCACATTACCTACCTCCGACCATACCTAACACCCAATGCAGCCAAGGCACTCATCTATGCTTTCGTCACCTCCAGCCTCGATTATTCTATTTCCTTTCTTGACGGTATCCCCAGCTTCACTATCCACAAAATCCAACTAATCCAGAACTCAGTCACCCATATACTCATCCTCTCTAAACTCTGTACGACTATCACACCAGTCCTCGCCATGCTCCACTGGTTCCCTATCACAGAACAGATCGACTTCAAGATCCTCATACTAGTCTACAAATCTCTTCACACTCTGGCACCTCCTTAACTGCTTACTCCCCATTCGAACACCCGACACCCTTGGTTGGCTGGCTGTGGCCTCCTGCTTGTCACCATTGGCGCCTGTGCTTTCGGCCACTACGCCCTGAAATTTGGAACATCTGCTGCATTACTGGGATGCCTTGATCCACTGCAAAACATTGCTCACTTACCCTTGAATCTTTTGACCACCACTGCAAAAATCTTTATTCATGCCTCAATTGCCTCAAATGATTTCCTCTAACTGGCCTCCATAATTCTACCCTTCAAAAACGTCAACTCATCCAGATCTCTGACATTGGAGTCTCATGCACTTCCATTAGCCTTGTCTTTGCTAAGCTATACTAGATCTCCATCACTTAGTGGATCGATTTCAAGATTCTCATTCTCAAAAGCCATGGCTTTGCTCTGTTATTTGTCTAATTTTCTCCAACCTGTATACTCTGCTCCACTGACACTGCTTTACTGTTTGTGCCTCATTTCCTCTGCTCTATGATACTGAAAGTCAGATTCAAAATGGCAATGAAGAATTTGTTGGTATTCCTTACAAGCATGATCATAAACTTAAATGATTCAAATTTCTCATACAGTTGCCTAAAATATTCTGGATGGCCCTTCATGGGATAGTCATTAAAAGCAATCAGCAATAAAAATGTAAGGTCTAATTCAAAGCAGCGCAATAATAAATCAGTGAGCCCATTAATGCCTTTCACATTTCAAGAGGCAAATTGAATCCACCTGCTTATTGCTAAGGAAGAGGGGGAAGAAATTCTACCTGGATCTCAATTTACCCTCAATTTTTATTTCTGTGGCAATTCTCAGCATTCCGAATTTGGCAAATTCTTAACTACACCCTTAATTTTGAAGCGAGTTTTCTATAAGTTCCTTTTAAGAACCAGCAGAAACCAGCTTCAAAATTAAAACTGAATTAAACAATGTGCCAAATTCTGCACCCTCTGAAATGCTAAGAATATCAGAGTAAATCTAGATCCAAGATTCGATGGAGTGTTCATCCACCAGAATCATAAATCTTTTTATTGTTTCAATAGGACCTTTTAATCAGGAAGGGTCCAATCTTCACAAGTATCCCAAACCTGTGAATGGAGGTGATGGTAGTTAAATGACATTCAGCTCTCCCCATCCTGTATTCTATATTTTAACATCAAAAACATAGTTAATATCTGAAAGGGGGTAATGTACTCAAAAAGTTCATGCGCACCAAGATTTGGGCCAGTAATTAGTTTGTTTTCCTCTAAACCTAGACTGCTTTTTTAAACTAGTGACAGTAGTAAGAATATACAAAATTATTTGCTTATGTTTATCAGGTTAAAAAAACATTGTAGATACTTTAAGTTTTAACCATTTTATTCACAATAACTAGGGCATTCTTGAAATACAATTGACATATTAGACTTCTGATACCAAATTAGCTTGTTTCAGGCATACTCTCATGACAATGTTAGTATTGTTTGGAGTTGATTCCTTTTAATGTTAAACTTTGATGTTATCACTCTTGAGATTAAGGTTGATATATAATTTGGGTTTGTGTTACAATTTGACTATTCCATTGGATTTTGAAAAGAAAAACTTTAAATGAAAAAAAATCCATTGTGTCTAAATTGCTGCAATTTCTATTGGAGTTCCTTAAGAAGGAAATATATATTTCTAACCTGGGATCACTCTGCTTATTCCTCTTAAAAGAGAGAGAACTGAACATACTACCCTTTTTATTATCAGCCAATACAACAACAACAACAACAACAAGATTCCATTTATAGAGCGCCTTTCACGTCAGGAGGACGTCCCAAGGCGCTGCACAGTTGGGTCATGACCCGAGCAGGGGGGAAATGGTCAGGGTGAGGGGAGGGAAGGGAGGGAGAGAGGAGGGGGAAATGGTCAGGGTGAGGGGAGGGAAGGGAGGGAGCGAGGAGGAGGAAGAGAGTCGAGAGGGGAGCTGAAGGCACGGTCAAAGAGAAAGGTTTTGAGACCGGCCTTGAAGGAGGAAAGGGAGGAAGCAAGGCGAAGGCACTGGGGGATGGAGTTCCAGAGCCTGGGGGCTGAGAGGCTGAAGGCCCGACCACCGATAGTAGGGCGGTTGGGGCGGGGGACGTGGAGCAGACCGGAGCCAGAGGAACGGAGGGTACGGGCAGGTAGGTAGGGGAAGTATACATTGAACGTATAGAAAGTTAAGATTGCCCACTTCTGTAATAGGAAAAATATTATCCTCAAATTCAAAGGTGTATCTACCCCCACCCTAGTTCAAAATTTCCCACTTTTTTCATTTGGCTGTGAAAAAGATCCATTGCCTATCGCAGCTTTGCATTTTTACTTAATTTCAACTTGACAGATGTAAAATCATAGAGTTTACTCATCTAGAGTCTAATGTGTGCTAAATACGCTCATTACACATGTCAAACAATATATATTGTATTTATTACCAATATTTCTCTTCCAATTTTATCCCCTTACTTTCTTTGCTGAAGGTGCCTCACTTTTTTTTCTCTCTCTTCTACTGGGCTATGGTTCTACAAGTGCCAATCACCTTTTGTTACCCTATCCAAGTGGTTATTATTCCTGAACCAGACCTGCACATTTGGTCTCGGTCCATCTGTAAACAATAACAGCACTTTGGAAATCACACTTATCTGCTTAAATTGCACAAATTACTACTGTTTAGTTATTACAACAAACTTACTGGACAAAAATGCTTTAAAATATGAACTGAGTTGGAAAAACAAACCTAGCTTTACCCTTTTACTCCATACTGAACTCAGGGCATCCCTCAAGATTGAATCATAAGGCTGCAGTGTATAATTCACCCTACATTTTCAATCTTCTTCAGGCCTACATTCTAACCACCTCCTCCACTCTTCCAACTTTGGTTTCTTCATCACTCCACACTCCATTCTCTTCACAAACAGTGGCTGACCTTTCAGCCACAATGCCTACCTGTCTCTCTGCTTCAAATACCTCCTAAAACATATCTATTATTTTGGTGTCTTTCACTGTTTTTGCCTAGCACTTCGAGGCATTCCTTAATATGAAAACGCTATATAACGGCAAGTTGTTGCAAAATACAGTTCTCAATATATAATGACAGTGTCAGCTGTTAGAGAAGCAACAGCTGCTCAACACCACAGGTGAATGAGTTATGTTCCACCATGGATCTCTGAAGGATCCCCAGGATTGTTGAAAAGCACGTGGAGTGAGATTGATATACCTTGTCTTGAAGGTTAATTCTGCATTTGGAATTGTGCCCTGGGCAATGGTGCCATCTGGCTTCTTTAGCAGACATGGGGCTAACTTTTGCTGCCTACCTTTCTACCCTTTTCCTGGCCTTTTATATGCCCTATGGATCTGAACAGAATCTTTTCATGTTAGGTTTAGGAAACAGCTCAGAGCGATGAGGCGGAAAAAGTTCCACTTCTCTGATAACTGTTAAGGAACTTAAGTGAAATTGATTTCAACAATATCATTTCCTGGTTTTACAGCAAAAAAAAATGTCCTTTGTTTTGTGTTGTTTTAGGAACATTACTTGGTGAGACCAGGATGGCATTAGAAATGTTAGAAGTAGATTGGTCATTGATTACAACAACCACAAAAATAACAAATTACATTTGTAAAGCACACGTTGGGAGGACATCCCAAGGTATTGGACAGCCAGGGATTTGGACCTGAGGTGGGGTTTGGATTCAGGAGGGGTGGAGGGTGGGGAGTATAGGACTAGGAGGGTAGGGCTAGAAGGCACAGTTGAAGAGGAAGGTCTTAAAGGAGGCAAGTGAGGGAGGGAAGCAAAGGGCTGTGGGATGGAGTTCCAAAAAATGGGAGCAGAGAGACTGCAGGTCCAACCGGCAATTGTGGGTTGGGCCGGGCAGGGGACATGGTTGAAATGGAGTTAGCCGGTCACAGAGGTAGGGGGACCAATGCCATGGAAGGCTTTGAAAATGAGGATGAGGACTTGAACTCTATCCTCTAGGGTATGGGGAGCCAGTTGAGCCAGGCGAGGATGGGGGTGATAGGATCACGGGGCCTGGTGCGTGCCTGATTAGCTTCTGAGGTTGAAGTAGACGGTAAGAGCATAGAGAGTTTACTTAGCATCTGAACCAGGCAACAAATGGCCAGGAAATGCTTGGAACCTCCATGGTCCTCCAGCTGTGCACAAATTAGGGTCATCATACTTCTGTTCAAAATGTGTCTGCCTTCAGTCTGCCAGGAAGGAACCTTTTTTCCAATGTTGCTTTTCCTTTGCCAGAGTAAATTTGTTTCCTTGATGTTTTCTTCAATTATCTAAAACCTAACTCCACTTTCGGGCTACTGATATTATCCTTAAAGAACTGCTGTACAAGTAATCCAATTGTCAGCCCAAGTGCTCTGAGCTTTTATCTAGTGGAGTGAAGAGCAGTTAATGATTTGCTCTTGTATCATTGACCTGGTCAGTCAGAATCCCTTAAATCAATAATCTAGTAGATTTATGCGAGCCAATTCGAGACCAGGCTCCTGTGAAAATGTGCAACCTCTGAGCCAGTAAGAGGAGAGAATTCTAGGAAGTCACAGCAACTTTGGACTATGTGAGTGCAATGGACATGAGGAGCAGTATCTGCCATATCATTCAAGTCCTTTGTCAAGAAACTGTTTACTTTAAATCAGAGCCGACAATGTCAGGAATGATATAATGAGGAAGATGGTAAAAAAAAAAGTTTCTTCAATTTAGGTTTTTGTTTGTGACCACAACACACGAATTGGGTCGAGAGCAGTGAAATGAAACAGATCAGGCTATAGAGCCATCTTTCCAGCTGGGTCACATGTAGGTGACTCTGCTATACCCATCTAAAATTGACAGATGTGGGAATATTAAGAACTTTCTTGTTACAAAGTTTTTTTTCATTTCTGCCAGAGTGGCTTGTAAAACGCCATGAATGTGAAATAGCTGGACTGTATCCATGCAACTTTTGGACTAATAGCCCCCGGCCTCTGCAGCTCCATATACCATAACTGACAAACTCAGTTTCATACTGACTTCTTGTAAACTTTTAGGCAATTGTTATCCAATCTAATTTGAGAAACCTAGAAAGGCACTGAGTATTTCAGCATTCATAGTATTCTCTCAATTGAAATAAAAAGTGCTCAAATGCACAACAGTTGGATGAAAGTTCAAATCTATCTTCCTGTGCTGGTTGGCCTTCTTTCTGTTCCTTTTCATTATATTTTGTTTATTGTAAGATTCTAGCAATTGTTTCTTTTTTCTTTCATCTCTTTTCTTAGTACAGTTTAGTTCCAGTGGCGCTGAGAATCTTGGTTATTGATCACGCGTGCAACTCCGAGAGTAGGTGACAGTGAGATAAATGAGACAGTGAGATACCAGTGACTGGAGATAGTGATCGTGAAAGAGAAGTTTGGTAGTGAATTGGGGCTAAAATTGAGGAGGGAAATGGGTATCTAATAAGGTCGTGACTAGACTATAAGAGTAATAGATATCAATGTCACTTTTATAGGGTCTGCCTGATTATAGTTAGGATCATAGAAATTGCAGCGCAGAAAGATCCTATTGCTGATTGTGATTCCACCACTAGATCTATTTGCTCCACTTTGCTGTAAATTACAGAGCATCAGTTGAATTACTGATGCAGTTTGGAAGTAGTTGCATTTGTGTGGTCAGGCCATTGACAATGTGTGGTGACCCGCAAATGATGCTCAGGTGGAATACAGGATAATGTCAGGAATTATATCAATGGTTCTTGAGAAGGAATGGACAGGTGATGTGTAGTAAATCATTTAAGTACCTTTTGCTGATTTAATTGCAATCAGTTGTTACAGTAACTTGTCAGTATTAGTTTATGAATATGGTTCGGTCACTTACTTTCTAGAATTGTTCTTTTATATTTTTCTCAAAATTATGAATTGGTCAGGAATTACTGCTCTCAGAGTCAGGGAAATCTAAATGTGTACAATCACCACAAGTGACACATAATGAAGCTGGCATTGTACTATACTGTGGGTAAAAGAAAGGCTTGAATTTTTTTAAAGTGATTGTTTTTTTCAAAGCTCTTAATACATTAATGTATGTTTTGTGTTATTTCCAACAGGCACCAGTATTTTCACAGTGTATGAAGCTGCTTCACAAGAAGGCTGGGTGTTCCTCATGTACCGAGCAATTGACAGTTTCCCCCGTTGGCGCTCCTACTTCTATTTTATAACTTTAATTTTCTTCCTTGCCTGGCTTGTTAAGGTATTTTACATTCTATTCATTCAGATATTTTTATTTACTGTATCTTTTTATTTTGGATAAAAGGCTTACTCCTCAGTCATTCACATCATCACAGTTTGTGGGACATCATCACGTATGCCTGAAATATACACTCATTTCATTTCATAATAAATCCTGTGAATGTAATAATAATCCTTCCGTTTGATATAGCACCTTTCATGTCAAGAGGATGTCTCAAAGTGCTTCACAAAATTTTACAGGAGTGAAGCACTTTGAAATGTCCTCACGGCATGAAAAGCACAGGACCAAATGCAAGGATTTTTTTTATTATTCTGAGGAGGAATGGGGAGCAGAAGTACTTTCAATTAAAGATTCAATCGAAGTACCCAGAAATTGGGGAGGGGTGAATTGTTGAGAGTGTGCCCTTGTTGAGAAGAAATATTTCTTAGTTAATATTAAATTAGGCTCATATAAAGAAGGGGAATGCAGACCAGGATAGTGGAATCGTGAATAGTGGAAATATGGAGATTGATAATATTCTGAACTTTTCTTCTATTACCTTTGGGAATGAAGATGTATTTTTGCGGAACTTTTGCTCAGGTCATTGAAGAAATAAGGCAGGGTCTATGATAAGCTAATTGGATGTACATGAAATGTAGAAGGACTTAATGGCTGAATGGTCCTATTTGTATACATTCATTTGTCCTAGGTGGAGCTACTATATCAAATCTCCCAGCTGGAAAAGACGCTGAGGAGACTTATTAGCAGGTTCATCTTTAGTCTTTAGTTTACAGATATTGGATTGAGCACAGATTGGGATTCCTGCCATTCCTGACACTATAACACAAATCAACATTAGGACTGGAATTGAAATCCAGCTATTTGAACCCCAGGGTTTCTTGATGAAGAGCTTGAATTCCCTAAACTTGTTCTCATTCTTAAAGGATTGTCCTAATGAAAAGATATGTAGCAGGCCTGTTTCTTGTAGCAGAAAGGCGATGAGACAAAAAAAAACTGCATGTTATTCTTACCATGATTTATAGTGCGATTTGCATGTGGTCACCGACATATAAAATATGTCAAAAAAATATAAAATGCCATGTGCCAGCTGGCCAGCCTGTGGGAAGCTAAATTTTTCTGGAATATCGGGTCACCGCCTGTGTGTTGGCAGGCTGTCTCTCTGTGTGCATGAATGCATGGCTAATACCACATTATAACAGGGTTCTATTGTGTTAGGCAACTCTGATGCCCAGTCACTGTGTTAAGCATTTTAAGATGTCCTCCCAAAGTGAAAATTGCTTATATGAATGTAAATTGTATTGATTTAAGCAATTTCACTTTTGTCAGAAGACTTATGTATGATCTGACTTTCCTTATTTCTAGAATGTATTCATTGCAGTTATCATCGAGACTTTTGCAGAAATACGAGTTCAGTTTCAACAGATGTGGGGGTCAAGAAGCAGCACTACCTCAACTGCCACCACACAGGTAAATGTATATTGATTTCTTAGTCAGTTCAGAGTTGGAAAAATAAAGTAAGGATTCAGAGTTGTGACGCATTTTTTGTTACTGTTATCCTACCTGCAAGTTTTTGCTCTTCTATCTAAACTATTCTTACATAGGAAAATGGATTAATGTAACTGGTATGTCATTGCCTAGCGTGTATTTTGGAGGTTGCTCCTGGTGGGAGAGGTCAGAGGCTAAAGGAGGCCAACCCAAAGCAGATCTGGTTTGAGACATTAGTGATCAGACTGACTAAGGAGATCCCAATTGTATTGGCATAGCTAGGTGACCGGTAACAGAGTTCTGAAAAGGGAGCGGGGGCTCACAGGGAGCAACTAGGAAGGTGACGTCTGGCCACCATGCAAATTAGTGGCCCAGAAGAATACCCTCCCACAATGGTTTGCTTCAGCTCATGGGAAAGCACTAATGCAATTATCTGTCAAAACTTGAATTTATTTCAATGCTAATCTATTAACTGTGTAACCAATCAGACTAGCTTATATAGATTCTCAATCTCGAACTTCAAAGCACCTTAAAATTACATTTAATATTAAAGTACAGGACTGAAATATTATTGTGGTCCTTATCCCAAAGTTAAAGAAAAAGAAACATTCACTATCTATTTCATATATCTGAATGATTTATTTGCCAGATAGTTATCCAATTCCCTCTTGAATTTGCTGCCACAATCTACCACTGGCATCCTCGCGAGGTAGTTTATTTCCATATACTCTCTATTCTGTGTATAATTAAAAGTACAAGTTCACTTTAAACTTTGAGTTGCTCACATCTCAAAGGGTGATACAGAAAATATCTCAAATGAATTATGCAATCAGCTGTAAAAAGCCATTCAAACAAATTTATTGGCAGTAGTTAACACCTGCTTGATTGTTGAAAATATTAGGATCTACCGTGCAGCAATTTCTAATAAGATTCCTTAATTAAAAAAAAGGATGAACGTCACATTGACTTGGAGGAATTCTATTCCAATAAGGTCTACTTTGGCGTTCCTGGAAGGCATCTCAGTTGGATTCCCTTTTGGGGAATTACTCTCTACCAATGCTGTTAAACCAACCACAAAAATTATCTTGTGCCAACTTTTCCTTCAGCTTTCCATTTATTGCTATGGGGAGATCTATGGCTTCCACATGATCGCCACACTGTTGCAACTGAGATCACGACTGCTCAAACTAAAATCTGTGATCCTTTTCTCCAGGGGAACACTCATTGGTGATTCAGTACCCTGAAGTAGCGCATTAATTTTTTTAAAAAAGTCATTTTACAGCAATAATTAGCTTGAAGCTATCTAGATATTGGGCTTTTATCACTCCGGTGATTTGTTTCAGCACTCTGCAAAATCCCTCATACGTGCACATTACCTTTCATTATTGTCATCCTGTGTTTCTGCTTCATTATAATGGATTTTCAGTCCATTGACAATTTTATATTCAGGGTACATTTTTTTCTTCAAGATGGAAAAATGTGTGCATCAGAAGTAACTTAAATAGCATTCAATTTAGCTTGCTGGTGTTTTGGTGATATGCAAAATTGACTTGATAATAACTATAATTTTTAATATACATAAAGAATTTCATTATTGTGCAAAATTAGTAGTTATAGAAAAATTACCTCAGTTTTTATGGATCCGATTTTTGAAAAATGGCTATGATGTTGTGACCTTGGAAAATGTATTCCTAATTATTTTAATTTAAGCTGCTGCACTAACGGTCACACTATAGGTGGTTGAAGCTTTCAATAAAAAGGGATTACTTTGTGAAGTAAAGCATCTGCTACTCGTTATTAAAACATACATCACAAAAGAGCTTAAACTTCACTCTTTGATCTCCCTTAAAAATAAATGCAGGTAAGCTGAAATCCAAAGGGAATTGTTTCCACATTGGCGGCAATTTTAAACCTTTTTGGTGTAGACTGCTACAAGGTTTTGGAATTAAATGCATAAAAATTAGGATGTAAGGTTTTCCATTTAATTATTATTAAATGAAAAGCATTTGGGGTGAATCTATAAAGGTAATTTAGGCTAGCTACCCTTATTTTTTAACTTAATGCTTTCAACTAATGTAATGGGCCTTACATGTTTAAATTAAAATATGCTTTAAATGTAGCTTTAGTCCTAATGTGTGTTCACGATTCAGAGTTAGTAGCTGACTTTTATTTCAATTAGTGCTCTGAGATGCTAGCCTACATGAGTGATGCTATATTAATGCAAGTTGTTTTGGGCCATTTCCCATGAGAGAAAAAGCCCAAAGGTCCAATAAAAGGGTGCAAAATAATGCACTGGCCAGCCTTTGAGATCTTTTTAGTTAATTTGGTAGCGAATTGCACATTTTTGGTTGCAAATCAAAAGTTGTTGTAACTACAGTGATTTCCAGAGTTCCAAATTTTTAACATCAGTGTTGATGTATAAGCAAACTAAAAAATTATAGAGGAGCTCCGATGAAAAGGGCTACATTTATTTAGAAGTGATTGATGGTTACTCTTAAAAGCTTTTACTGAACAGTACTGTAAAATCAGTCCTACCACCACCCGCAGATCTAATCCATTATTACTGTTAATAAAATTCTCTAAAATCTCACAAGGATTATTATTTTTGCACCATTGGTAATTGATGTGCTGATTTAAAACATCTGATAAATGGCAATCTAGGCATTAAGGCTACTTTGGACAGTTCTGATCTTAGGTCAAATTTTCTGATATCAGTTTACAGCAGCAGAGTATTTTGCACCACTGCATTGGATACACCAATTGAACCCAGTACTGGGAGGACCCATACACCAACACTGCTGTCACTCAAGCAAACTATAGGTAGAGGTATAATAATAATAATCCTTGCATTTGATATAGCGCCTTATCACATCTTTGAAACGTCTCAATGTGTTTCACAGAATATACTGTAAAATGAATTGACTTTATATTTTTTGGGCAAAACACGGCAGTCAATTGCGCACAACAATGTCCCACAAAGAGTCGTGGATTGAGTAACCTAAATCATTTTTTTATTTTGAAGGATTTATTACCCCCAGAAAAGCGATCCGCTAATTGACTAACAACCAGGTTCCTACTTACTGCTGGGTAAACAGAGGTGTGTGGGGTAAGGAAATTTGCCAAATGTTTCGCCCTCCCAGGAATCAAACCGAGGACCTCTTGCTTGAGAGGCGAGTGCTCTAACCATTAAGGACTCCACATCCTGTAGCTTAGTGACATAGGTATTTGATACAGGTATTTGAACAAACTGCAAGGCATCATCTTCAAAGGGAAAATGCAGAAGCAGAGCAGGAGGAAAAATGTTGTGTCCCAAAAGAGAGATTATGTAGGCATTACTAGACTGTCATGACTAAACTGGCAAAACACCCAAGAACACAAAAATAATGTCTGAAAGGATGCTTGATGACCAATCCTTCTTGGAACCTAACATGGCTTAGTTTACTTTATTTTTTTCTAATGTGATAAGGGCAGCAATAGATATCAATTCAGTGGATTTCTTTCTATTTTATGATCCACACATTTACATTGGTGCATCCAATAACATAGTGAGGACATGTTTATTTTGTACTTCTGTGATCACATGCTTGAGTCTTAACAGATGTTTGCCCTGCAGTGTTCTAACAGTATGGGTGATATGTTCTGTAAGTATTCATCAAGGAACTTGCAGGGGTTTCCTTTACCCCAGGGAAATTTTGATGTAAATTCTGCACACCTGTACGGTTCCATCTGGATGCACAGCTACAATAAGCTCATTTCTCAAGCAGTGTTGGCATGAGTGCTCTATATAGGTGTTGATGTTGGGTCAGCAATCTTGTGCAAGTGCTATTTTTCACAAATTGAATGTGGAATATACCAACAAACTAAGAATTAATGTTAGATGATGTTACACTGAATTAAAGTGTTATTTTAAGAACATGTTGAAACATTATATTGTGTTCTATTTCATTTGGAGGATTAGGTAATTAGTAAAAAATAGTATTTTTAATTCTGATATTAAATCTTTGTTGTTTCCCTATTGTATCCAAATTAGTACCAAATTGTTTGTTATGGCTTGTTACATACTTCTTACTATATAATCAGATCCTGATGTATGCAAATCTGTTAAGTTTAACTTTTTTATCTTTCATTACCAATGAATCAAACAGTTTAATGTAACCCTTTGTCATTTTCTTGGAATGGAACATTAATTATTGTCTTGTTTTGTTATTCTTTAAAAAATTAAGTATTCAACATGTTAAGCATTTTTTAAGCACATCCCCATTAAGCGTCTTGGCTGAGCTGAAATTTGACCTCTGCACTTTAACTTGCTATGTACATTCCTTTTCACGCAAGTAAGTTCCCAAAGAATGCTGTGAAGATATTAATAATGCCAATGATGAGGTATAATAATGCTTGCAATCAGAAGTACCTATCTGTAGGTAATTTTTTTTAGCAAAATTCTCTGTCATGAGAGACAGTCAGCTGCACCTGACATTTAATAGGTCATCTGCAAGTGTTTCAGAGTACTTTGGGAATTTGAAAAACAGGTATAAGACCATCTTTATTAGAACCAGCCTTTCAACTGATCCTCAACTGGAATTGGCAATTATTCAGGAAACTAATTGATGAGTGGAGTTCATGCATCTCCCTTTGGGAGAAGTGTATTCTGGAAGGTTAATAATAATAATCCTTGCATTTGATATTGCGCCTTATCACGTCTTCGAGGCATTTACAAAGAGCTTCACAGAATATATTGTAAAGTGAATTGAATGTATATTTTGTAGGTTAAAGAATGAGATCAAATGGGTCAAAGGGTCTTTTTCATCCATACCTCATTTGTGATTTTTGCCATCATTGTGCAAATTTTACTTTTCTTCACCAAGTTCAATTCCAGGCAGGGCGAAACCTTGGGCAAGTTTCCTTACTCCACACGCCTAATAATAATCCCTCCAAAACCAAAAACAATAATAAATTGGTCATTTTCAATCTAAGACTGTTTGTGGGACATTGCTGTGCACAATTGGCTGCCGTGTTCGACCACAAATGTACAGTCAATTCACTTTACAGTGTGTTCTGTGAAGTGCTTTGGGACGTCCTCCCGACGTGAAAAGCGCTATATCAAATGCAAGGATTATTATTAAAAGATGGACTGTATCTATTGTGACATTTTGCTTTTCACACTTATATGCCTGTTAGGACACAATATAATTTTGTTCTCTAATAATTGTAGCCACTCATTATTTCACCCATCCTGGGAAGTTCACAGCAACGTTGAAAATATCTTTGAATTTCTGCACTATTTCTGGTTAGCTAGTGTTGGTATTTTACTAACATGTGTTACATTTTCTCTATAGATGTTCCATGAGGATGCCAGTGGTGGATGGCAGTTAGTTGCTGTAGATGTGAACAAGCCTCAAGGCAGAGCACCTACATGTTTGCAGGTATGTTAGTTACGTCTATTTCATAAACTTGGTTATACATTATTTCTTCCCAAATTTAGATACATAGTAAAATCTATAAGTAATATCATGTACAGTAAGGCTAATGAATATTGTTTGCTTCATTATTTTAGGATAATGAGTTAAGGAAGCTGCAGTTCTAAGAACCCTATATTGATATTAATAACATGTTTTAAATTAGTCTAATGGGAATTGGGGAGACCTGTGTTGAATATTTCTCTTGCTGTCAGCACTGATCACCACCAACAACACCTTGCATTGATAGCATATCAGAGCATGGTCTCTCCACAATAATAATGCATTTGATATAGTGCTTTTCACATCTTCTTGACGTCTCAAAGTGTCTCAAAGCGTCCTCCCGACGTGAAAGGCGCTCTATAAATGAAATCTTGTTCTTGTTGTTGTGTTCACAGAATAGACTGTAAAGTGAATTGACCGTATATTCTGTGGGTGAAACGCAGCAGCCAATTGCGCACATCAGTGGCCCACAAACAGTCGTGGATTGAAAATGACCAATTTATTATGGTTTTGTTTTGGAGGGATTATTATTAGGCGTGTGGAGTAAGGAAACTTGCCCAAGGTTTCTCCCTGCCTGGAATTGAACCCAGGTGTCTCACTTTCAAGGCGAGTGCTCCAACCACTGAGCTACAGGACTCCATATAATACAATAAGCGACCAGGAGGCACACATCTTGCAGGGAGAGTCATACAGTATTTATTTTCTCTTCTCATTTGGAAATGAAACATCTCATTGTAGCGAGGTGTTTCGTGGCATGAAACATCATTCCAGTTCAGAAATGGTGTACTCGATGCTTCTCAAGGTCATAAATAACAGTGTTGGGAATGCATTGTCATTAAACCTTTTACACATAGACTGACTAATTCTAAAAATTGATTCAATGAATGTTATGTAGCTTAACATACAGTTTGGGCTCATTTGCAAAACAAATATTAGATTCAGGAGTGCATTTGATTGTATTTGCCTAATTTTTTTTAAACTTTCGTATTTTTCTACAGTTAATGCATAACCCATCCTCATTATTACAATAATTATTATTATTATCCTCATTATTAGGACACGTTTCAGTTGACATGAAAGATAAAATCTCTGTCACAGCTATTATGTGATTTATTTTCGTAATGCACTTATTCATTTATGCAGTTACTTTTTTTTAAATTAAATGGACTTCGTAACTTTGGATAGTAGATTCTCAAAAGCTAGTGATAAAAAGCAATTTACCCCCCAAAATAGCATTGTCTGTATGTCTAGAATCTGTAAAGAGGAACTGCACCTGTAATTACTCACTTCATTAGCTCTGTATTTGGAAATAAGCAAGAGTTAATTATATTAGTAAGTAATTTTTTTGTAGCTTATTCAAAAATTCAATTATAATTTATTTGGATTTTTAGGTTTATATTTTGGTTTTTTTTGTGGTTTGTTTTCATCAGGCAGTCTTCAGAATAGGTCAACACAGTGCATTTGAATGCAGAAAAAGGCAACTTCTTTTCCAAAACATTGTTTTAATTTCAATTTATAAGAGCACTACCTACTGGAGCAATTTGATTTTTTCATTTCAAAAGACCTTGTTTTTCTGAGTGATGCTGGGTTACATTCAGCATATTAGGATTAATGTAATGCACTAAACAATAACATAACAAAGGTGGTCCCAGTTGAATGCGAGTTTGCTTGGAGGGTAAGCCTATGTGGACCCGAACTCTTATCATTTTTGGGTGCTGATGAGCTGGCTTCACATGCTATTAAATGTTCAACTCCCACAAGACACCACGTCCTGCGCTGATGTGTGCTATGCACTGGAAGTACAGCTGAGTTTGCAACGGAAGTGACGGCATCAGCACTTCTGCCATATAGCACTCAGTTTCATTACATAGGAAGTGATTTCAGCGATAGTTTGATGACCTGCAAGTCAGACTTTACTTATTTGCGACTTCTGACCTATTGGATCCAGCGGACTGTGTCATTATGAGGTTCTCCTGTTTTCTGCTGTGCGCAATTGGCTGCCGCGTTTCGCCCACAAAATACGCAGCCAATCCATTTTACAGTATATTCCGTGAAGCACTTTGAGATGTATCAAAGCCATGATAAAGCACTATATCTAATGCAAGGATTATTATTATTTAGATTGGAGGCAGTTTAGGTATTCCAAACCTGGATTTGGAGTTGAATTATATGTTTAATGCAGGCATTTACTAACTGGTGACAGCTTTGTAGGGGGAAACAGCATGATGTTGCCAATTCATGTTGAATTATAAACAAGTTTACTGCTGTGGAACTATTATCTACTGGTTCATACTAGACTAGTTGATACTCCAGGTCTATTTCACATCAGACCTTTACTGTTAAGAGACTTTCATCCAATTAGTTTGTACTCGATTAAAACCTTAGTTTGCAGAGGTGGGTGAACAGTCTTCTGTTCATGTTTTCCTATGATAATATGACAATCACCTGGCACTCTTATTTTATTCAGTTGCAAAAATATAAATTCAGAGAATACTTTGAAAAAAAAGATTTTTTTCTCTATATCTGTTATGATAAACACAAAAGTGAGTATTTCACATCTGTCACTTTCCTGTGAGAAGCTTATTATATGGTCTTGGACTGCATGTGAGTGGAAATACACAGCTGCAGTGGACTCAGTTCATCTCTGTTTAAAATACATCTTGGCAGGGAAACAAGAGTCTATTGTGTTTGAAAATGTGTTTGTTCATTTGTTATGTTTGTGTCCATTTATGTGAAGGATATCAGTGCTGGAGGAATTTTCTAATTTTGGAACTTGTCAACATCAAGCAGTCTCCAGATAAACAGTATATGTTCCTCTTTGATTCTGCCTGAGTCATACGAGCTAATCACAATAGAGTATAGTTTTCATCTCCCACACCAGATGTCGCATTCATAAAAGAGGTTTGAATGAAGAAGGCCATTCAGCCCATTTTATTTTTCCAGAAAATAATAATAATAATCCTTGCATTTAATATAGTCTTATCAATTCTAATTCCATTCACTCATTGAAAGACTCTATTGTTCTCTTTCTCTGCTGAAGGCATTGACTCTTTCTGGGGTAAACTTCCACAGTCATTGGAAGCCCTCTAGGACCTCACTTTAGATAGTGAGTGTCCGGCATGCTAGTATTCCTGAGCCCTCTCTTATTCACACCCATGCTGCCCACTCACCTGCACATGCACTCTATTTGATCCATCGTTATTGTAGTGGGTAAAAGCACTGCCTTGTGTAATCTCAAATAGAAGGACATCAGTTCATTTCCTGGACTATGCTGAATTACCTGATCTTAGCTTGTTTTTACAATTAAGAAGATAAAAAGGAAACAGGATGCTTCTCCATTCCTCATTGCTACCAAGTGTGTGTGTGTGCGCGTGCATGTGCAGGTGAGTGGGCAGCATGGGTGTGAATAAGAGAGGGCTCAGGAATACTAGCATGCCGGACACTCACTATCTAAAGTGAGGTCCTAGAGGGCTTCCAATGACTGTGGAAGTTTACCCCAGAAAGAGTCAATGCCTTCAGCAGAGAAAGAGAACAATTTGGCAAAAATGTCACAATGTTTGAATAATGCCAACCGGAGCTCTGTTTTAAAGACCTTTTTTTAAAATGTCCTTTGGAGCCAGTTTCAGATCTTTTGTCTGAATTGCTTGTTTATATTGGACTGTAATACTGAATGAAATTCTGAGAGCTGCAGATGGAAGAAATGCTATGGACATTTCTCACTCATGCCACATTGAGCAGTTTCAGGTTCAAGATCTAACATATGAAAGCATTGGAGCGTGGAATTTTCCTTTGACAAAGTTGTTGTAAATTTTTAATTAGATATGGTTGACAGGAATGCAGAGACGGCTTAAACTTCTCTTCATCAGAAAGGTTAAAATTGGAATAAAATGTATATTACTATTATCTGAGAAAACATTTTCTAGACACTTGCCTTATTCTATTAAATTGGATGGCTTTGGAATGTGAAAAATAGCCTAAGGTTGCATTTGTACACAATATCATGAATTGTTTTAATTTATTCTTGTGAAGATGATGGAAATAAAGTAGACATGTCAGTTCACATTGTTTTTTTGCGAGTTAATTCAACTTAGCAAAATATCTTTCAAAAAATTAAAAATTCCTGAATTGCTTTCAATTTTGCATTTTCCCTAACATCTGTTCATTGTATTTTGGCAAGCAACAACTCTCATGTATCCTTAAGGCAGTATTCTCACCTGTTCTATCAAGGGTACACTAACAATTCACAAGCTAATTAATTTACACAACTCGATAAAGCATAGAATAAGATAATTTTGGACAAAGCCTCTTTTAAATGTATAAAAACGGCATTACAGGTTAGAGCATTGAAGTCTTTGTACATCGGTAGTAATCAGCCTAAATCCAAACTCTGAGATTTAATTAGTTTGAATGGAGCAAAAATATGAACAGTTGAAACCATTATTAGGGGTGATCAGTTTTGAAAATGCTAAAATCCAATGAATAACTCAGCATCTTTTGAGTATAACAGAGGTTAATAAACGATGTTCGATAGGAAGTGACTACTCTTTCTGTCATAACTCAATTAGATATTATAGTTTACACTGTATCAACTTAATAAATCTGAATCAGCTTTTTGATTGACTGAATCAATTAGTGATTTTACTGGGGATTAATTCGTGAAATGCATCTCTTGTTTTCCAAGTGATTTAGTCACAAAAATAGTGTGTCTCAGATATCACCACCACCAATAAAGCCATCTCGGACTATTACTTCATCTCCCTTAACTCCTCCATCCCACTCCCTCTTATCCAACCCACTTCTATCTCCTATCACCCCTGGGAAAAAAAAACATCCTCTCTGCAGCCCTAGATATCCTCTCTACTGCACTAGAGTCATCTGAACTCTCATCTCCATCATTTCCAAACAAAGCCCACCAACTGCTCCCTTGATCCCATCCCTACTTTCTCCTGACCTCTCAGCTCCACCTCCTTACCCCCAATTCACAGACATCATCAACCTCTCTCTGTCCACTGGCATAGTTCTCACCCCCTTAAAAACTGTCATCACCCCATCCCTCAATTGACCCATCTCTGTTCCCCAACTGTTGTCCCATTTCCAATTTACCTTTTTTTTCCCAAGGTTCTTGAATGAGTAGTTGCTCCCCAACTTTGCTCTTTCCTCTTCTGTTACTGCCTGCCTGAACTGTTCCGATCTGGTTTTCTGCTGCTCATAGTACAAAGACAAAGTCAAAGTCACAAATGACATTCTGTCCATCTGTGACCATGCTCTATCTGCCTCCTCACCCTACTTGATCTCTCCGTTGCCTTCGACACTGTCGACCCTTCTATTCTTCTCCACTGTCCTTTTCCCAGCTCCACCTTCACGGTTCTGTCCTTGCCTGATTTCACTATTACCTTTCCCATTGTGTCCACTTTGTATCTGCCAACGGTTTCTTCTCCAGCCCCCGCACCAGCACGTGCGGAGTTCCTCAGGGCTCTGTCCTCTTTAATTTACATGCTCCTGCTCAGTGATGGCATCCACAGGCATGGGGTTAACATCCACATGAATGTAGATGACACCCAACTCTATCTCTCTGCCTTCATTTTTGATTCCAGGATCACTGCTATCCTGATGGATTGCCTGTCAGACATCAATTCTTGGATGAGAGCTAACTTTCTCCAGTTGAACGGTGACAAGACCAAGGCCCACCTGCCGATCCCCCCCACGCTTGCCTGGCTCCACTGGCACCACATCCTTCAGAGGATCGAGTTCAAGATCCTTGTTCTCACATTTAAAGCCCTTCACGGTCGTGTCCCTCCCTACCTCTGAGACATGCTAAAACCTTACCAAATCACCCCTTCAGCACTCGGCAGCCACTGACCTGCTGCATGTCCCCCAGTCAGCTCCACCATTGGTGGTCGGGCCTTCAACCTTTCTGTCCCAACCATCTGGAACTCCATCCCAGAGTCCCTTCACCTTACCCTTCCCTTGCCTCCTTCAAGGTCTGTCTCGAGACCTTCTTCCTTGACTGTGCCTTCGGTCATCTTCCCATCCCCAACCCCCTTGGCCCCCATCCCTCTTGAATCCAACCCTTCAGATGCAAACCTACCTTTGGCTGTCCAGTGTGTAGGGACGTCCTCTCAACATAAAAGGTGCTAGAAATGCAGTTTATTGTTGTCCAATACTCGAATATCCTTTTGAAGGAAAAGGGTCCAAAACTGGGAACTGCCATTCAAATATGTACTCAACAGTAATCTATACAAACATACAAATGTAATTTAACTTGTATTCAAATGTATTTGACTAGCTTAAATACAGCACCTTTATGTTGTCCTGAACTCTTCAGTGAATCACCCATGATATATTATTGATGTTTACATTGTGCATATATTGTGAGCAATCCAAAGCTACTGACAAAAGCAAAAATGAGTTCTGTTGCCTATCCTAACCCAGCAAGCCTTTAGCACAGCTTTTACAACATTGGCACCTGTGCTGTTGAGTGCCAGTGTAAACTTCCTTTCTGTTCATGGTTCATTTGTATGAAGAGCAAGGCAGAGAATTTTAAACCTTCTGCTGTTTCCCATTCTCGGAATCTCCCGATAGGATTTTCTCTCTCCCAAGACTCTTATCTCCATCATTTCAAAACCAAGATCTGACAAACATCATTCCTCACTGAAGTCCCTCAGCAGGGGGTTAATTGAATTCAAATTGTTTTCTATTTTTAGAAATATTGGTGCCACAAAATGACAGTGAAGTTCCCAGGTTTAATTTAAACATCAACCAGATTACTGATTTAAAAATAATGATTAATATGAGAAAATTGATTTATTTGCATGTGACATTTGTTGTAGATGCCCTACAATTAGAGCCCAGAATGGACCAAGTATCCTCAATTTCAATGTAAGCGGGGCAACGATATGTAACGATAGCGCCATATCCCAGCTCCACAGTGCATTTTTGCACATGCACACAGTGGGAAATATTTCCCTGTATTAAACCTGCAAAAACACCTCTTAATAATCCAGAGGCTGAAAATGCACTGTGTAAGCCTACTTAAAAAGAAAACAGAATTGTTTTAAAAACAGATTACAACTCTTACGTGCTCCAAAGCAATGGATGTTTTACAATTTGTATAGACAACCAAGTAATAGTTAAGTCACATAAGTAGCTCAATAAACAAGTAGTATTCTCCTGCCATTCATTAGCCTATCTGTTTAACTACTTTCTAATAAAACTAAGTGTAACAAATCTTTAATCTTTTCAATAAATCTTCGTTAGATTTATGTAGTTTGCTGATAAAATGGTATTAACTTTCATCACTGAGATCTCCGAAATACAAACCCATTCCCCATATTGTAATAATAATGGTAATAATCATTGCATTTAATATATTGCCTAATCAGGTCTTCAAGATATCTCAAAGCACTTCACAGAATATACAGTAAAGTAAGTTGACTGTATATTTTACAAAAAGCGAATATATTCACCATACTATTATTCATTTTGATTTGATATTTCAACTTCACTCCACAAACCCGCTACTACGTAACAGATGGTTATGAATTTGAATTTGTTTCATTTTGAGTTAGAATTTCTTCAGTAGTTATTCAACAGGTGTCAGCCTGGCTCAATAGGTAGCATTCTCACCTCTGCGTCAAAGCCACTGTCGTGAGCTCATAGTGTAGACTGACACACCGGGGCAGTGCTGAAACACTACGCAAAAACAAGTGAGTTTCTTCCAGTGTGCTGATCAACAATCCCTAGATGAAATTGATCATTCATTTATTGAACGGAGTCCTGTAACTTAGTGGTTAGAGCCTTGCAAACAAGAGACCTGGGTTAGTTTCCTGGGCAGCACAAACCGTTGGGCAAGTTTCCTTATTACACACGCCTCTGTTTACCTAGCAGTAAGTAGGAACCCGGTTGTGAATCAATTGGTGAATTGCTTTTCCGGGGTAATATTCCCTTCCAAATAAAAAAGAATTTAGTCACTCAATCAATGACTGTTTGTGGGACAATTGGCTGCTGCGTTTCACTCACAAAATATACAGTCAATTCACTTTACAGTATATTCTGTGAAGTGCTTTGAGACATCTCAAAGACATGACAAGGCTCTATATCAAATGCAAGTATTAATATTATTGGCTATTTGTGGGACATTACTATGTGTAAATTGGCTGTTCGCCTGTAAAGACACAATCACTACACTTTGCAGTAAATTTTGTGAAGTGCTTTGAAATGTTTTCATGATGTGATAAGACAATCGAACGCAAGAATTGTCATTTATTATTATTGAACATTAAATGTTGATATGACAAAAGATGACTTGAAAAGATAAACCTGGAAAAAAGCATACAACTCCAGATGCTATTCACTTTTCTCTGCTGCTGTTCGCACACTAAGCTGAAAGTGAAGAGTAGCTGATACAAATGCTGGCAGAATAACTTTCAACCATAACAAAATCAAGGACAGAATTGAATAACTGTTGAATAAGTGGAGCAAAGCAACACAGCCAAATAACTTGATAACTTGTCACTTTTAACAGACAAATGTACAAAAGAACATGAGAAGTTAGTTTCAAATGAGTTTATTTTCTTTATACAGGTGATGAAAAGGAGCCATCAAATACATTTTAAGATGAAGCCTATTGAAAGGCATTGAAATGTCAAACTAGCAATTCAGAATTGCAACATGACAATATCACAAAACCAAGCAGAAATGATTACATATAGAGTGAGAGCAAGAAAAAACATAATATACAAAGCTTTAGATATAATAATAAAGGATATTTTCTAACCTGGACACGCATTACAATCCAGAAAAAAAATTACAAGACAACGTTGGTATGATTGGCATAACTGAAAAAAAAGCAATCTGATACTGTATGTGCCCCATTTAGAAGTGAAACAGACAACATAAATTAGAAATTGAACCACCTCTAGTAACTGTAAATCACACACAGTACAGGATAACCGTAACAATAGCCCGATCTGCATTTACAAACTGGAACTATGAAACAATCGTACTTCACCAGATTGTATTGCCATTAGTGTACACAAATGTATGCTAGTCTCAAAGTTTTTTTTTCCAAAAGTGTTAGCATCAACAGTTTTGCATTAGTAGTAACAATAATTATTATTGATACTGATAATAATAATCCTTGCATTTGCAGCTTTTCACATCTCCTAGAGTGTCAAAGCGCTTCAGAGAATATGCTGTAAAGTGAATTGACCGTATATTTGTGGGCTAAACACGGCAGCCAATTGCGCACAGCAGTGTCCCACAAACAGTCGTGGATTGAAAATGACCAATTTATTATTGTTTTGTTTTGGAGGGATTATTATTAGGGGTGTGGAGTAAGGAAACCTGCCCAGGGTTTCGCCCTGCCTGGAATTAAACCCAGGTGTCTCGCTTGCAAGGCGAGTGCTCTAACCACTGAGCTGCAGGACTCCACGGATATACAAAGTGAACCTATAACTCTAATCAAGATTCCTGTATAGAAATGAATGGAAAACAGATGGATTAATTGTGACTTATGATTTGTGAATATCAGACTGCAACATTTAACAGCTGACGAAAACTAAGCAAACTCTGGAAAGGCGCCAATTGGTAACATGCTACTGGGAAATTAAAATAGCAAAAAGGTAACTAAAACATGGTCCTGTCAGAATATTGTGAATAAAAGCCAATAAGTTAATAAAACCAAGTAAGAGCAGCTGTTCTACTAAATATTGGACCAAAGTACAGTGTATCACTGAGATGTGGATTTCATTTTTTAAAAATACCAATACTTTAAGCAAAAGAAACAGCTTCAATTCTCTCTGCCTAACCAAAATCCTACTTACCTCACCAACTTTGCTTCTAGTCATCTTACCTCCCCACTTCTCTTCAATTCATCAATTCAGTTCCCTGTCCTCAGTTCAATTAATTCCCATTTGCCTCTCCAACATCACTGCCCTTTTCAGAATTCAGATCACACAACCTTTCCTATGTTTCCCAGTCACTGTTGGTAATGTCAAATACAGTTCAAATCTAATCTAGTTTTTTTTTGTAAAAAACTGTTCATGTAATTTAGGGACTTGTCATTTATTGAACATCAGTTTTCAGGTAAAATTTAGCTGTAGACATTTAGAGGCAAATACATTGGAACATTGATTTTCTGTCAATTTCAGTTATCCACCGGGAAAACTCCTTCATTGTGGCAGATAATTAACTTTTCACCATATAAACACACCTGATGGCTCAGCTTATTTTGCAGCTGAATAATTTGTCAAAGTTCTCTACAGTTTGCAAACAAATTGAATTCTCTGGTCCATACTAAGCAAATTTGGACTTTACAGGGAAATAATTTGAGTTTGATAACTACATGCTAGAAAATGAATAGTCCAGAATTTCACCTAGTTTTAGCCTTACGAATATTATCTCTAAGTATGAATGTGCAAAAATTTGGGAGATTGATTTTTTCCCCCAAAATTCTATCTGATTTTAAATTTGAAGGCAGTGGTCTTAAGACTAAGACCTGAAGTATTTTGAGACTCTTCTTTTCAGTTGTCCCAAACTGCATACCTCCAATACCATTATTTGTACATTTCTCTGGTAGAAAGGCTTCAATTACAAGGGCAAAGAATGGCAGAGCGAGTCACGCTTTGTTCTTTTACCTATGGAAAGGAAAGCAAGAAAATTCTACTCAAGAAAGGTTCAAGCCAGGACCTCCAAAGACTGTTGTGAACAACTAACTCTGATCCTTCATGATATTGTCCACAATCCTTCAATATTATTGCTTTTTCATATGTGCCAATCATATTACAAATAAGTATAAACTAATCCTATGTGTAAAAAAAATCAAGTTGCCAAACAATGTTGTGCAGGGATTACCATAGAAGTCCAACTAATTGTGCTTTTCTAATACTAGTGCAACAGTTCGTACCCTGGTTTTTCTGTCCTAACTCATTCACCATGTAATTTTAATGAAACTTTTTTTTCTATGACTCAACACTGAAGATACAATAAGGATTAATACAAAAGTGTCAAATCTAATTCTCAGTTCTTATAGGCTGAACACAGTTAATACTTCCCTGCAGACCTGTTTAGCTTGAGCATAAAATTATGATAAATTAACAAGTTAGAGATGGCAAGATACTTCAGCTAATTAAGATGTGAAATAAATAGATTGTCTTAATTTTCATATCAAGCCTTATCCTGCTGTTGGTAAAAGATGAATACATTTTTATTACTAAATTTTAAGTAGCCATTAGGAAATACAAACCTATGAATTTGTTTCGCTGGAAGCTATCACTGTAAAGGCCAGGCATGATTGAACCAATTGACATAATGGTATGATTTCGGTGGAAAAGATGCTGAGTCAATAGATATTGAATTCGCCATGTGATGTGTTAGAAAGGTACGTATTTCATTGCTTTTGATTTTATGCTTGGAAAATCTCGGAGATAAATGATTGCTGCTTACACCATTGCCTGGCTGGGAACATGTGATCTTTCATGAATACACAACTACTCTTTCTGCTAAGCGTGGGTAGTCATGTGTATTTGTCTCTGTGGGTCATGTCATATGTAATTCTTAACATTTACTTTGTTTTCAAGACTTTTTTTAACTAAAAAAATCAGCAAACAGTAAAGTAGTTTAAAGTCCTTTGACATCATATGGAACATGTTAATGATTATACATTTAAAATGAAGATCTAATTTCAGGATTATTTTAGCCATTTTGAAATAGGAACAGTAGACTATCAAGCCTACTCTGCCATTTTTTTGGATCAGGGCTGATCTGTTTTTTTGTTTTTGTTTTCTTGGAGGGACTATTATTAGGCATGTGGAATAAGGAAACTTGCCCAAGGTTTCACCCTGCCTGGAATTGAACCCAGGTGTCTCGCTTGCAAGGCGAGTGCTCTAACCACTGAGCAACAGGAGTGTATTTTCTAACAAGGTGAACCCACATCTGATTTGAGAGAGCACTGTGCAAGTAATTGGATTTGTTTAGCAGTATTATTTTATTGAACTTAACAAAATCAGATAGAGTTTGCCAAAATGTTTACACAAAATGTCAGCCCTGATCCAGAATGATACATGATCCACAAAAATGTTTTAAAAGATTTTGTGAAGAGCATCAACTGAATAGAGTATTTATGTGCTTCCCTCTTGAACGTTCGCACTGACTCTGTATTAAATCCTCTGAGGGAGCGAATTCCGCAATCTAACAACTCTGAGAAAAGAAATGAAATGGCTTGTGATTTCACTACTATTTAGCTCTAATTTTCAGATTATGATCTTTTGTTCTGGATTCTGTAACCATAGAAAAATAGTATCTCCTTATCCACTCTATTAATTCCCTTTACCATCTTTAATTTAACACCTCGACTAGATCACCTCTGAACATCTTCTGTTAAAGAGAGTGTATTCCTAGTTTTCCCATAACTTAAATGTTTGATGTTTTAGTTAGAATTCTAACAAATCTAGTCCCATTGAATGCACTTTAATATGCATCTGTTCTCTTTGGCATCTAAAGTACTGTATTATCTAATGAGGTGAAGCCACAGTACGTCTGATTTGAGAGAGCACTATGCAAATAATTGGATTTGTTTAGCAGTATTATTTTATTGGGCTTAACAAAATCAGATGGAGTTTACCAAAATAGCAGAATGATACATGATCCATAAAAATCTTTTAAAAGATTTTGTGAGGAGCATCAATTGAATAGGACTGGGAGAATGTGTTCTAGCCAAAGAGATTGCACTGACTATCTCCACAAGTATGGTCTGTCGCCTCAATGGAACTATTTCTCAAATCATATTGCTGTCCATCAGTCTCTTTTCTTTAATACAATACGTTTCCAAGTTCATTATTAAACAAATGTATCTGTTGTGACAAATAGTGGTGATAAGAAACATATCTCAACAGTTCTCCGACTGCATTTGCGGTGTTAATAGAATCAAGTTAAATTATCATGTAGAAGTAACAGTACTTCATATATGGGTAATGTTGATGAAAGCCTGATAATAAATGAATATTTTGGTACAATTGGATGTTTTAGTTCAATGAACCAAGGAAATTAAATGAGGAAACCACACTGAGCAAATTAAAATTAACATGGTCACCATTGAGAATGTCACAATGTTTTACTTACATTTTTAAACTTGAGCTTTAAATTAATATTACATCCATAGACTTCTGTTGTCCAAACTTGAAGAGGTAAACTATCATGTAAATGAAAGAAATTATGCAGAAGTGTAAAAACAAGTTGGGTCAACAAAATCCATAGAAGAGGAATCCAGAAATGAACATTGTACAAAGTTTGACCTGTGAAAAGATGTATATAAAACTGTCATTGGCCCTGATGGCTTATTGCATGAAGGCACCTTCATATAGACTAATCTCTGGGTCAAATCCCAGTTTCTGCTGCATTAACTGACAATTTCAGTTGAGGCATTACAGCCCCCTGAGTTAGGTAGAGGAAAAAGTCAGCCAGGGTTCACACACCTAATCACAAAACAATCACTACCTGCTGTAGGAGACTTTTATAGAAAGAGAAGGGGAGGATTTAGGGAGGGAATTCCAGAATATAGAGGCATAGTTGCTGAAGAAGTTGGCTTCTGCCGAGCACATGGAGGAGAGAGTGAAAAGTGAAGCTGGCTAGAAAAGTTTACAGAGATGGGGAAGGGCAAGAGAGTTAACAGACTTATAGATGAGGTCCTTGAAATCATTCCTCAGAAACAAGGATCTAGTGGTGGATGATAAACATTTGAAATTTAGTGTGGATAAGGGTGCAAGTGGCCAAATTTTGGATGAGCTGAGACGTGAGGGTGGTTGAGCTGGGGAGCCCAGTGAGGAGGGCATTGGCAAAATGAAATCTGGAGGTAACAAAGCTATGGATAAAGTTTTTGGCCACATTGGGCATGAGGTGGGGACAGAGATGGGTTGAAGATGAAGAAAAACAGTCTTGATCAAAACCAGAATTGTGGAAAGAAAGAGCTGAGAGTTGACAGAACGCTAAGGGTGTGTACTGTTTACATTTTTTAATATTTAAGGCCAGGTCAACCTGCAGTTCGTAAACTTAACAAAGGGAAAGATTTCAAAGGATCATCACATCGAACTGAGTGTCAATTAACTAACTTTAGAGGAGCTAATTATATGCAGGTTTTCTCTGATGCTTTTGCCTTGTGTATTGTGAGTTTGCCTATCCTTCAGAGGATCCAGTTCAAGATCCTGGTCCTCACCTACCACAGCCTACCTCTGCGACCTCCTAGCCCCCTATCAACCCGCCCGTTCCCTCCGCTCAGCCGACTCCGGCCTGCTCCACATCCCCCGACCCACCCGCCCCACCATTGGCGGGAGAGCCTTCAACCACTCTGCCCCAACTGGAATTCCATCCCCCAGTCACTCTGCCTCTCCCTCTCCTTAGCCTCCTTCAAATCCCGCCTCAAAACCCTCCTCTTTGACCATGCCATCGGCCACCCCCATTCCCCTCCCCTCCCTTCTCCCCCCCTGACCCCTGCTCGGGTTTGAAATGATGCACACTGGGACTCCCCTTGGGATGTCCTCCTGACGTGAAAGGCACTATACAAATGTAATCTTGTTGTTGTTGTTCACCAAGCTGGTTCTGTAAGTGTCCTGCTAGGACTGACTGTATATGCATTTTGAGGGATTGACTGAAACAGTATCAAGCACTTGGGAAGAGAACTTGTTTGCATTGAATATAATGGCAAACTTAGAGTGAGGGTTGTGCATGCTACAATTTAAAAGTCCTCCCAGCTGCTAGTCTGTTTAGCAGTATTGAATGCAGAATTGCTTTAAATGAACAATTGAAATAAAAATTCTGGAGCAACTGAATATTTAAGAACTAGAACATATGAATCATGATAATTATACCAAATTTGCATGTGGAAATTGAGTTAATTATAACCTTCACTTTGTAACTCAAATGGAAAGTTCTATCTTATGAACTTTGGAGGTGTATTCATTATGCCATTGGCGATATAAATGTTCATTATGCTAATGATATCCAAAGAGCATATGTAAATTAATTTAATTAGACCATACCCTATCAATCAGAAATTGTGTTGTGTCCTTATGAAATGTGGAGACTTCATCTGATGTGAAGTTTAACAAAATATTATTAATGTCAGAAGCCATATATATAAATCTTGGGGGTTCATTTCTTATGCTTTCAAAAATGCCTGTCCACATTTTAAAACATTTGTATTAAATGTGGTGGAGCAATGGAGCTAAATGATGCAGCAAATGATTTGCAAAAGGATTTAGATCAATTATTTAATTGGGCAGATACATGCCAAATGAAATGTAATACTGATAAGTATAAAGAATTATACATAAGTAGAATAAACATGGGGCAGAAGTATAAACTGAATGGAACTGAATTAAACCAAGTTGTGGAGAAAGGCCCATGGGATTTTTTTTGGTAAGCCTGTGGTTTATCTCTCTGCATTCCAGTCAAGGTGGATATCAAACACTGGATATATTTGCATGTAATCCAAGCTTCAGAGTTTTCTCATCAACTATTCAACACACATCTTCCTTCAGCATGGTAGGAAGACCTATACGTCTACCACCATAACGTTTTGGAAGTCCATTCATATTAGGTTTCCGCAACACCATAGAACCAATGTTATAAATGTTTGAAAAATCTGAGGTAATAGAAACAATACATTGGCATTCAAAATACAATAAAATGCCTTGATGTGGGAACTAATGACTAGAAGAATGAGATTTGATAAGATCAATAACCTTTTCCTTGGGTTTTCTTGTTTGTCATATGAGAAATGTTGACTGAACTATGAAAACGTTTTAATATTGTAATTCTTGGGGCTATAATCCAGGCTCAGTTAGAACCCACAGATGAACAGCCTACTTTCACTTTCTAAGAAAAGTCATTGTGGTCAAAGAGGTCAGCAGGAAACTAGATTTTAATCTTGCCTACATATACTGAATATGAAATGCCAATCTACATGTGAATATGGTACACAAGAAACTTGTAGTGAGAAATTCCACTTGGATCTAGACTTACTCTCATTTGAGGATTTCAGGGCATCCAGATTTGGAAAATTCTTAAAATTTGTGCCTTAATTTTGAAACTAGTTTTCTGTGAATTCTGTTAAAGACATACAGAAAATTAACTTCAAAGTTAAGACTGAATTCAACAATTTGCTAAATTCTGGACATTGTAAATACATAAATAGAGAAAATCTGGACCCATGTGGATTAGTAGATTTGCACCTTCTATAATGTTAAAAAATAAATTATTTTCTCTCCTTTTTAGAAAATGATGCAGTCTTCTATATTCCACATGTTCATCTTGAGCATGGTAGCTGTTGATGTGATTGTTGCTGCCAGTAATTACTACAAGGGAGATCATTCCAAGAGCCAGTACGACGAGTTTTATCTGGCAGAGGTGGGTATTATAAGCTGCTTAGATATTTCCATGGAGAGGAATGAGGAATTTATTCCAGCCCAAGCCAGTTTTATAAAATGCCATTCTTTATTCCCTTAAGTATTCTGATAAAGCTCTAACTGATTTGCTTGAGCTGTTTCAGCCTGACAGGGTGTAGAAGACTGTCAGGCTGCCATCCCGGAGGTGTTTTCTCATACAAAATGTCAGTGGTAATGAGCAGGTGGTAGAGTGGATCCTCCAGAGGCAGTACATGGTTGCTAGTTCACTTATTCCCATCAACCAAGTAACAGACAGCAGTAGTTACATAACCATTCCCAACAGTAAAATTAGTTTTGGGTTGATTTTTTGCAAATGTTTAATGAAACTTCCTTTTAAAACTTCTATGTATGAACATGCTTAGTAATTCCTTAGGTATAATTCTGGCATTTGTACAATTTTTTTAAAAAATGCAAGCATAAGGCATTATTGTGTAAAGTTTGGTATGTGATTTTGCAGACATAAAGAGCTCTCTTTAATAACATTGCATTATATAGCAATTACATTGCATTGCTGTGCACAATTGGCTGTTGCTTTTGTCTACACAAAAAATACACAGTCATTAGACTTCACAGTAAAATCCTGTAAAGTGCTTTGAGATGTCTCGACGATATGATAAGGCACTATATCAAATGCATGGATTATTATTATATACTGTTTCTTTCTATATTAATGTATACTGGGGGAAAATCCACTCCAGTAAATCTTATTTTATCACTACAACTATTGAAGACTCTTGGTTGAAACATCGTATGTTTATTATTTGTGCTTTCTGTGGTATTTTTTCTGCTGATTTAGTTTAAAGTCAACATCAGTTTATTGACTGAACTCAATATCACATTTGCACCACATTGTTAAATTATAACCCAAAACTCCAATTGATATTGACCAAAAAGCCACAATTGGTTTACAGTTATAATGATTTGATGATAGTATATAAATTTGAGATAAATTTATATTACTATCATCAAATCAATTTTTAAATTGTAAAACCACCATTTATTTTTATTTTTACCAATTGATAACTTAAATGATGTATTATTCCTTTGGGGTTTCCCTTATCTAATATATATAAATATAAAATATATAACCTATTAATGCAGTTAGGTATATATCTGCATTAATAAGTTATGCAATATGTGTGTATGTATGTTGAATGCATTAATTGGTGTACATGGTAATTTGCTGTTCCATTCATGGATCTATTTTCAATGCATTGTAAAAATGTGTTCAGGTTGTTTCAATTTAGTAGCTCAAGTTGTTTCATTGAGTTTGAGAATATACTGTAAAGTTAATTGACTTATGTTTTTTGGGCGAAACGTGGCAGTTAATTGCACACAGCAGTGTCCCAGAATATACTGTTTCAGTTTTAAGCGAATCTGAAATGTTGATCGTGTGATGATTATAGAGATCAATTGTCAAAACACCATTTCATATTTCAGAAAAACAAATCCCAGTTTTTCCTCGGGATAGGAAAGAGAGGTGCTAATCTTTAACCTTCAAAGTTAAACAGATTTTCTTTTTGAAACAGATGTCAAGCTGAATTTTAACCAGAATGGTTTGAAGAAGCTTCATTTTCACCCTGTACACATGCACTGTAAATATTTTTGTAACCTTTAGCTGACATTAAGTCACAGAATTTTATTGCTTTGACACAAACAGCTCAAATCTCTATGGCTGCTGAGAATACAAAATATGTTTACCTCCAATTAAAAAAAAGCTAATTTGGTCGCAGCAAAATAAGACAACAACAAATTGCATTTGTTTAGCGCCTTTCATGTCGGGAGGATGTCCCAAAGTGTTGGACAGTCAAGTGTTACCTATGTTACAAAGTTTTGTAAGTTGATTCCAGTTAGTTATATAAGTGATACAAATGATTTTGACTTAAAAATTACACATGCATGTTAGTGATCGATACCACATTATCCCTTAAACTGTTGTAGGTAATCAACACCACTGAGCCCAAACACAGGAATTGCAACCTGGATTCAGAAAGTATTCAGATAAAACAAACCATAGAGTAGTCTCTATATTCTGATGTTTTAGTTAGATGTTAAAAATCCCATTGTATCTATTTCGAAAAAATGCAAATGTTCTGGTCAATACAATTGCTCCCTCATCCAAATTTACCAAAACAGAATGTTTCTTCATCTCTGCTGCTCCAGTGTTTTCCTTCAGGTCACTATATTACAGAATGATTCAGTAGTATGAAGTACATTGAGACATTTTCATGTAGTAAGGCAATAGATCAAATAGAAGTATTTTATTGTTATTTATTATTGCTGATTAAACGGAGACCATTGCATCTTTTGTTTTAATGGACATGTCATTACCACTGAACATCTGATTTTGCAGTAGGTTGCCAACAGGGAAGACAATTCCCTATCAATGCTTTTTTTTAGGAGAAAGTATTTATGTGAATGATTATCAGTCAAGTTGTTTTAAACGCAATTGGGATTGTGCATTTCCTCACCCCCCCCCCCACCCCCCCCCCCACCCAAAAAAAAAAGCTTGGCTTTAATTAAATGCACTGGGAGTAGGTGTGTAGCCTAGCGCATTGGTAGCACTCTCACCTCTGAATCAAAAGGTTGTGGGTTCAAGCCCCCCGTCGAGACTTGGAATCACATAGTCAAAATTCCAATACAGTGCTGGAGGTATGTTGCATTGTCGAGGTGCCGTCCTTCAGATGAGACGCAAAGCCGAGGTCCCATTTGCCTATTTGGCTGGATGTTAAAGATCCCATAGCACTATTCGAAAAGAGAACAATCCCCCAAATAAAATTAGTCACTCATTCCATGGCTGTTTGTAGGGCATTGCTATGTGCAACCAGTTGCTGCGTTTCACCCACAAAATACCGAAACAGTCCACTTTACAGTATATCCTGTGACGTTCTTTGACACATCTCAACAATGTGCTGTCAAGTGCAAGGATCAATTACTGGTGAGTTGTTTGCTTTCAAATCATCTCTATTATTCAGTGTAGTGAATTACATATAAAAATCCTGGCAAAAACCTCATTGAAAATTCCTTCATTTAGCTAGTTTGTTTATTGAACATGGTATGCATGTTTCTTCACTTATGAATAAACTTAACACATTTTCTGTGGTTTTATTGTACAATTGTATCATTAAATGTTGCATAACGTTGCAGACTAAGGACAAAGAAATGTCTTGTCTCATTATGGTGTGCTGCAATTAAAACAACTTTTATCTTTCTGAATTGATCTTACTCTCATTAGAAATTGAGATAAACTTGAATGTATCAAGTAAGGTTTAAACTTTGTTTAAGAACCTTCTTCTAATGTGACTTTGTCTTGTGTTTGTAGTTTACGTATAATCGTACCGATGAAACATGAAGTGTTTAAAGAAATTACGATCAGGAAGATTAAGAGTACCAGTCTGTTGATGCCAATAGGGAAAATGATTTTATCACTTGTAAGTGTACAATTATAATTACAAGTGATTGTTCGGTGGATTTATTTGGAGGATTATTAAAGAGCTAATAATAGAAATATTTTATATATTATCAGTATATAAATGGCACTCTACAAAAAGCGAAGGGAGTTTCTCCCAATGCACTGGCCAACAATCCTCCAAATAAAATTGGTAACTCTCTTCATGGCTGTTTGTGGGCCCAATGGCTGCCAGTTTGTCCCATAAATTTACAGTAAAGTCCTGTGAAGCATCTTGAAACATTGTGATGATTTGATAACATCTCATCCAAGGATCATAACAAGCTTAGCAATGTTCTTTAAAAAATCTGTTGCCTTGAATCTTAAAATAAGTGGGATTGGGTAAACAAAAACTGTTTCTTCTTAAGCCATATTTCATCCTTACTTAATTATTGTATCCACTAAGAGATAGGCCATTTTCCCTGTCAACATTAACAGACTGCTACTCTTGATCTTCCTAATAACACTATATCCTGTATTTATCTCAATATTACTTCTGAGTACAGATAACATAGTCTTTAATCTTAAATATTTGGAGGAGTTTACCTTTAAGATAGATCCAAAGAAATTGAGTGCTGCCTGTGAGACTTCCTCGCTCCCTCTTTCTCTCACTCGTGCCGTTTTGAAAGCTTATGACAGTTCAACTGAAATTGAAGTGAAATTGCTGTGTTTCGCCCACAAATATACAGTCAATTCACTTGACAGTATAGTCTGTGAAGCGCTTTGAGGCGTCTCAAAGATGTGAAAATCACTATATCAAATGCAAGGATTACTATTATTATTTATGATAATTTGATTCAGTTCCCAGTGGGGATTTGATTGAGATTGGACTACTGATCTAATTGTGTAAATAATATTCGCGTTTTTTTGTCTGAATTTTAATTTATGTTGAACTGCAGCATTAAACATTCAGTTTAACTGGATATTTCTGAACAAGAAATACTTCATGCAATAAAAAATGTATACCTTAAGTATTAATCATGATTAATTCCCATCACACAGAGGATACAGTTCAAGATCCTGGTCCTCACCTTCAAAGCCCTCCACGGTCTTGTTCCCCCCTACCTCTCCGACCTCCTAACCCCCTACCACCCTGTTCGCTCCCTCCGCTCAGCGGGCTCCAGACTGCTTCATATTTCCCGTCTTGCTAACCCCACTATCAACAGGCGGGCCTTCTGCCACTCTACCTCCACCCTCTGGAACTCCATCCCGCAGCCCCTCCGTCTTGCCCCTCCCTCACCATGTTCAAGAATCACCTCAAGACCCTCCTCTTTGACCGTGCTTTCGATCTCCCTGCTTCCCCCCCCTGCCCTCCTTCCTCCCCGACCCTCAGCTCAGGTCTGTAACTCTGTCTGTCCAGCACCTTGGGTCATCCTCCCAACGTGAAAGGTGCCATACAAATGTAATTTTGTTGTTGTTAAAGCTTCCTACCTAAAACATCTTGTTATTTAATGCATACTTTCCTAGGTTGCTTTCACAGTTCTGTTCGATCTGGAAGCCCTTGTGAAAATCTGGTGTTTAGGATTCACTGGATACATCAGTTCATCTCTTCACAAATTTGAATCGCTCCTTGTAGTGGGGACTACTCTACACATTTATCCAGATCTCTATCATTCCCAATTTACCTATTTTCAGGTATGTGGTAAATAGATTATTGTAAAACTGAATTAAAAATATGATGTGAATGTTTAAAAGCAAAATGTTTATGCATTAAATTCCTTATAAAGTGATATGAGTGAAAAATGGAACATTATATAACAGATTCAGTGTGACTTGGTAAAGTTTGAAAACCCTATTGCCATCCAATATTCTGATATAAAAAAATTGATATGCAAGTTTCTGTCCAGTTGAAATTGTGTGTTGTGGCGTCAGCTGTAACCCCAGGGAACATTATTCATAAAAGTTGAACCTTACAGCCTCTGTTATGTATATTCTTGATGAGGATATTGTACATGCAATTTATACCCAGTGGTATCATCCTTTACTTTTTCTTACTAATTAATTTAATTTCTCAGATTGTTACAGTTTATTTTGGAGCTGCCTCACAGGTTTTATTGTCATCAGAGTTTTGAATTTTTCTATTCCCCAGTCTACATAATTCCTTCCATTCTCCCAGGAAGGTTACCCAGCCTTATAGGTTTGCATCTCTGGAATATTAAAAATTGGGATCAGCAAAATAAGTCCCAATAAATTGGTAGATGCAGGAAATTATAGTTCTTTTTAAAATATATTTTTGGTTATTTCCTGAAGCTGTTTTTCGTTTCAGATTAGCTTTATCAGTTATTGTTTGATTCAACAACAACCACAACAAAATTACATTGTAGAGTGTCTTTCACGTCGGGAGGATGTCCCAAGGCGCTGATTCATTGTTGGCGCTTGAGAAATTCTCTGATGTTTTTACCCAATTCCATGTTAACTATCCGATACACCAGTAATTTCTCATAGGAAAAGAAATAGAATCACTGGTTAGGACCTCTGATCTCCAGTAGCAGCTTCATGCCCCACATAAAACTTGAGATCATAGTCCAGGTTAATAATCCAGTGCAGTACTGGGAAAGTGCTACATTGTCAGAGGTGTTAACCTTTAGATTAGGTGTTAAACCAAGGTTCCATCTACCTGTTCAGGTGGGCATTAAAATCCCATTCTACTATTCGAAAAGAGAAGAGAGTTTCTGCCAGTGTCATGGCCAACATTCCTCTAGATAAATTGGTCATTCACTTCAAGGCTGTGTGGAGCCTCACAAGATGAAGAATTTGATAATATTCTTTCAGAATACCCACCCTATCACCCTCCCATTACAGCATCTATCTGTTTCTTAAATGAGTCCAGCATCCTGTCCTCACTACACTTGTTGGTAATTCATTCGAGTTTTTAACTACCCTCTATACAAAAAAATACTTCCTGGTGTATGTTCTGAAACTGCCGTTTATAACCCTGAACCTGTGCCCTTTTGTTTTGTTGCCTTGGGTATCTGAAACTATTGTTCTGGATTTACAGCCTCAATCCCACTTTTTTTCTTTTCAAGACTGAAGCATCCTAATTTATCTAATAATTTCTTAATAGCATATTCATCTAATAGCAGCAATCATCCTCATTGGGGGCCTCTTTACACATACTGCTTATTGGGATACCCACTTAACCCCACAAGATAAATCAAAGTTAACAGAGTATCTTCCTAACCCACTCCGATATCATTACCCTCTTGATGTAAAGTGCAGTGGGTGCAACAGAGTGACATTGGGCATCGGTGAACCAGTTAATAAATTGATATCAACAGGGCAAAAATTCCACTTACAGCTGCTCACAGTAGGGTCAGCTGACAGCAGAAATGCAAAATGACATGAAGGGATACAGAAGGACAAGAAAATTTAAATAATTGAACCTTTAACCCTTTCGCTGATGCAAATCTACGTTATAGGTGTGAACAAATAAACAGCATACAATTCTAAGCTATATTTCTGTGTCCTTGTTATTTTCATTTTATTTAAACAACATTTTAACCAGGTGGCATTTTGTAAAATAAATTAGTGCAATTCAATAAGAATTTTATTGAAGTGAAAATGTGCAATCCCTGGAACTACCAGTAAAATTACCAATACTTAGAGAACCTTTACCGTAACTAGAATGTCACACCAGGGTTAATCTGTACAATAGAATGTCGAAATGTAATAGCTTTTCTGTTTTTTATTGCCTTGTCCTGGAGGGTTTTTTTTGTTTAAATTTTTCTCCTTATCTTCTGAAGACTGACTCCTTCTAAGGTTTAATTCTATGTGTGCTCTATTCCGCTGATACCTTGCCCAAGTGGTTATTTGGTTGTATGTCAAAAAAATAGTATTGTTTTTAAATCAGTTATTGGTTCTGTTTTTAATAACATTTTTACAGGAAATAGCTTCTGTGCTTAAATATGATTAAGAATAGTTGTTGGATTGAACAGCTCCTGCACCAATCTTCCAAAGAGTGTGAGCTTAAGTGTTATTCGACCATGAATTCAATTCTGTCCTCCCTGCTGTGCACACATTGATACTCTTTTCAGCAGAATTTACTGCATAATGGATAGGATGGTCCGAGTTGGGTAAGCAGCGGGAAGCTTACCAGTCAGTGTTCAAAAAGGCAAGTTGCACAATATTAGCTGGTCAAATTTCAACAGTACCCAAACTTGCACACTCTGGAGTCAGAAAACCTTGGCTCTTGACAACCTGTAGTAATGTATCAACTTATCACAATAAAATTATATGTTTTTAGTTTGATCATAAGAAAATCAATTCAAGCCTACCATTTTCTCAATAAGCATCAAGCTGTATCTTAAATGAGTCCAGTGTCCTGGTCTAAAGCTTCCTTTCTAGTTACCCCCTGATCTAGCTGGCCATTGTCCTTTGTGCAAAGCAGTCATTTCTGATGTCTGCCCTAAATTGCTTTTTGCAACCCTAAACCTGTCACCTTTTGTCCTGCTTTGACATTCCTGAAGGTTTGAGTTTCTCATCATATTCTGATTTGCTAAAAGCACTGCTGGAAGATGAACAGACCACAAAAAACATATAACTCCAGTTGACTTGTACAGAACACCGTAACATTTCAAAGAAAATTATTCTATTTTTCGTATAATTGTATTGATTAGGAAAGGTGGGAAAGGATTAGGAAAAATTCAAAGGAAAGGTGAGATGTTACTTCACAGGTGGTTGTTGTGTAAATTAACATTGCCTAATTTCAAAGCTGTGCCATCCACCTTTATAATGAACCTAGTCAGTGACTGTAGTCCTCTGCTACAATAATACCTCAAAAGCCAGCAAGAGGAAAATATGTCCCATCACTACAAGCACAGCTTTTACCAACTGAACTCGAATGATAATAGTTTCAAAGCCCATGGGATTTGGGAGTCATGTTACATTTAAATTTATACATATATTTATTTTTATAGTTAGACAAGTGGGAATGGTATGAAAACTGATATCAGCGCCTTGGGTAGTCCTCCCGATGTGAAAGGCACTTTACAAATGTAATTTTGTTGTTGTTGTTGATGTAGAATCCTTGAAAAACACAGGGTCAGTGGGTTCATTATAAAGGTGGATGGCACAGCTTTGAAATTAGGCAATGTTTATTTACACAACAACCACCTGTGAAGTAACATCTCACCTTTACTGGGAGTTGAGGCTCCTCTTGAAACTATAGAAGCCACCTTTAGATGACCTCACCAGAGAATCAGGTGACAAACTGATCCTTGGCAATTGAGAATATTTGGTTTGTGGTAATAAATGTGAAAATAATGATATTATTTTTCTAATATAGGCATGAAAGTACAATGAACAGGAAATAGTCTCCCAGAATAGAAGATTCAGCCTCTCTGCCCCCACCCTATGGAACTCCATTCCACATTCCCTTTGCCTCGCTCCCTCCCTTGCTTCCTTTAAGGCGCATCTCAAAAGCCTCCTGTTCGACCGAGCCTTTGGCCACCATCCCTGCCCTCCACCCTTCCCGATCCCGACCCCAGCTCGGGTCCAAATCCCTAATGTCCAGCGCCTTGGGATGTCTTCCTGACGTGAAAGGCACTATACAAATGTAATTTGTATTGTTTAAAGAGTTGCTTATCTCTCTCTAACAATAGGTTTGGGGTTTACTCAGGAGTACAAATTTAGAGAAGAATAAATAAACATAAATAAAAAATATCTGCCTTCCACTTATAGAACAAGATGATTGAAAATCTTTGAAAGTTAAATAAAGAAAAATAAAAAATGCATGGGTTATTATAAATTATTCCAAAATGAGGACAGCAATAATATAATAGTAATAATGCTTGCATTTGTTTTAGCACCTTAATACATCTTTGAGACGTCACAAAGGGCTTCACAGAATATACTGTAGTGGAGTCCTGTGGCTCAGTGGTTAGAGCACTCGCTTTGCAAGCGAGAGACCTGAGTTCAATTCCAGGCAGGGCGAAACCTTGGGCAAGTTTCCTTACTCCACATGCCTAATAATAATCCCTCCAAAAACCAAAAACAATAATAAATTGGTCATTTTCAATCTACGACTGTTTGTGGGACATTGCTGTGCGCAATTGGCTGCCGCGTTTGCCCACAAATATACAGTCAATTCACTTTACAGTGTGTTCTGTGAAGCGCTTTGGGACGTCCTCCTGACGTGAAAAGCGCTATATCAAATGCAAGGATTATTATTATTATTATTAAAGTGAATTGACTATTTTGTGGGTGAAACGCAGCAGTCAATTGATAATTACTAAATTAAGAATAAGTAAGACATTGAAACGTTTGTAGGGAGAGATCTTTTAGAATATATTTTTCAACCGTATTGGATAACTGTGTGTTCAAGCACAATTCAAATTGTTTTCAAGGATAAATTAAATTGACAGTTGTTTGATTAAGTTATTGAAATAAATAATATATAATTTGGTAGGAATGGATCAAAATTAATTGGTGTCCTCGTCTTTCTTCCTATTAGGTGCTAAGGGTTGTTCGTCTGATCAAAATTTCTCCAGCTTTAGAAGACTTTGTATACAAGATATTTGGACCAGGAAAGAAGCTTGGCAGTTTGGTGATCTTCACAGCTAGCCTTTTGATCGTAATGTCCTCCATTAGTTTACAGATGTTCTGTTTTGTGGAAGAACTTGATCGGTTTACAACCTTTCCAAGGGTCAGTACTTTTAAATAGTTAAATTCCTAGATTTGATGTTGCACCTTTCATGTCAAAGTCTCAAAGTGCTTCACAGGATATATTATAAAGTGTAGTGATTTTATGTATTTTGTAGGTGAATGCAGCAGCTAATTTGTGTACAGCAATTTCTCACAAATGTTACATTAATGGTCAATGATGCTTTATGATTCTGATAGTCAGTCTGGGTCGCAGACTTCTCTGTGATGTTTGATGCTGTTACTTCATTGTTGATAACAGATGCACTTTACAGAAACAGATTTCATAGTTAGCAAAGTATAAACATTCCATCTGTCCACGATGTGACTTGCCATTCTCTGTCCTTGCCATCATGTATCAAGTGCTAAGCAAATGACTAATACCTGCAGCTGAAGCTACAGTGATAAAGTTGTGCACATTTCTTTATATTGTTTGGTAACTGATTCAGTGGGAGGGAGACTGCTACTTTCTGGTCTAATGGTGAATCACGCTTTCATGCTTTCTAGTGGTGTTAATATTGGGAATTAAATCCCTTCTATGGTAAAGTTCTGTATACATTAGATTTTCTTAACAATCCAGTGTAACAATGGGATTTTGTCCCTTGAATATCTTATAGAGCCTTGTGCATTGGCCACTGTGCATATACTTTCAAGTTCAGCTTCATAATATAACTGGTTTGGGATCCTGAAATCAAAGCTAAAATCAAGAAAAAAATGAGTGTCTATCTTTATTAGTACTATCCTGGCATTATTTACAAGCAGTTAACACAAGTCAGTAATTCTTGATCACAATGTCTCTTTAATCCAGAATTTCTTTTAATTGCATAAATTAATTGCAAGCTTATTCTGTTCATTGATTCTTGAAAGTAGGTGAGATTCCAGCAGATAGTGAAAAAGACAGATTGCATCTTTAAAATCCATCTCAGCTCTAATAAGTATCAATGAGTAGGACAAACAGATTTGAAAGGGAAAAATATGTTCACTTACTGTAATTAAACTGCTGTTTCAATTGTGCTCAACAAGCATAATGTCACAGGAATCACATGCCACATTAAATGCTTCCTATTGTTCTAAAGAAATAATGGTTACATTTCGTAGGATAATTTGTCCCATTAGAATTGTGTATCGCCAAAGGCACAACAAGTAGCACCAACCAGAATTTAAACCACTGATTTTGATCATTTAAAAGTGGGCTGACAAAAGGAGATCCAACAACAACAACAAGATTACATTTATATAGCGCCTTTCACGTCGGGAGGACGTCCCTAGGCACTGGACAGCGTACAGCATTTCAGACCTGAGCTGGGGTCAGGGGGGAGAAAGGAGGGGAGGGGAAGGGGGGTGACCAAGGGCATGGTCGAAGAGGATGGTTTTGAGGCGAGACTTGAAGGAGGCTAAGGAGGGGGTGAGGCAGAGTGATTGGGGGATGGAGTTCCAGAGGTTGGGGGCTGAGTGGCTGAAGGCTCTCCCGCCAATGGTGGGGCGGGTGGGTCGGGGGACGCAGAGCAGGCCAGAGCCGGCTGAGCGGAGGGAGCATGTGGGTTGATAGGGGGTTAGGAAGTCGCAGAGGTAGGGTGGGGTGAGGCTGTGGAGAGCTTTGTAGGTGAGAACCAGGATTTTGAACTGAATCCTCTGAATGATAGGGAGCTAATGGAGTCGGGCAAGAATGGAGGAGATGGGTTCACGGAGTTTGGTGCGGTAGAGGACACGGGCTGCAGAGTTCTGGATTATCTGCAGCCTGTGGAGGGAGGAATTGGGAAGGCCGACAAGCAGGGTGTTTGCATATTCGCGCCTGGAGGTGATGAAGGGATGAACAAGAGTTTCAGCGGCCTGAGGGGTGAGGTAGTAGTGGAGTCGGGTGATGTTACGGAGGTGAGGGAAGGCAGAGCGGGTCATGGCTTGGATGTGGGGAAGAAAAGACATTTGAGGGTCGAACAAGACACCTCGGTTCCTGACTGGTGTGGTGAGTTGTGGTGTGAAACCATGGAGGTTGATGCTGCCAGAGCCTGAGGTGCTGAGACGCTGGCGTGAGCCAATCAGGAGGGCCTCAGTCTTGTTCACATTCAACTGTAGGAAATTCGCCCTCATCCAGGACTTGATGTCCGACAGACAGTCTGTCAGGACAGCAGTGGTCCTGGAGTTGAGGGTGGAGACAGAAAGATAGAGTTGGGTGTCATCCGCATACATATGGAAGTTGACCCCATGTCTGCGGATGATGTCACCAAGGGGGAGCATGTAGATATTAAAGAGGAGAGGGCCAAGGACGGAGCCCTGGGGGATGCCACACGTGACAGTGCGGGGGCTGGAGGAGAAACTGTTAGAGGCAACAAAGTGGAGATGGTGAGAGGGATAGGAATCGAGCCAGGCAAGGGCAGAGCCGTGAAGACTGAGTAAAGCGGAGAGGCGGTGTTTGAGGATGGAGTGGTCGACAGTGTTGAAGGCGGCAGAGAGCTCAAGGAGGCAGAGGGAGCCCTGATCACAGATGTTCAGAATATCATTAGTGACTTTGACCAAGGCTGTTTCCGTGCTATGGGCAGTGCGGAAGCCAGATTGGAGGGGTTCAAAGAGGGAACAGCGAGAGAGAAAGGAGCGGAGCTGGGAAACGATGACTCATTCCATAACCTTGGAGAGGAATGGAAGGTTAGAGATGGGGTGGTAGCTGGAGAGTAGGGATGGTCCAGGGAAGGTTCTTTCAGGATGGGGGTGATGACAGCTGTTTTTTAGGTGGGTTGGAACTGAACCGGTTGACAAGGAGAGGTTGATGACGTCGGACAGGAGAGGAGCCAGCTGGTGGAGCTGGGAGATGAGGAGAGAAGTGGGGATGGGATCGAGGGAGCAGGTGGTGGGTTTGAGTTTGTGAACAATCGCGGAGAGGGAGGAGGGAGAGATAGGGTCGATGGAGTATAGGCGGGGATGGGTGGAGGGTGGGTCATGAGGGAGAGGTAATGTAGGGGTGGCTGTGGACGGGGCAGAGGTGGCTGAACGTATCCCCTCGATTTTGGTTTTGAGGAAGTCCAGCATTTCCTCACAGTTGGAGTTTGAGGAGAGGATGGGCGAGGCATGGGAAGGTGGACGGAGGAGACGGTTTGTGGTGGAAAAGAGAAGCCGGGGGTTGTCCTTTGCCTCCAAGATAACCTTGGAGTAGAAGGAGGATTTGGCGGAGGCAAGAGCGCAGCGGAAGTCTTGGTGTGGTGAAGCCAGATCTGCCAATGGACCGTTAGTTTGGAATTGGTCCAGACGCGTTCGGCAGCTCACACTTGTGTCTTGAGGGAACGGAGATCGCTGGTGTACCAGAGGGATTTATAGGAGTATGAGGCGGTGAGGGGGGCAAGGGAACAACAGTGTATTTTATTCGATTATAAGAGAAAAATACGGTACGTTTTCAAAATCAATTATACTAGTGAAGACATTCAGATTAAGAGTCTAGTTTTTTTTTAACTGACCCTTTTAGTTTTAGCCTTTTAGTGCAGCCTTTTATTTGGATCTTTTGACATGTTAAGTACGTAATGAAGAGCAAATGTTCTGTACCTTTCAACTAAAAATACTCTGCCCTAGTAAGCAAATTGTTGGGTACAATGCAGAGATTTACTTAGTCTTTCCACATCATTTTTCTTTGTGAAGGAGTCCTTTTGAAACAGGAAGCTTTCAACTGATGACTAAGAAGCAGCAGCATTTTAAGAGTGATTAAAATAAATTGCTAGGCATCACTACAACCTGCTGTGAAAAGAGCTGAATTACCTGAACATATTTCCAATTTAAAACTGACAGAAGGTTACCAGGTGTTGTAGGTAATTGCAGCATTCCTTTCCTTTTTCCCCCATACAATTCTTCATGGACATTTTGAAATTAGAGGGCAAGGATTTTAGCATGTGTGGAAAATAATAACCTCCCATTTATTTTTCTCTAGGCTTTTATGTCCATGTTCCAGATTATTACGCAGGAAGGATGGGTTGATGTCATGGATCAAACATTGATTGCAGTAGGGCACGTGTGGGCGCCGGTAGTTGCCATTTACTTTATCCTGTACCATCTGTTTGCAACTTTGGTATGTTTGGAATACTGCAAATGTTTTTTGTAGGCTTAATATTAAGTTTCTGTTTTTCCATACTATTACTGAGTATTCCATAGTGTTTTCAGCAGACTTGTTCAGTGGATCTATCTTGCATTCTGCTTCGATTAAATATATGCTACCAGGAAGCTCCAAAAAGGAGTAGTTCAACACCAAAAATATAACCACAAAAGGACATAAAAAGCAATTAGACTAGATATTAGCCCCTAAAAGATTGACTTTTAAATGCAGATTTCTTTTTTTTTAAAAATGCTGGAAATCTGGTCAAAACAGAAAATGCCTAAAATGCACATCAAGTAATTCAGCATCTGCAAGAGAACATTCAGTTTGCCAATCTGTCTTATTAAAATGTAGAATTACCTGCAGTGTTGCCAGTTTCTATGAATGACACTTTAATGTAGTTATTTTATTGTAGGTAAATTATACAATTTTTAAATGTTTTAACTGGAGTAGACCTTTATAACTCTGGCATTAAAAGCTTCTGCTGAAAGTATGTCTAACCGAAGTTGTATTAAATCTGGCTGCTAATGAACAACTTAAGCAATGGATTTGTTTCAAGTGATGGATTCAAAAGTATTTGGAGCAAACATTGGAACCAATTCCAGAGATTCAGTGCGAATATTACTATAGCAAAATCACAAGTTATTATTTTAGTATAAGAAAATCATTTAATAAGCAAATAATATTACAGATAAACTGTTAATTAATTGCTTACTGCATATAAAAACAAATATGAAATAAAATGAGAACCAGTAGTAGAATAGTGTAAGAAGTCAGTACTAACAGATTCAGATTGAATTAAGATTACCACTAAAGGTCACTCATGAAAATAAATGGCTGAATATTGGATTAGGAGTCTGCAATCATGAAAGATTCCAAGTGGAATCAAGAAGCCTAAATTCCATAAATAAGATGATGTTGTGTTAACATTTAAAAGCAGAAAGTATTGCAGAAAATTCTAAACTTCGGTCTTAATTTGAAAAACAGTTCTCTGCAGTTCTTAAAACAAATCAGAATTCAAACTAATACTGAATCTAACAATTTTTATCAACTCTATCATTCTTAAGATTTAAATTAAACTGATGCTGCATGTTAAAGTCCAGGTATTATAAAAGGAACCATACAGGAGGATTCTTGCATTTTGAAGATGTGAAATCAATATTTCTATGAGTCTTCAAATGCTTAGGTGTGCTCTGCAAAAATCATAACCGTTAAATTCAACTTTCCAATCTTGCCATTTGGAAAGTATTTGTAAATCGTTCACTTTTTAATATTTTGCTGTATATATGTTCTCAAATGTACTTTGATGTCAAAGAATTTAAATGTTCTAAAATACTTTTGTATTTTAAATGCACATTTGCAGAATTGGTATTGAGTCCAAAATATGGCCAAATTGATATGATTTATTTTTAATTTAAAATGAACCAAGTGTCCTTTATAAAATGGATGCAATTCTCCTTGCCAACAACAGACTTTCAAAATGATCCTGATATTCTTAGAAGAAGCTTTTGATAGTCATTGAGGAAGGACGTGGCTATAATGTGAAAGGCATTTTATTTGGCTAGACTTGTTGAGCAACAACATTGCTGATGGGAATCTTGGGAATAGCATCATACAAATCTTGGAAATTAACAGGTCCTCAAGCAGATTGCCAGCCAGAACACAGCAACACTGTTCAAAAGTGAAGGACCAAAATAACTATTACAATACAGGGAGTTCCAGGCTCCTTCTGCCGGCTATATTTTACTTATTGTTATTGAAAATAATAATCAATTTATTTAATCCTTAAAATAGCAGCAGTTCTAGTTAAATCCAAGCCTGTATAAGACAACCAATAGCCTGGGATTGTTCATGTTCTCTGCCTTAAAACTATTATCTTAAAATTTAAAATTGTGCAGAAATTTAGAAAATTCTTAAATTCAGTCTCAGTTTAATGTCCAGCTTTCCATACTTTTTTTGAAGATGGTTATTTTAAAGATTTCTTTATGATCTTAAGGCTAAGACGATGAGTAAATTCAGATCGCATACGATTATTGTTTCCCTTTCCACACTGACACTGAAACATATGTGAATACAGTAATAAGGACATTGGAAGACATTTTATTTTTGTAATATTATAAAAGGCACATAAAATATGAATTATTGTATTATACAAGGTGACCATGAAGTCATGAATTTATCCCATTATCTAAAGAAAGTCATGTTATTTTAAGTGTTATCATGGCTTGTTGGTCACCCTGTATATAGTTTCAAAATACAGTCCCAATATATAATTGCAGTTGGTAATCAAATAGCTTTTAAGCTTTATTTAAAATGATATTTGAAGTACTTCAATTTAAGAATCAAATGACCATGTGAAACCTTGCACTTCTGTAGTATTTGTTAATTATATTGTTCCTGAGTATTGTAGGAATCCCTTTAAACAGTCAAGATTTTTAACCACAGTGAAATATCAGGGTTGTTAATATCTTTTATTTATTCTGATAATCTGTTTTAATCACGACTGAGACTAAATACTTGCACCCTATAGGAATCCCAAAGTGAAATGTATTCTTGTTCAATTAGAGAAGTATTACGTACAAATCACAACAGGCAGAGCCCATTAAAATAATAGGCCACCAATGACCAATAAAATCCAAATTCTTCACCATGTCATCAAAATGGTATTGAACTACTAAAAGACTGTTTAAATGCACAGCTTAACAGATTTATTTAACTTAGTTTTATAGCCCCTGAAGTATGTGTTTAGGTTCTTTCGTGGGTTTGAAAAAGTGAAAGCAAATAACATTGCTGGTATTGGTGTCTGTTGAATCTAGCTATGTTTATACTGCTGCTTTACTTTCTGCTGTCATTCTAGGTAATGAAAGCAAAAATAGTAACATTTCCATTTGAGCATGATAATATATCTCTTAAGGCTTTGTGCAATGCATTAGTAATTGTGAAAAGTTTAGTTATTAAGAAAAGTGATGGTTAAACATGCAAATACAGCAGCTGATCTGCACACAAACCACAATAAGATACATCACCAAATGTAATCTTTTTCGGGGTTGAATGAGAAACATTAGCCATGAAATCCGGAAAACTGTGCTCTTTTTGAAATATTGTCGATTGATCTTTAACATTCCTTTCAACAACAACAACAACAAACTTACATTTGTATAGCGCCTTTCACGTCGAGAGGATGTCCCAAGGTGCTGGACAATCAGTGTTTCAGACCCGAGCTGGGGGTTGGGATCGGGGAGGATGGAGGGCAGGGTGTGAAGGAGGGAAGTGGAAAGCACGGTCGAAAAGGAGAGTCTTGAGACAGGTCTTGTAGGAGGCAAAGGAGGGGTGAAGTGGAAGGACTGCTTGATGGAGTTCCAGAGGGTGGGGGCAGAGTGGCTGAAGGCTCGCCCACCAATGGTGGGGCGGGCTAGGCGGGGGACATGGAGCAGGCCGGAGCCCAATGAGCAAAGGGAGCGGGCAGGTTGATTAGGAGATTGTAGAGGTAGGGGGGAGCAAGACCATGGAGGTCTTTGAAAGTGAAGACCAGGATGTTGAACTGTGTCCTCTGTGATAGGAAGCCAGCGGAGTCAGGCGAGAATGGGTGTAATGGGTCGCGGAGCCCGGTGCAGGAGAGGACACAGGCTGCGGAGTTCTGAACCAGAAAAAGAAGATAGTGCCTTATTTTAACATCACAATCCATAGGAAAGCACCCACCAATAATACATTATTGGATTATGCTACACTAGAGTGTCAATTTAGAGTTTGAGCTCAAGTACTGCTGCAGGGCTCAAATTCACAACTGATCTTGTGTATCAACAGGTGTTTCTGAATTAAGAGCAAAATATGCCCTTCGTCATGAATTTTCACAGCATTAACTCTTGTTAGGTAGCTAATTCATATAGATTGCTCTAAATTGACATGCATATTTATGACTTCTGAACAATGAGAAATTTGCCAGGTAAAGGCAAAAAGAAAATCATTTATGCTAAATCTCAGTGATGAATTATGTAGGACATTACACAATTGGACGTTACACTTTTTTATTGTTTCTAAACTGGCTTTAAACTACATCATGGTGGGCAGAATACTGTGAAAAATGCAATTTAAATCCAAAATGAAGGGGACAATTACAGCACTGTACCATTCTATGTGTATGTGGAAACACCCACTGTAGTGCATGTGTAAAGTCATTAGAATTTTATTTTCACAACCACATTCTGACCCAAATTGGACCTCATAATTCATTGGAAGCCTGTGTCATGCACCTAAATACAAAGCAACTTTGCTCCCAATCTTTTTTCCTGTTCTACTACAGTTATTTTGGTTGCAACAGTCATGATTCCCCACATGGGCAAACAGCATTGTCTATTTTCACTGCAGCAGCCTTTCCTTCTGCAGGCAAAGGGGTGCAGGAGAGGAATATTTGTTTCTGCTCCACTGCTGGAAACAAAGTAATGGAATGAGAGTTCTCTCGTTCCTATAGTTAAGAATATAAGTCTGGCCTCCTCTGGGTGGTGTAAAGGAACCACCCAATAGAAGTCAGCCTATATTTATACTGATAAAACGACAATGTCTGTCTGCCTGCCTGTCTGTCTGTGTGCACTTCAAGTAGGATCTCAATAAGCAATTGATGTAGAGACATGATTTATATCTCATCTGAAAGATCTTACATCTGGAAGTGACATGGGCCTGTTTTTTGTCGGGTATCTCCTAGCATTCATGCGTTTTGACCTAAAATGTATTTCAGTTTTGCATTTGTTTGCTGCAATTGCACCTGGTGGCCGCCCATTCAAAGTGGCACTGTGGCATCGTACAGTCACACCTGGTGGCCGCGCTAGCTGACCGTGGCGCTGTGGCATCTTGCTTTGCAGAGCGTGCACGTAGCCAAGCGGTGGCAGGAAAAAAATAAAGAACACAGACGAAGCTAAGCCACAGCAACAACAACAAAATTACATTTTTAAAGCGCCTTTCACATCGAGAGGACGTGCCAGTGAATATAAATTATACATTTATATTTATCATTATGAAGATGCCTAAGCAAAAATCAAACCTTTCAAGGATAAGCAAGTGTGTCTGTCTGTGTGGTAATCTGCATTCCATATCGGATCCTTCGAGCGTAGCTGCAATGGATACAGCTAGTAGGCAATGTGGCTTGAGATTTTATTTCTGGTCTGCGTAAATTGCTAACCTCAGCTGCGCCTCCCCATTACCGAACAAGGAGTCAGAAAAGTCTGCTAGGGGTCCTAATTGTTATCCAATACAACCACCTGCAAAATCTATGTGTGTCAATATTGAATGAGGACAGGGTCAGGTTGAATTGCTGCATAGGCTCACATAAAAATAGGGCGTTTGGCCAAAGACTGCCATAGCTCATGAAACTGGATGCAGTTCTGTATGAGTCAGTGTCTTCAGGTGGAGGGAACACTGGCAAAACAACTGCCATTTTATAAATAAGTAAAATTGTGGTTACATGACCTGATTTCTAGGTGCCAACTTTTAAGTTTCTGAATATAGTCAAACATGCAAAGTCATTAAAATTTAATTATGCAAAGCCAGTTCATACTATGAGGACAAAGTACAGTAAACCCTTGCTTGACTCGTCACTACCACTTAACTCATTATGCTGTCAATATCCTGGATGCTTCACATTGCAAAATATTAGTAAGGGATTCTGCTTTACTTGTCACCCAAGTTTACACATAACTAGTCGCGTTTTAGAAATTGTTGTAAATAGTTGCGATGTAAAATTGATTAGATAACTCATCCTAAAACATAGTGTTTTGCATCGCAGAGGTTTACTGCCCTATCCTGTATCAAGTGCATGTGGTTGGTTTAGGTTATTACATTTAGGCTTGACTTCGACAACTCCCTGTCCTAATCCCAATCCCCTGCACGGGTCCAAATCCCTGATTGTCCAGCTGCCTTGGGAAGTCCTCCCGATGTGAAAGGCGCGATACAAATGTAATGTTGTTGTTGTTGGGCGGAAGACCTCTGCGATGCAAGACACTATGTTTTAGGATGTTGTTGTTGAGCGTGCAAGCATCACAGAGGTCTCCGGTCTATTGGAGGGCTGTGCCGTGGTCGCTCACTGTGCCTCCCACCCTATCCTGTGACACGATATGGCAGGAGGCCATTTGGCACAGCTCTCAAATAGAACAAAGACCTCTGGGTAACTGGTCGCTGAGCTGTTTATTTGCCTTGGAGTGCTGAGTTATCAGGAATTTACTGATTAACAACTCTTGCTAAGTGTGGAAACAGTTATAAGTGTTGTCAGGCAGCTTTTCTACACAAACAAGTACTATATTTTTCCAAAAATATTTTTAATGAAAGATCTGAAGCTGGCCTGTGTTGGACATGACTAGGAGTGCTTTCTGATCTACAAAGGACAAGCAAAATACACAACCAAAAACATAGAATGAAATAAAGAAAATTATTTTTTCAAATTCCCATTTGATTTATTATTGGTGAATATTATGAAAAAATTTATTAGAGGATTTCATCATACTAAATAACTGGAAAAATGTAAATTAAGGATTATTATTCTGACTGAAGTGCATGATGTGCTGGTATTGGGGTAAGGTTGTTGGTACAATAACCACAAATCTATTGAGCCTTTGAAGAACAGAACAATAAGATTTTTAGAATATGTTCTACTTTTACACAACACTTGAATTTGGGATAAATGTGATGAACACGAAATGACATTTTTTTTCACAAGTTGAAGAAATGACTTGAGGATCACATCAGATAAACAAGTGAGAGTTATAGGCTACCTGATGCAGATTGCTTCTTCTTTGCATTCCCATTGTTTGTCAATGTAGAATGTGCTTACATTGACAAACAATATAGGATGTGTAAGAGCTCAGATTTCTGAGTGTGTTTATGTACTCGTATTTTTATCAGTAATTGAATAACAAATGATTATTGTGTTAATAATCATGAAAACATTGTCTAATAAGATTTAAAATTGCTAACAGATCCTTTTGAGCCTGTTCGTTGCTGTCATTTTGGACAATCTTGAGCTGGATGAAGATCTAAAGAAATTGAAACAGGTGAGCTTTTTGCTTATTTATCTGACTTCTTATTCCATTCAGCCTTATATACTGTGCATGAATGTACATTGTGTTCACATTTATTTCTGTTAGTATTACATTATATGTTGATATAATACATTTGTAGATATCTTAACAGACACAAATTACTTTTTCCATAAAATCTTCCATAAGCTTATTCTCTTCCATCTTTTCTATAATCTATTTATACTGGATTGAAAGTTTAGTTTTCTTGAGAAGAATGCAGGAGATGACTATTATGCTTCTACTTTGTCCAATTCTAAATCCCATTCTGTTTACATTATTCATGCAAAATACATTTATGAACTTTTTATTTAATATTGACTCTTGATGTTGAAACTTGAAAGCAGAGTTTAAGTATTCTATAAACTAAGTGAGTAATAATGATATCAACGTTATAGATTGGGGGAGTTATCAGATCCAGTAGTATGAGGGAGTGAAATTAATCTGCGCGATTCAGCAACAATACATGTGCAATTTCATTTTTTTAAAGAAAAATAATTTAAGTCAATTTTATGTGCAGTAAAGCAAGAGTTGATAATTACTTTTAATAATTTTTACATATACAAGTGGCATAGATTTATGTGGCAGTACTTTCTCATTTCAAATCTGCGAGCATATTGTCATCTCTCTAGATCCACTACATTCTGCCAATGTGTTTACTGAAGCTGACCACTAATAGTTCAAGGATGCTGTCAGCGTTTAAAAGGATAGCAAGAGCTTCTTGCGACAATTTTCACATTCATAAAGAATGCACAACCTTCATTGAAGATAGAACGAGTAAACATTAACCACAAGATTCAAAGTAAAATGCCACAGCTGCAAAATTACTTAGTAATTACAGTCGTTTGCATCTGTAAAACAAAGAAAAATCATCTTTGCATACAAAGTTTCTGGAAAAGTTTCAGGAAATGATGTGTCATGGATCCAAGCTTTGTGGTTAAGAGCTTTTGTGTGGTGTTCAACAACAACTTGCAATAATATAGCGCCCTACACGCGGGGTAGGGTCCCGGTGCACTTACCCAGTTTTGACAATTGCAATATAATCTTGCTGGCACCAAAAATGTTTGGAACTGCTGAGTACACTCCACAACCCTTTCTGAAGGCAGAGCTACTCTCTTTCCCCCTACAACCTCACTAATTATCCAGTGACAGAGTCATCCATACCCTGCAAAATGTAAAAAACAATAAAGAAATTGGTCACTTCAAGCCACGACTGTTTGTGGGACACTGTTATGTGCAATTGGCTGCTGCATTTCGCCCACAAAATAAACAGTCACTTCACTTTACAGTATATTCTGTGAAGTGCTTTGAGATGTCTAGAAAACGTGAAATGTATGTATCAAATGCAAGGATTATTATTATTATTACTTTGCATATATGGATTGAGTTAATTTCCCAGTGAACAATCTACATGTTGAGTTCTCTTTGTAAGAATTTTGCTGCGTCCCTTTAATTACTCATTTCCCCCAAACTTGCTGTCATTTGTAAAATTATAATGATTGATTCCCTCAGTGACAGTGCTTCACAAATCTACCCCTGTGTTTCTTTATGTACTATGAGCATACAGTTCACCCATCCCGGTGGCCCTCGCTAAATGTCAAAGTACTGGAACTCACATGAAGCACATAGCTGGCATATTATTAGTGTCTGCCCTGTTTTGGTATCCTGCTAAAACCTCCAAGAATTTCTTCTCTTTATAAATTGCATTACATGAAGATTTAAAATAGATCGGTCAGCCCATAATGAATAAAAACAGCCTATTAATTGTTGGTTATTGAATGCCATAAGCTCAGTTACTAAAGGAATTGAAGTACATTGAGTCTCATGACCGCAGTTTAATTGAAACTTTTGTGTTAATTGCTGCTATTGTGGAATCTCTAGATCAGTCATATTTAGCCTACAGTTCTTTGAATAATGGCTTCTGGATAATAAGAATGATAGGATGGAATCTGTTCCTCAATCAGGGATACCTTTATCTAACTTGAACTGTAGTATAATAAGCAATAGTCCATAAGAGCTGCATACCATCCAGAGTTAAGTGAATTGTGAGTGGCTAACGTATAGCATTGATAAAGCTAAACTTTACGAAGAATATATAAATAAACAAATCTATTTGTCAAACTATATCATTTTTCTCCTTGATTATTGCTAGCGAAGATAAATGATCTCCACCCTTTGTAGAAATTATCCAAAGTAATTTGTTTATTAAACTACTTTCTAATACTGTGCTTCTATATCATAGATTTCTTTCCAACACTCTGAGTGGCAAGTGCATTGCATTTCTTCGTAATTAGGAAGTGCTAAACAAGAGTATTATCTCTACAAAAAATATTTATTGAACTTCACTATGTAATAAATAAAAAGCAAATTTCACTATGGAAACCTTATTTGAAAATGTAAATACTTACAAAGATTTATGGTTAATGTCTGTATCTGTTAACTTATTTCTACTCTGTTTGGGGAAATGAAATAAAATTTAACAGTGGGTCCTGTTGCCATCATGAAAAGTATTTTCTTGGAGGTGCTGGTGTTATCTGAACTAGGTGTGCCATTAACCCAGAGTACGTCAGTTCTTTTTTTGATGATCTTAGTCCCACCATTTAAACAACTGTACCACAGGAAAGAGAGATTAATGCAAAAATAAAAAGCATACTTAGTTTTATCAAAATCATCAATTATTTCATATTAAAACAAATTTCCATTTCTAAAGATGGCTTTAAGACTTAACCTCATCAAAAATAATATAGAATATAGATATTAAAATTAACCTTATTTAGTTCATTATTTTATAAATGCATTCTTGTGACATTTGAGGAATATAGGGGAGCACATTTTGCATTTGAATGCAAATATAATGATTTGCTTTAATTTTAATGCCTGCAATGAAGGCAAACATTTTATAGGTACCCTCTACAGATCCTTATACTGCTCTTTAGTACAATATATGTTACTGAGTGTAATTGATGGCAACATATTTGATGTTTATAAAGCATCAGTGCAATTCATGAATCCGGTACTATACTTAAAAACATTGAATGGGAGGCCGCCATTTTGATTGAGGAAAATTCCGATTCTATTATACATTCTATTATGCATTCAGGAATGGTGCTTAGGTAGATCAGTGGACATACAGTTAGGTTTATCATTGCTATTGGTAATGGAACTCCCTTCCTCATTCCCTTCGCCTCGCCCCCTCTCTTCTTATTTTCAGGTCTCGTCTGGAGACCTTTCTTTTCGACTGCTCCTTTGGTCACCTCCCTCCCCCTCAGCTTGGCTCGACCCCGGGATCCGTTACTGTGAAGTGCTCTGAGATCCCGTCCGGCGTGGCGGGCGCTACATAAATCCAAGTTGTTGTTGTAACTAATGTTCAAGAATTTTTTTCATAGGTAGATACATTTTTTAAATTCTAACTGTAGATCTACAGGCACCCATTTGTTAAGCTATCGTTTTACTCTGCAATCTGAGATACTACCATAACCATTGACAGAGGACAGGGTTGCAAGAAAAATGTAACGTTTAATACAAAATACTAAATAGAAAAGGAGTAAAAGTATAATTGAATAGTAATGAGTGTGTGGGAGTACAAATTGAGGACAGGCAGCTTGACTGAAGCAGGGCACCTAGGACCTTGTTCTCAAATCAGCCTACCTTTTTTCTGTTCCAACCTACATAAATCTCACATGTATTTTGTTTACCAAATCTTACATTGACTAATAAATATATGAAATATATCGTTAGAAAATGACCATTGTGCATTGCTCTAAATATAAATTTATTCTTGACCAAACACGAGTTTTTAATATATATACATAACATGGTTGATACTCTACTATGATGACCATGTTGTGTAAATACTGTGAACCTAGCAAAAAAAATTCACTTATACTTCTGTATTAATTAATGAGTAATATATTACAGCATGAATGAATATAGTGAGTGTAATAGAAAGGTATCAGCAATCTTATTTCTGGACAGGAACAGAAAAGAGCAAATATTTACGATATTCATTAATCTGACATTCCAAGCTACCAGTATTCAATGCAAATGAGACTTCAAGATAAGAAAATCTTATAGAGCCAATCCGGCTGTCACTAGACACCAGATTATACAACACTTTTCACTGCGAATTCAGGGCTGCTTAGATAGAGATATGCAAGATTTCCAAATCCCAAATCTTTGGATAATCTAGGACTGTTATCGGTGTAACACAGAGTTGAAGAAGGGACAGAAGCAGGTGAAACTTTCTACCTGCTGTCAATTGATCTGCGTGTCACAGTCAGATATCTTGTACAAAAAGGGAAGTTCTTGACTGACTGCACATGTGGAGTCCTGTAGCTCCTGGTTAGAGCACTTGCCTCGCAAGCAAGAGGACCAGGGTTCGATTCTCGGCAGGGCGAAACATTGGGCAAGTTTCCTTACTCCATAATCCTCTGTTCACCTAACAATAAGTAGGAACCCAGTTGTTAGTCGATTGGTGGATTGCTTTTCCGAGGGTAATAATCCCTTCAAATAAATAAATAAATAATAATAATTTGGTCACTCAAGCCAAGATTGTTTGTGGATCACTGCTGTGCGGAATTGGCTGCCATGTTTCGCCCACAAAATATACAGGTCAGATCACTTTACAGAGCATTCTCTGAAGCACTTTGAGACATCTCAAAGACATGTTAAGCCGCTATATCAAATGCAAGGATTATTATTATTATTACTGTTACACCATCCAACAACAGGGTGAGTGATATTGATACTGCCAGTTGTTTTTTTCCCACCAGCGCTGTAGGAGTTATTTCAACACTTGAAACTACATTCTCTGGAAGAATTATTTACTTAATTGCACAGACTCAACTGCTCAACATAGTTTCTGTTCTCTGCATAAACAGAAATGTTCCAATGAATGATTTAAGAGTAACAAAGTAAACATTTAAAGATTATTTCTAAATGCATTCTTGTAGTGTACTGCCAGACCATACAGCATTTGCTGATTGTAGTTTTGTTATAATAGTTTAGCTTTACCTGTAAACCAATAAGGTAATGCAAACTAAAATGTTTTAGAATTCCTAAATTCTTGACATTAAAAAATAGTCTCAGGACTAGTAAATAATAAATTGGTCATTTTCAAACCACGACTGTTTGTGGGACGCTGCTGTGCGCAATTGGCTGCTGCGTTTCACCCACAAATATACAGTCAATCCACTTTACAGCATATTCTGTGAAGCGCTTTGAGACATCTGGAAGACGTGAAAAGCACTATATCAAATGCAAGGATTTTTATTATTATATAGTAGTTTTACAATATAGAACTTTGTAAAATCAATAGTTGATTCTAAAATACAATATTTGTAGCAAGATTTGCAAATAGTGATTTCTATAAGCAAAAATAACAACAAATTGCCTTTATTCAGCATCTTTCACTTTGGAAGGAAGTCCCAAGGTTATGGACAGTCAGAAGTTCGTCACCTGTGGAGTCCTGTAGCTCAGTGGTTAGAGCACTCGCTTTGCAAGCGAGAGACCTGAGTTCAATTCCAGACAGGGCGAAACCTTGGGCAAGTTTCCTTACTCCACACGCCTAATAATAATCCCTCCAAAAAAAAAACAATAATTAAATTGGTCATTTTCAATCTACGACTGTTTGTGGGACATTGCTGTGCGCAATTGGCTGCCGCGTTCGCCCACAAATATAGTCAATTCACTTTACAGTGTGTTCTGTGAAGCGCTTTGGGACGTCCTCCCGATGTGAAAAGCGCTATATCAAATGCAAGGATTATTATTATTATTATTATTACCTGCCCACAGGAACTCTGCTCTGGAAGTAGACTGTGCCAGAGCGGAATTCCCACAGGTTGACAGGATGCATTTCTGGTCATCAGCATCAGTTACTATTAATGACTCTTGTTATGAATATCACCTTTCACACCGCAGTGATTGTTGACTGTTAAAATGGATTTATAGTTTAATCCTTATGTCACAATTGTGTGTATTGTATTTGTTTGATTTCTGTTTATCGATTGCCCTGTGTAACCTGCTTATTTTCAAATTGGGCTGCCACTTTCAGCTGCACCTCAGGTCACTTCTCTTGAGCCCATGTGGTGTACACTTGTTATTCACTCATGAAAAATGACAAGCTCAGACTGGCCTGGATCTTCCCATCACAAACCGCTTTTTTGTTTCAGTCTCATTTTTAGAATTTGAAAGTATCAATTATCTCACGAGTTAAACATATTCTAATTCTAATAATTTAATAAATTACTAAATACTATATTTAGAATACTATATACTATATACATACAGGACAAGCCACTGCTAGTCTCAGAGGTCCAAATACTGTGCCAGACAGGTCCATAGTAGTCTAAGGCACCAGTCACAGCAATTGGTTGAGATTTCCTGACTGTTGCATTAATTTTTTTAAAAAACAACTTGGAGAACTGTGGCACAAAGTTTGTACAAATAGACACATTAGGATTGGAAATTTTGATCAAAAATCTATGAAAATGCTACGATCTGTGAAAGGTTTCCATTTGAATTAGACCTTTGGTTCCAAGTTTATTTACTTCGAACAAGAGAAGGAAAAAAAGGCAGTGCAATTAAAATCGATAATAAGAATGTACTCTTATGTAGCATCTTTCACATCAGTAGTGAGTCACGAAGTGTTTCACACAGCTAACTGAGCAAGAAGGGAGCTGAGGAACTGAAAACTATGGCCGGAAGCTCATTCGAAAAGATTGGACTTGAGACATGTTTTGGAGACAAAGTGAACCAGGCTGAGTAACCCCTTAATGGAATTTGCAGGCAAAGTGGCTGAAGGTCCGCACCCTCTTGGGGAAGAGCAAACAGGATGTGAAACAGGCTGGTGTTGAGCAGAGAGCACAGACAGAGCAATAAGATAACAGCTGAAAGTGAGGACAAGCATTTTGAATTTGATCCATGAGGGTTGGAAAGCCAGTGCAGCCAAGCTAGGATGAGGGTTATGGGATCATGGAGCGTGGTTTGGGAGAGGACGTGGGCTGCAAAGTTCTGGGTGGTCTACAACTTGTCTAGGGAGAAGCTAGGGAAACAGTGAGCTAGCTTTTCGAATAATCAAATGAATGATTAAAATGAAGGAGATAATGAAGATATGGATAAGTCTTAGCAATGTGGGGGGTGGGGGGAAGAGGCAGTGGCAGAGGAGGGTGATATTGTGGAGGTAAGGTAGCAAGAGCCTAGGCGTAAGATTTGAAGGATAATTGAGGGTCGAATAAGATTTAGAGATGCGGTACTAACGCTGTGAGGTGGAATGAATATTGGAGGGCAGAGACAGTATCACTTTGCTCTCACTGTGATTAGACAGCAGCACAGAGAATCAAAGTGCTTCTGAAGCCAACACCTCCAGGTGCTGACAGAAGAGGAACTCCAGCACAATTTGCACCAGATCAACTGAAATTTATACTGTATGTTCTTTAATTAATTTAAAATTACGGCAATTCCCCAGGAAGCATGATGTTCAAAAGCAGAGAATCTTCCCAATGGATCCTTTGAATGTTTCTAGTAGCTTTAGCTTTGATACCCTTGATTCCTTTTTCTTTAATGAATCTACTTTTTTCTGTTTTTTTCTTTATAATTTCCCAATCATCAAATAAATGTAGCGTAAACCTATTGAAATATCTCTATCTAGTATTCATATTCGGGGACAAAAAATAAAATCTGTTTTATGTTACATTACCATTGGACCAAGAAATTATCTGTGAATTCCAAGTTTATAGTACTAAGGAGAGCTTATATTTTTAAGGATCATTTGTTTCAATAAAAATGGTCTGCCTTTGATGTGAAAACCCTTCTCTTCTGCTTCAGATGCATAAAAGATACCAAGTTTCCTTGCTGTAATAATCCCTGATCCAGTACTTTAGACCTGAGATAACGCCGATGTGTTTCATTATAATCTGTGTTTGTCTTATTGAGTTTTTCAACACCAGTAGTCAGTTGATTCTATTTTAAAGATCTCTTGACTGCAATTAATAATAATAACAATAATAATAAATGGACTCCCTATTGTGCAAAGCTCTACATCTGCAAGGAAACCAGCCCAGAGTCAATTTTGGCTTACAGCAAAACAAATTATTCATTTAAATGGAATATAGCAATAACCTGCTTACAAGGTTTGCAATACATGCTTTTTAAAGTAAATGTAAACAATACCAGTTTATTTCGACCTTCCTTAACTTGGTATTGCACATCGATGCTAAAGGAGTATGTGAGGAGATGGTTTGAATATTTCCCTCAAGTGAGATAAGCATTCATTTTCTAAAAACTATTTGCATTTAGTAAGTTTCTCAGGTACAATATCTTTTAATGCAGTATATTTTTTCATGTCGCTAATGCAGCATATATTTTAAATACTTTTTACTTCACTTCATTGGGATTCATATGTGATAATTTCTAATGGATTCCTTAATAAGGACACTGGAAATAAATTAGACCAAAGCAAATCCCCACTCGGTTTCCTTATTAAGGAATCTCATTGGATATTACTGCATATAAACCCTATAGTCAATTTTAAAAATAATTATGTTTAATCCAGTTATTAAATTTGTTTGATTCTGCTAAGGGATTTATTATTCTTGATTTTAATTGACTTTGCTTTGAATGAAAAAATGAATCTGTTATGAATCTGTTAACACAGTAGGTAGTCTATATATTAGCAACCACAGCAAAGTTCCAACAGAATAAAGAAACCAATGGTAACAATCACACATATTTAAGACTTATTATTAATAGACATTGACAAATAGGTGTGTACACACATGGAAACTGTCAGATGCCATCAACACACCAGATTCTTCTTGATTTTTCAACAAGGAAGAGAGTTACAAAGTAGCCCAGAAACGTTACAATATACACCAGCCATCAATGTAATGTAGCAAAGGCACAGAGTTGCGTAAAGAGAAAGTATTCTGTTGAATTATCACAAAATGTAAAATATTTACAGAACTACAGAGAATCCCTGTTATAACATGATCATCAGGGTCCAATACTTCAGAGGCATGTGCAATAAAATAGTCTTCATGTAACAAGACACTGTCCATTTTGTTTTTGAATTTGCAACTTGCCTGCTTTGCAATTGGAGTTTTGCAATTCTAGCAAAATGACTTCTGATATTCATAAACCGGACATCATGATTAATTCAACAAATCCAGTTTATGATGGATAGTTTGCTCCTTTTTTAAACAAATTATAGTCATAGATTCCAGAAAGAATAAAATGGAATGATTCTACTTCCATTCTTGAAGCCTAAGACAGGTGCATGTTGTGATTCATCCATTGGCAGCCTCACTCATCAATGAGCACGTGAAGGTTGTTACATTTAATAATCAGGACACTGATTTCTAAATAATCCATGTGTAACAGATATGAGTTACATTTTGTACATCATATTTTAACATAATGAACATTTAGCCCTTTAATGAAGTATTCTCTGAATATTCATAAAACATTTATTTGATTAATGAAGTGTTCTGATACCAGATGACGGGTTAATGTTCACTTCTGACTGCTCCTTTTTCGTGGTGACAACTGGTGTACAGCTGGAGCCAAATTAATTAAAACCCTTACTCATCAGTCCTTCAAGGAAAAAAATGTTTCACAGCATTGCCTAGAGATCAGAACACTATAATTTGTAAATCTAAATCACTGAATAATAAGTCATTAAAAACTGATTAACACATTATTGACTTTTTGCAGAAAAGGGCATAAACATCCTGTAACATTTAACTACTGTACTCCAAAATGTAATTATTCATACTTCATAAGATCAAAATTTACAGTTTTAAATGCTTGGCTTTGTTTAAAAATGGCAAAACAGTCTTCAAATAGGTTCAGCATTCATTGCAGGAGGTGCAAGACAACCCAAGAAGTCATAATGGACCATTTTATGGCATTAACAGTTAAGACTGCATGTGCATAGAACCCTTTCCACAAATATGATTACAAGTTAGAAATAGAAATCAGACTGTTCTGCTCCCAAGCACTTGGAAGTGAAATAGCAGTGTAAACAAAGCATATGTTGTGTTTTATGACTGCTTACCGTGGTATGTTTCACATTTTTCTCATTATGTTTTTCACCTTGATTTCTCATGACAAAGTCTTCATAAAATTTACTTCAGTATGTATTCAACAATATCGCTATTTCTTGTTCAAAGGCTTTTCTGTTTTTTAAACCAAATACCATTGTTTCATTGTTACAAACCTGCAAATCCTTTTACTTATGGTTGCCTTGATTCACTCCGTTTTCGAGAGCTTCTGCCAAGCAATCTGTACTCACAATGTAGCGAATAGGCAATGGAGTACAGTGTTCACAGTTTTTTTTATATTGCCCTTTATTTGCCAATCAAACAACTACATGGATGGTCTTATTTTTTGTAATCAGCATAATAAATAGCGCTTTCTGATCCTGCTTCACTAAGCATTGAAACATACATGCCTAAGTAAATCTGTCAGTTAAATATCACATTGGTCCAAATATAGAGATTCAATGTGTGAACTTTATTTCCCAGCAATAAATCTAAACGGAAAACAACAAAGCCCATTTTTTATAGATGTACAGACTTTTAGTATACATTAAAAATACTAATCTTTATATAAATACAGTATTGCATAAAAGCTTATAAAAATACAAAATAGAATGTGACTAAGCAATGATATGGTGTTTTGTGACCACATTGGCGTTTTAGATAATCTACAATTAGTCAATATTTAACTCTTTCTTTGCTCCATCTGCTAAAATTGAGGAGATGGTGGGTGGAAGGTTAGGGAGGGGGAAGGAGAAAGTTACCATTGAAATTGGTTGAAAATTTCAGGACTTCTCTGATTTGTGTTAGCCTGGCTCTTGCTTCTGAGTCAGAAGGTTATGGATTCAAGTTCCATGTCTGGATTTGGAACTAATATAGTCTAAGATAAGGACAAAAGAACGTAATAAATGCTAGACGAAAAAATACCAAGGTCCATCTAGGTCGCCTTCCACCTTCCTGGTAGTCGCATGCACGTATGTCCCGAACTACCTATGTACTACATACCATAATGTTATGTCCTAAATCTAATCTGTATTTGAAGGAATCAATATTTCCTGCTTCAACCATCTCCCAAGGGAGCCTGTTACGCAAGTTCACTATTTGCTCACTGAAATAATGTTTCTGTAGATTTGTTCTGAATTTACCCCCTTCAATCGCAGGCTGTGTCCTCTGGTTTTACTATTCTGGACTAATTGAAACAGCCTGTCTTAATCTATATTGTCTAACCCCTTTAGAATCTTAAAGATAGCAATCATGTCGCCTTTCAATCTTCTTTTTTCCAACATGAACAAGTCCAATGATGCTCCCAGTGCAGTGCTGGTGGGGGAAGGCGGGTTGCATTGTTGAAAGTGCCATCCTTTGGATGAGACGTTAAACCGAGTCCCCGTCTGCCTGTTTGGGTGGATCCCATGGCACTGTTTGAAAATAGAAGGTAGTTTCTCCCGTTGCCCTGGTCAACAATCCCCCAAATAGAGTTGGTCATTCACTTCATAGCTGTTTGTAGGACGTTGCTGTGTACAAATTGGCTGCCACATTGGCCCTTCTATTATATAATAATAAAAATAACAATCCTTGCATTTGATATAGAGCATGATCACGTCTTCGGGACATCTCAAAGTACTTCACAGAATATACTGTAAAGCGAATTGACTGTATATTTTGTGGGCGAAATGCGGCAGCCAATTGCGCACAGTAGTGTCCCACAAACAGTCGTGGATTGAATGACCAATTTATCATTCATTTTAAGGAATTAATATCCCCAAAAAAGAAATCCACCAATCATCTAACAACGGGGTTCCTACTTAATGCTATGTAAATAGGTGTGTGGAGTAAGGAAACTTGCCCAACATTTTGCCCTGCCGAGAATCAAACCCAGGTCTCTTGCTTGCAAGGCGATTGCTCTAACCACTAGGCTACAGTACTCCATATTCTGTGAAGTGCTTTGCAATGTCCTCCTGACATGAAAGATGCTATACCAAATGCAAAGATTATTGTTCAATATTATCCTGTAGCTCAGTGGTTAAAACACTCACCTCGCAAGCGAGAGACTGGGTCTGATTCCTGGCAGAGCAAAATATTGGGCAAGTTTCCTTACTTCACAAGCCTCTGTTTACTTGCAGTAAATAGGAACTCTGTTGTTATTCAATTGGCAGATCGCTTTTCCAGGGGTAATAATTCCTTCAAAAAAAATAATAATAATTTGGTTACTGAATCCACGATTCTTTGCGGGACACTGCTGTGCACAATTGGTGCCGTGTTTTGCCCAAAAAATATGCAGTCACTTTACACTTTACTTCACTTTACAGAATATTCCTTGCATATCAAATGCAAGGATTATTATTATTATGGAGCTATCCATAATCCATAAAGGAATTGTGCAGTCGTTGTGCAGTCATATCATCTAACTTAATGATGTCTATTTTATTTCCACTTGACTGAAATCTCTAAATGAAGGTTAGTATTTTCTTACTGAAAATACATACTCCTTTCCCCTTCAACAAAGCAGAACAACCTTTTTAGCAAAATGAGATCATAACAGAAATAAATGTATCTGCAATATGAATCAAATTCAGTAAAATGCTTAGGGGATTAGTTTTCAGATAGCTTCCAGTAAAATAGTTGATTTTCCAATTCTTTACCTTTCGCATTACCTTAAAATTAATTATCTAAATGTCTTTATTTGAGATTGTGTAAGTTTGTTGCTGACTGATTATAAATATGTTATTTCAAATTCATGGAAATAGTTATGCAGGAAGTCTGCAGTTGACTTATTTTCCAAATAAGCAAACAAATAATTTCATAAACTTCTGCAGTGTAGTAATTATGATTCAATAATTGAAACAATTATTCAAGGGCACCTTTTGCTCAATAAGCATCTTTGCTGAAATATGACTGCAATCTGCAGCTGTGACCCCATAATTCAGCCTCAATTGTTTTATTCATATATTGATCTTGTTGCTTTTGTGATTGAACATCTTCTTGATGACCACTAAATTACAAACATTACAAACATTCTATCCATATTTATAGTACAGTATTAAGGTTTTCTCTCCCTCGTTGATTCAGGTTATCTGAAATTGACTTCCAGATAATATAATGTGCCAATGACTGAAGTCTTTCAAAAAGCAAATGTGTAAATATTTAATTAGGAGTTCATTTCAGAGTTATAAATATCGATATAAATAACTGAATGTTGTGTGGGACAATTCATTGGCACACAAAAACCTCCTAAAAAAACCTTCCCTGGATCCATCCCTCCTCTCCAGCTACCGCCCCATCTCTAACCTCCCATTCCTCTCCAAGGTCCTGGAACGAGTCGTCGCGTCCCAGCTCCGCTCCTTTCTCTCTCGCCATTCCCTCTTTGAACCCCTCCAATCCGGCTTCCGCGCTGCCCACAGCACGGAAACAGCCCCGGTCAAAGTCACGAATGACATTCTGAACATCTGTGATCAGGGATCCCTCTGCCTCCTTGTCCTCCTCGACCTCTCTGCTGCCTTCGACACTGTCAACCACTCCATCCTCATACACCGCCTCTCCGCTTTATTCAATCTTCACGGCTCTGTCCTTGCCTGGTTTGATTCCTATCTCTCTCACCGTCTCCACTTTGTTGCCTCTAACGGTTTCTCCTCCAGTCCCCGCACTGTCACACCTGGCATCTCCCAGGGCTCTGTCCTTGGCCCTCTCCTCTTTAATATCTACATGATCCCCCTTGGTGAGATCATCCACAGACATGGGGTCAACGTCCTCATGTATGCGGATGACACTCAACTCTATCTTTCTGCCTCCACCCTCAACTCCAGGACCACCGCTGTCCTGACAGGCTGCCTATCAGACATCAAGTCCTGGATGAGGGAAAATTTCCTGCAGTTGAATGTGAACAAGACTGAGGCCCTCCTGATTCGCTCGCGCCAGCGCCTCAGCACCTCAGGCTCTGGCAGCATCAACTCCATGGTTGCACACTACAACTCACCAAGCCAGTCAGGAACCGAGGTGTCTTGTTCGACCCTCAACTATCTTTTCTCCCTCACATTCAAGCCTTCCCTCACCTCCGTAACATCGCCCGACTCCACTACTACCTCACCCCTCAGGCCGCTGAAACTCTTGTTCATCCCTTCATCACCTCCAGGCTCGACTATGCAAATGCCCTGCTTATCGGCCTTCCCAACTCCTCCCTCCACAGGCTGCAGATAATCCAGAATTCTGCAGCCCATGTCCTCTCCCGCACCAAACTCCATGACCCCATCTCCCCCTCTCTCGCCCGACTCCACTGGCTCCCTATCCTTCAGAGGATCCAGTCCAAGATCCTGGTCCTCACATACAAAGCCCTTCATGGCCTCACCACACCCTACCTCTGCAACCTCCTAACCCCCTACCAACCCACCCGTTCCACCTACTCAGCCGGCTCTGGCCTGCTCCACGTCCCCCGACCCACCCGCCCCACCATTGGCGAGAGAGCCTTCAGCCACTCTGCCCCCAACCTCTGGAATTCCATCCCCCAGTCACTCCGCCTCGCCCCCTCCTTAGCCTCCTACAAGTCCCGCCTCAAGACCCTCCTCTTCGACCATCCCATCGGCCACCCACCTTCCCCTCCTCTCCCTTACCTCCCCAACCCCAGCTTGGGTCTGAAATGCTGTACTCTGTCCAGCACCTTGGGACGTCCTCCCGACGTGAAAGACGCTATACAAATGTAATCTTCTTGTTGTTCTGGTTCTGTACGTGGCAGTTAATATCATGAACATGTTATGCCAATATAAGGCAACTGATCTAGGATGTGTAATTCAGAATTTATGGTTTTATATTGCAGTTTGCATATTGACTTAATGCGTAATTGATGTTGCTTTTACTGCACTTGTTTGATTCTGAATTACACTGAACATAGCACGTTTACAGTTTATCTTATTGTGTTATACACTGTGCTTGTTTGTTGTCTGTTTTTCACCATGTACATCATATGATGTGAGAAGGGGTTTATCAACTAGAAAATATCCAAATGGGTATTCGCTCAGGGTCAACCCCACCTCAGGTGCCCATCCAGAACTGTGAAGTGTTTTTACATGAACTCTTGATGTGAAAGATGCTATATAAATGTAAACTGTATAGGTATTTTATTTACCAGTTACATTGCTATTGTCAGGTTACTACAAAGCAGAAGCTTGCTGGTCATTGATTCATTTGTTGTGTTACAGTTGAAATCTCTATTGTTTATCTGCTTTTCTAATTGGGAATGCAGCCTTCAGTATTTGTTATAACCAAGATCTTGGTATTATGGTGGTGGGATCATTATTATAATTGTAACTATAAATTCTCCACAGATTGGACGCATTTGTGGACTGATAGAATGTACAAGGTACAATGCATTGTAGAATTGAGTTCGATGCATAAAATGTAGACATAGAAAAGACCATTTCTCCAACCCAGGAAATAGTCCAATTTAAGAAAATATGCATCTAGGCACAATTAAGCTCATAGTTAACAGTTATTTTTAGATGGAAATTTCTGCTCAATCAATGGTACACAAACTAACTATTTAATAGTACAATTTCTTTCCTGGTCAGGCTGCATTTTACTAAAGAACCAATCACATAACTTTGGGTAGAGATTTACTATTCATGAAATTAGGAAAACAAGATTGCTCGACGAGGGAAATTTACCATTGTCAAAAACTGCTATTTTAAATGATAATTTCACACAACTGCATGGATCATAATTAGTATTAGCCAGACTTCAGGTTGCCATAGCTTAGACTAGGTGACAATAAAGTCACAAGATTCATCTATTTGTCAAACACATCCAAAAGCAGAGAGGGAGACAATTTTTCTTCGACAACTAAAGGAGTGCAAGGTACATACAGGCACTGACTCAAAACCTGATTCTGCATATAAACTGCAATTCCTAAATGTTCAGAGATCTATACTGGATTGCTAAATATTCCAGCAACACTCAAATCTGTGTGTTGCAATGTGATAGGGAAATTTGAAGTCCATCTATTTAGATGGACAACTTCTGGGGTGCCTAATGCTGTGGCTTTGAACTCCCCTGCAGCATCCAAATGGAGAATGTCCTCACATTTAACTTGGGACTTGCTGCAACAAGAATAATGATAAATGACATATTTACCTTTTTGAAATCATTCTTTAGATGTCCCAAGAGATTGGGAGGAACTACAGTTAGTTCCTACCAAAGTAACTAAAATAATAAATGCATGCTGCCTAACACTGGAATGGGTAGGTTGTCTGTATGATAATTGAAGAGCTGGTAGAGAAGATGTGGCTGTGGTAGAATATGCATTTGTAGATTTCTCTAAAAATTAGGGAAAGAGTCTCCGGTCACATTTATGAATCAACACCTATGATAGTAATGCTACTCTGTGTTTGATAGTCCAGCCAAAAGTTGGCATCCCTGTGGAACCTATAGTATACTGGAAGTGCAGAACACTCCTAGCTTCCAGTACAGCATGCAGGAGGTGACGCCAGAACCACTTCCTGTGTATATCACATATGCAGAGTGCACAGAAAGTGACATCAGCTGCGCTTCCTTTGCATAGCCCACCTTTGTGCAATGTACAGCAAGCGATATCAGTAGCAACCTGATGACTGGAAGTGCTAAATGGCGCTTTTTTTTTGCGTGCCCCATTATAATGCAGGGTCTTAAGTTTATGGGACCAAACCATAGCATTATAATGATACCAAAGGAAAAAATGAAAGTGAAACTGTGCTAAAGGAAAATGGTGCTATTTCTTCAAATATGGTTCAAGTAAGTGTTGTCCATTTGCTATGACCAAACCTGGTTTATTGTCAGCCAGGCTGCTAAGCAACTGACTTTACTGACATTTGCCTTAGCACTGATAAGACATAAATAAGTAGTTGTTCCTAATGTAAAGCAGTGGCTTCAAGTATTTTAGCAACAATGTAGGCCAGTAGTATTAGAGTGTTTGTTTAGATGTTGTTGACATTCATCATGACTTTGCAGTGCTAAGTGTAATCCATGAATAATCATGAGTCCATTAATACTGCCATTCCCTACAGTATGGTATTCTTCCTGGCTTTTATTATTTGCTTGTTGGAGGGATCATGTCAAAAACTGATTTCTTTGCTATTGCATTAAGCCAGTGTAAACCGTGAAGTAGCTGAAGCTCAGTTAAATATCTTCAGATTTGAGCAGAAAGGTTCCAGCAGCTGGTCTCTCACAGCTAAGACTATTCTCAGACATCACACCCACCTTACTAGCATGACAATTGGATTTTCTTCAGGATTGAGTTTCCATTTTTTCATTATATGTAAAAATTTTGAGTGCCCGTGAAGCTAAAGCTAAAAAAGTAGCTCTCATCCAAATGACCAAGCTGGTGTTCAACACACCATCTTCCATTTGAAACTGAATTGGTTGTACTCAGACTTGTTTCACAACAACAACAACAATTTGGATTTATATAGCGCCCTTCATGCCGGACGGCGGCTCAGAGCACTTTACAGTTTCAGATCCCAGGACCGAGCCAGGGGGAGGGGGTGGAAGGTGACCAAAGGCGCGGTCGAAAAGAAAGGTCTTCAGCAGAGACCTGAAAATGGGAAGGGAGGGAGCGAGACGAAGGGAGTGAGGAAGGCAGTTCCAGAGCCTCGGGGCATAGTGGCTGAAGGCACGGCCGCCAAGGGTGGAGCGGAGGACTTGGGGGACAAGGTGGAGGCCAGACCCTGAGGAACGAAGGCAACGGGTCTGTTTTGAGGAGAGAGGAGGTCAGAGAGGTAGGGGGGTGCAAGGAAGTGCAGGGACTTGAATACGAGGGTGAGGATCTTGAAGTCGATCCTCTCTGGGATAGGCAGCCAGTGCAGTCTGGCAAGGACTGGGGTGATCGGGGAGCGGAGTTTGGTGCGGGTGAGAATGCGGGCATCAGAGTGTTGAATGATTTGGATTTTATGGATGGTAGTGGATAGGAGACCGGCGAGGAGGGCGTTAGAATAGTCCAGCCGAGAGGTGAGAAAGGCATGGACCAGAGTTTCAGCGGCTTTTGGGGAGAGGTATTGGCAGAGACGGCGATGCGACGGAGGTGGAAAAAGGCGGTGCTGGTGAGGGACCGGATGTGGGGGAGGAAGGATAATTGGAGGTCAAACCTGACGCTTAGGTTGCGTACGGGTTCGGAGAGTTTTAGGGGGAGGTCGGGTAGGTGGAGGAGATGAGAACCATAAGATTTTAGACGTTGACGAGAGCCGAAGCGTATGGTTTCCATCTTGTCAACGTTCAGCTGAAGGAAGTTTGTGTTCATCCAGCCCCTGAGGTCTTTATTTATCTGTTGGCTACCTTTGCAGTGGTATGCACAGTATACTTTTATTTAACTATGAAATGCATCAGCTTTACAAACTCCTGCTGTTAATGAGTCATGACTGGTATCTTCCATCAAATTCGGACTTACTCCTATTAACTTATATCAAAAACATCCATGAAAGTTTTTTAAAAAAAAGTTTTGGTAGGAAACTTCATTCCCCTTAGCCTGTCATTAAACTATGTCTTACTTACTCTTTGACTGCGCTTTTAGTCATCTTTTCCCTCCCCACCCCTTCTGCCACCACCCTCTCTGCACCCACCCCCAGCTCGGGAGCAAGCCCACAGTGTAAACACTTTGAAACATTGCCCTGATGTGAAAGGCACTATATAAATGTAAATTGTATTGCAATTATACTGTAAACAGTACCTAGTATCATCCAGTGACATTAGTTTTTAAAGTAGTTTATTTTGCTTTGTCAGGGGCCTTGTGGGAGCTTTGGTACATTACCTCAAAAGCTCCCTAGTCTCAAATTAGGCTGTCACTTCATTGCAAATATTTATGATAAATACCTATCCACCACCTTTGGATGTCCTTCCCATGTGAAAAGCGCTATACAAATGTAATTTTTATTTTGTATTGTATGAGTTTAGGTAGATACCATCTACCTAGCTTAAAACCATGTCAGTTGTCAATTACAAGATTATCTTCATCCAAGTAATCTTCCATTTTGCTTCTAGTGATTGATTTCTTAATAAGCCTAAGTGAGCATTATTTGGAGGCTTGACAAAAAAAGTGTGTAGCTGTTGAATGAAATCAGTGTGCTGGAGATACAGCTGTTCATCTGAGATATTTAATCAAAAATATCACACACTGTGATGAGAAATATCAAAAGAGGATAATGGACTAGAAAAAGCTCCCACTGGAAAACAACTGTAGGAATGGCCACATGAGATTGGAAAAAACACCTCAAGGCATAAAATGTGATTTCTCCACGGAACGTCGTCTATGTCATAGTGTCAACCCTCAGAAACTTGGCTCTAAAACAGTTTGAGGGTTGGTGTCCTGGTACATGGGATAACCTGTAAGAGATGCACTTTATTATTCCAGAAGCATTTTCTATTATCAAAGCACTGTTCCCACTGCTGTTTTTCTGACAAGTGCTTTTTCAACTTCAGTGATCACATTGAACGTCAAGGTATATTTTAGATTTGTTCAGCAGATGTACGAAGAGACAGTTAAACTAATGCAATCATCAATTCTATTATCAAGTGGTATCTTTGACACACCTGCTTTTTTTCCCATCCGTATAAACGCTTTGATTATGTTCCTTTATCTGACATGGTCATTTCCTTATAATATTAATTGAAATTTATTAAATCCATATAAAATTGTTTTGTGATACAAATTAAATGATTAAAATATTTATGTGGGTGCACATTTATCTACCTTAAGATTGGAAAGGCAAGAATCTTGAGCAGTTCTGGTACATTGGAGTCTTGCAAAGGCACTCTTAAGATGGAAGTATTTCTTAATCTCACTGTAAAATGTCTTAAAATGGGCCCGGAGAATTGAAAGAGAGTTGCCATAGAAACAGATCATGCTCTTGCTACGGATGCACATTCCAAAGACTTCTCCACTCATTGAGTGTGTCGTAGGAGGGCAGAAAATGGAGCTCCTGATTGGGCAGGGATGCTGCAGTGATTTATAATACTGTGCAAAGTGTTTCAGTTCTACATTGTGTCTGGCTGCCTGATTTCCACAAGGTTTAATTATCATATTCACTGCTTTCCTAGAAATGTCACAGATCAACTTCAAAGATACTAAATTATTTTAATTAACCGGTGAGATTATGCACGCTTTTGAGAGAGGTACCCACCGATGCATGTCTCTTCATATTTCCAAATCATAAGGCACTTAGTACCCCAATTAATAGTAATTCACAAAGAGAAGCACCTGCAATAGCTTAATATATGTTAATGGCACAACTAGTTATTTTTATAGAATGCTAGTGATGTACGTTTCTTAATGCTTTGTATTTGAATTCAAGACGTAATATTTCCCACTGGATTCTTTCTTCAAGTGTATATTGCTATTTTAAGGTGATTAACGTTTAGCTTAGTAAACACTGGGAAATCAATTTGAATAGAGAACATAAATCTGTGATTTGTAGGCTAACCGTTGATGAGCATGATTTAATTTAAAGAGAAATAAATTATGATGATCATTCAGTGTGCATTCACTAAAATTCGTGTCAGAGCCTAGAGACTGAAATCTGGCTCTCTGTTCTGTTTACCGTTAATCAATGCTTTGTTAGGGATGAGTGGTGCCTACAAAATGAACAAATTAGAATTTAATCATGGTGTTATGTCCATTCTTAATCTTCATTCCATTTTTAATCTTTATTCTACCACCATTCTTGGCTCACTATTTTCTCTGTTCTCGAATGTTCTTATTTCCTTCACTGATAAAACTATCTCCAAAATGCAGTTTTTAATTCGTACCAAATATGAATTTGGTAGGGTTTCGTCCGCAAAGTATACAATCAATTCACTTTACAGTATTTTCTGTGAAGCGCTTTGAGACGTCTCAAAAACGTGATAAGGCGCTATATCAAATGCAAGGATTATTATTATAAATACTTTCCCCTTGTACAAAATTGTTGACTCTGAAATTATCAGACACTTAAATGGAAAGCCTACAGGAAGTCTCTGTTAGCAACTCCCTTGTGTCCTTGGACAGAATACACAAAACAATTTGCCATATGAAAAATGATCCTTTTCTAAACTCTTTCCATCCCAATCTTTCCTGTTTATCTTATCAATATTACTTCATTGCTTCTCTAAACTTTCTTTTTTGTTCCTTGCATGCTTCCAATGTGTCTTCTGATATTTTCCTCTCTTGTCCACCTCACCATCGCAAAAAATCCGTCTATTGTTCCATTTCCTTCTCTTTCCTATAAATACCCAAGATTCCAGAAATTCTTAACTCCCTCAATCTTCCTTTTCACTACAATCTGAACCTTAGTGCAGTATTAAAAGTGGTTTGGTTCTTCTGGATTTCTGAATAATTACTTTGGTTTTGATTCATACAACATTTCAATCTTGTGAATCAGCTCCAAAAGTGCATTATTAGAAATGGTCTATGAATTTTTTTTGTCAATTACTAATACTTTCTGAATTCCAGTAAACACAGCAGCCAAGTTGCCCATAGCAATGTCCCACAAACAGCCAAGATTGAAGGGGGACACATTGGCCAGGGAGAAATTACCTTTTTTTTGAATAGTGCAATTTTTGGGATGTTTAATGTCCACCTGAACAAGCAGATAGACTGAGTTCCAAGTCCCAATCTGTAGCTTGAACCTTCTGACTCCAACTGAGCCACAGTTGAATGAAAATGTGGCATCACACTTTCTATTGTGCTATATTTTAATTTGAAAACAAAACATTTTTATTAATCAACTATTAATGTTAAAACAAGGGTTCTTCAAAATATTTTTAGCTGACTCTTAGCTCTCAAAAAACTTGCATGTGGATGTATCATTCACAGAGGTAGTTGCTGCCAGACCTAGTGTTGATGAAATGAAAATATTAATGATTTGTGATATTTCAAAACCATATATCTGGATCTCTGTTAGGGCAGTAATTTTCAAAGAGGGTGTGCGCATTGTGGAAATCTGTTTTAAGAAGGCGCTCCAGCAAAAAGTATTACAGTGGTCAGAATCAATAAAATATAAATCTTTGTTCTGCAAGACTGTGTCATCGTGACGGGCTCTATATCTGGTTTCTGAAATGCAGTAAAGTTGCTGATTGTAAAATATATTGAATATATTTTAAATATTTATGTAACCAAGAAATTGAAGAGGGGGATCAGTATGTATACACAGTCAGAATGGTACATGTCAGGTCCAGTATAATGACCCATACTTTATAAATGATACATTTTATTTGCTTTTTGTCTTACAAATTCTATAATTTTATGGTCTGAGATAATGTATATTTCTAAAGAAAAANCACCAATTGCAAAACTGTGACAATTTGCAATCTGTGGGGGGATTTAATGTATTGCAGCACAATCCTTATCTTAATTAGTTTGAAAGCCCCAATCCAAAAATAGTGTTAGAAGGTTTCATCTAATACCAGAGCAAGACATTTGTAAGAGTAAATCTGTATTTTAGAATATTTTTAATATTTGCATTGTAATATGGAGAAATGCAGAAAAGGAATGTAAACCATTTTTAATCTTCTATATCTCTGAATAACTAGCTTTCAACTAACTATCAAGGTATTTCTCAAGAACAATATTAGATCTTACCACATGTTTAGCTATCTATTTGGAGAGCTTTGAAAATGGATTGTATTGAAAAGGATCACTATGATGTCCAAATTAGACAGCCTGCCAACATAATAAAGATAAAGATAGAAAATGATGGAAATCAATGAACATATGAAATATAACATTTTGGGTAAGACATTTCATTCAAACTAAAAGAGTTGAGCAGAGGAAGACTCTTTAGTCAATGAAGGAATGCTGTTTACCTGCTTAAGTACATATGCACAACTTGCATTGTATGCAGGGATTTTTTTAGGTTAACCGGGTGGCTGACACACAAGGAACCAATCACTATTCAAACCAAACTGACGGTTCCATCCATGCCACCTACACATGGAAATTCTCGTGTTTGGAATAGAATGTGCACTTCGTTCCTGGAGAGATATATTCTGCTCACCTCATGCAAGGTTCACAAGAGCCAACGTTTGGGGACCCTAGTGCGGAGGTTGGGGTACTGCTGGAAATTAATAAGCTAAAACCACATAGCTTTCATTGAAAGTACTGTCCGGCAAACTTCCCACTGCTTAAACAGCTAGTACCGCTCGTTAAACTTTTGCTTGGGCAGTTAACAGGAGCTGAGGGGAAGAATCCCTGCCCGTTGTGACCAGTTGGCCCCTCCAAGTCATGCCGATGAGCCAGGCTGGCTGGTCTGTCATCGGCAGGGTACTGGAGCATTGCTGACCCACTTGGCTCAGGAATTGGATTACCAAGATCGCCGTAGAGGGTTGGCTTGATTCTGACATTATGTTACCCAGCATGCTACCTTGGAGCCAGTTCAGCTTCAAGGAGACCCGACTTACCTCCGCCCACCCCCGCCTCCAGGAGGATAGTCACTCGTTGTGCATCTGAAATCTCACAAAGGTCATTTGACATCTGACGAAGGTTTGAGCCCTCACTCGGTGCTAGGATCCTGACAAGATTGCCATCTTCCTGCCCACAGCTTGGACGTACATCCCTATCCATTGAGTGATGGTTTCACCATTTGGAAGTGTGTATCTTGAGCAACTGCTTACCTCACATAACAATTAAGATGGATTCCAAATACTGGATATATATGATTTCACAAACCCGATCTCTGGATAAATACTTACAACAACTGTCGTCTCAAGCCTCAAAGTTTCTTCTCAGTTATCTGATGTAAATCCACCTTCATCATGGTAGGAGGATCTTTACAGGACAACTTGTGAGGTGCTGGACATCTTGATGTCCTCAATGCACAAGTCCAAAGCCACATACCAGGCAACATCAGTTGCTTGAGGCAAAATACTGCAGATGCTGGAAATCTGAAATAATAACAGAAGTCGCTGGGAACACATAACAGGTCAGGCAGCATCTATGGATAGAGGAAAATTAGTTAACCTTTCAGGTCGATGACCTTTCATCAGAACTTGATTGCTTGATTTAATAAAAAAATAGTCACTTCAATCCACGACTGTTTGTGGGACACTGCTGTGCGCAATTCGCTACCGTGTTTCGCCCACAAAATATGTAGTCAATTCACTTTACAGTATATTCTGTGCAGGGCTTTGAGATGTCTCGAAGACATGATAAAAGGCTGTATCAAATGCAAGGATTATTATTAATTCAGGTCCTCATGCAAATAGACAGCTTGGCAAATAGACGTGCCTTCTGTGAAGCCGACTCTGCCTCCAAGGTGCTCAGTGACAAGTCAGTGTAGTCTGGAGCCCTCCTTTCTTGCAGCCACTTCCCCTGTTTTACCACCTCATTGCTTTGGACTTTATAAATGGGCCAGAGGAAGCCTCTCTGTTGTATTCTCAGGAGCTCAGAATAATGAATGGGAACTGTTTGGGCCGAGGTCTTATAAACTACAAGCTTAAGCTGTGTTGGGGCCTTGATGCCCTTGAAGTGAGACAAGAATGTCCAGAGTACCCTTTGCCCCTTCTCAGTGGGGCGGGTGGTTGGACGTGGAGGGTGGGAAGGGGCTGTATATACATGTATAATCAAGTGTTTTTATTCTTTGTTAGTTTTAAACCAGCCTTTGGTCTTTTTAGATACTAGCTTCTCATATTTTTATGAGAATACAATTTTTTTACATACAGTATAAATCAGGCTTCCTGTTTAACATTGTTGGAAGTAAAATGGCTTTGTTTCCAGCAGTATAAACGCAGTACTGTATAATGTATTAGTTTCCTTTGACAAATAAATGGTTGGATGATTTGGGGGCACATCTTTATTGTGCCTTGTGTACCCAATCCACCCAGATCCACTGCAATAAAATCAATGACAATGCACCTGACTACAAGGGCACAAACACTTTTTAACCTCGAGTAAATTGATGTGAGGCAGGGGGTAAGGGTAAAATATGATTTTTACAACTTTTCCAGCAGAGATTGGAAGTTGTACAATCATGGCAAGATCAGTATTAGCAACTGAAGATGGTAAATCTCTCACAGGTTATTAACTTTGCGGTCAAGGGAACTTCAAATTTATTCACCATTAAGTTAGATTATTGATATATTCAGATAAGTAACAAAAGAGGATGTAAATGGTGTGTGTTCTACCAAACACTGGTCATAAAAAATGATAATCAATGTTTTTGTTCTCAAAGGCCTCTATCTTATCAAATGTAAGTCATTGTCATTGGAATGGGATTTCCCATCAAATCATCACCAATATATTATCTTGTATCCATCCCTCCTGTTTTTTCCTAAAAATTCTCCTAATTTATCACACCCCCAAACCCTCTCCCATCTTCATCTCTGACATCTCCACCCTCCTGGCTTCCCTGTGCCTCTGTTCTGAACGCCTCCTCAACCTCGGCGCTGTCAACCTTCACTTCATCCTCTCCTGCTCTATCTCCTCGGACTTTTCCTCTCTCCTCTCCTCTCACAACCTCTCCCTCCACATCCACTCTGGCACCCACATTCATGGCCAACCACTCGACCTGGTGATTACCCGAGGCCTCTGTGTCTCGGACATCACCGACAAAGCCATCTCCAATCACCATTTCATCTCTTTTAACTCTTCAATCCCTCTCCCCACCGCCACCCATCTCCTACTGCCCCTGGAAAAAAATCTCCCCGCAATCCTTCTCCGCTACCCTGGAGTCATCTGAAATCCTCCCCCTCTGGCCGATCTCCCGCACTGATTTATCCTCCTCACTCACTGTACTCCACACTCCCTCTCGACCACTCTTGATGTCCTTGCTCCCCTCACCTACCGAACCACCTCGTACTCACAAACCTCACGCTGGTACATCAGTCACCTCCACTTCCTCAAGGGTCAGGTGTGGGCCGCCAAACACACCTGGCTCAAATCTGATTTAAAGGACCACCGGCAGATCTGGCTGGACCACATCAAAAAGTACCGCTCCGCCCTCGCCTCCGCTAAATCGTCCTTCTCCAAGAAAATCTCCTGCTCCACATCCCTCGGAAGATAGAATTCAAAATCCTCATCCTCACTGTCAAGGCCCTCCATGGCCTTGCCCCCTTCGACATCTCTGACCTGCTGACCCACTATCAACCTGTCCGCTCCCTCCATTCAGCAGGCTCCAGCTTGCTCCATGTCTTCCGCCTGACCCGCCCTACCATCAGGTGCCAGGCTTTTAGCCTCTCTGCCTTCACTCTTTGGAACTCCATCCCACAATCCCTTCGCCTTGCTCCCTCCTTTGATTCCTTCAAGCCACGACTCAAGACCCTCCTTTACGACCGTGCCTTCAGCCACCCGCCTATCTCTCTGCCTTACCTCAAACGAACCATTCCCCACCACATTTGGGCTTTGATCCCCGACTGGCAGCACCTTGGGACATGCTCCCAATGTGAAAGGCGCTTTACAAATGTAATTTTGTTGTTTTGTTGTATGCTCTTGGGTAAACTTTTGATTCTTCAGTTTGCATGTCTGTTTTTGCAGTTAGTATTTATTTATATTTATTTTATTTTTAAGTACTTCTTTTACATGTTTGGGAAATAACCAGGATCCTTACTGATTCTGATAACTATTACAAACATACTTTGTTTGGTGTTATCTGCTGTGATGTGTAATTCTCTGCTGCCATCTTCTGAATATTTCACAATTTACAGCCTGGCTATTCAGCGTAATCTTAATCCTTTAGGTTCATATTGCCTTTTATATATTATGCAGATAAACAAACATTTTTTGTTAACTCTGCACAAAAATGTTATTGTAATATTTTAAGAAATAAAAACATTCTGTAATTTATAATGTATTCATTTCATTTTCGTAAGCTTAAGCAAAGCGAAGCAAATGCTGATACCAAAGAAAAACTTCCACTTCGGTTGCGCATCTTTGAAAAATTCCCAAACAGACCACAAATGGTGAAAATATCCAAACTGCCATCAGATTTTTCAGTTCCCAGAATAAGGTAGGTGGCTTCAATCAGAATACAAAGTTTCTGAAATTATGTGTGGTAATAGGTGAGAAGTAAGCTGTGCTTGTGATGGTTGCAATTAAAGATACAGGCACCAACATGTTTAGTTTAGCAGAACATAGTTTGCAAGAAACTCTAAATTTCCATATTTCATGCTGTGCTCCTAATGCAATTTGAAACTTATTTGAATATTAGTTTATTTTTATATTAAGTTTGAAACTAGCATTTGAAATGCAATTTTGGATTTTGAATTAGTCCTTCACTTGTAATGCATACTATACAAAGAGAAAATTGCCTTAATAAAATATAATTTCTTGTCCTAAATTAAATTCAGTACTCCGCATAATTTAGCTTTCTCAATGTCTTTCAGTCTGACTAAATTGGATTTTTTTTATTTAAGGGAAAGCTTTATGAAGCAGTTTATTGACCGTCAGCAGCAGGACACAAGTTGTTTGCTCCGCAGACTGCCATCAGCCTCCTCCTCGTCATGTGACCATTCAAAAAGGTCCTGTATTGAAGATAAATATATTGATCAAAAGGTACTAATTCAAATATTATTAATAACATTGTTAGAGAGATGTGAATGATTTCAACATACGTCAGTCAGAAAGTGCAGTCAACGTCATTGCAAAATAGTTGATCCTTAATTTATAACCATTAATAATGGACTGATTCTTTGATTGATCCCTTTGAACATTTCATACATTTGAAATTGATGAATATTTCATGTGCCTTATTGAATTAGAAAGGGAATCATCAATAAAAAAGATACTAATGTGACTGAAGATATGTTTCAAAGAATCAAACTAGGATGAGCCCAGTATACTTTTGTTCATAGATGACAGAAGTGTTGGTACAGTAGAGATGTTCTGAACAAAACATATATTTTCACTCAACTGCTGTGTATCCCAAGATGCTTTACACAAAAGGATTCTACAGTCCCAAATTGGACCTATTGATTGCCACTAACGCCCCCTGAACCTTGATGATGTAATAAGGTGCAGTAACAAATGCAAGGATTATTATTATTATTCCCAATAAAATCAAGCTACCTTGATGTGGGAGCAGTATTTTAAGAGAAAGGAGTGATTTTCCAGATAGCAGTATGTTAAAAATTGTGGAGAATTGGCTGTTTGTATTCATCACCACTATTGATGAACTCCCAACTTTCTCAATTAAAATGTTGGTTATTCTAGGAATCTATTCAGTGCATGCACTGGAAATATTTGGAGTCATAGTTTTCCGATTCTTCACAGTTGCTTTCAACAACTGCAACAATTTACACTTAATGAGCACCTTTCACATTGGGAGAAAGTCTAAGTTCTTTACAAAACTGAGATGAAGGACCTGTAAAGCATAGTTATTTGATGATATTTCAATGTTATTTTACAGAAGAATTGGTGGAGTTCTGAAGCTCAGTGGTTATAATAATAATAATAATCCTTGCATTTGATATAGCGCTTTTCACGTTGGGAGGACGTCCCAAAGCACTTCACAGAACACACTGTAAAGTGAATTAACTGTATATTTGGGGGCGAACGTGGCAGCCAATTGCACACAGCAAAGTCCCACAAACAGTCGTAGATTGAAAATGACCAATTTATTATTGTTGTTTTTTGGTTTTGGAGGGATTATTATTAGGCGTGTGGAGTAAGGAAACTTGCCCAAGGTTTCGCCCTGCCTGGAATTGAACTCAGGTCTGTCACTTGTAAAGCAAGTGCTCTTACCACTGAGCTACAGGACTCCGCAGGTTAGCGCACTCGCCTCACAAGCGAGAGACCTGGACTTGATTCCTGGCAGGGCAAAAAGTTGGGCAAGTTCCTTACTCCACACACCTCTGTTGGCCAACAGTAAATAGGAATCCAGTTGTTAAGTCGATTAGCGGATCGCTTTTCTGGGTAATAATCCCTTAAAAAATAATAATTATGAATTGATCACTTCAATCCACGACTTTGTGGGACACTTCTGGGCGCAATTGGCGTTGCACCTACAAAATATACAGTCAATTCACTTTACAGTATATTCTGTGAAGCACTTTGAGACATTTCAATGACGTGATAAGGCACGGATTAATAAGGCACAAATGCAAGGATTATTAGTATTCATACCTTGTAATAATGGCTCTCTTATTTTGTGCTCTCCTGAAGTTTTCAGTATGGTAAAATTTGTTCCTTTGGTGTTCAATGCCTGCAGACGAGCAACGGAGCCAGTAGCACTGAAGGGATATGTGTGGTAATTCAGCCAATAAGCAAAGCAGGAGGGATCTTATTTGGCATCTGTCAACAGGGCACAATGTAGCCTGTCCATCAACGTGCCCCGAGCTCCCATTGGGCCATCTGCTGTCCATCAACCCATCCTGCTTTCTCAGTGGAGCATTCACCTGTCTCTTCATTCCAGATTTCAAGTGCCGGAGCGCTGCTTAATCTTTTGTTAAGCAGGGCTGCAAATTTGATTAACATCAGACAAATTATTACATTATACGGCTCTAATGGTGTCAGCCTGACTCAGTTGGTAACACTCTTGCCTCTGAGTCAGAAGATTGCAGGTTCAAGCATCATATTGGGACTTGGACTCCCATAGTCTAAGATGAAACTCCAGTGCAGTGCTTGGGATGTGTTTCATTGTTAGAGGTGCCGTCCTTCAGATTAGACATTAAATTGAGGTCCCATCTGCTTGTTTATGTGGACATTAAAAATCCCATAGCACTATTTGACATAATACTAATAGTTTATATATTATCAGTATATAAATGGCACTCTTCAAAAAGAGAAGGGAGTTTCTCTCAGTGTCCTGGCCAACAAATCCTCTAAATAAAATTGGTCACTCACTCCATGGCTGTTTGTGGGACACTGCTGTGCGCAAACTGGCTGCCGCATTTCACCCACAAAATGCACAGTCAATCCACTTTACAGGTTATCCTGTGAAGTGCTTCAAGACATTCTTGGCAATGTGATGAGGTGCAGTAACAAATGCAAGGATTATTATTATTCCCAGTAAAATCAAGCTACTTTGATGTGGGAGCAGTATGCGTGTGCACTGATTTATACAGCTTCCAAATGCAATAACAGAAATACATTATTTAACTGCTCCAGGTCTGGCAAGGAAGCAATTTTGTCAGCTGGCCCTCCGGTGATATTATGGGTTACAACCACTGTGAACTTTTTATTTCACTTCTGGTGATATCTGCAGATTGAGCCAAGCTTCAGTGTGAAGAAGTATAGGTCAAGGTCCCAGTTACCAGAGGGGGTCCTCTTTCAAATTCCTTATTAAGGAATTCCATTAGAAATTGCTATATCATTGCTACCAGCAAGGCAGAGCAACGTGTAGCTGACCATCCATGTTTTACTGACTCGTTAATCCTTCTGGTTATTTTCAGTTGCGAAGATCAGTTTCCAGCATTCGTGCCCGAAATCTTCTTGAAAAGGAAAATGCTCTTAATAAAATTCTTAGGTATGACTTAAGTATGCTAAGGAATATTTATTTTAATGGGTTTGCCATGTGTACATACATAGCAAATTTACCCTACCTAGCTATTTCAGAAATCTTTAAAACTAATGCTGTGTTTATACTGACGGGAGCAAAGAGATGTGGAGAGAGAAGCGTGGTTTATACTTTATATTTCTTCAAATTGGGATTGAAAAAAAATTGATTTATGAGTGAGAGCTTGTTTCCGTCTACAATTCAATCTACTTAAAAATAGAGCACCTGACTCAACACTGAGACTTTGGAGCCTCAGAAGTTTCTAATAGCAAAGTAGTTGGTTGCCATACTTACTGGTCTGCCCCTCTGGCTCTACATCTAGTAAAATGGTCTTTAGACATTTTCTAAAATCAAAGCCATTGGAAAATATCCAAATTCTGGGTTATTCAAAAGTTTGAAAGACTCACATTATAACAAATCTAAACAATTATCCTTCATAATGGTCAGATTATTGTATAGAAAGTATTTGGAGTGCAACACATCGAAGACAATGTCAAAAGGGAAAAATGTCTTTAGGGCAAGACTTCAGAACTGTCAAAAGAAGAGCTTTTTAGTTTCATTTGGTGAATAGTTTGGTCTACATTTTAAAATTATCATTCTAAAGTAATACTTTTTAAAGCATTTTAACTTTTGAATGAGCTCAGCTATCAAAGTTCAGTGAAAATCAACAAATTAAGTGTTTTTTTACACAAACAATTACAGTGCTATCACTTTTTAAGCTGTATTGGAACACCAGCCTTCTGTGATTGCCAACAGTTTGCTGGAACACGTTTGGCTTTTTGGTTGGCTATTCGTTTTTTAATTGATGTTTTATTGACTTTTTAAGTGAATCAATCATTCTAAAGCAGTCTCTTTACATAAGGTGTTTTGTGCAATTGGTAAAAGTTAAGCAGACACTCATATCTGATACACTTTGGTTTGTATACCTAATAAGTATATATCATCTACTGGATAAACTGTATACTTATCGCAGCACAGGAAGGTTGTATGAGTGATATATTATCTTGAATGGGTACAACAGCTGTACATACATTTCAGGGGTGCTATTGATCACATGATGTGTGTTTCTTGTGTTCAGTGTACACACCTTGAATACTGCATAAACAGCAACCACTTGGGAGGCATTGAAAATTAGGACAAAAAGGGAGAAAAGTAGAGTCCATGCTCCAAAACTGAGATTAATGATGCCATTTTCTTTCCAGTTGTGAGTCACCACTCATTTCAATACAATTAAAAAAAGCACTAAGATAATTAGGAAAATTGAGCCGTCAGGGCTGTGAGTGCAATCATTTATGTAAGACATGGACATGGACAACATTGGCTGAAGGGAAGGAAGCAAAGCGTAGGCAATAGGAGAGAGAGGTCACAATGGCAGAGATATTAAGTTAGGCATTTCAAGATCTGTACTGAGAGCCTTACTGAGAGGGTTGCACATCTGATAAAGGTCACTGGAGAAAAATGCAAGGTACTACATACATAAAATGAAAATAGGAGGTACATGTACTCCACAGATGGGATGGATCTTGTCGAGAGGAAAACTGAAAGAGATCTAGAGGTGTTAATTTCCTCCTTGATCACAATGTCAAAACAATAAACAAGGCAAACAATGCTGGGCTCTGTTGCCAAATCAGTTGAGTTCACTTCCCGCAGAAATCATGCTCAAGATGTATAGTGCAACTTTGAAATGTTTTACTTTTATTATTATTTTTAGGCAATATTTAGCAAAGAAGGGTTCTCCAAGGCCCGTGTGTAGAATGTTTCAGACCAACCTGGGAAATTTCTCCAATGTGTGCAATGAAAGAAGTGGCAAGCATACACAATTTACACCATCAATTTTAATGACAGGATAATGGTACTTAGTTGGATGAAGTTTGAGAATGTAAGGGTATCTAAAGATTTGCAGTGATAGCACTTAAAAGGTGTAGAAAGTGTTTCACAGCTTCTAATAAGATGTGCACCACAGCAAAAGCAACAAGAGATTAAAGAAAGAACACAAATTAAAGACGAAAAAGGATTTCAGAGCCCATCTGTTTTATACGGATAAATGCTATCGACAATAATGTAAGTTGCTTTGAGTGTACTCCTTGTTAAGTTTCAGGGACGGACCAGGAATCTGGGAAAGAGGCCCAAAGAGAATAGGATAAGCAGCCTGGCAGAGAGTAAGATTATAAAGCCAGGCTTTAGCAACCAGTTTTCCGTAGTTTGTAAAATTCCCAAAAGGCTTCAAAATAAAGAAAAGGCAAAATACTGCTGGAAATCTGAACTAAAAACAGAAATCATTGAGAACACGCAGCAAGTCAGGCAGCATCTATTAAGAGAGGAAAATGAGTTAACATTTCAGGTCAATAACCTTTTGTCAGAACCGAAACGTTAACTCATTTTCCTCTCTCCATAGATGCTGCATGTTCCCAGCGACTTCTGTTTTTATTTCAGAATAATGACTGATTTGAAGAACTTTCTACAATTCAATACTATCTTCAAACTTTAAGCACAGTGATCTTACAGGCTAAGACAACGTGGGATTTCAGGTCTCATATTACTTGATCTCCACTTTTCACTGAAGCAACCATGGGAGTAGACAAAGTTTTCAGAAAATTTCCATAATTTTATTTATTCTCAGAGACAAAGTCTGTGGTTTTGGCAGCTCACAGATGAACCATTCAGTCACTCATCTGTGAGCAGCCGGTCTGGAAATGTTTGCCAAAACATTTTGTTTCCTCTCTTTGTTGCAGATAAAGTTGAAGCATAAAATCTAGAAGTACTGTTGGTAATCAATAAATATTTAATGAAATCATGAAAGTATAGCACAATCAACATGCAAGGGAAATAATGTCAGGAACACTCTTCGTCTATTCAGAATTCTTTCTGATACCAATACATTTATAAAAAGCACACACAACAAATTAGTATTTCTCTTCCCAGGATGGGAAATACAAAGCTGTCTGCTGGTTTGAGTGCCATAAAAGAAAAAAAATGTTTAATGTATGATGAAATATAAAATTTATTTGCATAAATTACGTTGTTTTTCTGCAGGGCTTGCACTCGCCAGCGCATGCTGAGTGGATCCTTTGAGGGACAACCTGCAAAAGAACGCTCCATTTTAAGTGTACAGCACCACATCCGTCAAGAGCGCAGGTAATAGCACCGATACTTTAAGGGCTATTATCAAGGTTATGTATAGCACTGCACCTCAGGAAGGATATACTTGCCCTGGAGGGGCTGCAGCACAGATTCACCAGAATGATACCAGTGCTCAAAGGGTTAAACTAGAAGGACATAAACTTGGTCTCTAAACTTGGTCTAGACCAAGCGGTGATTTGATTGAGGTTAAACTTGCAGAATTTATTGCAAGTTTCCCTCAGTCAAGCCACATAGAATAGTTGTGGAAAGTGAAAATTTCACATAATTGTAATGGAGGATGTGCTTAATAATAATAAAATAATAATCATTGCATTTGATGTAGTACCTTATCACATCAATATCACAAAATGCTGCACTGATTTTTCTGTAAAGCATAGTGACCTTGTAGGCGAACACGGAGGTCAATCTGCACACAGAAATGTTCTGCAATTATGAGCTAAAGTTAGGGTTCTAAATTTCTTCAAAAGTTAGGGTTCAGATACATCACTGTAAAGAGTTGAAGGGGCTTTACTTGGAAGAACTTTACATGGCACTGCGTGCCAGAAATTGTAAAACAAAAACTCCCATTCGTCAACATTGACATCTCATCTCAAAAAGCACAGAGATTCTCAGAAAAGCAATTTCACGACAGAAAAAATATGAAAGCCATGATTTCTTTTTGACTTGTATACTTGTAAATAGATCAAAGAATAATGGCAAACAACAACAACAAAAAATTACACTTGTACAGTGACCTTCACGTCAGAAAGACAGTTCCTTTCCTAACTAATTGTACATTTTTGTTTTATGTTATTTTGTTAACTAATGGACATTATTACCAGATCAGACAAAGGTGTTTGATGTCAAGGGAAAGATAAACAGGAGCTAGTATATTCTGGCTAATATTCTATCTCCATTGAATAACAATAGGGACTGTGTTGTAGTATTTTGTACAGATAATCTTTGCATTTGATATAGCACTTTTCACGTCTTCTAGACGTCTCAAAGCGCTTCACAGAATATGCTGTAAAGTGAATTGACCGTATATTTGTGGGCGAAAGTTGTCAGGCCACCCCAAAGACATATGATGAGGAGGAGACCTATATGTCCCTGGAATTGTTCTGTTTGTATTTGTGAGGATGCATGATTTAGATTGGTCAGACAGTTGATCCAGAATTTCTGTAACCAAAGAAAAAGAAAATGATTTTGCATTTTATAAAGGCTTATCACGTTGAAACATTTCAAATTATTTCACATGTAATTGTTGTCAAGTGTAGTGACTGTTATTGTAAGAAAGCACAGCAGCATTTATGCCAGAAAAGGGCACCGAGGATTTTTATTGGTCCTGGATTGGCTTCCAGTACATTCCAAAGCAACTACTTCTATTACATCAAAAGAAATAATCCAGGTTCATAAAGGAGATATGTGCATCAGAAGAGTGGCCTGGCAGCCTAGGAGACAGCTCCATGGTGTGCCACAACTGCAAATATAATGCAATTTTATACAGACATTGTTTGTTACTGTTGGTCGAGGGAGTATTTTAATAGAAAGGACTTTCCTTGTGCTTTGTAACCTTAAATAGGATTTTTTGGGGGTCAGCTGGGTGTCAGGCACATCCAGAAAATCATCTCCATGCTCAAGAGTATCCAAACAAACTGAGACTTCCATTGTAAAGTTCATCTACACATGGAAACTGCAGAAATAGATTGTTGGAATGGAATATACACTCTCCCTGGAGGGACACATCCTGCTTAACTCATTCCAGAAAGTTTTAGGTTTAGGTTGGCAAGAGCCAAGGCTTGGGGGCCCCAGACTGTGCGTTGAGGTACTACTGACCAGCTAAAACGGCACCGCTTGCCACTGATATCACTTCACGGCAAGCTTTCCCATTGGGTGTCCAGCAAGATCACCCTACTGGTTAGGCCCTTTGGCTTGCAAGGTTAACAGGAGCTCGGTGGGATGACTCCCTGCCCCTAGTGATTGTTCTGCCCTTCTAGGACCTGCCAATGAGCCAGGCTGGCTGTGCCCTGGAATACTATGGACCCACCTGGCTCAGGAACCAAACCACCGAGACTGCCAGAGAGGACTGGCTCGATTCCGACATTCCATTGCCATGCAAGTCACCTTGGAGCCAATTCAGCTCCTAGGAGACCCTCCTTGGATAGGATGAAAAGACACTAAGTAGCACAATTTATCTTTGTAATAGACTAGAGAAGTGGTGACCAACCTTTTTTGATCGGCCAACAAAATGCGTTTTTGTGATTGAATATTTCTTGACTTATTTTATGCCATAAATCAAGAAATATTCAATCAAGAAAAAAACTGGAAACACACTATTGATTGAACATGGGCTTATCTAGACAAATGCAAGTGTTCAGGGGGCCATTTCAGACCCATGGGGCAAGGGTTGGCCATCACTGAACTAATCTGCATGGAGAACAGTCAGTTTATGTGACAATTGGTAATGTAGAGGATGCCAGAATTCTCCTTTTGTATCGACTTTATGTTTGCATGATAGATATTGAGAACAAGGTGCCTGAATTTTAAAGCAAGATTGATACTATGACTTCCATGTTATATTTCTCCAATGTGGTATTTTATTATATATCATCTAGTTTCTACAGTTACGAACAGAGGAAAAAAGAAAGATATTCAAAGATGTTTTTGTTGATAGTTTTTAAAGAGGGGCACGCAAATCCAATGAAAATGTGGATGTCACAAAGCACCACTGCACTGCACCACAAACAGAGCACGTTTGTACCCACTCGAACACCAAGCTCTCATACCAAACTGCAACATCAAGTTGGAGAAATACCCAGAGGAGGCAAGGGAATATCTGAGGGATTAACAGCTGTAGAAAACCTTTGATGAAGTCATAAGAGAATAGTTCCAGAAGCCCTGCTTTATCTTTAAGAGTCAAAAGAAATGAAAAGAACAGAACTAAAAGCTAGAAATAATAAATAGAAAATACTACTGGTGACATTCTTTCAGAACATATCCTTAATGTAGTGCTTCATGCATAATAATCATTTTGAGGATGATCATTTGTGGTTGAATAATGTTTGATTTTCAGGGAAACATGCCCACTTTAAAATGCAACACTGCCATGTAGCACATTTCTATATAACCTCAAAATCCTTGCATTAAATATAAATCCAATTGTCGTAGTACTTTTCCATTTCTATATTTTTATTGTTCAACATTAAAGTCCTCATTTGAATATATTACTTTGTGTGCTGTTGCCTTTGTTCCAGGTCCCTCCGGCATGGTTCAAGTAGCCAGAGAATCAGCAGAGGAAAATCATTGGAAACATTGACACAAGATGTAAGTGAAATCACTAAACAACCACGTAGAAGGTGTATTCACTGTGCTAATGCTTGTCTGGTTTCATGAATTTGAGTTATTGAAATGTTTTGTTTATGTACTCTATGGTATAACCATTGAAGCATTGATTTCTATACTAATTCAAATTCTTTGAAGTTTAAAGCTAATGTTCTGAAGTTTTTTTTATAACCTTTGTTCCTTTCTTTGTAAGTTTCTTCTGGATTGTGGAGTTGCCCACATTTATTTTTTAAAGGACCCTTGTGTTCTTTCTGCAATCTGTGGCAATAGATGAGTAATGATACAAGTGTCAACACCTCCTGGCCTTTGAGACCGTTTTTATTAAATGTAAGATTGCACAGAATTTTGGAAAGTTCTTAATTTCAATATTATTTTGGAAGCCATTTCTTTGATTAAAAAAATGCACAAAATTGACTGAATTCAAGATTTTTTTGATAATTCAGTGCAACCTTAAATTTTAAGACAAAAGAGTATTAGTGGCTAAAACATGATGGAACCTCAGGTCCTAAAACTATAGAGTTTGTGAATGTTCACACTAACAAGAGGATCAAGGAAGATTTTAAGTATTAAATACTCAGATCCAAAATCATTTCAAAACTATCACAAATTATCAAAACTTTTAGGGTATACTGTAAAACTTTCATAAATCTTATCTTTATAAATTATATAATCACCTAAGTCGTATAATCGCCCAAGTCGTACATTCAGTCGAGGCCCATTCAATTTCCTATCAAAACCACTTGGATTTCTTTGCACTACTCATATTAATCACCTCCTAATTCATAACACCTATGCCCTATTACTCCCGCATTTACCGAAGATTATTGATTAAATTTGATTTCATACGACTTGTACAGTTTGCCTGCAACTTGGACATCAAATCATATTAAATGTTATGGTCCCAACTGATATGACCTATGTGATTTTTTTCTGTAATAATAACAATCCGTACATTTGGTATAACCACTTTTCAAGTCAGGAGGACGTCTCAAAAGGTTTAACAGCATATACTGTAAAGTGGAGTGACTGTGTGTTTTGATCAGCCGGTTTTGCACACAGCAATTTCGTACAAACAGTCATGAAGTGAATGACCAGTTTTATGATTGTGATTGGGAGCCAGGACATTGGAAGAAACTCCTTTTTCTTTTTGAATAGTGTCATGGGATCTTTAACATCCACCTGCACAGGCAGATTGGGTCTCAATTTAATGTTTCATCCAAAAGATGACACCTCCAACAATGCAGCAACCCCCAGCACTGCATTGGACTGTCAACCTAGACTAAATAAGGTCCAAGTCCTGCTGTGGGGCCTGAACCCACAACCTTCTGACTCGGAGGCAGAAGTGCTATCAACTGAGCCAGACTGACACACCATGATGTTATGATGTTTAGTGGGAAAAGCTAAATGTTTAGTGTCAAAGCACCAACCAGAAAGTGGATTCTCCCAACTTTAATGAAGCATGCCTGCTCTTATTCCTCCAACAATTTGACTCTGATAAACTTTGCAGAAGATGCCTAAGAAGAATCCAGAAACCAATCAAATGTTTGCCTCGTCGCTGTGGGGAAGTGACTCACCTCAGCTCAACACCTTCCCACAACAATAACACTTGAGAAAGGAGACATCAGTCTGTCTCCCAACACATTTTATCACTGTACGTTCTGTACCACAACACTCCACTGTCAATGGTGTCAGATGTATCTGTGAATGTAAGTTAGACTTCAACAGGTGGAGTCCTGTAGCTCAGTGGTTAGAGCACTTGCTTTGCAAGCGAGAGACCTGAGTTCAATTCCAGGGAATTGAACAAGTTTCAATGGGCAAGTGGGCAAGTTTCCTTACTCCACAAGTTTCCTTAGGCAAGTTTCCTTACTCCACACGCCTAATAATCATCCCTCCAAAAACCAAAAACAATAATAAATTGTTCATTTTCAATCTACGACTGTTTGTGGGACATTGCTGTGCACAATTGGCTGCAGCGTTCGCCCACAAATATACAGTCAATTCACTTTACAATGTGTTCTGTGAAGCGCTTTGGGACGTCCTCCCAACGTGAAAAGCGCTATATCAAATGCAAGGATTATTATTATTATTATTATAGTTCCCCCACTTTAAAATAACTAAAAGAAAAGGTTGATTTTAGTTAAGAAAGATTAAGAAAACTAACCAGAAGCAAGCACTACGATGGGAGTCAGGCAGAAAATCTATTTTTTTCCCTCTGTTGTTCAACTGAGCAGTGATATATATACTGTAGTGGAGTTTTGTGAAAAAAAATGTTAAATGTCTTCAGTAGCTTACACTCATATCCGTGGCACTAAAATAAAATTGGATCCATAACTTCTATGGTGACTGTTCACTGTTGGGTACAATTGAAACAGTAGCACGTAATTTGTCAGGCCTTTTATAATTGAATGCTCACATTTATGTGAACCCTTGAAAGTATTTTGTTTTTCCACTTTAAGCACTCCAGCACGGTACGATACAGAAATGCACAGAGGGAGGACAGTGAAATCAAGATGATCCAGGAAAAGAAGGAACAAGCTGAAATGAAACGGCGAGTTTCTGTTCTTGTGAAACCTTTCTGTGCTCTCTTTTGAAATTTTTCTGAACGTTGAATATTAAAATGTATAATTTGCTTTTCTCCTCAGGAAAGTTCAAGAAGAAGAATTACGTGAAAATCATCCTTACTTTGACAAACCTCTCTTTATAGTTGGTCGGGAGCACAGATTTAGAACCTTCTGCCGTGTGATAGTAAGAGCCCGGTTTAATGCGTGAGTATCCTTTTACAAAATAAATGTTTTCTTATGTACTTAACATTTAATCTTGTTTTCCATTTTATAAGTTTCATTGTTATGGATAAAATACTTTTATGAAAATGAATTACAAAACAAATCCAACAGTGAAGTATTCATTCACAAAGAAAAGTTAAACATCTTATAATAATCTATACTAATAAAGACAAAATGTCTGTCTCTGCCACGAACACAATAAATAATTGACTCAGATTACATGATTTATACGTCAGAAAGGTCTTGCATGGGGGAGTTCATGGGCATATTTTTGGGGGTTATATTCTATCGTTGATGAGCTATGACCTAAACAAGCTCATCACAGATGTATGGCAGTTTTGCTGAAGGTGTACACGCAGTGCTTATGGCATGTTAAATGGTTTGTGAGTGGTATCACTAAAATCTACATAAAATAAATTTACATAAAATAAAATCAAAATAAAATTTTGCATGCACCGAGACAAGAGGACACAGGTTAAGGTGGAGTCCTGTAGCTCAGTAGTTAGAGCAATGGCCTGGCAAGTGAGAGACCTGGGTTCAATTCCGGGCAGAGCAAAACCTTGGGCAAGTTTCCTTACTCCACATGCCTGACAATAATCCCTCAACAAAAATAAATAAATAAATAAATAAATAATAATTTTTCACTTCAATCCATGACTGTTTGTGGGACACTGCTGTGCGCAATTAGCTGCGCGTTTCGTCCACAAAATATACAGTCAATTCACTTTACAGTATATTCTGTGAAGCAGTTTGAGACGTCTAGAAGACATGAAAAGCGCTATATCAAATTAATAATCAAAGGATTATTATTATTATATTCCATATTGGATCCTTTGGTTGCAAGCATAACTGCAACTACAGCTATTAATACTTATAGTTAAGTTATGGACCCCATTCTTGATAATGTGTTTTTTTTCACACAGCTCAAAGACTGATCCAATCACAGGAGCAGTTAAGAATATCAAGTACCATCAACTTTAGTAAGTTCACTCTTGCACTGTTTTATTCTGGGGGTCAAATGTTTTATTACATGTTTATGTATTTATTAAGCGAAAGAAAGTGTAAAATCTGTGATTTATGCGTGCATTGCACATTTAAATGCTCTGAAACTCTAGTGCAGAGCAACATCTGTGAATAAAATGTGTCTTTGTTCATGTCCTGGTTAATATTCCTCCTTCATTAAAAGTCACAAAAAATAGATTACATTTGTTCATTCATCTTATTGCTGTTTTTGCTGATATATATTTTAGCTGCTGGTTTTGCTTACATTACAACAGCTTTCCAAGGAAGTAAATGCGTGATTTTCTTGGTGTGATACGGCACTGTATCAAATTATTATATAAAATAATGTTACTGTCTGCAGCATTAGCAATTGTGTTCAAGTTTAAAATGTAAATGTAAAATGCAGATATTATTTTATTTTGATAGCCATTGGAATTACAAAATGGAAATGATCGTGATGGTTGTTATTATATTCTTCACCATGTAACTCGTTTTTCTACCATCCTTTAGTGACTTACTTGGAATGGTCACCTACCTGGACTGGGTGATGATTGTAGTTACCATTTGCACATGTATTTCAATGATGTTTGAGACCCCTTTCACAACGGTTATGCACACACCTACTTTGCAGGTAAAGTCATATTTTGGTCTAAAATTAGATTAGTGAATTTGCTTACATGATTGAAGGAGAGGAATATCTGCTTTCTTTTCTCTTCCAATATATTCCTCTCCTTCAATGTTCACGCATTCACTCCTGAAGGTGTCTGACTCTGGCTGAATCTAAGGTCACAAGCTGCAACCTCTACATCTGTATGGCCTCGACCTGTGCCAGTCAGTGTCTTTAACCACTAGGCCATCAGAGATTTTTCTGTTTTTCTGAGAGGTGAAGTTCCCCATCTACTGATTATTACCATGTCAGGTTAAGATATAAAATGAACTGTGTGTCAGCCTAGTACTGGCACTCTTGGCTCTGAGTCAGAAGGTTGTGGGTTCAAGCCCCATGTCACATTGTCTAAGTTCACACTCCAATACAGTGCTGCATTGTAGGAGGTGGTGTCCTTCGGATGAAACGTTAAACCAAGGTCCTGTCTCCCTGTTCAGGTGGATTTTAAAAATCCCGTGGCAGTATTGAAAAAGAGAAGGGAGTTTCTCCCCGTGTCCCAGCCAACAATCCCCCAAATAAAATTTGGCTGGTTGTAGGACACTGCTGCGCATATATTTGATTATATTTGTTCGATTATTGCCCCTGAAAAAACGATCTGACAATCGACTAACAACCGGGTTCCTACTTACTGCAAGGTAAACAGAGGCATGTGAAGTAAGGAAACTTGCCCCACCTTTCGCCCTGCCAGGAATCAAACCTAGGTCCTCTCTCTTGTGAGGCGAGTGCTCTAACCACTAAGTCACAGGACTCCATAGGACTATATCAGAGAATTAATTAAAATTAATATTACCATGGTTGTGACCGAATAAGTTGTTTAATAATGGGCCATCAAATATCCAAATTCAATTCTTGCCAATTCCCATCCAATCTGATTAAGGTCATATCTTGTACTACTGCAGTGGAAATTGATACATTAGAATACATTAGAATATAAGCACAGAAACAGGCCATTTGGCCCAACTGGTCTATGCCGGTGTTTATGCTCCCCATGAGCCTCCTCCTGCCCTTCCTCAACTAAGCCTTCAAGCATAACCTTCTATTCCTTTTTCCCTCATGTACCTGTCTAGCTTCCCCTTAAATACATCTATGCTATTTACCTCCTTGTGGTAGCATGTTCCACATTCCCACTACTCTTGTGTGAAGAAATTTCTTCTAACTTCCCTATTTGATCTATTTGTGACCCCGGGTTTTGGTCTCTCCCACAAGTGGAAACATCTTCCCTATGTCTACCCTATCAAAACCTTTCATAATTTTAAAGAACTCTATCAGTCACCCCTTACTCTCCTCTTTTCAAGAGAAAAGAGTCCAAGTATATTCAGCGTTTCCTGATAGGTATAACCTCTCAGTTCTGGGATCATCCTTGTGAAATCTCCTTTGCACCCTCTCCAGTGCCTCTACATCACTTCTATAATGTGGGGACCAGAACTGCACACAGTATTCTAAGTATGGTCTAACCAAGGTTCTATAGAGGTTTGCCATAACTTCCCTGCTTTTCATTTCTATCCCTCTAGAAATGAACCCCAGTGCCTGTTTTGCTTTTTTNATGGCCTTGTTAACCTGGGTTGCTACTTTTAGTGAATTGTGTATGTGTATACCCCTAGCTCCTCTACCCCACTTAGTTTTTTATTTTCTAGGATGTATGTGACTTCCTTATTCCTTCTACCGAAATGAACCACCTCACACTTTTCTGCATTGAAGTGCATATGCCATTTAAATGCCCACTCAGCAAATTTATTAATATCTTGCTGTAATTTATTGCAGTCCTCTTCTGTATTAACTGCTCCCCCAATTTGGTGTCGTCCGCAAATTTTGAAATTGTACTGCTGATTCCTAAATCCAAATCATTAATGTATATTGTGAACAACAGTGGTCCCAATACCAATCCTTGTGGAACACTACTGCCCACCCTCTGCCAGTCTGAGTAGCTACCCTTTACCCCTACTCTCTGTTTTCTGTTTTGCAGCCAGCTTGCTATCCATTCTGCTATTTTCCCCCTGACTCCAGATGCTCTGATCTTATTCATAATTCTGTTATGTGGTACCTTATCGAACGCCTTTTGGAAATCTAAATATATTACATCTACCGCAATACCCTTGTCTACTCTTTCTGTTACCCCTTCAAAGAGTTCAGTGAGGCTGATCAAGCATGACCTTCCTTTTTGAAATCCGTGCTGACTATCCTTTATTATGTTTTCAGTTTTTCTATTACCTCCTTCAATAAGGATTCCATTATCTTTCCTACCACCGATGTTAAGCTGACAGGTCTATAGTTCCCTTTTTAAATATAGGTTGATCATTAGCTATCCTCCAGTCCTCTGGCACTACTCCCTTTTCTAATGAGCTATTATATATGGGTAATACTGCTTCTGCTACCTCTTCCCTCGATTCTTTTAATATACGCAGATGCAATCCATCTGGACCAGCTGGATGATTAGCAACAAGATTGGCAGCGCTGAAATCTTTAGACTAGCTTCCAGCCTAACTATTGTTTCAAAGTCAGTGTTTGCAGGACAGGATTCACTCTCATAGACAGTCTTTATTGACTTGAAATTAGGAATTGATTGTTAATACATCAAAGCTGTTAAGGACCATCACAATTTCCACCCCATGGAGTAAAGTTCCTTCCATATTACTCCAGCAATGTCCCCAGTTATATTTCAAAAAATCTAGCTATACCTTTGCAAACATTCTATTTTGGCACCAATCATTACAGATGTTTTCGGAGTGAGATTCCTGGTTTGTGCTAAATTACACAGAGTTGGTGCTGTGGACTCGTACCCACTAGCAATTAGATGACAGCTGGTAAAGCATACTTGGGAATCTTACAGCTAGGAACAAGAAAGGAGACCTTGAGTTCATTAACCTTGACTCAATACTATACTCATCTTCTTCTATCTTCTATACTAATAAAGTCGGTATGTCTGTGTGTGTGTCCACCAAGAATACAATAACCGATTGATGTAGAGACATGATTTATACCTCATCAGAAAGGTTTTGCATGGAGGAGCATCATGGGCGTATTTTTTTTCAGAGATCTCCTATTGTTGATTTTAAAAATGTTTTAATTAATTATTAAGTATGCATGGTACTCTGTAACAAAGTAGCGACAGAGGTCACACACTCTTCTGGAGAGATACATCTATACTAATAAAGACAAAATGTCTGTCTGTGTGCCTGTCTAACTGATCGACGTAGAAACATGATTTATACCTCATCGAAAAGGTCTTGCATTGGGGAGTGTCATGGGCATATTTTTTTCAGGGATCTCCTATTGTGACCCAAACAGGCTCATCACACATATATGGACTTCAACAAGGAGTCCTCCCACAGGAGTCCTTCCAAAAGAATATGTGTGCAAATATGTGAACAATGGATGCTAATGAGTTCAATAGCACATTTTCTTAATCTTAAGGGATAACGATGCCTAAGAAGCGAAGATCAAGCTTTTCAAGGACAAATAAAAATGACAGACAAAAGAGAGAAGGATGATTAAATGAAACTTGTTGCAGGCGTAGCTGCAATGGGTACAGCTAGTTTACAATAAATTCATATATAATCCTTATCTCTAGTAGCTACTATGCATTTTAAAACCTATTTGATTTCACGTTTAATTAAAGTCAAAATTGCTTTGAATTCTAAACCAAATAATGGCTTAGTGTGGCTTTAAACTAACAGTCTCTAGTGATCTATTATGATTGGTGATTTTTTTTGTAATTTTTGTGTTTGTTTCAGATTGCCGAGTACGTATTTGTGATTTTTATGAGCTTTGAGCTTAATCTAAAAATTTTAGCAGATGGACTATTCTTCACACCTACAGCTGTCATCAGGGATTTTGGAGGAGTGATGGATATATTCATTTACCTTGTAAGTCTTCAGTTTGCTTACTGTTTACCCTAAGCATTAGAAGGTTTCAGGATCAGCTAATGAGAATTGTAAAGTGGAGAACTACTTTTTAAAAAATTAATATACCTAGTGTAATTCCTACAGATATTCACACAATTGTCCAAATATTCTACTGGGTAATAGTATTGAATATTGTAGTCCATCAAGCCAATCACCAAGTAAATGAGAATATTCAACATCATCATTGATGAAAACATCGATATCCTAGCCCTCACTGAAACCTGGATCACTCCAGGTGACAACTTTCCTCTGACTGAGGTCATATCAGCACCTTCCACCATACCCCATATCCTAACCATGGCAATGGTGTGGCCCTCATCTCTAAGTACTCACTTGCTCTATCCCCCTACTCCTCTGGCTCATACCTCTCCTTCGAGCACTTTACCTTCTACCATCCCTCCAGTTGTTCCCTCTAAATTCTCCTGATTTATCGTCTCCCTCAAACCCTCCCCCACCTTCATCTAGACATCTCCGCCCTCCTAGCTTCCCTCTGCCTCTGTTCTGAATGCCTTCTCATCCTAGACGACTTCAACCTGCACTTCACACCCTCTTGCTCTTATTTCCACCGACGTCTCCTCTCGCCTCTCCTCTCACAACCTCATCCACTATGCCACCCAGATTCATGGCCACCCACTCGACCTGATGATTACTCGTGGCCTAAGTGGCTCAGACCTCACAATCACCAATAAATCCATCTCAGATCTCCATTTCATCTCCCTTAACTCCTCAATCCCTCTCCCTACTGCCATGCAACCCACCTCCATCTCCTACCATTCCTGGAAAAGAATCTCCCGCACTCCCTCTCTGCTGCCCTGAAGTTGTTTGAATTCCTCCCCCTCTGAACTACCTCCTGCACTGACTTATCCTCCTTGGTCACTCTCCTCCACAACTGGCTCCTCCCTCCACTCTCTCACGCCTCACCCATCCTCTCCTCCAACTACACCTACAAGGAGATGCTGGATCTCCTCGAGACCAAAATCGAGGGGATCCGATCAGCCGCCACCACCCTCCCAACCGCCACCCCCTCACCATCTCGCTCTCACACTCCAGCCCCTACCCATCCCTCCCTTCATACCTTTGAACCCGTCACTTCCTTCTCTCTCACCACCACCACTATAACCCGCATGAAGCCCACCACCTCCTCCCTCACCCCATCCCTACCCCCCTCCTTACCTCCCAGTTCCACCTCTTCGCCTGTTTAATTTCGGACCTTGTCAACCTCTCACTGTCACCTAGTATCATTTCCACCCCCCTAAAAAACAGCTGTCATCACCCATATCCTAAAACCTTCCCTGGACCTATCCCTGCTCACTAACTACCGCCCATCTCCAACCTCCCTTTCCTTTCCAAGATCCTTGAAAGAGTTGTTGCTTCCAAGCTTCACTCATAGAGTTAAAGCCCATAACTACTGGACAGTTTTTTTTTACTTGTTCATTGGTTGTATCTCGAGGAGCATCCTTGTCCTAATTCTCTTCATTCCTTGTACTCCCTGTGTTTAGGTAAGTTTGATCTTTCTGTGCTGGATGCCACACAATGTTCCTGCGAAATCTGGGGCTCAACTTCTGATGATGCTTCGGAGTCTCCGACCACTCCGCATATTCAAACTGGTTCCCCAGATGAGAAAAGTTGTACGGGAACTATTTAGTGGTTTCAAAGAAATATTTCTAGTACGTAATTAGTTCTGACAACTATATGTGTTGATTATTTTTGCATTTGTGATATGAAGCCTTTGAAAGGCAATGGCTATCTACACAAAACCTTTGCTAGTCTGTAGAAATTACTTTTTCTGTAAATCCAGTTACATAACATAACATATTGTTCACAAAACTGTCACCTGAGAGTCAAACTGTTCTAAACTAGTTTGAATTTTAATTTGGAAGTATGCCAATACAGATCAGTATGTACTTGCTGTTCATCAAACTTTGATGATCAGCAAATTGTCAACTATGGAGAAATGAATTAAGATTCCCCAGGTACTCTTAATTCCTGTAAATTATATGAAGTCCTTCGATCTTCTTTACTTAATGAAAATAAATTCAAGAGTGCAAACTTTTATTGATATCTTGGAGCTTTAGCTCCAGATTTTGGAATCAATCTTGTTGCTCTCCCCTATGTGTTCTTATTCTCCTCTCCAATGCACCAAAATCCATTTGAAAAATGGATGACCAAAAGTCAATTTTCCTGTGGGATATTTTAAGTACGTTAAAAGCAAAGAGGAGTCTGCTAGCACTAACCAGAAGTGTGTCACAGAGCACAATGGAAGCCCAATCTCAAAATAGTTTGAGTTGCAGTGTTCTTAAAAGTTCCATCATAAAGATCTTGGAGAGTCCTGCAGCTCAGTGGTTAGAGCACGCGCTTTCCAAGCAAGAGACCTGGGTTCGATTCCCAGCAGGGTGAAACCTTGGGCAAGTTTCCTTACTCCACATGCCTGATAATAATCCCTCAAGAAAATAAAACAATAATAAATTGGTCACTTCAAACCACAACTGTTTGTGGGACACTGCTGTGCGCAATTGACTGCCATGTCTTGCCCACAAATATACAGTCAACTCACTTTACAGTCTATTCTGTGAAGTGCTTTGAGACGTCTAGAAGACGTGAAAAGCGCAATAGCAAATGCAAGGATTATTTTATTATTATCTTCATTTCCTAATTAAGAAATCCCTTTTAACACAAAGTAGCTATCTAATTTATTTTTGAATTGCCCAATTAAGAAGCGCTATTTAGAAATATTATAAAGTACAGGAAATTTGATCCCGAAATTCCTAATATGTTTTTATCAATATAAAGCAACCCCATTATAGAATCATGGTCTGAGCCCAATATTTCAGATATCAATATTAAAAAGAAGTGTAAAAAAATGGCTGAATTCCAGGTTTCCAAGTTGCCACTGAGGTCACGTCCTATGCATTGCATGCATGGACAAAAAGTGCCATTCATGTTACTTCCTACGCAAGTACTCCCAAGATGTTACCCCGCATGAAGAGCGCTATATAAATGCAAGTTGTTGTTGTTGCACACCTTGGTCAGGAAGTGCCACTTATAACATTTCCTGCAAATGTGCAGCAAGTTACAGTAAAAATGACCTGATAACCTGGAAGCCAGCCACGTTTAGTGTGGGAAGCCACCCAGCACATGCCTGAAGCCTGAATTATAACCTCTGGTCCACAGGACACAAAGTTAAAAGTGAGCCATAATTCTAGCAAGGTACTTAAAAACAGGTATAACCACTCTTTTGTAAAAGTTAAAATTATTTCAGACAAATGCTCTCAAGGTGCAACCTAATATTGGATAAATGTTATTGATACTAACTGGAATAGAACCCAGGTCTCTCACTTGCAAAGCGAGTGCTCTAACCACTGAGCTACAGAACTCACCTTTAATCTAATTTATAGATTTATGTGCCCTATATATTAATATAGATCCAGAGGATTTAATTGTGGAAAGTTATTTCATGTTTTATTTGTGTTTCCATAATCTAGTTACTAAAATCTATAGTCTTGACACAATATATGCAGTTATTCTGTTTGGTATTTAAAGTTTTGTAATGCCATTTTCTAATGTGCATTATACTAGTTGACAAGTTCAAAGATTGCTCTCTTCTATGTTATGTTTATTAAGTAAAGGTTGTGCATAATTTTATGGTTAAAAGTGTTTTTTTATATAAAACTAGTTCCATTAAAATATTAAAATAGGAATATCTGAAATGGTGTGGATTTTCAAGAGCATTACTTTTCAGTAAATTGTCTATTTTGAAATGTATTTTTAAACAACTCTCTTGAACATATTTTCTAACTCCTTCTCCTGCATATTTAAAGGTGTCAATACAAGCTGCATCATGCATTTTGTAGAGTCTAAAGATCATATTATTTCCCTTTAGGTTTCAATCCTTTTGCTGACACTCATGCTTGTTTTTGCAAGCTTTGGAGTTCAGCTTTTTGCTGGAAAACTTGCAAAGTGCAATGATCCACATATCACCAGAAGGGTAAGAGATTTATCATCATTAATCTGCTCATGAAAATCCATCTTTATAATTTATATTTAACTTATCAGTTTATTTCCCACAAGTTTATTTCCCACAAGTGTGCCCTGTTTCAGTAACTATACCTCCAAGCACAGAGTCTTTCAAGCATCATAAACCGTTTGACAAGAAGCCGTTTGTCAATTTAACAAAATCAGAAGCAACTAAGTATTGAATGCTTAGTATTCAAGATAACTTTAATCCCAATTGTCACTGAATAGATCAGTCATCCTGATCATTTCATTCTAAATTGATCAGGATGAAACAGATGAATTCAAACAAAGACTTTGAGGTAGTGTCATGTTTGTATTCCAAGGTATTTATTCACAAAATGGATTTCCAAGGAAATAATTGCAAAATGCATTGTTAAACGTGACTGTGCCATTTACCATCTTTGTTATTGGTGACCCAAAGGGCCAATTACACAGGATCCAATTCTAACCTGTTAAATTATATAGACCTAGTCTGCCTGAAATATCATTTTGCTTTAAAATTTAAGATTGTGCAGAATTGTGAAAAAAATCTTTATATCATTCTAAATTTGGAATCTGGTTCTCTTTAAGAGCTGCTTTAGACCAGTATCCAAATTATGACTGAATTTACAAGTTTTTTCACAATACTACATGATCTTAAAGATTAAAATAAAATGGTTTTATTGGCTAAGACTAGGCAGAAAACCCTGGAACAATCTCCTTCAATCCTTCCACCTTGCCCCCTCTCTCCCCTTTTTCAAGTACCGCCGAAAACCTTCCTTTTCAACCGTGCCTACAGTCACCCCCCCATTCCCTCACTCCAGCTCGGAGTCAGGCTCCGCCACTATTAAGCGTTCTGAGACGCTACCCTGCATAGAGGGCTCTATATAAGTGCAAGTTGTTGTTGTTGTGGAATTGCTCATAACCTCATTGTAAATCTTTTTAGATTTCTTGAGTATTGTTTTCACTTCAGTGTTCAATTATTATCTGTTTCTTGACAAATTGGTATATGAATGTGTTACAATTCAAAAGGCCTTTCAGAACTTGATTCCTATAAGCAGAAACTACCAGAAATTGTGCAATTTCTATAAGCAGAAGCTAGAAATGTGACTAACACATGCTCAGCTTTGATTATGATTGCTTTTCATAAACTATCAACTATCATTTAAATATTAATGAATTCTATGTATACTCCTGCTAAGTTTGCAACCTGTTTTGGAAGATGAACGTCTACATATTACGTTAATATTGTTAAAGTAGAAAAATCTGCCTCAGATAAGTCTTTTAAACAAAGTGCGAAAGCTGATATGAAGTGAAAAATTCTTGAAGGCAGCAGATCTAATCACAATTCTCTCCCTAAGCTGTGGTGCTGAAATCCTGAACTGTATGCCTGAGCTATTCAATGAATATTCAATTACTTCTGTGATACCCAGTTAATGATTGAAATAAAGTCAGCATGCCTCACTGATGTCAATAAGGGAATTTATCTTGTTAGCTGCACTTCCGTGAGTGTTAAGAGATCTATTGGTCTCTCCCAAATATTTCCCTCTTTGTGTCCACTTGTGAGATAAAACGACCCGCACATACATTGTGTGTGCTATTTCAAAGCATTTTACAGACGAATGAAACAAAACACAAAATACTGCAGATGCTGGAAATCTGAAAATAAAAGCAGAAGTCCCTGGGAACACTCATTAGATCAGGCAGCATCTATGGAGAAAGGAAAGTGAGTCAACATTTTGGGTCCATGACCTGACGAAGGGTCGTGGACTCGAAACATTGACTCACTTTCCTTTCTCCATAGATGCTGCCTGACCTGCTGAGTGTTACCAGCGACTTCTGTTTTTGTTTACAGAGGAATGAAAACCTGATTAAGGTGGGAAATAGAGAAATAGGTAGGTTTTTAGATGGGTTTTAAAAGCAGAGAGGGAAGGTGCACAGCGGTGGGATTTGGGGAAAGAGTTCCAGCAATCAGAGACAATAGTGACTTATGTTTTGCATAACTTTCATGGAAGAATTGTTTGGAGTTGGGCTCATATTTACTTCTCAAACAAGAAGAAATTTAGCGTTTTATTATGTTCAAGAGAAGTTTGGACTTTCTTGAGGCCTATTACATTTACAAAATTATTTTTTATTCACTAGTTGAAGCTAGTTTAAAAAATAGCTAATTCTGGTGTCTCAAGCACATTTTTTTGTATAAACATGCTATTGAACTACTTATTTCTACAAACTTGATACGGAAGCTATAAAATTCTACATAGAACTTTAGTGTGCCCAGCAAACAAGATTCTCCAATAATAATTAACAACAATGGAAATACTTGGTTCAATATGTTTTGTATAAAACCACTATTATTAGTAGTTTTCTTTAGTTTTAACATAAGCATATAATTATAGTCAGTCGTAGAGTTCATTTCTCAGTCAGAATAGTTTATTTGATTTGAAATCTGAGATGTTTTGAGATATAATGAGATATTTTGCCAGATTTTCATGCACATGTTTCATTTTTTTGTGTTCTTTTTTTAATCATTTTTAAAGTAAGTGATTGAACATCCTGCAAATGATTTCTGTGCCATGTATTTTAGGAAGACTGCTTTGGAATATTCAGGATTAATGTCAGTGTGTCAAAGAATCTCAATCTGAAGCTAAAACCAGGGGAAAAAAAGCCGGGCTTTTGGGTACCTCGTGTTTGGTAAGTGAAAGAAATGGTGAGGCCCAACAATATTAAGAAATGAGATGAATGAAAGGCTAGAGACGAGAATCTAACTAAATTAAATGTTGCCCTCGTTGTAGATTACCTCCAAATGAGTTTACCTGTGATGTAGTTGAATAAATTGTTTCTTGATAAAAAGATTGGTCACACATAATTGGTAACCAGCATTATAGACATGTGCATGTTGATATATCCTGTGGTTGCTTCTAGGGATGAGCTTTATCTTTTCTCAAGACTTAAAGGCATAGTTATCTACAAACCCAAATTTTGCCCTTCTTAGTAGTTAAGAAGACAGACACAGTAAAAGGTAATGGAAACACTTATTTCTCCTCAGCAGTGCCCCAAAAAACACTGCTTTACAGTAATATAATAATAATCCTTGCATTTGATACAGCTTCGAGACATCTCAAAGTGCTTCACAGAATATACTGTAAAGTGAATTGACTGTATATTTTTTGTGACCGAAATGTGGCAGCACAGCTGTGCATACCAGTGTCCCACAAACAGTCGTGGATTGATTGAACATTTTTTNAAGGGATTATTACCCCTGGAAAAGCGATCCACCTATCAACTAACAACTGGGTTCCTACTTACTGCTAGGTAAACAGAGGCGTGTGGAGTAAAGAAACTTGCCCAACGTTTCGCCCTGCCAGGAATCAAACCCAGGTCTTCTCACTTGCGAGGTGAATGCTCTAATCCCTAAACTACAGGATTGTCCTGTATTGGGCTCAACACTGAATCATAGTTGCATTGTCTCCTATCTCTCAGGCATGAAGAGTGTCCTCTTGTGCAAGTAATGAAGGGTGACTGGCACCGTGGAACCATATCTAGGCTGAATAAGAACCTTCTGGAAAGAAGGACAGAAATTTGGAGTGGGTGAAAGTCCTTATTAGGATAAAGTGCATAAAATGCAAGACAATTGAAATAAAAATAGCCATAGATTTATTTTGCTTCATAGAAAGATGCTGCGCTCCAGACACCAAGCAAGGAAAACAGACGTATAAAAATAAGCCTTACTTTGGTCTTACTAGTCCAGCATTCTTAAATTAAAATAATAAATGAGGTAATACATTTAAAGTAATTCTTATCAGAATTAAATTATGATTGATTACTTCATAAAGAAGTTATACTTGTAAATAATATCAGCCTGAATCATTCATTTAGATAATTACTTTTGTGGTGAATTCTCTGCGCGCTCTGTGTAAGGAACTGATGGGGTTAAAATCTGCTCTTCTCCATTCATTACAATTGGCATATTTGGCTCTTTGCACTTATAATAACTGCAGTACAATTATAAATAAATAGGAAATTTAAAATGTAAATTTAGATAGCTTTGAAATTACATTACGTTTTCTCCAGCTAAACTTAACAAATTCTGCAAAATATCATTTAATCCATAACAACAAATGTGATACAGTCAGTGAATGTACAGAGCAGAATAACCACTTTGAATAGCCATAAAGCAGAGTTTCACTGCCACTTCTACGTTCATGTACCTGCAACAGATGTTGAAATAATAAATAATTGGATTTACAAAGCTGTAGTTGAAAATATAAAATATACATACTCAAAGAAAGGCTTTATGACTCAATTACTGAGCCGAAATAGTGGGGTAATCTTGCCATTTAATAAATCCCTTGCGCCACTGCATTTGGAATACTGTGTGCAATTCTGTCAATACAAAAGGGATATTGCAGCAATTGAGGGGATACAGAGGAGAGCAACCAAAATGATTGAGGGGATAGAGGGACTGGACTATGAGGAGGATTAGATACACTGGACATGTTCACACTGGAGAAGAGGTTAAGGGGTAATATGATTATGACCTTTAAGATTCTGAAGGGAATAGATAATGTAGACCAAGATAAGCTGTTTTATCTGGTACCAAACAGTAGAACCAGAGGATATGGCTTGCGATTGAAGGTGGGTAAATTCAGAATAAATCTGTGGAAACACTACTTCGGTGAGCGAGCAGTAAACTATGGAACGGACTCCCTAGGAAGACTGTGGAAGCAGAAAGTTTTGATTCTTTATAGAACAAATTAGATAGATTTCTGTTAGGAAATAATATCTCGGGATACAGTATATAGTTTGCGACACTACATGTCATGTGACTGTCAGGATGGTGGAGGGCAAACTGGATGAACCTTGGTCTTCTTTCGCCAAGCAAGTTTTACATCTTATATACTGGTGACAGTTACATTGACTGGCAACATAAAAGACATAAAAGCATAGTTAAACTGTCAAATTTAGAACCGTATGGGCCTTGTTACCAATTATGCTGACTGGTAATCCACTGTAAATTATCACCGTGATCATATCAAAATCATGTCAACAAACCATTCTGCCCAGCAAACTATATATTATTATTGTTACACCACATATCAAAAAGGTTTATGCAAGAAACTATTTTGAAAGTTTCATAAAGTTGGAATTTATGTAGAGGAGACAAAAAGGAAAACTGCACAGTGTGATTTCACAGTGATCAGAAAGCAGAAAAGTGTTACTTTTGAGATCTGACCCTTCATGAGAACTCATGATGTGGCTTGAGAACCAGGCTCCCAATCTACGGAGATGCCCATTGATAATCCCTTCAAAAAAATGTTTTAAAAAATGTGGTCACTCAATCTATGACTGTTTGTGAGACACTGCTGTGCACAATTGGCTGCTGCGATTCACCCACAAAGCATAGTGATATCACTTTACAGACATTCTTTGAAGCGCTTTGAGACATTGAGAAGGCGCTATATCAAATACAAGGATTATTATTATTAACTATTATATAGTGCTTTAATTAATTGAAATAATTATTTATATTATTGAGAATTAGCATGCTTAATTAACTCCATTTGTGATAGATTGGTGTTTAATTTTTNCCACATTAAGTTTTGTCATCTTTCAAGGGTTAATTAGCATGACAACAAGGACTATTTGGCCACACATCCTCAACCATTGTTCTACATTAATGAGGAGAATAACCCCATTAAGCAGGTCTCCAATAAACTGAAGAATGTGGTTGTATACCAATATTTTAATAGTAAACTTACAGTTACAACAATAAGGGTTGAGTGCGGTTGGCAGTGAGTGAAAATAAATTAACAGTGAGTTCTGGAAAAGTTAAGACATAGAAAGATGAGGAGGTAGCCTGCAATATTTCAGCAGTCAGAGGGTTTGCTAACTATAGAGGTTAATGAGATTAAGGGAACAGTGATGCCAATCATGAGTTGAAATGATGCACCTTGGAACTAAATGATTGATCCAGAAAGCAATTGGCATAGAGCAGTGATTTCCGGTGAGAGAAGGGGTTGCTTGCTGCAGAGAAAGGGCAGAGTAAGGTTGCCATCAATGGAATCTCTTGAGGAATGAACTAAAGAAGCGCTGTCCTCCTATTTGCTTTCGTAGCTAGGAGTGCTGGAGGTTATTAAAGCTTGTCCTGAAGATTGCAATTTAGAGAAACCTGCATAAACAGGGATTAAAATTAATCTGATTATTTTCCTATAGGAATTATATTACCTAGACTCATCTACTTCTGATTCTGAAGCAAGAGAAGCGTATTACCTGTCCATGGTGAATTGTGTCTGTATGTCAATAAATGTATGTCACTCATTACCTTGCTGTACACATGCCTCTTTCTTCATCTCTTCGCACATCAACAATATACTGCAGTAGAATCTTGTGGAGAAAAGAATCAACATAAGGCACTAAAGAAGCCACATTTGGATTTGTACTTTTATGTATTACATTGACTGCCGTTCCGATTATTTACTGCATTAACAACAAATGCCATCTTTTTTGCCCTCAAATTCTCCCATCTTCACTTGCCACTGCTTGATGCTGGTGTATGATTCCATAGGCATCAGCTGCTCTCCAGGGTCTCCTCCTTGTGATTCTTAATGTGTTAACCGGGTAGGCAATTCAGTCGCGAAGGGGCATCACAGCCATGCCTCATGCAAGCTTTGATCTCCACATACCTTCTAGGGATCACACTGGATAGTAATCAGGAACAAGGAAACCTGGCTCAATTTATTTTTCCTAGACCAGGGGTGCTGAGGTCAATTGTGTCCAGGGGTGCCGAGGTTCATGTGTGCCCATCCTGGCACAGGTCAGTGAACTCAGCACAGTCCAGTTTCACAATAGTATGTGGCGTTATGGGGAAATTTATTATAATATCAATTGTGCCCAAGCCTATGCCAGGTTGCAGTTATTTAGGTTTGTGGGTACTTGGCCATACATCTAACCTTAGTTTGGTTAGAGTATACTAAGTATTCCTATACAACATTTCAACTGCATGCCAAGTTCATCTTGGATTAGTTTTAAAAATGACCGGGGACAGTATTGAAGAATGCTTCGGGTAATTGCATTGGCCATTATTTGAAGAATCGTTTCTTATTTTGTTGTGTGTTTTACAAAAATAGGTTGTCTACTGTTTTCTAGGGCAAACCCTCGAAATTTCAATTTTGACAATGTTGGAAGTGCATTGCTGGCATTGTTTGAAGTTCTGTCACTAAAAGGCTGGGTTGAAGTCAGAGATGTCATTATTCATCGAGTGGGGCCGGTATGAAAACAATGAATAATATAGTAATAATATTTGGAATATTTTACTAATACTGTATCTAACTTGGAATTCTATTTATGCAGATTCATGGGATCTATATCCATGTCTTTGTATTTCTTGGCTGCATGATTGGACTGACTCTCTTTGTTGGAGTTGTTATTGCCAATTTCAATGAAAATAAGGTAAGTTCAGTGGTAATTATTGAGACAGTTGATGTGGAACTAAATGCATTTTTTTAAGTGTACAAAACAAAGACAACAAATGTAATTCAATTTGTGTACTTGAATAACAATTTGTGATCCTAACCCCACGTGTATATTATGCATGAATAGTTGAATACTATATACAGTAGTGTCATTTAATCTTCTGATGAATGTCTGTACAGCAGGTTTCAATATTTACTAAGATTTACATTCTGCAGCCTTTATACAGTGAATACTTTTAAGGGCTTTGGGATGCTACCCTGCGTGAAGGGCACTATATAAATACAAGTTGTTGTTGTTACATGTTGCTACGTGCTCCCCCTTGGTGACATCATCCGTAGACATGGGGTCAACTTCCATATGTGTGCGGATGACACCCAACTCTATCTTTCTGCCTCCACCCTCAACTCCAGGACCACTGCTGTCCTGACAGACTGCCTGTCGGACATCAAGTCCTGGATGAGGGCAAATTTCCTACAGTTGAATGTGAACAAGACTGAGGCCCTCCTGATTGGCTCATGCCAGAGCCTCAGCACCTCAGGCTCTGGCAGCTCCATGGTTGCACACTACAACTCACCAAGCCAGTGTCTTGTTCGACCCTCAACTGTCTTTTCTTCCCCACGTCCAAGCCATGACCAGCTCTGCCTTCCCTCACCTCCGTAACATCGCCCGACTCCACCACTACCTCACCCCTCAGGCCGCTGAAACTCTTGTTCATGCCTTCATCACCTCCCGGCTCGACTCTGCACCGCCCAGCTTGTCGGCCTTCCCAACTCCTCCATCCACAGGCTGCAGATAATCCAGAACTCTGCAGTCCGTGTCCTCTCCCATACCAAACTCCGTGACCCCATCTCCCCCATTCTCGCCCGACTCCATTGGCTCCCTATCCTCCAGAGGATCCAGTTCAAGATCCTGATCCTCACATACAAAGCCCTCCATGGCCTCACCCCACCCTACCTCTGTGACCTCCTAACCCCCTACCAACCTGCCTGCTCCCTCCGCTCAGCCGGCTCTGGCCTGCTCCACGTCCCCCGACCCACCCGCCCCACCATTGGCGGGAGAGCCTTCAGCCACTCTGCCCCAAACCTCTGGAAATCCATCTCCCAATCACTCCGCCTCGCCCCCCAACTTAGCCTCCTTCAAGTCCCACCTCAAAACCCTCCTCTTCGATCATGCCATTGGTCACCCGCCTTCCCCTCCTCTCCCTTCTCCCCCCCCACTGACCCCAGCTCGGGTCTGAAATGCTATACACTGTCCAGCATCTTGGGTCATCCTCCCGACGTGAGGCGCTATACAAATGTAATCCTGCTGTTGTTGTTACCACATGAGTACAATGGAAAGAGGTCATTTGTTTTCTGATGAGCTCAGTGAGAAAGAGGCAAGCAAACACAATGCCGATGTCAGCTTGGCCCAGTTGGAGCACTCTTGCCCCTGAGTCAGAAAGTTGTGGATTCAAGCCCTATGATCTCATAGATAGGACCTCAGTTTACCGTCTCATCCAAAGGATGACACTTGATAATGCAGCATTTTATTGGAAGACACCTAGTGCTGGGGGTATTGCTTTGGAGTGTCAACTTGTTGACGAAGAGCTCAAATTCAGAAGGTTTACAACTGAGCTAGGCTGACACAATGCATGTTGTTGTTGGACGTTAAAGATCCCATGGCACTATTCTAAAGAGTAGGGAGTTTCTCATAGTGTCCTGGCCAAAAAAATTACAGTTAAAAAATTATTCATTGACTTTGCTACTGTTTGTGGGACAAACGTGCAAATTGGCTATGTTCACCTACAAATAGTTTACAAAATTTCTGAAGCACTTTAAAATATTTAGAAGGGGTACGTTACTATATCAAATGTTAATAAAAGGATTATTAATTTAATGTTCTCCTCATAATGAAACTGAATAAATTCATAACCCATCCCCACTAAAATATCTTATTAATCATTTCTTACATTCATTTTTTAAATTTGGATTTCTCCTTCCAATTTTCTCCCCCTCTTCTTTTGAAGGTGCTGACTCTTTGCTGAAATGTAGCTTCCCATATGTCTTTTGCTATATTTACGCATAGATTGTGTCAGAATCTTTCCATATATCTCTACATAGGAACTCTAGATACCATCTTGTCTGGAAATTGCAATACCTTTTCAGCCACAATATTAGCCTCAATATCTGCCTCTGGGCCTCTTAATGTTAGCCAAATTTTTTTTATTTTTTAAGAAATACAGCTTAAACAAGATACTGCATCACTTCACAATAAACATTACATCATAAAAGATTGAAATGTTGCTCCACAACAAAGTATTTGCAATAATTAACCTGAAAACTTTAAATCAGTATGAATAAGTTATTTCAAACTGCAGTGATTTTAAATTAAAAAATAGCTTGTTTGTTTTCCTGATGTATAGGGTACAGCCTTACTGACTGTAGACCAAAGAAGATGGGAAGACCTGAAGAGCAGATTAAAGATTGCTCAACCACTTCATCTTCCTCCCCGACCAGGCAGAGGTGTGTCACACTATTACTTAAAGCTTTCCAACTCTCAGCCCAAAACTTTCCAGCTTTTGAAGATACTGGATGGTTTTCTGGTTGTCAGTAAATTTACCAAACAGTGGAGATTAAGATGTGCTTGGAAAGGACTGTAAATTTACCAGTGTTCAAAAAAACAAGCCCCAATAAACTTGCAGTGTACCATAGTCTAAAACATATAAACTTTGTTGAATTCAGTAAGACATTTTTTTTAAATGAAATATGAAGTTAAAGCCTTGAACTGCTTTTTGAATTAATTTTTTTTTAAAAATTCAAACGTATTTTATAACTTTATAAGTGTAACATCTCTGTTGAAACCACAAGTATTTATTTTGTTTCCAGACAATGATGGCTTCAGAGCTAAAATGTATGATATTACCCAGCATCCGTTCTTCAAGAGATCCATAGCTGTACTGGTTCTGGCCCAGTCTGTGCTGCTTTCAGTAAAGGTAAGTACCATTCTAGACATGTATTGATTAACATTGGTGAGATAATTGGTGGTGTCCTGTAGCTCAGTGGTTAGAGCACTCACCTCCCAAGCGAGAGAACCTGGTTTTGATTCCCAGCAGGACAAAACCTGGCCAAGTTTCCTTACTCCACACGCCTCTTACCTAGCAGTAAGAACCCAGTTGTTAGTCGATTGGCGGATCACTTTTCCAGGGTTAATAATCCCTTCCAAAAATAAAAATTAAAAAAATAATAATTTGGTCACTCAATCCACTCCTGTTTGTGGGAAACAGCTCTGAGCAATTGGCTGCAGTGTTTCGCCCACAAAATGTACAGTCAATTCACTTTACAGTATATTCTGTGAAGCACTTTGAGACATGATAAAGCTCTATATCAAATGCAAGGATTATTATTATTATAATACCAGAATTGGAAATTTCATAAATGGAAAGAGAAAATACTGTGCATTTCAAACCTTTTGTTGAATTGAAAGCCTGAAAAAATGCAAGAGACTAATCTACAAGACTTGCCGGAACCAATCCATAAAGAGCAGACTCATTTGGTTTAGCTGACAATCCATGTTGTTGTATAAATCATTGAAACCAGAAAAACGGAAGGATGACAATGAAGCATTTAGGTCTTACAAAAATCAAAACAAATGTGTAAAACTTTGAAAAATATTAAACTTAGGTCAGTTTTAGATTTGAGAAAAAAAGATTGTTCCTTGATAACATGAATGCAGTTAACTTGTCTCCAGCACAGCTAATTTATGAACTATTGATTGTTAAACCTCAAATTGTCAATCAGGTTAAAATACTCTTTCTGTTCAATTACTAGTCTTGAAAATATATTAGTGTTTGTAGACTGTCTTGAAACATTGTGGCACTAATATTTTGTTTATTTTACAGTGGGATGTTGATGATCCAGTCACAGTTCCTTTAGCGACCATGTCAGTTGTTTTCACATTTATTTTTGTTCTTGAGGTAACATAACTTTTAGCACTTTAACTATTCTCTGCAAAATGAGTTGAGTTGTTTCCTACAGATATTAAATATCGACTGGGATAATCCTCATTTCCATTGTTATGTAACCAGAGCTGCCAAAGCTCCTTTAGTGGCAGATCAATTTAGTTGACTGACATGACAGAAAGGTTTGTTTTAGCTGACAAACCATGTTGTTGTATAAATCATTGAAAAGGAATTGAAACCAGGAAAACAGAAGGATGACGATGAAGCATATGCAAAACTCAAAGTAAATGTGTAAAAGTTTGAAAAATATTAAACTTAGGTCAGCTTTAGATATGAGAAAAAGAAGATTGTTCCTTGGTAACACGAATGCAGTTAACTTGTCTCCAGCACAGCTAATTTATGATTATTATAATTGTTAAATCTCAAATTCTCAATCAGGTTAAAATACTCTTCCTGTTCAGTAGTTATATTACTTGTCTTGGAAATGTATTGGTGAGAGAACATGCCTTGAAGATTTTCTTCCACATATAGTTAACAGTGAGCCTGTTTATTTCAAATGAAAAATTAATCGTCAATATGTTTTGAAGTAACACTTCTATGTGCTGAGAAGATTATATTGGTTTATAATGAGAACAAAAGGATAATGCAATGTGAAATTACTTTTCAATAGGTCTCCTTTAAAGAAGTAGTAGAGCTAAGCTGAATGACTTCCCCTAGATATTTTCCTCAAGTTCACTTTTTAAAATTAGTTCATCTCCATTTACTCATTAGTTCTGCAGGAGCAGATAGCCAGGAATGATGGAAGAATGGAAAGGAAAATGTTTCTTTCTGCTAGTTTTCTTCTGTGATCTTTACTTTCCACACATTAGTGTGGTAGAATTTTATTGGCAACACATCTAGGTGTGATAGTAGGTGGCAGCTGCTTCATGGCATTACTGTCAGCCTAGCCCAGTTGATTGTACTCTCTTCTCTAAGTCAGGGCTTTCAAATCCCGCATCAGGAATTTGAATAGTCCAGCCTGGCAGTCCAGTGCAGTGCTGATGGAGGAGTGCATTGTTGGACATGCTGTCTTTCAGATGAGCCGCTAAAGCAAGGTTCTGTCTTGTCTATTCAGGTAGACATTAAAGATCCCATGGCACTATTTGAAAAGGGAAGAGGGTTTCTCCCACTGTACTAACCAACAATCCTCTGGATCAAAATTGGACATTCACTTTATGCATCTGGGACATTACTGTGTGCAAATTGGTTATGTTCATCTGCAAAATATACAATCTGTGCTGTATATCCCGTGAAGCACTTTGAGGCCTCCTCCTGACACGAAAGGTGCTAAATCAAATGTGAGGATTATTAGTATATCTATTGAGGGGGTAGGGTTCTAGTTTTGTCCACTGGTTAGTGGGTCTTTCTCTGTCTATCTACCTGAGTTTGATGGCAGTTCAGCCAGAGCAGCTTCTCTGTATTATCTCAATCCCATGACAGTGTTTGTGGACCATTACAGGTTTTTGAGCTTCCTGCCGTGAAAGACATTGTGACAGGTGGCAGTCTCCTGTGTCAGGATTAGATACTCTTAACTTATTTTTTTTTGGCCTGGCTGAAAACAAGCTCAAAGGCAATGACGACCAACCTTTTTTGGCCACTATTAATAATATTTTCTTGATTGATAAGTATCAATCAAGAAAAACTGGAAACACACTATTGTTTTAAAGCAGACTCACCTGGACTAGTGCGCATGTCTGGGCGGGGTGGACGGTGATTCTTGATGGCCTCGCGGGCTACTGGTTGGCCACCACTGCTCTAGGGGTTACTTTTTCAATCAACTGAATACCAAAATGTAATCCTAAAATGGTCATGCAGTTCTATCTATTAAAATTGCAAGAATGGTTTCAGAGACTACTAGAAACAGTAATTTGATTATGAGTGAATATTATAATGAAATGTAATATAGGGATCATAGGATTCTCATGTTAGACATATCACTTGGTGAATGTGAAAGTCACTATTGCCATCATCACATTCACAAAACTGTGCAATAAGCTTTGTAAGTAAACTCCTGACCTTCATATTCAGCTTCAGTTTTTATCTGTACCAGCACAAGTCAATCTTTTTACATTATCTGTTTGTTTCAGGTAACCATGAAGATCACTGCTATGTCACCAGCTGGTTTTTGGCAAAGCCGACGAAATCGTTATGATCTATTGGTCACATCACTTGCTGTTATATGGGTGATACTACACTTTGCTTTACTAGTAAGTAATCTGCTCCGTCTCATTTAATAATAATAAATAATAATTCTTACATTTGATATAGCGCCTTATCACATCATGAGACATCTCAAAGAGCTTTGCAGGAAACACCATAATGTGGAATGGCGGTGTATTTTTGTGGGTGAAGCACGGCAGCTAGTTGTGCACAGCAATATACCACAAACAACCGTGGAGTGAGTGACCAATTTTATTTGGAGGATTATTGGCCAGAAACTCCCTTCTCTTTTTGAATAGTGCGATGGGATCTTTAACATCCACCTTAACAGGCAAATGGAACCTCGATTTAACATCTCATCTGAATGACGGCACCTCCAACAATGCAACACCCCCAACACTGCATTGAAGTGTCAGCTTAAATATGTGATTCCAAGTCCCAACATGGGACTTGAACCCCCAATCTTCTGACTCAGAAGTGTGAGTGCTATCACTGCACCAGGCTAACACATTTATGTATTGTAAACTTTGGAACAGTGCCAACTAGTCAGAGTGGCATTTTAGTTCCTGGAACAAGAACAGGTTGCTCTGAAAACTACTGCCTACTGCCACAGTAGGTTTATTTTGCAATTTTTCTCAGGACTATTCAAATTTTTAGATGTATCTTTAGATGATAGATTAAACCAATGTTTCACCTGCCTTTCCAAGTAGATTTTAAAGAACCCTGATACTGTTTGAAAAACATAGTTTATTCTCTTGTCCTCACCAACAAATACTGCATTTAATTTGGTCATTCACTTCCTGGCTGTTTCTGGAATATTGGAATAATAATCCTTGCATTTGATATTGTGCCTTATCACATTGTTGAAATGTCTCAAAGTACTTCATAGAATACAGTGGATTGACTGTGTATTTTATGGGCACAACTCCAACTAGAGTTAAGGTTTGCGCTTTAAATGTTGTGCTGTATTTATTGGTGAACACAGCAGCCATTTGTCCTATGTACAAATTGGCAACGGTGTTAACCAACCAATACAGTCACTGCACTTTACTGTAATTGCTATAAAGCGTTTTAAGATGACTCAATGTTATAGGTATTATATTGAATGCAAAGAACATTATTGATCTTTTTTATAGGCTTACATATATATATATACTTGTTTTACAAAGTACAAAACATAGCAGTGAGTCATCATTGAAAGCATTTATTTACAAGCATTTGCTTATTCACACAATTTATCGAAAAGCAATGTCCCTTAAATTATTCAAGTTTTCTATTCAGAGCATTCTCCTTGGCAATTTTAAAGAATTAATTTACATCCAACAATAAAAATAATGCTCTTTACCAAAGAAAGAATTAGTGTATCTAGTGATCAATACACTGTTGAGGTTTTCTATTGTCCAGCAAATTAATTCCTACTCTCTTTGTTAAAAAAGAGTATTAGGCTTTTATTAGGCCAAACGCTGAGTTTCGCCCAAAAATACACAGTCAATCCACTTTACAATATACTCTGTGAAGCGCTTTGAGACGTCTCAATGACGTGAAAAAGCGATATATCAAATGCAAGGGTTATTATTATTTGTAGTAGAATTAGGCAACAAATACATGTGCAAGAATAAAAACACTTCCTTGTTACTTTTTCAAGCAATGCAATGTTTAATATGGGGTGGAGCAAAATGTAGTAAATATCTATTGAGGTTTATGGGAGAGAAGGAACTGGGAGGGAGATAGGCAAATATTTTTCCCCTTGTTACCTGCTTCAGACATCACCTCTATTCTGGCAGGATGTGTAATGCACAAGGCACAGAAACTTCTTATTTTGGTACGAAATTGGTGATTATGTTCTCGAAAGGCCTTAGAATGATCATGCCATGAGAAGTGAAAAATGTCATCTTGGTGCACTAGGTAGTGCATTTCTGAGTTTAGAACTGAAGATCTTTGTTGATGTTAAGTATTCCAATTTTTACATTGAATCATGCTGTGCTTGATCTTCAAAGTGCACAATTTTGAAAGACAAGTTAAAGCTGTATTCTGCAAACCAATACTGAAATAAATTTTGCGATGGCTTGATGACTGTCACAAGTGGCATTCAGGCCCAAATATTGGTGGGGGAGAGTTGTTTACCCAAATGGTCAAGTTGTCAACTGTGACATTCCCAGGAGTGTAAAATCTGAGGAAGTGATAATTATCACTGGCAATAATTCTGATATCCAGTGTTTCACTTTGCACCCCAATGTGAACATTCTGTTTAGTGGATGAATATGGAAATTAACTCTGGAAGGGGAACATAAGATAAGAATTTAAATTGCTTCATATTCTCTGCCCCACTCAAACTCCACATCTACATCCACAGAGAGAGAAGCAGAATGGCATGGTTTTATTAGCCAATTTGTAAACGTTTTAGTTCTAGCGATATTTGGGGAAGTTGGACTCTGTTAAAAATCTACAGTACTTGTTGGAAAGGACTGACAAGTGGATCATTACATGATATGCCTGCAGATCTTTGGGTTGCTGTAACCATAATGAATCATGCAGCATCATAGGTCTTTGTCAGAGGATACCAATGAAGAGAGTGACCTAAAGCAGTTTGGTGTCACTTCATTTTCAACATAGCGAAAATGAGTTTGTACCCGATGCTCAAATTACTCCAGGTGAAAGATTTCAGAAAGACATTGCTTGTCATATGGTCTCCAAATCTTATTAATAAAACTGAAAGATCCCTTCCTTCCTAATCAGTCTCTTGATAAATTACAGAATGAATACACATACATGATGGGAGCCTGTGTAATTGTGTTCCGATTCTTTTCCATTTGTGGAAAGCATGTGAGTACTTGGGAAGAATTTAGATCTCTGCATTTCAGTGCAGCATGCCATGATTGGAAATCAGTAAACATGTGGCTGCCTGCCTTCCATTTATCTGTGGTGCTAAAACATGCTGTGCATTTTTTTCATGTTCATTGTGTCCAGTGCTGAATGAATTGACTGTACTGAACATGCTTCATGCCCATTCATTGCATTCATTTGTGTTTTTGCTTTGATTTGTTTGTTTCTCTCGGACAACCACAACAAGAAGTCATGGTACGGATTGACATGTCCATCATCTTTGGTGACCTGAAGAGGCAGGGGTTTGATCTCTGGTTTCTTCAAGGAATTCAACCATCCCTATTTCAGGTTCATGTCTAAAGCAGCAGTCGGCTAGGTGATCACAGAGGGAAACAAACCACCTTTCTTTCCCATTGACAAAAATGTAACATTAAACCTTAATTAACATTAAAGGTAATCTGCCTCACTCAGGCATTTTCAATTTATTGAAGTTAATCCTTATTACAGGTAACATATTAACTGATTTACATAAAAAGCATGAGCATTGCAAAAAAGAACATTCTTCTTGAAATTACATCTGAAAAGTGTTTAAATTCAAATCTCAAACATTTGTTTCATTAAGTAGAAACACTCCCAAAATAATTTCATGATGATGATATTTTATGTCTGGTCCTTTGGCTTTTCTGTACTTTGTAATTTTATTGTGCTCTAAGAGTACAAAGACTTGTAATCTGGGGAGAGGGAAATCTATCTTTTTGCTTCTAGGTAACCCTGAAGATGTTATTGCTGACAGTGGTTGTCAGCATGTACAAGAGTATTTTCATTATTGTGGGAATGTCCCTGCTGCTTCTCTGTTACGCCTTTGCGGGAGTTGTTCTTTTTGGAACCGTAAAATACGGAGAGAATATTAACAGGTTTGCATATTTTTAATAAAATTTAGATTTTTACATTTATATTTATTCTAATGAGATCCATACTACATCTGGGACATTTATACAGTAACCTTTGAGAGAAAGGATTGTCATGAATACCAGAAACAAAGTCATACAACAACTCCACTGCCCCACCATTTTTTAAATAACAGCTTGTTTCCAATGTTTGCCTTATTGTATTTTCTCCTTTGTGTAATATAAGATTGTTTGGGTTGGAGAGCAGGTAGGTATACCAACCTTATCCGGCATTTAGGAAACAAATATGCCTTCTTCCCGTAGGGAAGTGCCTATCGTCTCCTTGGGTTTTCGTCAATGATACATTATGGGATGTTTTTCTTGTAAGCTCAGTGGACCAGCAATGAATTCATCCATCTAGTGTCACAAAAGTCAATTAAGGTTTTTTCTATATAGGTTTTGTTGCTGATAATGCAATAGGATGAATTTGCTGTTGTACAGTCTGAACTTTGTTTTCAGAGATTTAGTATTTCTCCAGATGTAATTTGGTAAGGGTACCAACTCGGATCACTTGCGAGACAATAACAACACCAGTAATGGTTTTAATCAAATTGTTTCTTTGCTGAGAATGAATGCAATCAAACATACAAAATAAAATCTCAATTAAAATATAAAGTATAGTCAAGTATAGTAACAACAATTCTATATTAAAACAGTATAATAGTGGCGACCAACTCAGAGATTATGATTATGATCAGTTACCGTCTCTGGGAGAGGATAGCATACCAGCTCCTTTCTTAAAGTGTCTCTCTCTGAACCTAACTAAACTTCTTTCTTTTATCCCCAAGAGTCTGTGTACGTGATGTTTGGTATCAGTCACCGCATCCATTGGCCCCTCTTAGAGGCCCAGAAAACATTCTGCGCAAGGCACCGGGCCTCAAGGCCATTTTCACAGTCAGACAATAAGAGCTTCTTCAGTAAACAGCCTGTGTATCAGTCTCTGCCTCATAATAACAACAAAACCAGGGTCACTAGATGGCTTCTTGCAGCAATTTAACTCAAAGTCACATTTTGTTTTATCCTTTCCTTACATAACTGTCTTGTCAACTTTAGCTGAAAGCTTTCCTCTATGCATTAACCTCAAGACCAATGGATCATGGCTTCAAAATAAGGACAACAAAAGTAAATTAAAGAGCGATTAGTTTAGAAAGAACTATAGAAATTTACAGCACAGAAGAAGGTTATTCAGACTATTGTATTTATACTGGTTCTTTGAAAGAGCAATCCATTTAGTCCCATTCATCTGCCTTATCCCCATATTCCTGTAAGTTATCTTTTTTTTAGATATGTGTGTGCAGCAAACTAGATATGTTCCTAGGTATTAGAAGTATTCAGGATTAATAGGTGATAAGAGAAACTTTTGGAAAGTTGGATGGAGCAATGTTGTAGATTTGTCTGAAACTTCCTACATAATATTAATATTGCTGCATATTACTTCCATGAAGAATTTAGAATAACACCATTTTAATGAGCTGAGTAAAATAAATTAGTTATAATTTTTGCACAGAATAGACTCCAGCAAATAATTAACGTTTACAATAGAGATGGTGCAATTAAAGTTTGTAAAGCTAAGCAATTCAATGGTACTTAACATGCATCTACTAAAGTATTCTGCAATTCTTGCTGTGCAGACATGCAAACTTCTCCTCTGCTGGAAAAGCCATCACAGTCCTGTTTAGAATTGTTACGGGGGAAGACTGGAATAAAATTATGCATGACTGCATGGTGAGTCACTTTTTCCTTATAAGAAATATTAGACTGCCTTGTAATCTATCATTTGTTGTGGAGGTTTTTTTTAAATCAGCTAGAAAAATACTGACTCCTCTGTTTAACTATTTTCTTCATGTGCAGAAGCCAAACGTAGCTCTAAGTAAGGAGCTTTGTACATAAATTGGAGGTGCAAGAACACTCAAATGGCAAATCCACCGAGTTATTGGCGCCTCACACGGAGACAATGGGTAGTAGTTTAGGGAGAGAGCAGGTTGGAGAGATAGGGGGGTGCCAGGGAGTGAAGTGATTTAAATACAGGAAGCCATGAAGTTTGACAAGGACTGGGGTAACGGAGGTACGAAGTTTAGTGCGGGTGAGAACACGGGCAGCAGAGTTTTGAATTAGTTGAATTTTGTGAATAGTGGAGCAGGGGAGACCAGCGAGGAGGGTGTTTGATCAGTCGTATAATATAGCTCAAACTACTGCCCCATCTCCAACCTCCCTTTCCACTCCAAGGTCCTGGAACAAGTTGTTGCTTCCCAGCTTTGCTCTTTCCTCTCCCACCACTCCCTTCATGAACCCTTCCAATCGGGTTTCCGTGCCACCCATAGCACAGAAACAGTCCTGGTCAAAGTGACAAATGACATTCTTTCCATCTGTGACCAGGGCTCCCTCTGCCTCCTCATCCTCCTTGACTTCTCTGCTGCCTTCGACACCATCGACCACTCTATCCTCATCCACCGTCTCTTTTCTCACCTCAACCTTCATGGCTCTGTCCTTGGTTGGTTCAGATCGTACCTCTCACACCACTTCCACTTCATCTCCACAAATGGTTTCGCCTCTACCCCCGCACCATCTTGTGCAGCGTTCCTCAGGGCTCTGTCCTTGGTCTCCCTCCTCTTCAATATCTATATGCTCCCTCTTGGTGACATCATCCGCAGACATGGAGTCAACTTCCACATATACGCGGATGACACCCAACTGTACCTCTTTGCCTCCACCCTTGACTCCAGGACCACTGCTGTCCTGACAGAATGTCTGTCAGACATCAAGTCCTGGCTGAAAGCAAATTTTCTTCAGTTGAACGTCAACAAGACCGAGGCACTCCTGATTGGCTCCCGTCAACGCCTCCACACCTCAGGTGCTCACCACATCACTATCCATGGATGCACATTCCACCTCACTAAGCTAGTCCGGAACCTTGACATCTTGTTTGACCCTCAACTATCCTTTCTACCCCACATCTAACCCCCTACCATCCTGCCTGCTCTGCCTTCCCCTACCTCACAACATTGTCAGTCTCCATCACTGTCTCACACCGTAGACCGCCAAAACCCTCATACACGCTTTCGTTACATTGAAGCTTGACTGTGCAAACTCCTTGCTTGTCAGCCTCCCCAACTCCTCCCTCTACAGGCTGCAGATCATCCAGAAGCCAATGTCCTCTCCCACACCATGACCCTATCACCCCCACTGGCTTCCCATCCCACAGGATACAGTTCAAGATCCTGGTCCTCACCTAAAAAGCCCTTCATGGTCTTGCTCCCCCCTGTTATACTCAATTATACGCTATTACAACAACAACAAAATTACATTTGTATAGCGCCTTTCCCATCGGGAGGACCTCCTAACCCCCTACCATCCTGCCTGCTCCCTCTGCTCAGTGGGCTCCGGCCTGCTTCACATCCCCCACCTCGCTCACTCCACTATTGGCAAGTGGGCATTCTGTCACTCTGCCCCTACCCTCTGGAACTCCATCCTGCAGTCCCTCAAACTCGCCCCCTCCCTTACCTCCTTCAAGACCCATCTCAAAACCCTCCTCTTTGATCACCCTGCTTCCCCATCGCCCTCCACTCTTCCTGATCCCAACCCACAGCTCGTGTCTGAAATTCTGACTGTCCAGCGCCTTGGACGTCCTCCCGAAGGGAAAGGCGCTATACAAATGTAATTTTGTTGTTGTTGTAATAACGTATAATTGAATATAATAGCGTAATTGTGTATTATCTATAGGTGTATGGCGGCAAAATGTTGACAGTTCTTTCCATGTCTCTGGCAGGTTCAGCCACCTTTCTGCTCTCATGATGATGAGAATTACTGGGAAACAGACTGTGGACACTATGCTGGAGCTCTTATGTACTTCTGTTCATTTTATGTCATCATTGCATATATAATGTTAAATTTGCTTGTTGGTAAGTAGGCCTGTTTTTATGTTTCAAACCAGAGTGCAATTTGCTTGATGATAATTAACTTTCAATCTCAAAATAAAAGCATGAGTTGGATATTGCAGAACTCTGATTTTTAAATGGAGAAAGATCCCTTTTTAACTTCTATGAGCAGAAAACATTGACCATAGATATGGTACATTGTCTTATACAAATATATGAGTTGTATTGTAGAAGTAATTGCTTATCATTCATAATAATTTCAGCTTCATTTTCCTTTACGTAAACTTATTTTCTGTCTGGATTCACCTTATGTGACAGGAGTGGAATGTTATCGGAAAATATGTTCTTCTTACCTGACAGAAACAAATGTTTTGCTAAAANCAAAATGGGTTATATTATCATTGTATTATCCAGCATTTTGATTGTGTTGTATATTCCAATTCATTCACAGAGTAATCCTTAGTTGTATACATATATCAGATTTCAGTTTACAACATTCTTGACGCAAATGTTTTGTGGTGATAGTTTATAAACCACTATTCAATTCTAAAATTCTAAAACAGAAGTTGCCTTGGCGCAGGGGCTAACAGCATTTAGAAGGAAAATCAATTGTGGTTTAAGTACAGTTCAATTTTTATAATAGAATATTAAGAATGATAATACCATTTATGTTCCTGGTTTTTCTGCGTAAAGTTTTATTTCTGTGTACTTTCCACCAGCTATCATAGTGGAAAACTTCTCATTGTTTTACTCCACTGAAGAGGACCAGTTGCTGAGTTACAATGACCTTCGGCATTTTCAAATTATTTGGAATATGGTTGATGACAAAAGAGAGGCACGTAATTTGTAAACTAAAACAATTTAGAATGTGTGTTACAGTCTGGCTGTAGTATGGCGTTTGGGATCAATAAACTCTGAGGCACAGTATAACTAGGCTTGGTAGCCAGTCTCACTGTCCATGTGCAGAGACTAACGGCTTCTGCGCTAAAAGGAAAATGACCAACTTCTAAGTCTTCAGATCTTTACCAATGTCACTTCCCATTGAAGTGACATGTCAGCCCCTCAAGCCTGTTCCACCATTCTATAAGATCATGGCTGATCTGTATCTCAACTCCAATTACCTGCCCTTGACCTGTATCTCTTGATACCCTGACCTAACAAATATCTATCAACCTCAGTCTTGAAAATGTGAATGGATCCAGTGTCCACAGCCTTTTGAGGGAGAGAGTTCCAGATTTCTTCTACCGTTTGGATGAAAAACTGCCTCCTGATTTCACTCCTAAATGGCCAAGCTCCAGTTTTAAGATTCTGGATTCCACCACCAGACGAAATAGTTTCTCTGTATCTACCCTATCAAATCCCTTTATTATTTTAAAAACCTCAATCACATCACCCCTTAACCTTCTAAACTCAAGAGAATAGAGACCAAGTTTATGCAACCTGTCCTCGTATTTTAACCCTTTAAGCCCTAGCATCATTCTGGTGAATCTGTGCTGCACCCCTTCCAGAGCCAATGTATCCTTCCTGAGGTGCAGTGCCCAAAACTGAATGCAGTACTCCAAGAGGGGGCTGACCAAGGCTCTATACAATTGAAGCATCATTTCCTCTCCTTTATATTCCAGCCCCCTTGAGATAAAGGCTAACATCCCATTAGCCTTTTTGATAACTTTTTTGTACCTGTGAGCTTCTTTTTAATGATTTGTATACATGGACACCCAAATCTTTTTGCTCTTCCACAGTTCTTAATTTCTCATTATGTAAAAAATATTCTGCTTTGCTATTTTTGGATCCATAGTGGATGATTTCACATTTCCCCACATTGAGTTCCATCTGCCACTGTTTTGCCCACTCATTTAATCTGTCTAAGTCCCTTTGTAACTTCCTGCTCCCATCTACACAATTTACTGAGCCTCATAACTTTGTGTCATGTGCAAATTTGGATATAAAACTCTATTCCTTCATCCAAGTCCGTTATATATATGGTGACAAGCTGAGGTCCCAGTACAGACCCCTGGGGAACACCATTTGTCACGTCCCACCAATCAGAGAAAATTCCTTTTATCCCTACTCTGTTTTTTGTCTCCCAACCAATTGCCTAGCCACGTCGCAAGGTTACGTCCGATTCCATGCACTTTGATTTTTGTTAATAACCTCTTGTGCATAACCCTATCAAATGCCTTCTGGAAATCCACGTAGACGACATCCATAGACACTCTCTTATCCACCATGTTAGTGATTTCCTCAAAAAATTCAATGAGATTTGTCAGACATGACCTACAAATCCATGATTGATTAGCTCATACTTATCCAAGTGCACAGTCACTCTCAATCTCCCTGATGACAGATTCTAGTAACTTCCCCACAAATGAAGTTAAGCTGACAGTTCTGTAGTTACCTGTTTTTTTTACTGCCTTCCCTTCTTAACGAATGGAGTAACATTTGCAATTTTTCAATCCAAGGGCACAATTCCCGAATATAGAGAGCTTTGGAACATTATGGTAAACCTCAAGCCATCCCTCCCATCTCAGATTCTCCCTATGTGACAGGCACCATATAAATGCAAGTTATTTTCCCTATGTGAAAGGCACCATGTAAGTGCAAGTTATGACCGTTGAAGTAGTTAGCAGTTATATGGGTATTCGCAGGTAATCGTTGGACTTTGTTTCTTTACTTGATTGTACCAATCCTGTGTTCAATACAGTGCTAAATTTAGTTTCAATGCTGAACTGCTGTTATTTTTTGTGTTTGTATTCCACATCTGCATCATATTTACGTCTCTGCTTTGATCCTCAGGGAGTCATTCCAACATCCCGTGTGAAGTTCTTACTGCGATTGCTCCGTGGAAGGCTGGAAGTTGACTTAGAGAAGGATAAGCTACTTTTCAAACACATGTGCTATGAAATGGAGAGGCTGCATAATGGTGGCGATGTCACATTTCATGATGTGCTCAGGTATTGCAGAGCATATTCCTCCCCCCACTCCCCACCTCCCGGTACTATTTATAAAGATTTTAAATTGTCAAATTATTGTGTATCCCAAGTTAATAGTACATCCAATTCTTAATCAGGTTTATCCTGGATAAGTTTGCTATTTTTACCAAAACTGCCAAAACTCTGGAAACAATTAAATCGCACTAACGATTTACGAAACAGTAAAGAAATGCAGCCTGTTATATAATATATATACATTCCTTGCACTTGATATAGCGCCTTATCACATCTTCAAGACGTCTCAAAGCGCTGTTGTTACTATGTTATTCTAAGCACATCAACCAATGACGCTATACAGGCTGGCTCAATTGGCACTGCGCTTGCCTCGATGGTAGTGCTCTTGCCAGAATTTGCGTTCTTGAAACACAATGGAGGTTCAGTCACTTTGAATATTCAAACTTTCTTATTTCCAGCATTTCACAGTGACACATTAACGTGTGATTTATCAGCTGACGCTTTGTGTATTCGGTTAATCGTTCTAAATGTTAAAACTTCTTTATAATATCTGGTCTGGTCCAATTTGCCTTCCTCAATCCTACAAAGTACAAAGTCGATTGAGGAAGTTCTGATTAAGGGCCACATTCAAAAATGTTAACCCACCTTTCGGTTTCAGACGCTAGTTGACCTGCTGTGCATTTCCACTAATTTCAGATTTTATTTTAGAAATCTGTATTCATAGGTTTTGTTTTCATCTGTTCTAATCTATTTGTTATAGACTTAACATAAGTTATAATTCAGGATAATTAATTTTCTGATAGGCTTAGTGATATTTGCTTTACATGTGCAGTAATCAATATTCTGTATGCCTTGCTCAGCATGCTTTCATACAGATCTGTTGATATAAGAAAAAGCCTACAGCTGGAAGAACTACTAGCTAGAGAGCAGCTTGAATACACTATAGAAGAAGAGGTGGCTAAACAGACCATACGAATGTGGCTGAAAAAATGTTTGAAACGCATAAGAGCAGTAAGTCATTTTGAAGGAAACTGATTAATAACTGCTGACAGAAAAAGTAAGTGGGTTATATAAAAGCTAAAATGTTTGTGTATGCAGTACAGTGAAGCTGCTACTTTCTTTAAAGGATTGTCTCAATTGGGAGCCGTCAAGTTGTCTTACTTACAGGGTAAAACAATGGTTCAACCTAGAGCCATTATTCAATGCTGATAAAATTGTACTCGGTTCAACAAAATATTATGCTTCCAATTCTTTTGATTTTATTGCAATGTACATGATTTTCACAGAAAAATAGTCCATTTTTTCTTTTTTACTTTGAAATTCCACAACACTATCCAATATTTCTATCCTGGTGTGGCTCCGGACTGAAATCCCTCTAAATAAAATATTGTTTCCTCCGGCTCTACTGAAAATGAAAAAGTAGCACAAACAGAGACTAAAATGGCACAAATTGAGCAAGTGGAAACATGGGGAGATATGGAAGCTGTAAAGAAAGGAGACACAGAGGCGTGTGTGACTTCAGAGAATGGGCTGAAAGATATAAAGGTATAAGAAGTATGGAGTGAATGGGGATTGGAGACAGAAGCTTCAAGAGGAACCAGAGAGTACACAGAACTGAAAATAATGAATCAGCATCACAGTTGGTTATTTTGTGCAAAGAAATGAATCTCAGAGATCATGCATTGCTCCTCTTTGAAGTACGGCCACAACAGCATCTAGATAATATTAATAGATGAGCATTTAAATTACGAAGAAAACATTTTAAAATACTCAAAAATGGAGTTGAAATGCATTATTTGCTTTGTGCATTTCCTAAATAGTCACTAAGTCACAGCTAGTAACTCCTGCCAGGCAAGATTGAATTTGGGCCTGACCATGCTATAGATTTTCACATTGGTAATTTCAGAGGTCTGCTTTAGCACCTTGCCTGCTCTGAGAAGGGTGTTGGCAAGATGCAGAACTGAGCAGTTCAAAATTATAACAATTGAAAAAGGAAAGGTTATGCTCTGCCCAGAAAGCTAAAGACATATACAGTGGAATCCGCTTTTGCCCAATGCCGGTTAATCCTGGACATCGGGTAAATCTAACAAAACGTCCGGTCCCGATGCATTTGCATTCTTACCTGTTTAAATATGCCAGTTGATTTGGATGAAAATCTGGTTAATCCGGACAAAATGCAGTACTGGTTGCCGCTGAATGTACTCACTCAGAGCTTCTGTGTGTTTTAAAACAATAATAATAATATTCCTTGCATTTGATATAGCACCTTATCACGTCTTCGAGACGTCTCAAAGCACTTCACAGAATAATAATAATAATAATAATCCTTGCATTTGATATAGCGCTTTTCACGTCGGGAGGACGTCCCAAAGCGCTTCACAGAACACACTGTAAAGTGAATTGACTGTATATTTGTGGGTGAACGCGGCAGCCAATTGCGCACAGCAATGTCCCACAAACAGTCGTAGATTGAAAATGACCAATTTAATTATTGTTTTTTTTTTTTTGGAGGGATTATTATTAGGCGTGTGGAGTAAGGAAACTTGCCCAAGGTTTCGCCCTGCCTGGAAATGAACTCAGGTCTCTCACTTGCAAAGCGAGTGCTCTAACCACTGAGCTACAGGACTTTACAGAACAATAATAATAATCCTTGCATTTGATATAGTGCTTTTCACGTCGGGAGGACGTCCCAAAGCGCTTCACAGAACACACTGTAAAGTGAATTGACTGAATATTTTGTTGCAAAACGCAGCAGCCAATTGCGCACAGCAGTGTCCCACAAACAGTCATGGGCTGAGTAACCAAATTTATTTAGTTTTGTATTTTTGAAGGGATTATTAACCCCGGAAAGCAATCCATCAATCAACTAACAACCGGGTTCCTACTTACTGCTAGGTAAACAGAAGGGTGTGGAGTAAGGAAACTTGCCCAACATTTCGCCTGCCTGGGAATCAAACCCAGGTCTCTCGCTTGTGAGACAAGTGCTCTAACCATTGAGCTACAGGAAGCCACAGTTGCAGTCTTCCATTCAGCCATGAGGAACTCCCGGATGTAGATGGGAGGAGTCAAATTGTGATTGGCATCAGACTCCAGCCATTCACAAGTGGCTGGAGTTGTGCTATCAATCAGTAATGGGGCGGAGAAATGGGGAAGAACAGGGGAGGGAATATCATGATTGATTGACAGCTGAGCATCTTGTGACTGGGTGAAGCCCAAACATTCACCAGCTGCTGCAGCCTGTCAATCACCTCAGGCCATCTCTAATTTGTCGCCTTCCCATTCATTGGGAATGGCAATGGGAGGCAGACCCCCTCCGCTCCTCTGCTGGATAGGAAAGTACTGCACTGTATTCTGCAGCCAAACAAAAGTAAATATATTTTACTGAATTCTGGGAGAGTATTTTAACTTCAACTCCTAGGTTAAAATACTTGGTGTCCTATTTGGTTAGTTAACATTGCTTTAAGTGAGACACATTATTACGTATTATAGAGGGCCACTGCAGCTCCTCTGATGGGCGGGAATGATATTAACCATTAACCTCGGACACCTCTTAAATCAGACCAAATGCCCATCCCGATGTATCAGGCTTAACCGGCATCCACCCTACTTGGAGATATTAAAGGCTAAAAGGATAGGACATTGTGATTAAAATGTCTGCCAAATTCTAATAAACTGGTGGAACAGACTCGATGGATTGAAACGTCTCCTCCTGTTCCTCTATTGTTGTGTTTCTCAACTGGACTATTATTAATCACTGTAACTCTTTGCCCAGCATTTGTTTCCTCTTCATTTAGTATGGAGAGATTTTTTTTAAGTTTAAAGAAAAATAAAGGCAACAAAACAGGACTGAAAAACTATATTTCAATGTACCCGTGAAAGAGATGCAGGGGAGAAACAGCAATTTCTTAAAATGAGCTGGTGATGAAAAATAGCTTTCAAATACTGTTTCAGATTTTCTTTCATATTCCCTTGAAAGATAAGCAGCATCTGCCAAAGAATGGAGAATTAAGGCTGGCTCTGGGTGACTTGAACAGTGGGAGTGCTCTTTTACTGCATGAATGCTTTGACTAATAGCTTTGTGCTGCCAGACTGCCACAGCAATCAGATTTTTTTTNACCAGCTCATTGAAAGATGTTAGATTGAACCTCAGTGGACCTCGAAAAATAGAAGAATGAAGCTGAACAATCAGTGACAACAGTTCTTGATTGAATGCTTCATTTTTTGAACCCATTTAATATCCTACATTTGGATAACAATGGCACAATGGAATGCAAAGGACATTTCTCTCTTTCAATTAGGGACTTAGCTTGTACTGGCAGAATTACACACATTCATAAGCAATATAAAATTGATTTTCCACACATTGATTTTAATTTCAGAATGCCTGTTAAATGTATCTAAGGTTGCCCTTAAAACGCTTAAGAAATAAAGCAAGAAAGTGCCTTTCCCTGTCTGAATCTAGCCAATCACATAATTTCAAAATGTACAGAGTTGTTTCCAAAGTGCATATACAGTATACCAGTATCCATTGCATTTCCAGAATCCATTACAACAGTTAATAAAGTCCCACTCCTGTAGAACAGAAAACTTATTACTTTAACTGTGTCTATAGTGAGGAATCTTGGCTTTTATGCAATACATGTTACTCCTGTACTACTTCAGGGAGCTATCCTACACGAGGAAATTGCTGCACTTAGATTAACTGTGGTGGTAATTGGCAATTCGAATTTGTTTGAATGTTTATCAGAAGCACTTGACATGGGGGCGTTCAGTACTTCCATTGTGTTCATTGGTACTGAACTTACCTGGGGCTGGTACCTTGGCCTCATCTCTCAGGCTTCTCTCCGATTTCTCCCTAGTGTCATAGAATCATAGAGTATGAAGGAGGCCATTTGGGCCATCATGCCTGTGCCAGCTCTTTGGAAGAGCTGCTCTTTGGAAGAGCTGCCTAATCAGTCCCACTCCCTCAATCTGTCCCCATACCCCTGCAATTGTTTTCCTTTTTAAGTACCTATGTAATTCCCTTTTGAAAGTTGTTATTGAATGTTTCCACCACAGCTTTAGGCAGTGCATTCCAGACCGTAACAACTCTGTGTAAAAATATTTCTCCTCATCTCCCCTCTGTCCTTGACAACAAACCTCCAGATTTTCTGATCATTCGCCTTGGGATTTGTACAAACGTGCTGACTGAAAGGCTGCTTACAAAGAACACTTGACGGTATTTCCTTGTGAATAGATTTGATATACTGTATTCTGAAGTGATAGAGCGCTGCATGATACGGCTTGTTTCTTTCTTAATAAGTGTTACGGTGTCTCCTCCAGAAACAGCAACAGTCATGCAGCATCATCCACAGTTTACGAGAGAGTCAGCAACAAGAGCTGAGCAGATTCCTTATCCCTCCCAGCATTGAGACAACCCAGGCCAGTGAGGAAATGCTTGCCAGCAACCAAGATAACGAAACTCAGCCAGAGGTGTGTCTTTCCCCTTTCCTGTGCTGTCCGCCTCCTCAGCTCCTCACTCCATAGGCTGCAGATCATCCAGACTCTGCAGCCTGTGTCCTCTCCAGCACCAGACTCCGTGACCCTATCACCCATCCGCGTCTGGCTCCACTGGCGCCCCATCACTCAGAGTATACAGTTCAAGATCTTGGTCCTCACCTTCAAAACCCTCCATGGCCATGCTCCTCCCTACCTCTGTGACCTCCTAACCCCCTACCAATCTATCCACTCCCTCCGCTCAGTGGGCTTCAGCCTGCTTTACGTCCCCCACCTTGCCCACCCCACCATTGGCGGGCGGGCCTTCAGCCACTCTGCCCCCACCCTCTGGAATTCCATCCCATAGTTTCTCCGCCTCACCTCCTCCCTTGCCTCCTTCAAGACCTCTTCGACCATGCGTTTGGTCACCCTCCTACCACTACCCTCCCCGCCCTCCACCCCTCCTGATCCCAACAACCAGACAGGGTGCGGATCCCTGACTGTCCAGTGATTGGGACATCCTCCTGATGTGAAAGGTGCTATACACATGGAATTTGTTGTTGTGTGAAATAGTATTCTCTTTTCGTTTATGAGGTGCCGTGAATGACAGTAAAGTTAGTCAGTATCAATATCTAATATATCCAGATACATATAATTATAATTTTAAATGTAAATTCAAGATTTGTCAAGTTGTTCATGTATAATAATAATAACCTTTGCATTTGATATAGCGCCTTATCACGTCTTCAAGACATCTCAGAGCACTTCACAGAATATACTGTAAAGTGAATTGACAATATAATTTGTGGGCGAAACCCAGCAGCCAATTGCATACAGTGATGTCCCACAAACAATCGTGGATTCAGTCACCAAATTCTTACATTTAAAAAATGGATTTTGAAAGAATCATTACCCCCAGAAAAGCGATCCACCAATCAACTAACAACCGGGTTCCTACTTACTGCTAGGTAAACAGAGGCATGTGGAGAAAGGAAACTTGCCCAGCGTAAGGAAACCTGCCGGGAATCAAACCTAGGTCCTGTCGCTTGCAAGGCGGGTTCTCTAACCACTGAGCTACAGGACTCCACAATGTGCAGTAAGGGCACATTTATCTGAATGGGAAATGTTTTGACATTTTCAATTGGAACCAATAGCTCAACACGAGGTGAAATTGTAAATGTGGGCTTACCAAGTGAATTAGTTATTAAAGCTGAAGTCTGGTGTGAAGCTGAGCTATACAAACCTGGAGGACCCAGATTCAATCCCCATTGTATGTTGAATTTGATGATTTTAACTGGGACAGTAGTGGGGAAGCCACAATTTGCCTCAGTGTCTTGGACTACTGAGAAACCATCAGAGAGTTCCTGCGCCCTACTGTTGTCTTGTAATCCTGCTGCTTAGTGCTCATATATAGAGATCGAGTGAGAAAATGAGAGAGGGAAAATATTATTACAATTGTGTGCAAGATCAGTGAAAGTCAGTTTTGCATTAACATTGTTGCATGGTGCTAATAGCTGAAACAAGTGAACAAATGCTTGCTGGAAGCAGAAGCAGTGTGAATGTGTAATCATTTGAGATGAGCTCCAAATGGAAGCTGATCTTATCTCCACCATCTACTAAAAATTGTTCCCTTGGTCTCTTGAGCAATTAGTATGACCTAGAGTTCTGGCCTTGGCAGAATATAATTTCAGTCATCCATGAAAGACCCTTTTAAAAATCTTGCAAACAATGTTGGTGCAGTTACCACTGCACAACTTTGAAAGAAGAACAGACACAAATTCCATTCACTGAGCTGTGTTAATCTTTTCGAACTAATTTGGCAAAGAGAAAATTTGGGCAGAAGTGAATTTCCACCAGCAAAACCAAGAGTAGCTTATTGTAAAGTTCCCCTTGAGGGATAATTGCACCCATTCTTATATCATCTTCTAGTAATTCAATGCGAAAAATGCCATTATTATATAGACTGAATTTTCTGAAATTTATTATTGCACTGTTAAACATGTGATAGCGGCAGGTAACATTATTTATTCTACCTAGTTATATAGGTAGTAGCTGTACCCATTGCAGCTACGCTTGCAACCAAAGGATCCAATATGGAATGTAGATTGACACACAGACAGACATTTCATCTTTATACTTATCTGGGAAGACTCCTGTGGGATGACTCATTTTGGCTGTGCTGTTCTTTGAGTGGACAACTCATTTTGGCACACTGTTGCAGTCCTTTCAACATTGAAGTGCAGCTGCACTTCAGTTTCATTTAATGGGCCTTCTCTTTTTGTCTAGCATTTTTACTTTTCCTTGAAAGGTTTGATTTTTGCTTAGGCATCTTTACAATGATAAATATGAATGTATAATTTATAATCACTGCGACGTCCTCCCAACGTGAAAAGCGCTTTAAAAATGTAATTTTGTTGTTGCTGAGGCTTAGCTTCGTCTGTGTTCTTCATTTTGTTCCCGCCTCCGCTTGGTGACATGAGTGCTCTGTGACCCAGGATGCCACAGTACCACTTTGATTTGGCGGCCACCAGGCGTAACTGCGACAAAAAACACAAAACTGAAATACATTTTAGGTCATAACTCATGAACGATAGGAGATACCCAAAAAGAAATATGCCCATGGCACTCACAGATGCAAGACCTTTCCGGTGAGGTATAATTCATGTCTCTACATCAATCATTGTCATTTTATTAGTATAGATATAAATACAGTAGTCAGTACTGACCAAAACAAACAGCAGACCAGAATGAGTCCTCTACACTCCTTGAAAAAATGTATAACATTCTAAAATTCTGACCTAATGTGGAAGTTGGTTCTTCTTAAAATTGTGGGAAATTAAGACTGAATTTCAGAATATTCCACAATTCTGCACAATCTTATTTTTTTTAACAAAATATAGCTAGCACTAAGTGGAATGTCAGGCCTAATGGTATCTAACAAGCAATTTAGATTCAGGAATGTGCAATTGATTAAGAACTACTCAGAAATATTTGAGGCAGGAAGTTTTTCTCCCCACTAATACTGACATCCATGAAGCCAGGTGGTACAGTTGATTGTTGGTTAGCAGGTTTCAAGCGTTTTACTAAATAAAACAAACTCAGAGTAACCAACTATCCCATTAACTGGGAGTTGAAAGATGAGATGTGCAAGCCGCAAACTAAACCATGACCTGGTCTCACAATGTTAGAATTGAGCAGGGTATTGGGGCGGAGTATGCCTCCAGTACATCCAGGTAATTCTTAATCGATAGATTCAAAATTTTTGAATGTAAATCACTTGTTAACACCCTGCGTGCAATATTTAGATTAGCAATAATTGTTCCGTTCTATCTTCTATACAGGCAAGTAGTCAGCAACAGCTGCTTAGTCCAACCTTTTCTGACAGAGGTGGATATCGCCAAGACTCAACAGATATTGGAAAACCTCAAAGAAAATTTGGTCAGTGGCGTCTCCCATCAGGTGTGTGGAATCATCTGTGATAACTGTTTAGAATTACCGCTGTAAAGTTACATATCTGTAGCACGATTCACATAATAGAATTACCACTGAAAATTTTAAATTGGATTGGAAAAGTAAACCCAGACAATATAATACTGTTCACGTAACAGAAACTTTTAAAGGTTTTATAATAACTTAACTTAATCAAAGTGTAATGCGGTCTTCATTCAAAATAAAGTTGCTTATGTGGATCTTTCTTTCGCCTTTCAGCGCCTAAACCTATTAGTCACTCTGTGTCAACTGTCAATCTACGTTTTGGAGGACGTACAACCATTAAATCAGTTATGTGTAAAATGAACCCAATGTTAGATGCTGCCTATTCTGGATCAGAGGTGAAGAAATGGTGGACTCGTCAACTAACTGTGGAAAGTGACGAAAGTGGAGACGATCTCCTGGATATTTAAAGGTTAGAAAGATGGAGGAAACTGAGAAATGGCACATTGTGTTACTGTTCTAGTTAATGATGCCATGCATTTTATTATCATTTATACAAAGATAATATTGCAGGTGGATGAATGTTTCATGTTATGTTTACTACAGCAACATGCACCTACAGAATATAGTACCTTTCATGTGGGATAAAGATCTCAAAGCATGGCAAAGAAAAATAGTAATGAAACATAATATTTTATATAATGGACAACATTCCATAGTAATGGATCACTCTAACCCACTTCACTTGTGTTACCGTGAGCCACTCTGCCATACTAAAAACAAATTCCTGTAATGAATCTGTTTATTCACCCACACATTCGTCACCTCAAGGCTCGATTACGGGAACTTCCTCCTCATCGACCTTCCCAACTCTTCCCTTCACAAGCTGCAGATCATCCAAAACTCTGCAGCTCGTGTACTCTCCCTCACCAGGCTCCGCGACCTCATTACTCCCAACTTCGCCCTACTCCAGGGTCTCCCCATCCCCCAGAGGATCGAGTACAAGATCCTCTTCCTCACCTTTAAGGCCATTCTGTAGGCCATCGTGGAGTCCTGTAGCTCAGTGGTTAGAGCACTCGCTTTGCAAGCGAGAGACCTGAGTTCAATTCCAGGCAGGGCGAAACCTTGGGCAAGTTTCCTTACTCCACACGCCTAATAATAATCCCTCCAAAACCAAAAACAATAATAAATTGGTCATTTTCAATCTACGACTGTTTGTGGGACATTGCTGTGTGCAATTGGCTGCCGCGTTCGCCCACAAATATACAGTCAATTCACTTTACAGTGTGTTCTGTGAAGCGCTTTGGGACGTCCTCCCGACGTGAAAAGCGCTATATCAAATGCAAGGATTATTATTATTATTATCCATGGCCTTGCCCCCTCCTACCTCTCTGACCTGCTGCATCTCTACCAACCTGCCCGCTCCCTCCGCTAATCAGGCTCTAGCCTGCTCCGACCCGCCCTACCATCGGTGGCCGGGCTTTCAGCCTCTCTGCCCCCACACTCTGGAACTCCATCCCACGGTCCCTTCGCCTCACTTCCTCCCTTGCCTTCTTCAAGGCCGGTCTCAAGACCCTTCTCTTCGACCGTGCCTTTGGTCTGCCTCCCACCTCTCTGCTGTCCCTCACCCCTACACCAACCCTCTCCCCCATGCTCGGGCCCCAACACCTGACTGTTCAGCGCTTTGGGATGTCCTCTCGACTTGAAGGGCGCTCTACAAATGTCATTTTGTTGTTGTTGTTATCCGTGATCAGAAGTGTAGATATGTAATAACTTCATTGCATGAAATAATATAGGACAGGGAACTATTCATGTCCTGTTCATTCTGCCGGAAACAAAGCAATATGTTCATTTGGAGCAGGTGAGTCTCCTTTATGCTCCTTACTCTTAAATCACATCGGTAGGGTCTGAGTGAGTGAGTCATCACAAGAGGTTTAGATGAAGAAAGGCTCTCGTCCTTCCAGAATACCCACTCTTATCATCCTTCCATTACAGCATCAAGAATCATACCCTCAACCATTTTACCTGGTCACCCATTCCTGTTGTGAATTAACTCCTGGGTAAAGAAATACACTCTGGTCTCCTCTTAGACATCTCCTTTTAAGACTGAAGAGCTCTAACTTGTCTGATTGTTCTTCATAGCACATTGCACATATAAGAACACTTTTAAATGTTAAATGGTAGAGGTGGTTACATGACCAGCTCATCAGGAGCAATACAAAATGGTGCCTTAATGTTCTTGGTTTATTGAACCACCCATAAACATTGTTTCTAAACAGAGCTTGAATTGTTTCCCACCCATTACATTTACATTGTAATCTTAACAATTAATATGCTACTGAAACTATCTTTTTCAAGGTGGTCACAGTAGCTGGGTTATGAGAGATTCTAAAAGAGATTCTGAAAAGGAAAAATAAAACAGATGGAAATACCCCAAATATTCAATTAGTTACTCAACAATCAAATGCCATCACCAACAGGCCATTACAATTTGACATGCAATGGTTTCTTGTATATCACTTACACGTGCATGCATTTTACTGCTGCAATTTACAATTCATATGAGTATTAAAGTCTTGATACATCAGTCTTTAATATAGTATAATATATTATATAGTGGTTTAGTTTTTAAATTTTGGAATATACATCCTTACAGGTTTGTAATATTTGTTTTAGTTTTGTGTAATTAAATAACTCTTATCTCTGTTAAAATGATCCTGATCAGTTAATAATCTTTCATATGCTGTCGTAAAATTAAAATTTATATCTGTATAAGTTTATATATGAATACAACAACTTGCCTTTCACATTGGAAGGATGTCTCAAGGTGCTGAGGTGCTACATTTTTTCAAGCTTGCTGATTTCATGAAAGTTTCAACCAATATGTTTCCTGTTTCAGTAATAACAAGACAGCATTTAAACTTCAGGAAATCACTGAAGTAATTTGTTCATTGGATTCTCTACATCCAATCTTCATTGTTTATTTAAAATGTTCAGATAGATCAAGAGATCTCTTGGAAAATGTGCAAACCACTTTTTTAAACAAATTACGTCTACTTCTACAGGTGAGGAGCAAAATTCTAGGGAGAGCAAGAATTTACCCTATGCTTCCAAGTATCTTTCGATTTCAAAATCTCTATCTGCAGTTTCCAAACACTATGCCTGGACTCCAAACTTAGGAAAGCACTATCTGTTGCAGCAGCAGCAGCAAAAAAAAATGTATTTTGCTTAGATCTCTCAAAATGTGAGCTTCTGGTAACTCTGAATTTGTAAATGATGTTATCCCTAATCTGAATTGCACTAAGAATAGCTAAACCCATTACACTTAGAACCCTTAACAGAAACCAGAGAGAAAAATTTCTATCCAGTTTCAAATATGTTTGTTAAAAGTGCTCATCCATAGCTTCCAACAAAGGTTTGATGTGTTTTACTGCCCTCTGGTGTGTGGTACAGAGAACTTCAATACCTGCAAAACCATGACTGAATGCAAACAATAATATTAATAATACAACTACTTCCATTTATATAGCACCCTTCTCATAAGATAACATCTCAGAGCACTTCACAAAGATGGGATTGGACAACGTAATAATTGGGAATTTCCCATTGGGAAGACGTCTGAAAGTGTTTCACAGGATATTACAAATACAATATAAAATTACATTTGTATAGCGCCTTTCACATCGAGAGGACGTCCCAAGGCGCTGTAAATATTATAATAAAGTGTAGTGACTGTGCATTTTATAGGAGAACACAGCAGCCGATTTGCACACAGCAATGCCCCACAAGCAACCATGAAATCAATGATTCAATTTATTTAGGGAATTTTGACCAAGATACTGGGAGAAACTCCTTTCTCTTTTAAAATAACTCCATGAGATATTTAATATCCACCAGAACAGGGAGACGGGACCCCAATTGAACAATTTAACACTGTTGGCACTTTCAACAATACAGTACACCCCCAGTATTGCATTGGAATATTAGCCTAAACTATAAGTTCAAAGTCCAACATTGGGCTTTGACCCACAACCTTCGACTCAGCGATTCAGAGTGCTATCAACTGACCCCAGGCCAACACCATTAATATCCTTTATTCTCTTCCTCTGCTTAGGATCCTACTCCATTTCAAGAAGTAATCCAATATTGCCAAGGTACTCTACACCCAGTTTTGCTGGGTTACATTTGTCCAGTTTGATCCTTTCTCTATGCACGGGATATGTGGTTCATCTTCCTGCTCTCATTAGCTCTATGAGTTTGTCTATATCCTAACATTTCTTCCTCCTCTTGGTGCCAGTTGGTATCCCAGGACCACACTGTTTCCCCTGTCTGTGATCTCGCATCGTTCGTATGGTCCCAATTGGACCTAGTATCATTCGCATAATCCAAACTTGCTGCCACAATAGGAGTTGGCCATTCTTCAACTATTCTGAATGACCCTTCTCCCATTATTCTCCCTCCTTGTTTTTCCTTTATTTCTCGCCCTAGTCTAGCCAGCTGTTCTATTGAGGTTGTGGCATGTGAAGCCGAGAATTACTTTCAGTTCTGGGTTCAATTTTACTGGTTCAAAATTAATTTGTTTCTCTGCTTCAGTCTGTCTCATTGCCTTTTGTATTTGTTCTAGCACCTGTTCCTGAAATTTATCTTTCTCTGTCACAGCTTTCATAATAGTCAATTTCCTCTCTTGACTCCCCACCTTGTATTCCTCCTATCACACAAATCTTCGTTTTCTTTCCCATAAGTAACATTCTGATTGTTACTAACCAGCCTCTTTTAGTGGTTTGTTCTTCCCACTGGGTTTTCTCGGACTTCAGTGTGTTTTTTGGAATCTTAGGTACCGTTAACACTTTCCCTTTTTTCTCATTTCCCATTATTTCTGTCACTGTCTTGCTGCAGCATTTCTCCTTATTTATTCTCTTTAGTATTTCTATTCACTCCATTGCATTCAAGGGAAGGCGTCCCCTCCTTATCTATCTTTTTCTTCTATGGTACCTTTACTCTTAATTTTTAGTTCAAGCTTCTCTTATCTGACCTCATAGTATTCTCGAGCCTCACATTGGACCCCAAATGTGACAGTTCTCACCCTTTCGGATGAGAAACCAGGGAGTGTGTTAACACTCCCTGGTTTCTTTGTAAGAGAAGCCTTGTGTATTTTAGAGCCTAAAAATAGGACTTAATCCCTTTCTCTTTATTTACAATAATAAGCTCCAGTTATGGAGTGATCCATTCAATAATAACTGGCTCATATTAACAGTTCTGTTGCTTAACCCTAATCCCTTATTAACAGAAACTTGAGTAGCACTTAATTGAGGTCAGACTTTTTTTTGTATATTAAGCACTTAGTTGCACTAATAAATCATACTATTTTAATAAGAATCACCTTTATTTAATAATCTGTAGAATTTGAATTTTCTTGTGCTGCAGAGCTGAATTTATTGTTTTCTAAAACATATTGCAGAAATGTCACGTATAATAGTCAGTTTCCTCTCCTGACTCCCCACCTTGTTTAACTCCTATCACACAAGTCAAAGAAATTAGAGCACAGAAAATCAGGCCCTTAGAGTCTGAACCGTGGACTATTTAGTCTAATCCCATATCCCTGCTTTCAGCGTGAGTTTAACAATAGGTGTATGAGGTGGTTAAAGCCATTTTTCAAATAGAGTACATTGGTGTCAGTCAAATGGAATTACAAAATATTGTGCCTTCATTAGATGTTTATGTCTACTTTAAAATCATATCTGGTTTGCAGAAGATCATTTGAGGTGAAAATGAAATTATGATAAGTTGCCAACTATTTGCTTACTGTAGGCTAATTCAGACTGCAGAATGTTTCCTGTTGTGTTTTCATTGTTTTTCCTACTAATGTATGTTGCCACTGCTAATTAGCACATTATGCAAGGAAACAATATAAGTATATGCCAATGTGTTTCATTCGGTTGGTAAACAGATTACCTTGCTATAAAATACAAGCTATTATCCACTAGAAATAGTTGTATTTTTATGTACCATTTTATTTTGTTAAATGTAAACTCTCAATAAAAAAATCATAGTTTCAATTGTGTGTTGCAAGGCTTATTTTTTTTAAAACTGTATTTTGAATCAGTTTGCAATGAAGTGAATCTAATCTTTACCAATGCATTAAAAATGTAAAAATTTAGACTCTTAATAATCATTCAATTTAATATAGCGCCTTTCATGTCACAAGGCGGTTTCACGCAGTTAATTTGCATACAGCAGTGTCCCACAAACAACCAAATAGAGCCACCTGAAAATGCAGGCGTGATCTTGGTTTAACATCTCATACGAAGTACAGCACCTCCAACAATGCAGCCACCTCAGCTGGCACTGCATTGAAGTGTCAGCTTACACTATCAGAACCATGACCTGGGCCTTACACCCACATCCTACTGAATCAGAGGTGCGAAATCTGTGTTTTCAGATGGCACTATTTGAGACTAACTTGTATTAAACTAAAACTGTCCACTCTTATAGTCTTGAAGTGTTTGCTGTCTAAATTCCAAATTTCAACACAGAATAAACACAGAATAAACCACAAAGAGCTGACTTGAAGTCAGCTTTTTTAATATTTAAACATTAGCTAACTGCTCATTGCTGTCCACATTGAATGCTGACCTCCTGGGTGCAGTGTGAACCTGTATAAACATTGCATCAATTGTTGGCACTCTTTGGAAGGTGATTTGAAAGCCTAGATATTCCTGTAATATTATTTACCTGCCAGCAAATGGCACTATTGCACTTTCTAAATCACTTTAAAGCTTACTCTCAATGCTCCATGTAATGAATCATTTCTGTGGGCTATTCTGCTTTATTCATTAAGTTTCACAAATTTATAAATGAGCATTTACTAAACAAATTCAATTTTAAATGTATAATTTAAAGTTATGTTTATAATGCAATATTGGTTGTGAGTTAAAATTACATAAATTAATATAAGAGTACAAGAATCAACTTTGCAGATAAAAATGCAAGTTCATAGGTTCACCAAGCAGAAAATGTATTTATTAATAATAATACTTTTTATATCATACCTTTCACATCCGGATTACATCTCAAAGAGCTTCAGGATATATTGGAAAGTTAGGTCTATTGTAGGCAAACACTACAGCTTATTTGCACACAGTAATTTGTAGAGATCTTCACTGACCGTCCCTGCCCGGTTACATGTGGTGTATCTCAGGGCTCCATCCTTGGCTTCTTCTCTTCCTCACCTATGTGCTCCCTCTTGGCGATGTCACAGACACAGAGTAAACTTCCACATGTATGCAGATGACACACAAATCTACTTCTCTAGGTTTACCAATGCTCTGTTGGCTTGTCTGGCAGACCTCAGGGACAAGCTTTACAACTAAATGTTGACAAGATGGAAGCCATACTCCTTGGCTCCTGTCAACGTCTTCTTTCCTGTGGCTCTGACCTCCTCAAACTCCCCGGCCTATCCCTCAGATTCACCAAACCAGTGTGCAATCTAGGCACGGGTTCGATCCACAGCTATCCTTCCTTCCCCATATCTGATCCCTGACCAGGGCCGCCTTCCTCCGCTAGGTCGCCCACCTCCGACGATATCTTACCGCAGACACAGCTAAAACACTCGGCCATGTATTAGTTACTTCCAGACTCGAGTTATCAAATGCCCTCCTCGCCGGCCTTCCCAGCTCTAACATGCACAAGATTCAGCTGATCCAAAACTCTGCCACCCGTATACTCATCCGCACCAAACTCCGTACCCCCATCACAGCAGTTCTATGTAGGCTCCACTGGCTCCCAATCGCTGAACGGATTGACGTCATGATCTTCACACTCATTTTCAAATCCCTTCATGCCCTGGCACTTCCCTACTTCTCTGACATGCTTTCCCCCCAACCTACTACCTGCTGCCTCCGCTCAACTGGCTCCAGCCTTCTGCATGCTCTTTGTGTCCTCAGTTCCACCATTGGTGGCCGCGCTTTCTGCCCCGAAACACTGGAACACCTTTCCTCTATCCCTCCGCCTTGCCATTCCCTTCCCCATCTTCAGGTTGTGCCTGAAGACCTTCCTATTCAGCACTGTCTATGGTCACCTCCCCCTCCCCCCCACCCGGCTCAGCGTTGTGCTCCGCTACTGTCAAGCTCTCTGGGACATTATCCTGCGTGAGGGGCGCTATATGAATGCAAGTTGTTGTTGTTATGCATAGTATAACAACACACTTGTGTGTTATTCAGCTTGATAAAGCTTCATTAAAAACAATTTTGCATCATTTTATGCATCATTGCGCAATTATGTGGCGCAGAAAGAATAAGTATGTATTTAACTCCAGGTCACACCTAGTCACCTAAACAATGCGGACAATTCTAAATCGCCAGAACAATGAGAGAAGTTGCTAATATAGGAGGTACTTCTCTCAAAGCAAGTTCATTATAATTGGCACAACATTGGTATTTCATAGATTTCATAGAATGTTTCGGCACAGAAGGAGGCCATTCGGCCATCGAGTCTGTGCCGGCTCTTTGACAGAGCAAGTCACTTTCACTAACCCCAATTACCAGCTTTCCCCCATAACCCTGCAAACCCGTCTTCCCCGGATACCTATCCAGTTCTCTCTTAAAAGCTGTTATCGAATCAGACTTCACTACCCTTTCAGGCAGATCATTCCAAATTCAAACAACTCGCTGAGTGAAAAAATTTCTTCTAACCTCCCCTCTGCTTATTTTGATAGATATCTTAAGACTGTGACCACGGATCACAGAAACACCTACCAGCGGAAACAGCTTTTCCTTATCTCGCCTGTCGAAACCTTTCATGATCTTGAAGACCTCTATCAGGTCCCCACGTAACCTTCTCTGCTCTAATGGGAAAAGTCCTCACTTCTCCAGCCTGTCCTCATAGCTAAGGTTCCCCATTCCTGGTATCATTCTCGTGAATCTCCTCTGCACTCTTTCCAGTGCCTTAATGTCCTTCCTGAAGTAAGGTGCCCAGAACTGGACGCAGTACTCCAGCTGAGGCCTAACCAGTGTTTTGTATAGATTAACCATAACCTCCCTACTCTTATACTCTATGCCCCTATTAATAAAGCTCAGTACACCAAATGCCTTTTTTACTGCTTTATCTACCTGCCCTGCTACCTTTAATGATTCGCTTACTTGAACACCCAGATCTCTGTACGTTCACCCCCCCTTACGATTGAGCTACCAAGTCCATATTGCCTCCTATCATTTTTCCTACTTAAGTGTATCACCTCACACTTATCCACATTGAAATCCATCTGCCACATGTCAGCCCATTCCACCATTCTGTGTATGTCTGCTTGCAGTTGGTTACAGTCCTCCTCACTATTTACTACCCTACCCAACTTTGTATTTATTACTTTGTTTTCTTCACTTCTCCTAACGTGTCTATCAGTGCAGTACTTTACTGTTTCCTAATAATTGTGTCATCTACAACACAACAATACTCATTTGCCATAGTGCTATTTAAATTCATTTCTTTTCTAACTCCAGCCAGATCCCCTGAGTGCCATAGACAATGTTAAAACTGTGCAGTTTCATATTTGGTGCTTGCTTTGCATGGGAGGAGGGAGAACATCTCTCCAATCCAAAATATCATGCCACTCCTGTATTACTTGGCTTGGAGGGCCTTTGCTCAAAATCGCCTTTCATGATTTTTCTATTCAGTCACTTTTACTTGAGATCACACATTCCACAGGAGGATTCTCAGCCGTTTTGAATGTTTCAGGGCTCCACTGACCTGTTCCTGCTTCAGAGGGTGAATAAAATATCCATTGTTTCTGGTGCATCATCTTTCGCTTTCACTTCTCTGCTAGCAAAACTGCATTCCTCACAAGCAGTATTCAACAACAGCAAGTTGGGTTTATATAGTGCCCTCCACACAGGACGGCGTCTCAGATCGTTTCACAGTAACAGATCCCGGGGCCGAGCCAGGGGGAGGGGGAAGAAGGTGACCAAAGGCACGGTCGAAAGGAAAGGTCTTTAACCGAGACCTGAAAATAGGAAGAGAGGGGGTAAGGTGAAGGGAGTGAGGAAGGGAGTTCCAGAGCCTCGGGGCATAGTGGCTGAAGGCACGGCCCACGATGGTGGAGCAGAGGATTCGGGGGACAAGGAGGAGGCCAAACCCGGTGGAGCGAAGGCAAAGGGCACTGTTGTGAGGAGAGAGGAGGTCAGAGAGGTAGGCGGGTGCAGAGGAGACGAGGGATTTGAAAACAAGTGTGAGAATCTTGAAGTCGATCCTCTCTGGGACAGGCAGCCAGTGCAGTCTGGCAAGGACTGGGGTAATCAGGGAGCGTAGTTTGGTGCGGGTGAGAATGCGGACGGCAGAATTCTGGATGACCTGGATTTTATGAATGGTAGTGGAGGGGAGACCAGCGAGGAGGGCATTTGAATAGTCCAGCCGAGAGGTGACAAAGGCATGGACCAGGGTTTCGGCAGCTTTTGGGGTGAGATATTGGCAGAGACAGGCGATGCTTTGGAGTGGAAGAAAGCGGTGCTGGTGAGGGACCAGATGTGGGTGAGGAAGGATAATTGACGCCTAGGTTGCGTATGGGTTTTGAAGAGTTTTAGGGGGAGGTCAGGTAGGTGGAGGAGGTAAGAATTTAAGAAACCGTGCGTTTTAAGACGTTGACGAGAGCCAAAGAGTATGGCTTCCGTCTTGTCAACTTTCAGCTGAAGGAAATTTGCGCTCATCCAGCTCCTGATATCTGACAGGCAGGCTGACAGAACATCAGGGGACTGGGGGTCGCAAAAAGAGGTGGAAAAATAGAGTTGGGTGTTGTCCAATTATATGTGGAAGTGTACCACATGTCTGCGGATGACATCCCCAATAGGGAACATATAGATTAGGAAGAGGAGGGGGCCAAGGATGGATCCTTGGGGTACCCCACGGGTAACCGGGTGAGAGCGGAAGGAAAAGCCATTTGTGGAGATGTACTGCTGGTGGTTTGTAAAGTAGGACTATTCAGGATTGCCGGCCTGACATAGTTTATGCTTTTTTAAGAAAGAGGGGAATATTACACCCGAGTTGCTTGACCACAATGATACTTTATACTAACATAGGAATTTGTAGACCTGGTGTCCAGGTGGACATGACTGACGTGTAATTCAAGGCTCTCGTAACTCAGGTTAAGAAAAGACTGTTTGCCACATATGCTTCAAAGGCTAAGGCATTGTGAAATTTAGTGTTCAATCAGACATCATTGAATTATTATTATTTTGAATGTATTCCGCATACAGAAAATACATTGACATGGAGATTTGTTCCCCTAATAGAGCACAGTTTTAAAGAAGACACACTTCAATGTAAAGGAACCTAATGAAATGTTTTGTACAATGTTCTATTTTGGACGGACAGAAGACAAACTGGTTTCTACAGCTCAGGTCCACGGTTACACTGACATTGTGCCTTCCTTTGAGTTGATGGAAGAATATAGGTTCTCCTCTGCCAAAATGTAAAATGGGAATTGTACAAGGAACCCACAGATTTTTCTCAGTTCCTCATGTGTCTGTACTGGATCTTCTGATGGTATTGAAGGTTTGCACACATACTCTCTCAAAAAATTGTTGTTAGGAACTGCATCTGTAGGCAAACATCTAAAAACCTAAGGGCACAAAGAAATACATTTTGGCCTCAAAACAGTTAGATTTTTACTAACAAATAAAAATGATGTTTTACTAACAATTACCTTTCTTACCGCAATGAATAGAAAAAAAATCAAGCATGACAAATGTCAAGAGGGTGAGCACATCAGCGCTTGCAATGAACCTTGCTGACAGTACCTATGAAATACAGCTGAAATAATTGTTGCTGCCTCAATGAGCTTGTGGGTAAAAGGCACGCACAACTCCATAGAAGGCTGCAAGCTCAATTGCTGGACTGATCAGTTGGCTGGTCTTAGTTGGGGAAGCTGTAGTTCATGTAGAGCTATTTGCATGAGGTAAAAATTGTGAGAAACTATTGATCGGTTGTACAGCATTTACTGCTATTTCCTTCTATAGTTGTTTTAATTATAATAAAATTAAATCTTGGGGTGGAAAAAAGAATAAAATAAGTTCTTTACAAACAAATTTATACCAAGAATGAACTTGATTTATGACCCCCGGCCCACCCACCTCACCATCAGCGGTCAGATTTTCAGTCTTTCTGCCCCTGTTCTCTGCAGCTCCATCCCTTCAGCTCAGTCTTTCCCTCGTCTCTTTTGGGGTCCAGTTCAAGACCTTTCTCTTTGACCACACTTTTGGTCATCCTTTTTCCCCTCACCCCTCCCACTCAGCCCTAGTTCCCAGTTTGGGTGCAAATCATGGACTCTATAGCATCTTGGGACGTCTGGATGTGAAAGGCACTATATGAATGCAAATTTGTATTGTAATTTGTATTGTAGATTGTCACATTTTATCCATTCATCCCAATACAGCCAATAAACCATGCATATCACTGGACAAAAGATTACTTTGGAATACAGTTTAGAAGTTGTTTGTGGTCTTTACTTGCCTTGTCATATACATTTGCATTTCTGGCAGTTCTAACCATCTAGATATCTTTGTAAAACCTGTCACTGACACGATCGCTGATATCAACGTGGGAGTTCTCAAGTAGGCCAAGAATCAGCCTGAATTTAAACCAGAAGAAACGCCACTTGTCACTTTTTGATGTGAGTGGCTATGTTTAACCCTGGCACAGCAACAATGCCAGTTTTGTTCGAGGACAATGAATTTGGGGCTTTTGCTGCCCTCACAAGCTTTGGTTGTGGTATTTGTGCCACCTAAATAATGTGGGACGTCTGAGTCTTATGAATAAGCAAACTCGTGAATAAATGATATAATCATTTCTCTCTTAGTCTGCAAAGCAATATGCTGGATATGCAAAATATATTTACTTTCTTTAAATTAAACTAACATCCTTGGAGAGAGAAGTTGCAGGCATTAGTTTTCCAAATGTCTATGCTCCATATGTACTTTTAATTAAACTTCATGCTGTATTGCATATCTTCCTAACATTGACTGTTTTATATTTACACCTTCCCTTACTTGGGCTTATCATCCCTTATTGTAAACCAAGGGAAAAAATATGTGATTTCACTGGTGTTTAGGTAAGACCCATATAAGTCTTATCAGTCAGGACCATAATATTTAATATGATTTAGTTGAAGTCCAAGTTGCAGGGAAACTTATACAGATCATATAAAATCTGATATAATCAATAATGTACATGGGCATGTGTAATTCAATGCAACTGGTAAGTCTGCATGTGGTGATGGGTCAAGATTACATTTCCCGTGTTTCAATGCAGCCGGCTGGTAAGTGCACATGACTTGACTGGTCAGGACGTCATTTCCTGTGATTCAATACATCCAGTAAGTGCAGGAGTAATGGAGGTTAAGAGAACAGCATTATTAGGATGTATGACTTAGATTATACGATTTATAAAGATAAGACTTACATGAGTTGTACTGTAATAGCAATACAATAAGGACTGGAGAGAAGGGGAGGTGTGACCTCAGGACTGAGAAAGAGAGAGAAAGAGACCAGCAATTCTTTTAGTGTGATCTCTTTGATTTTTATACCTAGAAGTAGAACTATTCTCCACTCCAGCAGAGCTAAGTACTTTGTATATATTCCCACATCAACAGATTTGTTTCTAGTGCCTTGTTCTCACCATTTTTGAATTTATTATTCCTTCATTAAATATTTAGAGATGATTAAGACATTTGCTATGCACTTCTGATGCAATTTTCCACTAGCTAAAAAGTTTACTAATCTTGGTGAGGTTGAGGTTGAAAATGAGAAAAGCCTATTCTAAATATACCAGGCTTCATGGTATCAAGCCTGGTATGTTCATCAGACAGAGTAAAATAAGTCAATTTGTCTCTCCCTTTAATTGATTGACATCAGAAACTAGAAATGAACTTTGTTACTCACCAATTATAACTGTAGTGGCATCCACTATCATCAGCTTACTGTGGACGTACATGAGTTCTGTAACCAATTTACCATCCAGGCCTGCGTGTGTTCTCAGGCCACAGAAGGGGATGTAGTTAATCCAGCAGTCACCCACTGTGCAGGAAAAGAACAAATTGATCTTAACAAAGAGAATCTGATGATTAGAAGCACCAAGGAAGTAGGAAACTGACCTTTAGCTCCTAATCTTGACTGACATTCACACTTGGGCATCTGAATGGCACAGGTGTGGAGGGTGGGTGCCAGACTGAGTCAGATCAGCTGGAGAGGGAGAGTATAACTATGAAGAACATTCTCTGTCCATCATTTCATACTTCTTCGGCAGCTCACAAAGCACTTGATCTCTATAGCATTAGAAATGTCGAATACAGCTGTGGGAGGGCAGAATGGTCAGTGTAAATATTATCACAAAGCAAAGTTCTGTAAGTCTTTGTAGTCACTGTTATGAAGCAACATTTGCACATTGTTGTTGGGGAAAACAGTTTTGTAATATGGAAAGATGGTGGGAAATGTGGGATTATATCCCAGGCAATGTTAACACTCTTTCCAAAATTCAGACCACCAGTCAGGAGCTCCAGAAGAAAGTGCATGGCTTAAATTCCTACATAAAGCATTAATATTGGTACACAGTATGACCGCACAACACAGAGTAACATGGGGAAAGTTGAAATTGTAAATGACATTTGCAAAAATACCTGCAGTGATGGAAAAATGCAAGACACAGGTAATAAAGCTTGAAATAGCATGATATTGGAAATTACAATGAACATGCCATTGTAGGTGTTTCGTTGTATCACAGAAAGGATTTTTCACAAGCCTACTGTGGCCCAATCACCAATACTTCTTTATTTATAGGCAAATAAGCACACAACAACAGGATGCAGGGAACAGCAGGTGTGGACACTTGGAATCAAACTCAGGTCACAGAGGTGAATAGCTGGACCTTAGGGACATGCCAGCACACTGGGTTTACTGAATTAAACCTCTCAGCCCTACATTTAAATCAGTGAAATAGCAGTTTATGTTATCTTAGTAGCTGCTTTTCTGAGGTCAGGACATGAAGGCAATTGTCAGGCAGTGTAATAAGAACATTAGAGCATACGAAATGCTAGACAAAAAAAGACCAAGGTCCATCTTGTTCGCCTTCCACCTTCCTGGGAGTCGCATGCACATTTTTGGTCAGATGAGTGGATGATATATGAGGAAACCCTGTATAAAGCTATATAAAATGCTATGTATTGTGGAGTCCTGTAGCTCAGTGGTTAGAGCACTCGCTTTGCAAGCGAGAGACCTGAGTTCAATTCCAGGCAGGGCGAAACCTTGGGCAAGTTTCCTTACTCCACACGCCTAATAATAATCCCTCCAAAACAAAAAACAATAATAAATTGGTCATTTTCAATTCACGACTGTTTGTGGGACATTGCTGTGCGCAATTGGCTGCCGCGTTCGCCCACAAATATATAGTCAATTCACTTTACAGTGTGTTCTGTGAAGCGCTTTGGGACGTCCTCTCGACGTGAAAAGTGCTATATCAAAATGCAAGGATTATTATTATTATATCAAGGATTATTATTGTTAGGTTATATTATAAACCCATCAAGCATTTAAAAAGCACATTTTAAGTGCTTTTTAAATGCTTGTCACTGGGTTTAAAGGTGGAAAATATTCCATTCGTCAGCACAGATACTCCTTATCTTGATAAAAACACATTTTCAACAGTAAAATAAGAACAGTTAGAAATGATGACAAAGTCCTTTCAAAGACTTTAATGCAGCCGTTTTAGAAATAATATAATTGTTTTCCAATAATTTGTGAACCCATCTAACCACAGATTGAGTGGCACAACTCAAACATTCAGCAATGTGAGATCATCTATCAGTTACTTGTGCCTATAAGACATTTATATGTCTTATAAATTTCACATACTTGTAAAAGACATTCTCCGGAATATCGCCAGATTACGGCACTACCTCACCCCTCACGCCGCTGAAACCCTGGTTCACGCCTTTGTCACCTCAAGGCTGGACTATGGGAACTCTCTCCTCGCCGGCCTTCCCGCCACCTCCCTCCACAAGCTGCAGGTCATTCAGAACTCTGCAGCTCGTGAACTGTCCCGCACCAGACTTCGCGACCACATCACTCCCACCCTCGCTCGCCTCCACTGGCTTCCCATCCCCCAGAGGATTGATTTCAAGATCCTCATCCTCACCTACAAGGCCATTCACGGCCTTGCTCCCTCCTACCTCTCCAACCTACTATCCCCCTACCTACCTGCCCGTACCCTCCGTTCCTCTGGCTCCGGTCTGCTCCACGTCCCCCGCCCCAACCGCCCTACTATCGGTGGTCGGGCCTTCAGCCTCTCAGCCCCCAGGCTCTGGAACTCCATCCCCCAGTGCCTTCGCCGCTTCCTCCCTTTCCTCCTTCAAGGCCGGTCTCAAAACCTTTCTCTTTGACCGTGCCTTCAGCTCCCCTCTCGACTCTCTTCCTCCTCCTCGCTCCCTCCCTTCCCTCCCCCTCACCCTGACCATTTCCCCCCTGCTCGGGTCATGACCCAACTGTGCAGCGCCTTGGGACGTCCTCCTGACGTGAAAGGCGCTCTATAAATGGAATCTTGTTGTTGTTGTTGTTGTTGTTGAAAGCTTAATATCTTCTATAGGATGGTAAACCACTAGTGAAAGTGGAAGTAAATAATTTAATTGTCAGCAGTTTGTTTTATATAAAAAAAAGCAATTGCAATAGAACATGACTACACCACTGAGAGTTCCTGAGTGAAGACAAGACAAGACACCCTTTACTACCTCATTCGTTCAAAGCAGTAAAGGCCAAACCAGCAGGGGATCTGAAGTCAATGAAGGCCTAACTACTGTCCTGCAAGGACTTGACTATAAAAAATAATGATACTCTAGGCCCATGGGTCCTGGTCATGTATGAGTTTCATTGCCAGTCAGACTGAGACCCAGAACAGTCACAGCACGACAGAGATAAATACAACAGCTACTGAGAATCCAAGTTTCCGATGCAGAACAATCTGCCTTTATCTGACAACTGCAAGATTTTATTCTGCATTTAGTGAAATACATTGAAGTAGCTTTACACTGAGTGCATGGTTCACACTCCCTGTAGGAATCTCAAACCTGCAAAAATAATTTTCCCTAAATGTCTTACACTGTCACATAAAATTTTGGTTCACAACCACAAGGTAAAAACTTATTTATAATTATAAGGTTGAATTTCAACATCTAAAGTTCTCAGAGTAAAGAGAAATTGGAAGTGAAAGATTTGCTGCACATCTAGAAACTAGGGTAAATAAAGGGGAAGCTATAAAAGAGGAAAGTGCTTTTAGCTATAAAAATCATGTTAGCATTGCTAAGGCATTCACTGTATGACATTATTTTAAGTACAGGGAATAGTGGTGAATTATTTATATGAGTACAACAACAATGAGTAAATTGCACAAGTGTTATTTGCTGCTGATCCATTTTACTGTAAGTCAATTTGCTCCACACCAAAATTCGGAGCCATCAGATAAGATTATCCAAATGTACAGTACTGTTTTGTTGAACAGAAATTAGACATTTGACCATTATTAATGAGTCTGGCTCAGATTTTTCTGTTAGGGCACAAAGGAAATGGTTAAACAAGGCAGTTGACAAAAAACTGAAAATAAGAATACCTCACCTATCATATAGGATCTTTTTCACTCTTCAAATCAAGGATATCTTTCACACTGTAGTATTAAGATCCTTTCTGGTATCAATGGGCAATGCAGAGGAATCAATTACATTGTCAATGATACTATCCTTCAGAAGAGCTATTAAATTGCTGTTCCATCTGCCTGTACAGGTGACATTAAAGATCCAATGACACTATTTAAAAGGAGAAGGGAATTTCTTCAACTTTACTGGCCTACAATTCCCCAGATTAAAAATGATTGTTTATTTCATTGCTGTTTATAGGACTGTGCTGTGTGCAATTTGGCTGCCATAGTTAGCTTCAAATACAATCACTACAGTTGATAAAGTGTCTACGACAAGGTCAAATGGGGATGTGGAAGTATGTGTCCTTCAGGTGAATTTCAGCCAGCCAGTTTCCTGGACGCAATGCTGGAACAACTTGAAACACTTACAATTTATAAGTTCAAGGTCAATACATTTTACAGATGATCCGAGAATCACCCCCATAGTTTTCCAATTTTTTTTCTCTCCTTCACCGAGAGAGGTAACTTCTGCAGTTGCTTAAGGCTTGTCAGTCAAACCAGCGGTATAGAGGACAGTAAGATATCCTTGTTAGTAGCAATTCAAGTTAGCCTTAATTTGCATGGAGTGTGTTTGTTATTTTGATTGATTGTTAAGTTCAGGTCCCGAGCTGCCTGTCATTCAGACTGGCTGGTTTCAGCTCGGTGAGTTTCCTCAGCTCTCCACCAACCTGAGATATTTGGTAAGTGGTGAATTGTAGGAGTTAGTTGCACGTAGAGTAAATGGAATGTCTCCTACTGTTTGTCTTGCTGAGGCAGGCTGGATTGTTCCATGACTTTGAGTTGTTAGAGCAATATGCAAATGATTTTAATAAGTCTGTAACTTTAAAGCCAATTAATAATAAAACACAACTTTTATGCAGAATAAGGTGAACCAGAATTATTCCTGACAAGAGCATCTTGTTATCCATCTTGTTAGCTCTATACTTTGGACGTTTAGGCTGTGATGGTTCAGGGGGATATGTGTCCTTATATCTGGTGTGCTACCAGACAATAATGCTGCAGTGATGCAGTGATTTTCTATGCCATGATCTTTTGTGCTACATTCATACTACAATGCAATGTTTATACAATGTTTATAGCAGTGTGTGTGTGTGTTGTGGGGGTGTGGGAATCACATAAGAGATTAGCAGGCCCAACTAAAACAAGTAGTACACATTACTGGAATGACATTTTCAATTTCAAAGTTATTTTTTAAAAGCCTCAAATAGCCACTATTATACATAATTTCAAGTGATAGTGAAGATCTGGTTATTTCTTTCACTATTTTCTATCATATTGGTAAAAGGGTTTTCTGTGTGTGTTATATATATGCAGACAACTGCTCTTCTCCTGCTCAAGAATAGTGTGAGTGGACAGTCTCACCACAGGAACCTGCTCACACCACATGTGCTCAGCAACATAAAAGCAAAACTGTTATGATTTTATCAATCTACTGGTGAATGGTTACGACAGAATTAGCCTTTTTCAATAAACCTCGCGTTTAATTTGAGCTGGATTGCAACAGGATCATCTCAGGATTGAGGGGTTAGTTATTTCATATTTCATCACAGTGTCCTATATATACAAAACAGCTCTCATGTTTTTGTTTTGTAACTCAGCAGCAAAATGTACATTTCTCAAACAGACAAAGAGCAACATTGCACAAATCTCTGGTTACTTACTCACACATTTGAGGCTCTCAGTAATCGAGTTGGACTTGAACCTCAAGAACATCAAGGTGGTTGGCACGTCATAAGCTGTCCTTTAAAGGTCCTCCCATCACACTGAAGCCAAACGCCTGCCAGATAGATGATGAGGAAACTGAGGCTTGGGGCGACAATTGTTGTAAGGTGTTACCTGGAGTCCGAGTTTGTGAACACTCGTTCATACGTCCAGCACCTGGAATCCACCTTGATTGGCCTGCAGAGAAGCAAGCAGCTACTGCTTAAACTCCGCACCTCCAAATGGTGGAACCGTTGCTCAATGGGAAGGGATATGTGCCTGAGCTGCAGACAGAAAAATGCTTGCAATGCTCTCACGCATTTCATGCTGAGCTGTGTTGCCCACCGGGAAGCTCGCACGGAGTTACTTGTACATACCATCCTCCTACTGAGGGCTCAAACCTGCACTTATCAGATGTTGAACGACCAACTAGTGACTATCCTCCTTGGAGGGAAGTAAGTGGGGTCTCCTTGGAGCTGGACTGGCTCCAAGCTGACATACCTGGCAACCGAATGTCCGAATCAAACCAGCCCTCTGTGGCGGTCTCGGTAGTCCAGTTGCTGGGTTAGGTGGGCACACTGCTGATGACAGCTCAGCCAGTTTGGCTCAAGGGTAGGACCTGAAAGGGCAGACCACACCTGGGGGCACTGTTATCCCTGCAAGCCAAAGCCCTAACGGATAGAGTGATCCTAGCTGGACAAGCTTTGGGAAAGCTCGCTGGACAGCAATGTCAATGGCAAGCTATGCGGTTTTAGCTGGTTAGACTCCAGGAGTAGCCCAATGCACATCTTGGGGTCCCCAAGCCTTGGCTCTTGCCAACCTGTGCCAAGTACTTTCCGGATACATCCCTTCAGGGAGAGAGTGCACATTCCATTCCAACAATCTATCTCTGGGATTTCTAAATAGGTGGGATGCATGGAAATCTCAGCTTGGTTTGGATACTCTTAATCATGGGGATGGGTTTCCATATGTGTCTGACACCCGGCTGACCAAAAAAAAATCAATAATCGAGTGCTTCCATCTGCACATTGCTCTGAAAGATAACCTTGCAGTTAATAATGTAATTTCCACTTACAATTTCTAAGCACACATTGTAAAATTTTACAACAACAACAACAAGATTCCATTTATAGAGCGCCTTTCACATCAGGAGGATGTCCCAAGGCGCTGGACAGTTGGAGAATTTACTTTAAATTTTCCAACTTTACAAAAGGTATATTTTACACTTTATTATTCCTGCAATATTGCTTGTGGTGTATGCTCGGTGGATGTCACATCAAAACATTACAAAACTAAAGAAAGGTTCAGATGTAGAAGGCTCTTCAACCCTGAATACCACCTCCATCATCTCCCCATTACAAACATCAACTGTTTCTTAAATGATTCAACTGTTGTGGCCTATACGACCCTTGCTGTGAATCATTTTTTTCTGTGGAAAGAAATATTTTCTGTTGTGTGCACTAAATTCATCCTTCACAAAAGTAAATTTGTGCCCTTTTTTCCTGTGCATTCAAAATGTGGTAAACATATTCCTGGCAGAGTATCAGAATACCAGATTGATTTAATCACATATGTTCAGTTAATCGAGCAGAACAGTCTTTGTAAATCAGGTAGTCTATTGGCCATAAAACACCTGAGAAAGGAAACCTTGTTTCCGCAATGCACCACAATTATTTGGACGTGTTTAAAGGAGGTGAGAAATGCATGTATTGATAAACAATACAACGGCTCAAATTCCGTATTCAATAAAAGTTGATTTATGTTGATAAATCCAAAAAACAGAGTTTCCATAGGAACATTTGTTGTTGAGTTTACTAAAACAGCTGATGAAAAATTGATTTTACAGGATGAAAGAAATGACACTGAATGGATATCATGGTACAAAAATGACTGCTGTGTTTGCCTATTAAAAACTTGCTACATTTCAAAACAATTGTGAAGTACTTTGAGACTGCTGATCTTCTGTGATTTGTTAACAACAACAGTACAAGTTTCACCTCAATGTAGATGTAGTCCTGACTTTTTGTATGTAATAGCAGAGAGATATACTAGGTGGATGAACACCCCGTGGTGTTTGCTCTTGCTAACCAGTGACATATAAACCTGAGGATCTAGAGTTAAGCAAATATATAGAATGGTATAAAATAAAAACTTGATGTGTAACCAATGTGAATTTTGTTTTTCCTTCATTTTAAAAAAAATCTTTAATGCAACTCCCAAGATTGTTGAGTGTGTAAATACACCATGTGGAGTAGTGCAGAGCAACATTCAATGAAAAGGTCCCAGGTTTGATCTTTGGTCTGAACTGAGTGAGCTCATCACCGATGTATGATAGTGGGCACAACAATTGGTTTCAATATCTCTGGGACAGGGAGGAGAATGAATATGGGGAAGAGGCCGGTAAATGGATGGACGAGTATGAATCTTGGTTGTTAGTCGATTGGCAGATCGTTTTCCAGGGGTAATAAGCCCTTCAAAAATAAATCAATTAAATAATGATAATTTGGTCACTTAATCCACAAGTTTGTTTGTGGGACATTGCTGTGCACAATTAGCTGCCATGTTTCGCCCACAAAATACACAGTCAATCTACTTTACAATGTATTCTGTGAAGTGTCTCAAGTCACTATATCAAATACAAGGATTATTATTATTTTATATTCCAATAATTCATCTATTCTATATTCTATAGAATATATTCTATACATATATTATATGTTATATACTATATAGCGCCAAATGGCTGTACATGCTGAATCCATTCAAATTTTCAAGACTGAGGTGGATTGATTTTTGTTAGTTAAGGGTATCGAGGGCCACTGTGGGCTGAGGTACAGATCAGCCATGATCTAATAGAATGGCAGAACAGGCTTGAGGGGCTGAATGGCCTACTCCTGTTCATATGTTCCTATATATATTCAGGAAAATACTCCTTATAATCTTAATTTTAAATCCATGCCATGTAATTCCGCAATCATAACCTAAATCAAGCAGCTTGCTTCCATCAGCATGATCGATGATGCTCAGAATTTCATATCTCTTAGTCTTTTGTTTGAATTAAAATGTGATCAACTCTGCTCACAACAACAACAACGAGATTACATTTGTATTGCGCCTTTCACGTCAGGAAGACGTCCCAAGGCGCTGGACAGTGTACAGCATTTCAGACCCGAGCTGGGGTCGGGGGGGAGAAGGGAGAGAAGGGGAAGGGGGGTGGCCGATGGCATGGTTGAAGATGAGGGTTTTGAGGCAGGACTTGAAGAAGGCTAAGGAGGGGGTGAGGCAGAGTGATTGAGGGATGCAATTCCAGAGGTTGGGGGCAGAGTGGTTGAAGGCTCTCCCGCCAATGGTGGGGTGGGTGGGTCAGGGGACGTGGACATAGTTTAGCATCCTACATAATAATAATAATCCTTCCATTTGATATAGCGCTTCTCACATCTTCTAGACGTCTCAAAGCGCTTCACAGAATAGACTGTAAAGTGAATTGGCTGTATATTTGTGGACAAAATGCGGCAGCCAATTGCGCACAACAATGTTCCACAAACAGTCGTGGATTGAAATTACCAATTTATTATTGTTTTTTTTAGGGATTACTATCAGGTGTGTGGAGTAAGGAAATTTGCCCAAGGTTTCACCTTGTCAGGAATCGAACCTCGGTCTCTCGCTTGCAAAGTGAGTGCTCTAACCATTGAGCTACAGGACTCCCCAATACATATCACATACATATCTGTATCATCTGTATTGCTCTTCTCTCTGGGCAATGAAAGTCTTTTTATGATAGGGAACCAAAACTGAGTGTAATATTCATTTCACTTATAATAAAATATTCTCAAAACCCAATGTCACAATTTTAAAAAAAAATTGGACATGCTGGTTAGGCACCAAAAATCATCAGTGTTGGCGAATGAAAGAGAGAGATCATTAGCACTTTTTCACTTCCATTGTTTGAGATCAGGTAACTGAGCACAGGCTAGGAAACAAAACCTGAAATTTTCATGGTAAGTATTGCTCAATACTACACTGTAGGGTGTATTTGCCCACTGAATGATCTGAGTGGACAAATGCATTGTATTTATTCACTCTGAATGTTGGAGCACTTGATCATTCCAGTCCCAAATCCGCCTTGTCTATGTTCATGGGAGCGTGACCTGCTGTAATCATTTCACTTATTTCCCAATTTGATGGTTTCACTCAGCAAGTCCCTGATAAGTTCAAATCCTTCCTTTCATTGATAACCTGTCATAGCAAAAATAAATGAGTGTCATCCATCAGAAGAGTTAGATGTGTAAAAAACGTACATTATTACCAGACTGGAGTTCTCCTTTAATGTTTAAAATTATGTAGTAGAATTGGAGCAGTGGGCTGCAGTACAAATCAACTCTAACTTCACAGTGGGGGAGGGGGAAGCCAAGCTTGAATGACAGCCATGACCAGGAATCAAGCTTGCAACCTCTGGTGAGGAGTCCAGAGGTTGTGAAGGTTGCCAATAGCTGTCATCAAAGCTGCTCCAAGAATGCCCATTAGCATTTCTTACACTGAGATCAGACAGATTTCACTTCTACTCAACAACTTCATCAGCAACCAACTGCTACCTTTAACCTTTAGAGCAGGACATTGTCCTTTACAGTTTTCCGCATGTGTACAAGTTTTCTGCCAATAAAGAGATTGGAGTGCACATGACATTATTATTTAAAAAAGTGTTTCATTTTGTGATCCGACTGAAGCACTTAAATATAAACTGAACTATCAGGAAGTCTGGGTCAGCGAATGTGTCATTTCTTAATTATTTCATGTAAGTTTACATTATCTTCTATAACACTGCAAAGTCCATTTTTACAATTATTTTTTCTGCCTTTGTAAATGCTTTTCAATCATTTGTCATTAAAAAAAAGTGCTACTGTACTTCGGCTCCAATTTCCTTCATCCGAAAAAATGTTAATTTTACTGCTAATTGTTGACCCTTTTCCTGTAAATTACAGGATGTGTTTCTTTCTACCTGTGCATAAAAATACTCTGAGACAAACAGGAACTGCAGATATTTTGATTATTGGTGGAGTTGGTTATTCATGGACTTCTGTAGTGTTTAGTGGTCAGACGCTCACCTCTCAAGCGAGAGGACCTGGATTCAATTCCCAGGTGGGGCAAAACCTTAGGCAAGTTCCTTACTCCACACACCTCTGTTTACCTAGCAGTAATAGGAACCCAGTTATTAGTCAATTGGTGAATCGCTTTCAGGGGGTAATAATTCCTCTCCTTTAGTATGGCTATTGGCAAACCTGCTGCCTATTTCCTGATTGCAAAAGTGAAAAACTTCCTCTCCAGGCTTATTCACAAAATATTCAGATCCAGTTAGGTCAGTATCTCCTAAATAAACCTGAGAAAGTCATTTTCAAGGCTTCAAAACAATTGGAATTCATAATGCAATTGCACAGGACATTTCAGTCAGCTTTGAGCTCTACCATTATTCAGTATATCAGGTGGGGGTGCAAGTATTTCAACTTGCATTTAAACAGAATATATTTAGAGATAGAGTACAGTTTTGACTTTTAGGTGGTGTAAGTATATAAAAGTGATCTTGACTGGAGGTTGACTTGCTTATTCTTAGGACAGAATATCCATCAGTGTTTAATTCTCCCAGATACGTAGGAATTGACAAAACACATTAATTACATCTTAACCAGTAAATATTTTTATCCGAGTTTGTTGAAGAAAATGTTGGACTCCTCCTGTGAGACAGATTGAAAGTTTTAAGCATATTTTTACTTATCAAAAATTATTTGGGTTATATTTTGAATGTAATAATTTGATATTCTAGGTTTCTATTGAGTATGTAGCTAAAGTCATCATTTCCCATCACTATGTTTCACATTTAAAATTTCAGATTAAAACATCCATATGTCACTTACATTTTAAAGGGTTTAGAATATTTGTTTTATCTAATTCACAAAAGTCATTGATCTCCATTCTTCATTCCTAGATCCTACTTCTGTGACTGGCAAGAACTGACAGCAAAAGAACTTGTGTCCGGGCTGTTTGCAAACAAGTCACATAATTGCAGATTTGAACAATCATATGTGAGTCTGTAAGCCTCCACTTCACACTGGGCAGTGGCTTTACCATCTGTGCCATTAGGGCAGCTTTTTCTAGACAGTTATGAAATAATCCAATACTCCTGAGAACTGTGCCACTTTATTTTGATTCTTTCTTCTTCGCTTGATAGAACAAGTAACCATGTTATACCTGAATAACTGTGCTAATGGAATACATTCAATTAGAATTACTTAGTCGATTGAAATCTTATTTTTTGTTTCCGGATTTAAGATTTAATAAACTTTAAAGACAGCAAGTTTTATGACAAATATGGATATTTGATTACACCCCATTAAAAAAAAACGCTGTTACTTATCATGAGGTAAAGTCAAAGTATATTGTGACTTGAATGATCCTGAATCATTTGAGTGCAATGAATGACCTTTATTTCTGTGCCAAACCTTTCTGAATTCAAACTTCCCTAATTGCTATGTTGCCCTAGGAAATAAGTTTCAAACTTGTTGACACATTGGCCATAAGTATAGTATGTAGGTTCAAGCCTCACTTGGGAGGACCTAAGCTCAGTACCTAAGTGCTAAGTGCAGTATTACAAAATCAATGCCGCATTGGAGATGTCGTGCTTGGATTAAATATTATACCATTGTTCAGTAGGCAATAATGATAACATGGTAGCAGTTTCAAACTGAGTAGGATAACCTGTACATTCTGCTCCACATTCCTGCAAGAGAACCTTCCACAACCCATTGATGTAATCTAACAGATAATTGATAACTGTATTGCGATGTGGCTGGAATCATTAGTTTGCCACATTAAGAAGACAACTGAAGCAACAACAAAACAACAACTTGCATTTATGCATCGCCCTTCATGCGAGCGATGTAACACACCTGACAACTGAGAATATTGATTGAACCCAATTACTGTTATGACAAGGCAATACAGTGCACAGAAATTGAGCAGATTCTATATAATTTTAGGCAATAGACAATACTCTCAATACTTGGTGCTGGAAAGGAACCAGCAATATTATAATATTCTCAAATAAATTAAAGAGTTGTAGTCTTAGGGTAAAAATTGTCGTTTTCGTAAACATTCCAGTCCTTATTTGTCGCTGACAAAAAAGAAAGAATATAGAAATTGCAGTTAAAAAGTGTCCTTTTAAATATTTTTTCATGAGGGAAAAAGGAGTAGAGCGGAATAGGTGAGGGGAATAAGAGGCATGGGGCTCGTGTGAAGTATAAACACCAGCGTGGACTAGTTGGATTGAATGGACTGTTTCTATTCCGTATCACTCTATGTATTTCTATGAGCGGAGAGAGAATATTCTCAGCAAAGGATTTATGAATGTGGTGTGGTGGGAAAGTTTTTGTGCCATTCCAACACCTGAGACATTTGCGTTAATTTATTTATAGGACCAAGTTGATACAAAGTATGAGGAGTTTAACTTACCACCAATGTGTAATGAATATTTCCTCTTTTCCTGATTCCAGAGCATCTGCAACAGTATCAAAGTATCCTGCAGCATTCACATACCTGTAGGAAAAAGAACAGAAAGATTATTTTACTATTGTAAGAGGCTCATACAGATCCATGAGCAATAGGAGCGGGAGATTTTGATTTTTCAGTAGTTATTACTATCATTACTACCACTAAGGTTGTGAGCCAGGTTCCTGAGCCAGGTGGGTCTGCAGTATTCCAGGGCACTGCCAGCCTGGCTCATCAGTAGGACCCGGAAGGGCGGACCAGTCACTGGGGGCAGGGAATCATCCCACTGAGCTCCTGTTAATCCTGCAAGCCAAAGCCATAACAGGTAGGGTGGTCCTAGCTGGACAAGCAGCGGGAAAAATTTCAATATCAATGGCAAGCTATTGGTTTTAGCTGGTTAGACTCCAGCAGTACCACAGTCTGGGGTCCCCAAGTCTTGGCTCTTGCCAACCTGCGCCTAATATTTTCCGGAATTAGGTAAGCAGGATGCGTCCCTCCGGGGAGAAAGTGTGCATTCCATTTCAACAGTCTATCTTTGAGATTTCCACGTGTAGGTGGGACGTGACAGAGGTTTGTCCACATATCTCTGTTTACCTAGCAGCACGTAGGAATCCAAATGTTAGTCGATTGGCAGATCGCTCTCCGGGGGTAATAATCAATTCAAAACAAGAAGAATTTGGTCACTCAATCCATGACTGTTTGTGGAACACTGCTGTGCACAATTGGCTGCCACATTTCACCCACAAAACACACAATCGATCCTCTTTATAGTATATTCTGTGAAGTGCTTTGAGAAGTCTTGACAACGTGATGAGGCATTATATCAAATGCAAGGATTATCACTTATTTTTATGTATGGAAATCTCATCTTGGTTTGGATACTCTTAAGCATGGTGATGGGTTTCCACATTTGTCAGACACACAGCTGACCCCCCCAAAAAACTCAGTAAATCAGTATATGAGAAATCTGGTGTAAAATGCGTGTAACAGCAAGAATTTGATTGACGAAAATAGATCAAAATAAATATCCCTGTTTAGCTTCTCATAACTAAATTCACAAGGAAAAAGAAATTCACGTGTATTTTTTGGGCTGTGTATTTCAGCCACATATAAACACAGATGCAAACTATGATGAAGAATATGAAAGATAAGCAGAAATGGGATGCAGACTGCAAGATGACTGGATAATGTGCAATTTAATATTGTAACTATGGGTTCATATATCTGATATTTGTATAGTCAAAAACCCTGTCAGATGAGAACAGAATCAAATTGAAAATATTTTTATTTGAAAAGGTTATCATTGCAATACAAATTGTTCGCATTACACTTATCTATGTTCATCACAGAATGCACCGCAATTAAGTGCCTCATATTAGGATGTTTCCACCCTACATGATAATCAAACATAGATTTACAAATATAAATCTAAGTAACTCAAGGTTTAAAAGCTGCTGGGGAACAATAATAATAATCCTTGATGTAGCACCTTGTCACGTCAAGACATCTCAGAGCACTTCACAGGTTATACTGTAAAGTGGATTGACTGTGTATTCTGTGGACGAAACAAGACGATGCAGCAGATGCAGCATTAGATGCAAAGTGAGCAATTCCCTCGGCAACTGTCGTGCCTACTTTTTCAGCACAGGGACCAAGCCTGCATGCAAAACCCCTCTTCAGATCACTGCAGCATAAAAAAACAGAGCAGATGAAAAATAAATCTTGTACTTTCTTTGGATGTGTATTTCAGCCACATACCATCACAGACCTCAGACCTACTGTCTCAGCATTATGGCAAGCAGCCAGAACTAATCTGATGGGTTTTTTGGGGTCAGGACAGATATCTCAAGCTAAACAAGGTGCTAGGAGAGTTTTATGGAAGCTTATACTGATGTGACACATCGTATACAAACTGTGAATTCACAATGAATTTTTTGTTTGGTCGACACATGTGGAAATCCATCACCACGCTCAAGAACATTGAATCACTGCAGAACATCCAATTAAACCAGTAATAATTTAATCAAGAGTTATTCAGCTCTGATAATGTGGTGGTAAAGTCCACACTCATTTTGTCTTGTAGTCCATTGGTGAATAACTGTCTATTTCTGTGACAGTCCAAAAGTGTGCGGCAGTATATTAGCTACATAACTGCTCCTTGCCAGTCTAATGCTAACATTGCATTAGATACAACTCCTACAATGTATAAGAAGCTGGATCTAAAGTCTAAAATCCTCTGAATAGTCATCCCTATGCCATTGAGTGAATAAAGGATTCTATCTCAGTCAGGAACATGCAGTTCTACCTACAGTAGTGTGACAGCACAAGCTCAACCTCTGGCATTTGATGTATTGGCTACAGGTCAGGAGGTAGAACCTGCTGTTTTATAATCAGCATGATTGTATGTTCGAGTCACTTTTTTTTACATTTCTACAACAGAATATCTTGAGGCCAAAGATACAATTGCAATATGTACTACTCAGGGATGCGGAAAGACTTTAAAAGCATGGATAGAGTTTCACCGAGAAGAGCTGGTGAACCAAATTTCCCTTATATCATATATAACAAAACAATTCTATCTTTTGGGAACCATTTCTCTGCTGCAATACAATAGAATTTTACAGCAAATTGTATCCATTATTTTCCAGCACTCAACAAGATTCGGATCATCCTTAAAAAATTCCAGATACCAGTTGAATGAAGTCTTTAATTTTATTCCAAATATTCACTTATTACAATGAAACTCCATGTAACCCACCTGAAATGCACATTTCTACGGTATCCGAAGGAGCAGTTGAATATGTCAATGGTAGCTAAAGGCCTGCAAAAGCTTGCAGAGGTCTGTCTGTCTATCTATATACTCTTAAGGCATTTGATTCTATCTCCTCAGCTTTCTGGAAAAACACCCTGTTTTGCTTAATTAACATTTGATTCAAATAAGCATTCTGACCAATTGAGATAATAATTTAAACATTGGATGTGGCAGAAATTGAAATTTATTTTTCTTGTTTTACCTATGTGAACTCTTAATACAATATAAATGAAATTAATTAAGGTTTTATAATTAGGAAAGGATACCTCCAAATAATCGACAGCAGTAGCATTATTTGGACTCTCCTCTTTGGTGAGCTGACTCCAAAATAATAAGAATCTCCTTCTTAATGATATGTGTGAGTCTACAAGCTCTTAGTGGATACAGTGGCATAGTATTTTTCCTAAAAAACATAAGAATAATATTCCTTGCATTTGATATAGCACCTTATCATATCTTCGAGTCATCTCAAAGTGCTTCATAGAATATACTGTAAAGTGAATTGATCACGTATTTTGTCCGAACAGTTGGAGTACAGTGTGCAGTTTTGGATTCCATACTATTGGAAGGATATTGTAGCAATAAAGAACACTGCACTGTAATGCACTATTTATAAGGTGGACATAAATAGATTGTTTCCACTTGTTCGTGAGGCCAAGACAAGGCGGCATAAATATAAAATAGCCATAAGCAGATCTAAGAGAGTGCATGAGGACCTTTGTTACATAGAGGGTGGTGAGTATGTGGAACTCATTGCTGAAAGCTGTGATTGAAAGAGAATTTTTTTTTTGCATTTAAGAGGAAACTCAATGCATTCGTGAGAGAGAAGGAAATAGAGAGATATGGGAGAGAGAGATATGGAGATGGGATTATGAGGGGTGGATGCTCATGTGGAGTATAAATAGCGGTACACGCCAGTGGCCTGTTTCAGTGTTGTACAGGCTATATAATTCTATGTTAAAATCAATACAGAAATACAGCTTCCAAATTAAGACTGAATTGAAGAACTTTCCAATATGGTGCCCCCGTTAAATTTTAAGACAGTGTTGTTAAAGATCACGCGATCCTTAAGGCAGGGGGCTTTGGAAAAATTAACTACAGCAACATCACCAATTTTAAATTTATCTTTAATATCCTTGACCTTAGCCTAGCTAAAATTACTTCTTAAGAAAAACCTAGCCTTGAAATTATTTTAAAAGGCTTGCCTTACACTAAATGCAATGTTCTATCAGTTAATGCAGTTTATTTGACTGTCATTAATGTTCACATCACATCTCAGTGGGAAGCATAATGCCTTAATTATTTGTCACTTCCGATTTACATGGAGCAAATTCCCTGATAAAATAACATCCTATTTTGACTTCCAGCAGCTCTTTTTATGCAGATGTCACACCAACTGTCAATTAGAAAGATCTACTCAACAATTTTCCGTGTTTTCTCAGGATTAGCTGAATATGTAAAAGAGTTTACATGGTTGTTTTCATTATAAACTAGACACGCAGATAGACAGAGCCTAGCAGGACTACTTTGATGAAACTGGAGAAAGATTTTATACTGACTGGTTTGCCGCAAAACATCTATTTTAGAAGGTCAATGGATGCTTCAGGCATTATGTAATACATTTTTTTTGTGTACTAGCATTTTAGGATAAGTGTGCAGTACTGTTACCACTGAAAGGATTGATGATACTTGCTAGTCACCAAAAATTATATTACATAATGCCTGAAGCATCCATTGACCTTCTAAAATAGATGTTTTGCGGCAAACCAGTCAGTATAAAATCTTTCTCCAGTTTCATCAAAGTAGTCCTGCTAGGCTCTGTCTATCTGCGTGTCTAGTTTATAATGAAAACAACCATGTAAACTCTTTTACATATTCAGCTAATCCTGAGAAAACACGGAAAATTGTTGAGTAGATCTTTCTAATTGACAGTTGGTGTGACATCTGCATAAAAAGAGCTGCTGGAAGTCAAAATAGGATGTTATTTTATCAGGGAATTTGCTCCATGTAAATCGGAAGTGACAAATAATTAAGGCATTATGCTTCCCACTGAGATGTGATGTGAACATTAATGACAGTCAAATAAACTGCATTAACTGATAGAACATTGCATTTAGTGTAAGGCAAGCCTTTTAAAATAATTTCAAGGCTAGGTTTTTCTTAAGAAGTAATTTTAGCTAGGCTAAGGTCAAGGATATTAAAGATAAATTTAAAATTGGTGATGTTGCTGTAGTTAATTTTTCCAAAGCCCCCCTGCCTTAAGGATCGCGTGATCTTTAACAACACTGTCTTAAAATTTAACGGGGGCACCATATTGGAAAGTTCTTCAATTCAGTCTTAATTTGGAAGCTGTATTTCTGTATTGATTTTAACATAGAATTATATAGCCTGTACAACACTGAAACAGGCCACTGGCGTGTACCGCTATTTATACTCCACATGAGCATCCACCCCTCATAATCCCATCTCCATATCTCTCTCTCCCATATCTCTCTATTTCCTTCTCTCTCACGAATGCATTGAGTTTCCTCTTAAATGCAAAAAAAAAATTCTCTTTCAATCACAGCTTTCAGCAATGAGTTCCACATACTCACCACCCTCTATGTAACAAAGGTCCTCATGCACTCTCTTAGATCTGCTTATGGCTATTTTATATTTATGCCGCCTTGTCTTGGCCTCACGAACAAGTGGAAACAATCTATTTATGTCCACCTTATAAATAGTGCATTACAGTGCAGTGTTCTTTATTGCTACAATATCCTTCCAATAGTATGGAATCCAAAACTGCACACTGTACTCCAACTGTTCGGACAAAATACGTGATCAATTCACTTTACAGTATATTCTATGAAGCACTTTGAGATGACTCGAAGATATGATAAGGTGCTATATCAAATGCAAGGAATATTATTCTTATGTTTTTTAGGAAAAATACTATGCCACTGTATCCACTAAGAGCTTGTAGACTCACACATATCATTAAGAAGGAGATTCTTATTATTTTGGAGTCAGCTCACCAAAGAGGAGAGTCCAAATAATGCTACTGCTGTCGATTATTTGGAGGTATCCTTTCCTAATTATAAAACCTTAATTAATTTCATTTATATTGTATTAAGAGTTCACATAGGTAAAACAAGAAAAATAAATTTCAATTTCTGCCACATCCAATGTTTAAATTATTATCTCAATTGGTCAGAATGCTTATTTGAATCAAATGTTAATTAAGCAAAACAGGGTGTTTTTCCAGAAAGCTGAGGAGATAGAATCAAATGCCTTAAGAGTATATAGATAGACAGACAGACCTCTGCAAGCTTTTGCAGGCCTTTAGCTACCATTGACATATTCAACTGCTCCTTCGGATACCGTAGAAATGTGCATTTCAGGTGGGTTACATGGAGTTTCATTGTAATAAGTGAATATTTGGAATAAAATTAAAGACTTCATTCAACTGGTATCTGGAATTTTTTAAGGATGATCCGAATCTTGTTGAGTGCTGGAAAATAATGGATACAATTTGCTGTAAAATTCTATTGTATTGCAGCAGAGAAATGGTTCCCAAAAGATAGAATTGTTTTGTTATATATGATATAAGGGAAATTTGGTTCACCAGCTCTTCTCGGTGAAACTCTATCCATGCTTTTAAAGTCTTTCCGCATCCCTGAGTAGTACATATTGCAATTGTATCTTTGGCCTCAAGATATTCTGTTGTAGAAATGTAAAAAAAAGTGACTCGAACATACAATCATGCTGATTATAAAACAGCAGGTTCTACCTCCTGACCTGTAGCCAATACATCAAATGCCAGAGGTTGAGCTTGTGCTGTCACACTACTGTAGGTAGAACTGCATGTTCCTGACTGAGATAGAATCCTTTATTCACTCAATGGCATAGGGATGACTATTCAGAGGATTTTAGACTTTAGATCCAGCTTCTTATACATTGTAGGAGTTGTATCTAATGCAATGTTAGCATTAGACTGGCAAGGAGCAGTTATGTAGCTAATATACTGCCGCACACTTTTGGACTGTCACAGAAATAGACAGTTATTCACCAATGGACTACAAGACAAAATGAGTGTGGACTTTACCACCACATTATCAGAGCTGAATAACTCTTGATTAAATTATTACTGGTTTAATTGGATGTTCTGCAGTGATTCAATGTTCTTGAGCGTGGTGATGGATTTCCACATGTGTCGACCAAACAAAAAATTCATTGTGAATTCACAGTTTGTATACGATGTGTCACATCAGTATAAGCTTCCATAAAACTCTCCTAGCACCTTGTTTAGCTTGAGATATCTGTCCTGACCCCAAAAAACCCATCAGATTAGTTCTGGCTGCTTGCCATAATGCTGAGACAGTAGGTCTGAGGTCTGTGATGGTATGTGGCTGAAATACACATCCAAAGAAAGTACAAGATTTATTTTTCATCTGCTCTGTTTTTTTATGCTGCAGTGATCTGAAGAGGGGTTTTGCATGCAGGCTTGGTCCCTGTGCTGAAAAAGTAGGCACGACAGTTGCCGAGGGAATTGCTCACTTTGCATCTAATGCTGCATCTGCTGCATCGTCTTGTTTCGTCCACAGAATACACAGTCAATCCACTTTACAGTATAACCTGTGAAGTGCTCTGAGATGTCTTGACGTGACAAGGTGCTACATCAAGGATTATTATTATTGTTCCCCAGCAGCTTTTAAACCTTGAGTTACTTAGATTTATATTTGTAAATCTATGTTTGATTATCATGTAGGGTGGAAACATCCTAATATGAGGCACTTAATTGCGGTGCATTCTGTGATGAACATAGATAAGTGTAATGCGAACAATTTGTATTGCAATGATAACCTTTTCAAATAAAAATATTTTCAATTTGATTCTGTTCTCATCTGACAGGGTTTTTGACTATACAAATATCAGATATATGAACCCATAGTTACAATATTAAATTGCACATTATCCAGTCATCTTGCAGTCTGCATCCCATTTCTGCTTATCTTTCATATTCTTCATCATAGTTTGCATCTGTGTTTATATGTGGCTGAAATACACAGCCCAAAAAATACACGTGAATTTCTTTTTCCTTGTGAATTTAGTTATGAGAAGCTAAACAGGGATATTTATTTTGATCTATTTTCGTCAATCAAATTCTTGCTGTTACACGCATTTTACACCAGATTTCTCATATACTGATTTACTGAGTTTTTTGGGGGGGTCAGCTGTGTGTCTGACAAATGTGGAAACCCATCACCATGCTTAAGAGTATCCAAACCAAGATGAGATTTCCATACATAAAAATAAGTGATAATCCTTGCATTTGATATAATGCCTCATCACGTTGTCAAGACTTCTCAAAGCACTTCACAGAATATACTATAAAGAGGATCGATTGTGTGTTTTGTGGGTGAAATGTGGCAGCCAATTGTGCACAGCAGTGTTCCACAAACAGTCATGGATTGAGTGACCAAATTCTTCTTGTTTTGAATTGATTATTACCCCCGGAGAGCGATCCGCCAATCGACTAACATTTGGATTCCTATGTGCTGCTAGGTAAACAGAGATGTGTGGACAAACCTCTGTCACGTCCCACCTACACGTGGAAATCTCAAAGATAGACTGTTGAAATGGAATGCACACTTTCTCCCCGGAGGGACGCATCCTGCTTACCTAATTCCGGAAAATATTAGGCGCAGGTTGGCAAGAGCCAAGACTTGGGGACCCCAGACTGTGGTACTGCTGGAGTCTAACCAGCTAAAACCAATAGCTTGCCATTGATATTGAAAGTTTTTCCCGCTGCTTGTCCAGCTAGGACCACCCTACCTGTTATGGCTTTGGCTTGCAGGATTAACAGGAGCTCAGTGGGATGATTCCCTGCCCCCAGTGACTGGTCCGCCCTTCCGGGTCCTACTGATGAGCCAGGCTGGCAGTGCCCTGGAATACTGCAGACCCACCTGGCTCAGGAACCTGGCTCACAACCTTACTGGTAGTAATGATAGTAATAACTACTGAAAAATCAAAATCTCCCGCTCCTATTGCTCATGGATCTGTATGAGCCTCTTACAATAGTAAAATAATCTTTCTGTTCTTTTTCCTACAGGTATGTGAATGCTGCAGGATACTTTGATACTGTTGCAGATGCTCTGGAATCAGGAAAAGAGGAAATATTCATTACACATTGGTGGTAAGTTAAACTCCTCATACTTTGTATCAACTTGGTCCTATAAATAAATTAACGCAAATGTCTCAGGTGTTGGAATGGCACAAAAACTTTCCCACCACACCACATTCATAAATCCTTTGCTGAGAATATTCTCTCTCCGCTCATAGAAATACATAGAGTGATACGGAATAGAAACAGTCCATTCAATCCAACTAGTCCACGCTGGTGTTTATACTTCACACGAGCCCCATGCCTCTTATTCCCCTCACCTATTCCGCTCTACTCCTTTTTCCCTCATGAAAAAATATTTAAAAGGACACTTTTTAACTGCAATTTCTATATTCTTTCTTTTTTGTCAGCGACAAATAAGGACTGGAATGTTTACGAAAACGACAATTTTTACCCTAAGACTACAACTCTTTAATTTATTTGAGAATATTATAATATTGCTGGTTCCTTTCCAGCACCAAGTATTGAGAGTATTGTCTATTGCCTAAAATTATATAGAATCTGCTCAATTTCTGTGCACTGTATTGCCTTGTCATAACAGTAATTGGGTTCAATCAATATTCTCAGTTGTCAGGTGTGTTACATCGCTCGCATGAAGGGCGATGCATAAATGCAAGTTGTTGTTTTGTTGTTGCTTCAGTTGTCTTCTTAATGTGGCAAACTAATGATTCCAGCCACATCGCAATACAGTTATCAATTATCTGTTAGATTACATCAATGGGTTGTGGAAGGTTCTCTTGCAGGAATGTGGAGCAGAATGTGCAGGTTATCCTACTCAGTTTGAAACTGCTACCATGTTATCATTATTGCCTACTGAACAATGGTATAATATTTAATCCAAGCAATACATCTCCAATGCGGCATTGATTTTGTAATACTGCACTTAGCACTTAGGTACTGAGCTTAGGTCCTCCCAAGTGAGGCTTGAACCTACATACTATACTTATGGCCAATGTGTCAACAAGTTTGAAACTTATTTCCTAGGGCAACATAGCAATTAGGGAAGTTTGAATTCAGAAAGGTTTGGCACAGAAATAAAGGTCATTCATTGCACTCAAATGATTCAGGATCATTCAAGTCATAATATACTTTGACTTTACCTCATGGTAAGTAACAGCGTTTTTTTTTAATGGGGTGTAATCAAATATCCATATTTGTCATAAAACTTGCTGTCTTTAAAGTTTATTAAATCTTAAATCCGGAAACAAAAAATAAGATTTCAATCGACTAAGTAATTCTAATTGAATGTATTCCATTAGCACAGTTATTCAGGTATAACATGGTTACTTGTTCTATCAAGCGAAGAAGAAAGAATCAAAATAAAGTGGCACAGTTCTCAGGAGTATTGGATTATTTCATAACTGTCTAGAAAAAGCTGCCCTAATGGCACAGATGGTAAAGCCACTGCCCAGTGTGAAGTGGAGGCTTGCAGACTCACATATGATTGTTCAAATCTGCAATTATGTGACTTGTTTGCAAACAGCCCGGACACAAGTTCTTTTGCTGTCAGTTCTTGCCAGTCACAGAAGTAGGATCTAGGAATGAAGAATGGAGATCAATGACTTTTGTGAATTAGATAAAACAAATATTCTAAACCCTTTAAAATGTAAGTGACATATGGATGTTTTAATCTGAAATTTTAAATGTGAAACATAGTGATGGGAAATGATGACTTTAGCTACATACTCAATAGAAACCTAGAATATCAAATTATTACATTCAAAATATAACCCAAATAATTTTTGATAAGTAAAAATATGCTTAAAACTTTCAATCTGTCTCACAGGAGGAGTCCAACATTTTCTTCAACAAACTCGGATAAAAATATTTACTGGTTAAGATGTAATTAATGTGTTTTGTCAATTCCTACGTATCTGGGAGAATTAAACACTGATGGATATTCTGTCCTAAGAATAAGCAAGTCAACCTCCAGTCAAGATCACTTTTATATACTTACACCACCTAAAAGTCAAAACTGTACTCTATCTCTAAATATATTCTGTTTAAATGCAAGTTGAAATACTTGCACCCCACCTGATATACTGAATAATGGTAGAGCTCAAAGCTGACTGAAATGTCCTGTGCAATTGCATTATGAATTCCAATTATTTTGAAGCCTTGAAAATGACTTTCTCAGGTTTATTTAGGAGATACTGACCTAACTGGATCTGAATATTTTGTGAATAAGCCTGGAGAGGAAGTTTTTCACTTTTGCAATCAGGAAATAGGCAGCAGGTTTGCCAATAGCCATACTAAAGGAGAGTTAAGCCACAATTAGACATGGGCTTTGTAGGAATAACAAATTCTAGTAGGACAACATTCACACAAAAAAAATTGGTCACTACAATTCACACCATTGAAGACGTCTTAAAGCTCTTCACTGAATACCTTGGGCAAGTTTACTTACTTCACACGCCTAATAATAATCCCTCCAAAACCAAAAACAATAATAAAAATTGGTCATTTTCAATCTACGACTGTTTGTGGGACATTGCTGTGCGCAATTGGCTGCCGTGTTTGCCCACAAATATACAGTCAATTCACTTTACAGTGTGTTCTGTGAAGCGCTTTGGGACGTCCTCCCGACGTGAAAAGCGCTATATCAAATGCAAGGATTATTATTATTATTATTACACTGTAAAGTGGATTGACCGTGTATTTTGTGGGTGAAACTCGGCAGCCAGCTGCGCATAGCATTGTCTCACAAATAGTGGGACCCCATTTTTGGAGGGGAGGAATTATTACCCCCTGAAAGCGATTCACCAATTGACTAATAACTGGGTTCCTATTACTGCTAGGTAAACAGAGGTGTGTGGAGTAAGGAACTTGCCTAAGGTTTTGCCCCACCTGGGAATTGAATCCAGGTCCTCTTGCTTGAGAGGTGAGCGTCTGACCACTAAACACTACAGAAGTCCATGAATAACCAACTCCACCAATAATCAAAATATCTGCAGTTCCTGTTTGTCTCAGAGTATTTTTATGCACAGGTAGAAAGAAACACATCCTGTAATTTACAGGAAAAGGGTCAACAATTAGCAGTAAAATTAACATTTTTTCGGATGAAGGAAATTGGAGCCGAAGTACAGTAGCACTTTTTTTAATGACAAATGATTGAAAAGCATTTACAAAGGCAGAAAAAATAATTGTAAAAATGGACTTTGCAGTGTTATAGAAGATAATGTAAACTTACATGAAATAATTAAGAAATGACACATTCGCTGACCCAGACTTCCTGATAGTTCAGTTTATATTTAAGTGCTTCAGTCGGATCACAAAATGAAACACTTTTTTAAATAATAATGTCATGTGCACTCCAATCTCTTTATTGGCAGAAAACTTGTACACATGTGGAAAACTGTAAAGGACAATGTCCTGCTCTAAAGGTTAAAGGTAGCAGTTGGTTGCTGATGAAGTTGTTGAGTAGAAGTGAAATCTGTCTGATCTCAGTGTAAGAAATGCTAATGGGCATTCTTGGAGCAGCTTTGATGACAGCTATTGGCAACCTTCACAACCTCTGGACTCCTCACCAGAGGTTGCAAGCTTGATTCCTGGTCATGGCTGTCATTCAAGCTTGGCTTCCCCCTCCCCACTGTGAAGTTAGAGTTGATTTGTACTGCAGCCCACTGCTCCAATTCTACTACATAATTTTAAACATTAAAGGAGAACTCCAGTCTGGTAATAATGTACGTTTTTTACACATCTAACTCTTCTGATGGATGACACTCATTTATTTTTGCTATGACAGGTTATCAATGAAAGGAAGGATTTGAACTTATCAGGGACTTGCTGAGTGAAACCATCAAGATTGGGAAATAAGTGAAATGATTACAGCAGGTCACGCTCCCATGAACATAGACAAGGCGGATTTGGGACTGGAATGATCAAGTGCTCCAACATTCAGAGTGAATAAATACAATGCATTTGTCCACTCAGATCATTCAGTGGGCAAATACACCCTACAGTGTAGTATTGAGCAATACTTGCCATGAACATTTCAGGTTTTGTTTCCTAGCCTGTGCTCAGTTACCTGATCTCAAACAATGGAAGTGAAAAAGTGCTAATGATCTCTCTCTTTCATTCGCCAACACTGATGATTTTTGGTGCCTAACCAGCATGTCCAATTTTTTTTTTAAATTGTGACATTGGGTTTTGAGAATATTTTATTATAAGTGAAATGAATATTACACTCAGTTTTGGTTCCCTATCATAAAAAGACTTTCATTGCCCAGAGAGAAGAGCAATACAGATGATACAGATATGTATGTGATATGTATTGGGGAGTCCTGTAGCTCAATGGTTAGAGCACTCGCTTTGCAAGAGAGAGACCGAGGTTCGATTCCTGACAAGGTGAAACCTTGGGCAAATTTCCTTACTCCACACACCTAATAGTAATCCCTAAAAAAAACAATAATAAATTGGTAATTTCAATCCACGACTGTTTGTGGAACACTGTTGTGCGCAATTGGCTGCCGCATTTTGTCCACAAATATACAGCCAATTCACTTTACAGTCTATTCTGTGAAGCGCTTTGAGACGTCTAGAAGATGTGAGAAGCGCTATATCAAATGGAAGGATTATTATTATTATGTAGGATGCTAAACTATGTCCACGTCCCCTGACCCACCCACCCCACCATTGGCGGGAGAGCCTTCAACCACTCTGCCCCCAACCTCTGGAATTGCATCCCTCAATCACTCTGCCTCGCCCCCTCCTTAGCCTTCTTCAAGTCCTGCCTCAAAACCCTCATCTTCGACCATGCCATCGGTCACCCCCCTTCCCCTTCTCTCCCTTCTCCCCCCCGACCCCAGCTCGGGTCTGAAATGCTGTACACTGTCCAGCGCCTTGGGACGTCTTCCTGACGTGAAAGGCGCAATACAAATGTAATCTCGTTGTTGTTGTTGTGAGCAGAGTTGATCACATTTTAATTCAAACAAAAGACTAAGAGATATGAAATTCTGAGCATCATAGATCATGCTGATGGAAGCAAGCTGCTTGATTTAGGTTATGATTGCGGAATTACATGGCATGGATTTAAAATTAAGATTATAAGGAGTATTTTCCTGAATATATATAGGAACATATGAACAGGAGTAGGCCATTCAGCCCCTCAAGCCTGTTCTGCCATTCTATTAGATCATGGCTGATCTGTACCTCAGCCCACAGTGGCCCTCGATACCCTTAACTAACAAAAATCAATCCACCTCAGTCTTGAAAATTTGAATGGATTCAGCATGTACAGCCATTTGGCGCTATATAGTCTATAACATATAATATATGTATAGAATATATTCTATAGAATATAGAATAGATGAATTATTGGAATATAAAATAATAATAATCCTTGTATTTGATATAGTGACTTGAGACGCTTCACAGAATACATTGTAAAGTAGATTGACTGTGTATTTTGTGGGCGAAACATGGCAGCTAATTGTGCACAGCAATGTCCCACAAACAAACTTGTGGATTGAGTGACCAAATTATCATTATTTAATTGATTTATTTTTGAAGGGCTTATTACCCCTGGAAAACGATCTGCCAATCGACTAACAACCAAGATTCATACTCGTCCATCCATTTACCGGCCTCTTCCCCGTATTCATTCTCCTCCCTGTCCCAGAGATATTGAAACCAATTGTTGTGCCCACTATCATACATCGGTGATGAGCTCACTCAGTTCAGACCAAAGATCAAACCTGGGACCTTTTCATTGAATGTTGCTCTGCACTACTCCACATGGTGTATTTACACACTCAACAATCTTGGGAGTTGCATTAAAGATTTTTTTTAAAATGAAGGAAAAACAAAACTCACATTGGTTACACATCAAGTTTTTATTTTATACCATTCTATATATTTGCTTAACTCTAGATCCTCAGGTTTATATGTCACTGGTTAGCAAGATCAAACACCACGGGGTGTTCATCCACCTAGTATATCTCTCTGCTATTACATACAAAAAGTCAGGACTACATCTACATTGAGGTGAAACTTGTACTGTTGTTGTTAACAAATCACAGAAGATCAGCAGTCTCAAAGTACTTCACAATTGTTTTGAAATGTAGCAAGTTTTTAATAGGCAAACACAGCAGTCATTTTTGTACCATGATATCCATTCAGTGTCATTTCTTTCATCCTGTAAAATCAATTTTTCATCAGCTGTTTTAGTAAACTCAACAACAAATGTTCCTATGGAAACTCTGTTTTTTGGATTTATCAACATAAATCAACTTTTATTGAATACGGAATTTGAGCCGTTGTATTGTTTATCAATACATGCATTTCTCACCTCCTTTAAACACGTCCAAATAATTGTGGTGCATTGCGGAAACAAGGTTTCCTTTCTCAGGTGTTTTATGGCCAATAGACTACCTGATTTACAAAGACTGTTCTGCTCGATTAACTGAACATATGTGATTAAATCAATCTGGTATTCTGATACTCTGCCAGGAATATGTTTACCACATTTTGAATGCACAGGAAAAAAGGGCACAAATTTACTTTTGTGAAGGATGAATTTAGTGCACACAACAGAAAATATTTCTTTCCACAGAAAAAAATGATTCACAGCAAGGGTCGTATAGGCCACAACAGTTGAATCATTTAAGAAACAGTTGATGTTTGTAATGGGGAGATGATGGAGGTGGTATTCAGGGTTGAAGAGCCTTCTACATCTGAACCTTTCTTTAGTTTTGTAATGTTTTGATGTGACATCCACCGAGCATACACCACAAGCAATATTGCAGGAATAATAAAGTGTAAAATATACCTTTTGTAAAGTTGGAAAATTTAAAGTAAATTCTCCAACTGTCCAGCGCCTTGGGACATCCTCCTGATGTGAAAGGCGCTCTATAAATGGAATCTTGTTGTTGTTGTTGTAAAATTTTACAATGTGTGCTTAGAAATTGTAAGTGGAAATTACATTATTAACTGCAAGGTTATCTTTCAGAGCAATGTGCAGATGGAAGCACTCGATTATTGATTTTTTTTTGGTCAGCCGGGTGTCAGACACATATGGAAACCCATCCCCATGATTAAGAGTATCCAAACCAAGCTGAGATTTCCATGCATCCCACCTATTTAGAAATCCCAGAGATAGATTGTTGGAATGGAATGTGCACTCTCTCCCTGAAGGGATGTATCCGGAAAGTACTTGGCACAGGTTGACAAGAGCCAAGGCTTGGGGACCCCAAGATGTGCATTGGGCTACTCCTGGAGTCTAATCAGCTAAAACTGCATAGCTTGCCATTGACATTGCTGTCCAGCGAGCTTTCCCAAAGCTTGTCCAGCTAGGATCACTCTATCCGTTAGGGCTTTGGCTTGCAGGGATAACAGTGCCCCCAGGTGTGGTCTGCCCTTTCAGGTCCTACCCTTGAGCCAAACTGGCTGAGCTGTCATCAGCAGTGTGCCCACCTAACCCAGCAACTGGACTACCGAGACCGCCACAGAGGGCTGGTTTGATTCGGACATTCGTTTGCCAGGTATGTCAGTTTGGAGCCAGTCCAGCTCCAAGGAGACCCCACTTACTTCCCTCCAAGGAGGATAGTCACTAGTTGGTCGTTCAACATCTGATAAGTGCAGGTTTGAGCCCTCAGTAGGAGGATGGTATGTACAAGTAACTCCCTGCGAGCTTCCCGGTGGGCAACACAGCTCAGCATGAAATGCGTGAGAGCATTGCAAGCATTTTTCTGTCTGCAGCTCAGGCACACATCCCTTCCCATTGAGCAACGGTTCCACCATTTGGAGGTGCGGAGTTTAAGCAGTAGCTGCTTGCTTCTCTGCAGGCCAATCAAGGTGGATTCCAGGTGCTGGACGTATGAACGAGTGTTCACAAACTCGGACTCCAGGTAACACCTTACAACAATTGTCGCCCCAAGCCTCAGTTTCCTCATCATCTATCTGGCAGGCGTTTGGCTTCAGTGTGATGGGAGGACCTTTAAAGGACAGCTTATGACGTGCCAACCACCTTGATGTTCTTGAGGTTCAAGTCCAACTCGATTACTGAGAGCCTCAAATGTGTGAGTAAGTAACCAGAGATTTGTGCAATGTTGCTCTTTGTCTGTTTGAGAAATGTACATTTTGCTGCTGGATTACAAAACAAAACATGAGAGCTGTTTTGTATATATAGGACACTGTGATGAATAATGAAATAACTAACCCCTCAATCCTGAGATGATCCTGTTGCAATCCAGCTCAAATTAAACGCGAGGTTTATTGAAAAAGGCTAATTCTGTCGTAACCATTCACCAGTAGATTGATAAAATCATAACAGTTTTGCTTTTATGTTGCTGAGCACATGTGGTGTGAGCAGGTTCCTGTGGTGAGACTGTCCACTCACACTATTCTTGAGCAGGAGAAGAGCAGTTGTCTGCATATATATAACACACACAGAAAACCCTTTTACCAATATGATAGAAAATAGTGAAAGAAATAACCAGATCTTCACTATCACTTGAAATTATGTATAATAGTGGCTATTTGAGGCTTTTAAAAAATAACTTTGAAATTAAAATGTCATTCCAGTAATGTGTACTACTTGTTTTAGTTGGGCCTGCTAATCTCTTATGTGATTCCCACACCCCACAACAACACACACACTGCTATAAACATTGTATAAACATTGCATTGTAGTATGAATGTAGCACAAAAGATCATGGCATAGAAAATCACTGCATCACTGCAGCATTATTGTCTGGTAGCACACCAGATATAAGGACACATATCCCCCTGAACCATCACAGCCTAAACGTCCAAAGTATAGAGCTAACAAGATGGATAACAAGATGCTCTTGTCAGGAATAATTCTGGTTCACCTTATTCTGCATAAAAGTTGTGTTTTATTATTAATTGGCTTTAAAGTTACAGACTTATTAAAATCATTTGCATATTGCTCTAACAACTCAAAGTCATGGAACAATCCAGCCTGCCTCAGCAAGACAAACAGTAGGAGACATTCCATTTACTCTACGTGCAACTAACTCCTACAATTCACCACTTACCAATATCTCAGGTTGGTGGAGAGCTGAGGAAACTCACCGAGCTGAAACCACAGTCTGAATGACAGGCAGCTCGGGACCCTGAAACTTAACAATCAATCAAAATAACAAACACCTCCATGCAAATTAAGGCTAACTTGAATTGCTACTAACAAGGATATCTTACTGTCCTCTATTATCCGCTGGTTTGACTGACAAGCCTTAAGCAACTGCAGAGTTACCTCTCTCGGTGAAGGAGAGAAAAAAATTGGGAAACTATGGGGGTGATTCTCGGATCATCTGTAAAATGTATTGACCTTGAACTTATAAATTGTAAGTGTTTCAAGTTGTTCCAGCATTGCGTCCAGGAAACTGGCTGGCTGAAATTCACCTGAAGGACACATACTTCCACATCCCCCATTTGACCTTGTCGTAGACACTTTATCAACTGTAGTGATTGTATTTGAAGCTAACTATGGCAGCCAAATTGCACACAGCACAGTCCTATAAACAGCAATGAAATAAACAATCATTTTTAATCTGGGGATTGTAGGCAGTAAGTTGAAGAAATTCCCTTCTCCTTTTAAATAGTGTCATTGGATCTTTAATGTCACCTGTACAGGCAGATGGAACAGCAATTTAATAGCTCTTCTGAAGGATAGTATCATTGACAATGTAATTTGATTTCTCTGCATTGCCCATTGATACCAGAAAGGATCTTAACTACAGTGTGAAAGATATCCTTGATTTGAAGAGTGAAAAAGATCCTATATGATAGGTGAGGTATTCTTATTTTCAGTTTTTTTGTCAACTGCCTTGTTTAACCATTTTCCTTTGTGCCCTAACAGAAAATCTGAGCCAGACTCATTAATAATGGTCAAATGTCTAATTTCTGTTCAAACAAAACAGTACTGTACATTTGGATAATCTTATCTGATGGCCTCCGAATTTTGGTGTGGAGCAAATTGACTTACAGTAAAATGGATCAGCAGCAATAACACTTGTGCAATTTATCATTGTTGTTGTACTCATATAAATAATTCACCACTATTCCCCTGTACTTAAATATGTCATTACCAGTGAATGCCTTAGCAATGCTAACATGATTTTTATAGCTTAAAAGCACTTTCCTCTTTTATAGCTTCCCCTTTATTTACCCTAGTTTCTAAGATGTGCAGCAAATCTTTCACTTCCAATTTCTCTTTACTCTGGAGAACTTTAGATGTTGGAATTCAACCTTATAATTATAAATAAGTTTTTACCTTTGTGGTTGTGAACCAAAATTTTATGTGACAGTGTAAGACATTTAGGGAAAATTATTTTTGCAGGTTTGAGATCCTACAGGGAGTGTGAACCATGCACTCAGTGTAAAGCTACTTCATGTATTTCACTAAATGCAGAATAAAATCTTGCAGTTGTCAGATAAAGGCAGATTGTTCTGCATCGAAACTTGGATTCTCAGTAGCTGTTGTATTTATCTCTGTCGTGCTGTGACTGTTCTGGGTCTCAGTCTGACTGGCAATGAAACTCATACATGACCAGGACCCATGGGCCTAGAGTATCATTATTTTTTATAGTCAAGTCCTTGCAGGACAGTAGTTAGGCCTTCATTGACTTCAGATCCCCTGCTGGTTTGGCCTTTACTGCTTTGAACGAATGAGGTAGTAAAGGGTGTCTTGTCTTGTCTTCACTCAGGAACTCTCAGTGGTGTAGTCATGTTCTATTGCAATTGCTTTTTTTATATAAAACAAACTGCTGACAATTAAATTATTTACTTCCACTTTCACTAGTGGTTTACCATCCTATAGAAGATATTAAGCTTTCAACAACAACAACAACAACAACAAGATTCCATTTATAGAGCGCCTTTCACGTCAGGGGACGTCCCAAGGCGCTGCACAGTTGGGTCATGACCCGAGCAGGGGGGAAATGGTCAGGGTGAGGGGAGGGAAGGGAGGGAGCGAGGAGGAGGAAGAGAGTCGAGAGGGGAGCTGAAGGCACGGTCAAAGAGAAAGGTTTTGAGACCGGCCTTGAAGGAGGAAAGGGGAGGAAGCGGCGAAGGCACTGGGGGATGGAGTTCCAGAGCCTGGGGGCTGAGAGGCTGAAGGCCCGACCACCGATAGTAGGGCGGTTGGGGCGGGGACGTGGAGCAGACCAGAGCCAGAGGAACGGAGGGTACGGGCAGGTAGGTAGGGGGATAGTAGGTTGGAGAGGTAGGAGGGAGCAAGGCCGTGAATGGCCTTGTAGGTGAGGATGAGGATCTTGAAATCAATCCTCTGGGGGATGGGAGCCAGTGTAGGCGAGCGAGGGTGGGAGTGATGTGATCGCGAAGCCTGGTGCGGGACAGTACACGAGCTGCAGAGTTCTGAATGACCTGCAGCTTGTGGAGGGAGGTGGCGGGAAGGCCGGCGAGGAGAGAGTTCCCATAGTCCAGCCTTGAGGTGACAAAGGCGTGAACCAGGGTTTCAGCGGCGTGAGGGGTGAGGTAGTGCCGTAATCTGGCGATATTCCGGAGAATGTCTTTTACAAGTATGTGAAATTTATAAGGCATATAAATGTCTTATAGGCACAAGTAACTGATAGATGATCTCACATTGCTGAATGTTTGAGTTGTGCCACTCAATCTGTGGTTAGATGGGTTCACAAATTATTGGAAAACAATTATATTATTTCTAAAACGGCTGCATTAAAGTCTTTGAAAGGACTTTGTCATCATTTCTAACTGTTCTTATTTTACTGTTGAAAATGTGTTTTTATCAAGATAAGGAGTATCTGTGCTGACGAATGGAATATTTTCCACCTTTAAACCCAGTGACAAGCATTTAAAAAGCACTTAAAATGTGCTTTTTAAATGCTTGATGGGTTTATAATATAACCTAACAATAATAATCCTTGATATAATAATAATAATCCTTGCATTTTGATATAGCACTTTTCACGTCGAGAGGACGTCCCAAAGCGCTTCACAGAACACACTGTAAAGTGAATTGACTATATATTTGTGGGCGAACGCGGCAGCCAATTGCGCACAGCAATGTCCCACAAACAGTCGTGAATTGAAAATGACCAATTTATTATTGTTTTTTGTTTTGGAGGGATTATTATTAGGCGTGTGGAGTAAGGAAACTTGCCCAAGGTTTCGCCCTGCCTGGAATTGAACTCAGGTCTCTCGCTTGCAAAGCGAGTGCTCTAACCACTGAGCTACAGGACTCCACAATACATAGCATTTTATATAGCTTTATACAGGGTTTCCTCATATATCATCCACTCATCTGACCAAAAATGTGCATGCGACTCCCAGGAAGGTGGAAGGCGAACAAGATGGACCTTGGTCTTTTTTTGTCTAGCATTTCGTATGCTCTAATGTTCTTATTACACTGCCTGACAATTGCCTTC